>NC_138162.1:40756971-41356971 GCF_964165515.1 Mesoplodon bidens | reverse complement strand
CATCTTAGGTCACAAATCAAGCCTCAGTAAATTTAAGAAAATTGAAATCATATCAAGCATCTTTTCTGACCACAACAGTATGAGATTAGAAATCAATTACACGGAAAAAATGTAAAAAACACAAACAAATGGAGGCTAAACAATACGCTACTAAATAACCAAGAGATCACTGAAGAAATCAAAGAGGAAATTAAAAAATACCTAGAGACAAATGATAATGAAAACACTATGATCCAAAATCTATGGGATGCACCAAAAGCAGTTCTAAGAGGGAAGTTTATAGCAATATAAGCCTACCTCAAGAAACAAGAAAACTCTCAAATAAACAATCTAACCTTACACCTAAAGACTCTAGAGAAAGAAGAACAAACAAAACCCAAAGTTAGTAGAAGGAAAAAAAGCATAAAAATCAGAGCAGAAATAAAGGAAATAGAAACGAACAAAAAAAAAAAACAGTAGCAAAGATCAATAAAACTAAAAGCTGGTCTTTGAGAAGATAAACAAAATTGATAAACCATTAGTCAGACTCATCAAGAAAAAGAGGGAGAGGACTCAAGTCAATAAAATTAGAAATGAAAAAGGAGAAGTAACAACAGACACAGCAGAAATAGAAAGCATCCTAAGAGACTACTACAAGCAACTCTATGCCAATAAAATGGACAACCTGGAAAAAAATGGACAAATTCTTAGAAAGGTATAATCTTCCAAGACTGAACCAGGAAGAAATAGAAAATATGAACAGACCAGTCAAAAGTAAAGAAATTGTAACTGTGTATAAGAATCTTCCAACAAACAAAAGTCCAGGATCAGATGACTTCACAGGTGAATTCTATCAAACACTTAGAGCAGAGTTAACACCCATCCTTCTCAAACTCTTCCAAAAAATTGCAGAGAAAGGAACACACCCAAATTCATTCTATGAGGCCACCGTCACCCTGATACCAAAACCAAAGATACTACAAAAACAGAAAATTACAGACCAATGTCACTGATGAATATAGATGCAAAAATCCTTAACAAAATACTAGCAAACAGAATCCAACAACACATTAAAAGGATCATAAACCATGATCAAGTGGGATTTATCCCAGGGATGCAAGGATTCTTTAATATATGCAAATCAATCAATGTGATATACCATATTAACAGATTGAAGAATAAAAACCATATGATCATCTCAGTAGATGCAGAAAAAGCTTTTGACAAAATTCAACACCCATTTATGATAAAAACTCTCCAGAAAGTGTGCATAGAGGGAAGCTACCTCAACATAATAAAGGCCATATGTGACAAACCCACAGCCAACATCGTTCTCAATGGTGAAAAACTGAAAGCATTTCCTCTAAGATCAGGAGCAAGACCAGGTGTTCACTCTTGCCACTCTTATTTAACATATTTTTGGAAGTCCTAGACACTGCAATCAAAGAAAAACAAATAAAAGGAATGCCAATTGGAAAAGAAGAAGTAAAACTGTCACTGTTTGCAGATGACATGATACTTTACATAGAGAATCCTAAAGATGTCACCAGAAAACTACTAGAGCTAACCAATGAATTTGGCAGAGTAGCAGGATAAAAAATTAATGCACAGAAATCTCTTGCATGCCTATACAGTAATGATGAAAATCTGAAAGAGAAATTAAGGAAACACTCCCATTTACCATTGCAACAAAAAGAATAAAATACCTAGGAATAAACCTATCTAGGGAGACAAAAGACGTGTATGCAGAAAACTATAAGACACTGATGATAGAAATTAAAGATGATACAAACAGATGGAGAAATATACCATGTTCTTGGATTGGAAGAATTAATATTGTGAAAATAACTATACTACCCAAAGAAATCTACAGATTCAATGCAATCCCTATGAAATTACCAATGTCATTTTTTTTCAGAACTAGAACAAAAAATCTTAAAATTTGTATGGAGACAAAAAAGACCCCGAATAGCCAAAGCAGTCTTGAAGAAAAAAAACGGAGCTGAAGGAATCAGACTCCCTGACTTCAGACTATACTACAAAGCTACAGTAATCAAGACAATATGGTACTGTCACAAAAACAGAAATCTATATAAATGGAACAGGATAGAAAGCCCAGAGATAAACCCACGCACCTATGGTCAACTAATCTATGACAAAGGAGGCAAGGATATCCAGTGGAGAAAAGACCGTCTCTTCAATAAGTGGTGCTGTGAAAACTGGACAGCTACATGTAAAAGAATGAAGTTAGAACACTCCCTAACACCATACACAAAAGTAAACTCAAAATGGATTAGAGACCTAAGTGTAAGACTGGACATTATAAACTCTTAGAGGAAAACATAGGAAGAACACTCTTTGACATAAATCTCAGCAAGATCTTTTTTGATCCACCTCCTAGAGTAATGGAAATAAAAACAAAAATAAACAAATGAGACCTAATGAAACTTAAAAGCTTTTGCAAAGCAAAGGAAACTACAGAAAAGACAACCCTCAGAATGGGAGAAAATATTTGCAAATGAAGCAGTGGACAAGGGATTAATCTCCAAAATATATAAACAACTCATGTAGCTCAATATTAAAAAAAAACACCCAATCCAAAAATGGGCAGAAGACCTAAATAGACATTTCTCCAAAGAAGACATACAGATGGCCAAGAAGCACATGAAAAGCTGCTCAACATCACTAATTATTAGAGAAATGCAAATCAAAACTACCATGAAGTATCACCCCACACCAGTTAGAATGGGCATCATCAGAAAATCTACAAACAACAAATTCTGGAGAGGGTGTGGAGAAAAGGGAACTCTCTTGCACTGTTGGTGGGAAAGTAAATCGATACAGCCACTATGGAGAACAGTATGGAGCTTCCTTAAAAAACTAAAAATAGAATTACCATATGACCCAGCAATCCCACTACAGGGCCTATACCCTGAGAAAACCATAATTCAAAAAGACACATGCACCCCAATGTTCATTGCAGCACTATTTACGATAGCTAGGTCATGGAAGCAACCTAAATGCCCATCAACAGATGAATGGATAAAGAAGAAGTGGTTTATATATACAATGGAATATTACTCAGCCACAAAAGGGAACAAAATTTGGTCATTTCTAGAGACATGGATGGATCTAGAGACTGTCATACAGAGTGAAGTAAGTCAGAAAGAGAAAAACAAATATCATATATTAACGCATATATGTGGAACCTAGAAAAATGGTACAGATGAACTGTTTTGCAGGGCAGAAATAGAGACACAGATGTAGAGAACAAACTTATGGACACCAAGGGGTGGTTGTGGTGTGATGAATTAGGAGATTGGGACTGACATATACACTAATATGTATAAAATGGATAACTAAAAAGAACCTACTGTAATAAGCAAAAAGAAAAGAAAAGAAAAGAAAAAAAGAACCTACTGTAGAAAAAAATAAAAATTTAATTTAAAAAATAAAGAACACCAATTGAGTCAACTGTCTGGCTACATCTAGCACCTTTTTTTTTTTCATTAAAACGTTTCCCCTTTAAGTGGTTAAGTGGTTAAGCAATAAAACAGCCTCAAACTTGGCTGGATTAATAGATATTTCCTTATAAATGATAAGCAATTATGGCCTTTTTTTGCTTCCTACAGAACTCACCTTTGAAACTCATCTAAGCTTATTTTCATCAAAGCAAAGGCTGTAAAAGATTGGGGGGTGAATATTGGACGTTAGTTCACACATGATTGCAAAAATAAGATCTCCCAATTATAACTCTTCAGGGGGAAACAATTAATTCCCAGAACACCAAGTTTCCTTGCTCAGTTAGAGCTTAGAATTCCAACAGGTTGAAGTAGATGACTTAGTGTCCATCTCATAGTGAGCTACTTGAAGGAACTAAGGTTTCCATGGTCTTCGCCAGTCCTCAAGTAGAGCATTTCAAATATGTCAAGTTTCTGACATTCTGCCAGTTTCAAAAGACAATTCACCAGAATGAATCAGCCCATCAAGAAAACCTGGTCTAGCCCTGTGGAGGTTCAGGGAAGTATTTGGCACGATTTCTGCCATCACATAATCTTAAAGGGCTAGGACCGAAACACGTTCAAATGGCATGACAGATAATTAAACAGCACGCATCCAGAGAAGGAGAAGTGGTGCTAGCTGAAATCATATGACAAGATTTTACTGAGAAAGTGGATCATAAGCCAAGTCTTAAAGAATGGGGGTGGGAAAAGGACATAGACACATGGTGTGGAGAAGAAGGAACATGCCTGGTAGGGAAACGTTGGTGACATTTTAAATGGTTTCCTTCTCTCCAGCCTTGCCTCCTGGTTGTCACACTGGTTGTAACAGACACTGGAGTGACCCCCCAACACCCATTTCTTCCATCTCCTGAATTTATTCCAGCTCAAGGGTAGTAGCACTGACTGAAACCCAATTCTAGAAAATAAAATCCCCAAAGATTCTCCTTATTCTTTTTTTGTGTGTGTGTGGTACGCGGGCCTCTCACTGTTGTGGCCTCTCCCGTTGCGGAGCACAGGCTCCGGATGCGCAGGCTCAGCGGCCACGGCTCACAGGCCTAGCCGCTCCACGGCATGTGGGATCTTCCCGGACCGGCGCACAAACCCATGTCCCCTGCATCAGCAGGAGGACTCTCAACCACTGCGCCACCAGGGAAGCCCATCTCCTTATTCTTAAAAGAAAAACAAGAAGCCAATATTTCTCTCTTATTGGACAGAATAAGTATGTAGCATGTTAAGAAAACTGGAGGAAACCAGCCTTAGGATGACATGAAACTGTGAATGATGGATGGAACCTGGGTTCCTGACGACATGGCTGAGCCACCCCATCAAACAATTCTGAACCCCACATACCTCTGGATTTCTGGTTATCTGAGATCTCCTGCTCCCTTCTATTTCATTCCATTTATTCCATTCTATTCTACTCTTTTGTCTCTTTTTTTAAAATCTAGTCAAAACCTAATTGACTTCTTAATCCACAAATGGGTCATGACTTGCAGTTTGAAAAACTTTGGACTACAGTTTTCATATGTCTAAAAACATAAAAGAGTAAATATACAATTGGGAATAGTTATGTACTTCATTGTGTGAAATATTATAAAATAGTGTATTAAGCAGTCTATATATTAAAAATTTGAAGGGACATTTATTTCCTACATTTCCAAGTACAAACTGATGTTCTGAGAAGTTGTGTGCTGCAGACCCTGTGAACTTTCACTCCCTGGAACTCTGCTTCCCATACCTCTCTTTCCCAGAAAGAGAGGCCAGGACTCTTCCTCTGTAGGAAGCACAGGACAGTGGAACAAAGTCCAAGCTCCTTCACCGACTTGACTCAGCCTTCAGGACCAAGTGCTTCTTCATGGTGTTCTGGGGACAGTGGAAAACCAGAGAGTAGAATCCAGACTTAAAGTTGTAGAGAAGAAAAGGCTGCTGAAAGTTATATGCATGGAAGTTACATGTTGAAATCAGTACATGGGTAAATAATTCATTGGAGTTAGACCATGAAATCAGGCTTTTGATAAATTTAGTTTATCAGAGAAAGAATAGTGATGATTTGAGAAGACAAAACTAAGAGAAGAGGGAACAAATTTTTTTTTAAATAAAGCATCTAGATGTTTACAATAGTGATACAGGATTAAGAGGTAAGGACCTGGGCAGAGGAAACACCACAGAGGAGACTGTCACCTGGCATTCTGGGACACCAGTTCATTAAAGTGATTCATTAAACTAAAATAATAGGCAGAGCCATCTTGGGATGTTCCTCTAGTAGATGGGTAAGGCCTTCGAAGCCAAGTCAAGTTAGGAATGAGAGGAAGATCTCAGTACATTCAACCTGAAGAAGAAAAATTCTAATGGGAAGAAAAATGTCTTCAACTTTTAGATGGCTGTTAGAGCTGGATCCAATTAGCAGATATTAATTACAGACAGATTATTATTCAATATTAGAAAGACATTCTTAATTATTTTAGTTATTTTATTATCAAATGGGTGACTACTGGAGGAACAAAGTCCTCTGTCATGGAAGTTGTCCAACGTTGACACTTACCTGGATTTACAATGCAAGAAAATGTTGAATTAAAGTCCAATGACAAGCAACCAGAAAACAGGCACTCCATCTGTATCCCACATCTTAGCACAGGCCCCACTATGTGGCTGGTATCCAAACACCACTGGTTAAATGCAGTATGCCCAAGGGTCTTTTCCAACTGATTACTGATTCTACAAAGTCTTGAGAGGGACAGGAATGTGGGAATGCAAAGATACCTTGGGGGAAAAAGCACATGCTTTTAGACAATACATAATGGATACAGTTCTTTAGAAAATCCCCTCAAATATTTCAAGACCACACTTCCATTGAGTACATACAGTGGCCAGCTCACAGCCCCTGACTTAGGGTATTACCAGCTGCTATAACAAAGAAGCACTAACATTTCAATGACTTGATGCAACAAAAGTTTATTTTTGCAGACACAGAGGGACATGCAGGTGATCCTGGTGAATAAGCAATTCTCCTCTACCTGGAGATTCAGAAACACAAACTTCTTCCATCTTACAGTTCTGCCTTACTTTAAAGCCTTAGAGTCATTTGCACTGGAAAGGGCTTGAAGGGGCAGGAATGCAAAGATTTTATGGGCCAGGCTTAGACATGGCACATATGTGTTCTTTTCCCATTGCATGGAGAGCTTTCATTCACACCTAACTGCAAGGGATGCTGGGAGCTATAGTGTAGCTGGTATAAAGGTGGGCAGAAAGCAGTGTTGGTGGACAGCTAGTAGTCTCCTCTGCTATAACCATGCACACACACAGATCACACACAAGCCCTCCCAGAGCTCCATCTGTGATAGCAACCATTTCAAAGGTTAAATTTTTTAAAATCCATGCCCAAGTCAATTAGCTAATGATATGCTGATAAACTTTGTAGTGATTCCACTACAATATTGAGAAAACTGCCAAAGACACATTGCAGGAGTTCACTTTCCAAGCAAGGTTGCTCATGACTGTGTCAGCTGGCATTCCGAAGCCAATGAATATACCTAATACTGATTTCAATTCTTCCTTTGATCATTGAAAGGGATGGTATCTCAACCAGCACCTGAGATGATACATTCTAGTTTTTCAACTTATCTTATTGTTTAAAAGGTTCTTTAATACCTAGCCAATGGTTCCCTCTTCTTGGCATCAAGCCAAAACATTTTGCTCATGTCTGTCAGTGGACCCAGGCTGCCATGCCAATAAAAAGAATAGCAAGATCAAACATGAGAAAGAATTAATACCTTTGCATACCTGTCTCCTGCCTTTTCTGGTGCAGAGTGATGGACACAGTCTTGCTCTGTGACATCTGAGCTACATCCAGGAGAACAGAATCTTCAGCATTCTTGGAAAGTCAGCTGAGCCACCTACCTCTCACCTAACACCCCATCAACTAAAGCATTATTTTCTCTACACTAATGATCAGTTACACTTTTATTACTAATTTATCAACCACCTCTCTTTTATTAAGATGACTTTATGTCTTTGCTCTTTGTTTTGAAGTCTCTCTTCCATTTGATCTTCCAGGTCAGTACTTTTTGTTCTTAACAACTATACCCTTCTTTCACAGAGCTACTGAATTTTTAAATAAAAAACAGTTTTCTCATTCCAAAATGTCTGGTTTCGTATTATTTTTACTGTCCAGGTGTGATTGATTTGTCTCCTTCAATAGCTGCCTATTCTCAGAGTTCAGCTCGCTCCTCCACTGTCTGGGGTTCCTTGTAGATTTTCTTTGCCTGCTCCTATTTCTCTTCATCCCTGGGGCTCAAGTCAGATTAATGGGAAAACTTGAGCAGTCATGACATGACCTCATGGGGGTGCAGATTACTGCAGGTAAAGTGGCCAGCTTGTATGAGGCACCAGATGAAAGCCTCTATTCCCGCGGGGATGCTCAAGCAGAGAGATCTGCCTTCACCCAGCCTCATGGGAAGACAGGAAGTAGCACACCAGACATCTCCTCCCACAGTCCCAGAACCCGGGAAGCCCAGAGGTGCTCTTAGGATTACATGCAAGGGAGGCACAGCACACACTCTGAGGCCACAGATCACTGGGTGCCATGGAGTTCTACCACCAACCCCCAGACATCCTAGCTTGTACCCAGACTGCAAAGTTCTGCACCTGCTTGGCCTCCTCTGGCCCTTGACAGAGCCTGAGGGTCACAGCCTTATCCTGCTCACTTGCAAGCCTGGCAGCTGTGCACCCAGGACAGCTGGTAGGTGACCCCAAGGAGGTGGACAAGGAGGGCATCAGAAGTGCTCACTCACTGCCAACTTCCAAGAATCTGCTCCATTAGACACAATGTTAAGAATCTTAAAATTCTTTCTGATAAGATATCATTGTTCTCTTAACTCCTTTAAGAGTGGCATTTGGCTGCTATTCAAATCTTTTAGCCAGGACTCTTGAGAACCACAAGATAATTTTTCAAGATTGAGGAATGAAAAACAAAAGACCTTTTCTTCTGACAGCTTGATTTTGTTTCAGGAAGCTACAGGGCTCTCAGCTAGTCACTGGTGTTTCTGCAGCTCCACATCTCTGTCTCATGAAGCTTGTTTGAGAACATTAATTGCTTGGCCAGGGCCAGTTGAGGGAAAATAGTTACAAGAAAGCCAACCATCATTGTGCACAGGAATCCCATAGGGATCAATAATAATGACACTCTCACACTCTTGTGCATTACTATATGCCAGATCTTCTTCGAAGGAAGTATTTTCTGCAAGGAATGTCATCAGATCATCACAACAATCCCCAATCCACCTTGATGATGCAATAGCAAGGCTTAGAAATAGTTCTAAGAAAGACAGTGTGAAATTCTCAACGTTCTAAGATCAGTAGTAGGAGTGAATGCAAGCCCTCCGCCCTTGCTCTTCATTTTTGTTGCCAAGTATCTTCTCTCAAAATCATTGACAATCTATTCTTATTACCATTTCTTAAAATGAAATATTAATTTCAAAAAAGGCCATGATCTCATAACTTTAAAAGTGAATAAACACAAACTTTATGAAAATCTCACCAAAATGTGACTATTCTACCACCAACGGACATCACATCACAGAGAAGCTTTGCTTTTGGAAATCAATTGTTGAGGGGCATGGGCTGCCAGAGGCATTTCCCTCTGGAAAAGGAAAAGAGGAGTCAGAAGTAGGTTCAAAGGTAGAGCCCAGCCCACGTGGCATGCTCATGTCCCTTCTGGTTTCAAAGGGATTTCACCTATTAGGTGCCATCTACCTCCTTCAAGTCTGAACAGGATAACAATCGAAGCAGCTACAGGCTGTAATGGTGACAAATGATCCCAGGGAAGAGTAAACCACAAAAACCCTGATTGCTCAGCTTGTCAGTAGAGAGTTCTGTGCTTAACTTCTACAGCCAGGCTGCTGACTCTGACTTCTAGTTCCATATTTTACTAACTTAATAATCTGGAGCAATTTACCTAATATCTCCAAGCCTCAGTTTGCTCAGCAAAATGGGAATAGTAACAGCTCAAAGAGTCATGAAGGATTAAACAAGATAATACTGTACATGTAAATACTTAGGTTAAGTGAAGCTCATTAAATGCCAGATCTTATTACCAGTAAGCAATCACTATGTTCCAGGCATGTGCTAAGTGCTGAGAATAAATAAGATGTACCACAGGTGGCCACATCAATACCACCATCCCTCATGCTCTTCTGCAGCAAGGCTTTGCCATTCCTGCCATCAAAGGGTGGAGTCTAATACCCCTCCCCTTGAATCTGGGCATCCCTGAAGTTTGCTTTAGCTAAAGTGTGATTTTTGCCCTCTTGGAAGCCAGCTGTCATGTGACAAGGCTCTAGCCAGATCACTGAATGATGACAGACAGCTGGACAGAGAAAAAACCACAGGGAAGAGAACAAGATGCCCCAGTTAACAGCCAAGGCCAAGGCCCCAGATGGGGTCGGGGGCGGGGGGACATGGGGGATCCTCCAGCTCCAGCTAAGCCACCACTCTCACCCAAGTTCCTGACCCCAGAATCGTGACCAGTTGGTTGCCATTTTAAGCCATTAAGTTCTGGAGTGGTTTGTGATGCAGCAATAGAGAACTGAAACATAAGGCCCAACCCAACGCATAGTGGAAGGTAGCAGAGACCCAGAAACTACTTCCAGGTCACGTGGAAAATGCTCCGATAGAGGTGCTAGGTCTATGCAACCTACTATGGGCACACAGCCAGGCCATGGTTCATCCAGCCGGAGCCAGAGATGAAAAAGAGAAGTCTTGGGAGGTGGGAGGGGACCGCAAAGCTGCCTGAGTAGGCACAGCCATGGGGAAAATTAAAAGACATTCCTTTTCTCCAAGAAGGGTATTTCACCTCCCAGGCAGGAGGAGCTGGCAGGCCTAGACATCTCAGAGGGAATGCATGTTCCTATGCTGTCTTAGTCACATAATTGGGCTTGTCTAATGAAAGGAACAGATATAAGTTTCACTTATTTAAGTCAGGGATAGTTTCCCATTGTCTTCTCATGCATGTGTACTTTGTGCCTTCCCAAAAAAAGATTATAAGTTCCTTGAGAGCAGGCGTTCTCTTTACTTTCTTACTTTCTACCTCCAGGGCCCACTCTGCTAACCACACACGCTACCACACTGCTTTGCTTTGGTAAAAGCTCAGTTGATACAGAGTGACTGGTGGATTCATGGATTCTCATCCTTGGAAGGAAACTTCCTCTAATTTAAACTCCCTCCCAAACTCCATCAAAGCTAGTCAGCTTCAGACATGGCCACTGCTGATTTGTCAGTGGATAAATGCTATACATCTCCTGCCCCACACACAAAAGAATATAGTGATGGACCTAGAGTCTGTCATACAGAGTGAAGTAATTCAGAAAGAGAAAAACAAATACCGTATGTTAACACATATATATGGAACCTAAGGGGGAAAAAAAAAAAGGTCATGAAGAACCTAGGGGTAAGATGGGAATAAAGACACAGACCTACTAGAGAATGGACTTGAGGATATGGGGAGGGGGAAGGGTAAGCTGTGACAAAGTGAGAGTGGCATGGACATATATGCACTACCAAATGTAAAATAGATAACTAGTGGGAAGTAGCCGCATAGCACAGGGAGATCAGCTTGGTGGTTTGTGACCACCTAGAGGGGTGGGATAGGGAGGGTGGGAAGGAGGGAGATGCAAGAGGGAAGAGATATGGGAACATATGTATATGTATAACTGATTCACTTTGTTATAAAGCAGAAACTAACACACCATTGTAAAGCAATTATACTCCAATAAAGATGTTAAAAAAATAATAAAAATAAAAATAAAATTAAAATAACAGGAAAAAAGAAAAGAATATAGTGAAAAGCTAACCCTCAGAGCCTTCCCAGACCTCTAGGTTGCAGCGGGTCTGAAGACCTTACCTCTGCCATGACTCCTTGTATTCCTTTATAGGAATTATCCAAATGCTTGCTAGATATCTGCCTCTCTGGACTGTAAACTCGAGGTGCTAGAAACATCTACTTTGCTCCTTCCCAGACTCTCAGAGCCTAGTGTAGTGCCAGCCATGGAGTGTATGTGTTGTATGAATCAATGAATGAATGAATTCCAATTATAAGACAGAGCCTCAAAAGCCTAGCATTTATTCATTTTTAACATATTCAGATATGCATGTACAGCCAAAGAAATAGCCAAATTCATGTCAGAAAGAGACCCAAACATCTGTATTCTATGTATAGTCTATATATATTCTATTTAATGTCTATAATAATAATTAATATAAATTAAATGCTTACTATATGAACGTTGTACTGCTCCAGGTACTTACATGTCTTTATCTCATTTTGTTCACAGAGGATTTCCTTAAGGTAGTTCCAATTATTATTCTGATTTATAAATGAGGAAATCTGTGGCACAGAGAGATTCAATAACTTGCCAAGGTCACAGAGCTGGTAAATGGCTGAGCTTAGATTCAGACCCAGGCCACTGGAATCCAGACCAATTTCCCTTTACACAACACAGTGATTCTTCTCTTAATAAGATTCCATTAAAGTTAAATAAATAAATAAATAAATAAGAACATCAAGAGCAACAGAAGGCTCAGGTGGCAAGATGTGACCAGTTTTCCCCCTGAGGGTTCTCGCCCAGTCCCAGCGAGGTCTGTGCTGAAGGCTGGCTGCATGCCCTCCACAGCCTACCAGAACTAACCTCAGGCCCAGAGGGCACTTCTGGAGTGGTCAGGAGCCCAGGCAAGACCATTGATATTGAGTGTTTAACAGAGTACAGAGGGCATCCTTTGGTTGGAGCTGTCTGAGGATCACGATGATGGGCCAGGGCCTCCTTCCAGAGAAATGCCCTTCTCTCGAAAGGGTGGGGCCTCCTCTCTTGAGAGGAGGCCCTGATTCTAGGTCCAGCTCTGTCGTTAACCCAGCACTGGGGACATTTAGGGTGATTCTGATCCATAACAAGAACCCCAAGCTCCTTCCCAGCAGCTAAATGCTACAGATTATTTTGGAATTCACATGGCAACCTAACAGTCCCAGGAAAAGCCATTCTAGCAGCACGTGGCAAGTCCTCAGTCTACTTCCAAATGATGACCAAGTGCTTGTGGGCAGAAGCTTGCGGTCTTCAAAAACAGGGTCAGGTCTCAATCGGGATCAGGCCCTGTAGCAGCAACACTATACCTGTGAGACCTACAAGCACAGCTTGCCTCCAGACCAGAACTCTCTTACACATTTTGCTTTTAATAAACGGAGAAAGAGCCAGAGTTATCACACTGTATTCAGTGTGAATTTTCTCTTAACGATGTTCTGGCGGACACGTCTTTAATGTCACTGCACAGAAATAGCAGGAAGGAAAAAATTGCCATCACAAAGCTTTCTGTTTGTGTATGGGCAGACGTCAAAACATTCTGATAAGAGCTGTTCTCCAAAGTCACAGCTTGATTCTTTAGTCCTTTGCCCACATTAGTGAAGCCCATGATCAAACTCAAGAGTCCCCGCTCACAATCTCGCTCCAGTGAGAGCAAAATTTAAAAATAAATATCTGCGCTGGATTTCCAGTCTCCACCAGAGAGCAGAGGAAATGACAGACTGACAAGAAGAAGCAGGGGGAGACTAGGCTTAGAGGAAAACCCACTCACCACTTCTCTTCTCCTCCCAGCCTTCCAGCCTCAAGCCCCTTCTGCTTGGTGTCCAGGTGGCTTTGACCCATTTGGAACTCACAAGAGTTTAAAATACAGTGACACCCTTGTGTGTTCAGCTTTGCTACATAAGAAAGAGACAAAGACAGAGAGAGAGAGAGAGAGACCCCCAAAGCCCTCACCGAGAGCTGCCTGATTCTGCTGAATGTAAACAATTTTTCTGGTAGCCAGTGTTAATACATCTGTGACCTCTGTCCTTCTATTCCCAGCTCCCTCCTGGCACACCCAGCCCCCCGACCCAGTACTGAGCTCTGAAAGCAGACTGGCCTCTAGGAAAACTGTGGCTCCGTCAACTGTTATCTGTATGATCAGAGGCAGGTTGGTGAACTTCTCATTGCCTTTAACCCCTCTTCGGTAAAATGAGGATAATGAATGGTAAGATTCATGGAGTTGTTGTAGGGGATTAAATGGTTCGTGAGTGCAAGTGAATTTAGCATGGGAAGCATGTAGGAAACTCCAGTGTTGACCGTGAGCAATGTTATTCTTTTTATTTATCACCCTTATCTTACTATTCAAATCAGAAAGGATCTATTAACCAGAACTTCCACCAGGACAGAAGTTCATTGACACTAATGTATACATCAGTGCTGTATTTTCATGTTTGACCTTACATGTCTAACTGGGAAATGAAAGGCTGTTTCCCCAGGTTTCATTTATTCAACAAATATTTATTGAGAACATACTATCTACTGGGTATTATCATGTATTTCTAGTACATGAGGAGGGCTCAGAAAATGTTGACGAATGAATGAGTGAATGAATGGGTGGGAATGACCCTCCCACAGATGCTCCTCTTGGATGCAGTTGCAGAGGCCACTGGGGCATAGAGGCTTGTCCGTCCCTTCATCCCAGCTCCTTCCAGACCTGAATGCCTTCCACTCCCACCTACGGCTGCAGAGCCCCTGGCTTAGCCCTTCTCTTGTTTCCTTGCTTGGCTTCCAACCAAAAGGTTCTGGCAAAGAAGCAGTCACTAGAACACATCCTCTTTGTATTACTATAGTCAGGTGTTATAAAGGATGCTCAAAAAGAAGGCATCTCACATGCATATGGAAAGTACCTTCTGCCTTTAATCCAATCAAGGATTTATTCTGCCCTGTATAACAAGACCATCTCCCAAACTTTAGATACTGAGTGAGAAAGAAATTTTTTGCAGAGCTGGCCTAGGCTGTGGTCAGCACATGGCATCTGTGCTTTCATAAGCTCTGGGAATAGTCTAGCTGTACCTTCATCCTTACCTCCATGGAGTGGACACTGATTGATTTTTGGCCACCAATATCCATCCTCCCTTGTTTTGGTGATTTGAGGCATGCCCCCTCCTCTGGAAGTATGACTTGGGTGGGACCCTACCCCAGGCTCCAAAATGAAGCAAGTGTCAGCATGGCCCACAGGGATGGGTGAAGGGGGACTCCTGGCTCAAGTTGGTCCAATCAGAATGAATCACAGGACTAAGAGCAGGGGATTCCAAGAGGAAACAGTCTCTTCCTTTACATTTAATATGGACTTCGGGAGAGTGACCTTGGACTTATGGGGGCCACAAGATAGCACCTGGGAATGAAGCAAGTACAGGCAAAGACAGACCTGAGTCCCAGGAATAGATTGCCCTGATGATTTCACCTGAGCCCCTGAATCATGCTTGAAGTCAAATTTCCTCTGGATTTTTCAACTCTGTGGGTTAATTCTTTTGTCTCTTCTTAAGCCTGTCAAGGTTCCTTTTTTATTTACAACCAGAGAGTCCTAGGTTACCCACAGATCTTGTCACAGTGCCTAAAGTTTCACATTGCTTATTCGCTTGTATTAATAGAGGAAATAAAGCTGAAAATTGCAAATATGCTATCAACCATCAGCCCAAAAGTGATTTGTAGTTTGATAACTGTCATTTTTATTTACTTGGTAATACAATTTGACATTAAGCATTCCAAGGATAGAACCCAAAATCACACTGAACAAAAGCAGAAAAGTCCACCATGAAGTTTCTTAGCCTATACCACTCCTTTTATGTGATGTCCCTTGGAGTTCTCTGAAGAACAATAACTCAAACACTGGGAGGTAATGAAAACTTCTTGAACTTGTGGAGCTTGCAATGGGCTATGAATGGATAGGATAGTAGAGGCGAAGGTAAAAGGAAAAATAAAATTTTTTTGGCAAGCCGTTTGTTTCCAGTGACTTCCAGAGACACCATATACCATAGAAGGAGAACCCAGAATTGTCTTCCGTGGATTCTCTGTTAGATTGTTTGTGAGCCATTTTTTCAATGTCTTTATCCAAAGTTGGCCAATCAGGTGGAGCTTTATAAGCCCATGAGCTTGAGACTCTTCGATTCACTCCATCAATGCTATTTACTGAGCACCTACCATGCACATCGGATCAGGTGCTGTACTAGTTACTGAGCACTGGAGATTTAAAGATGAATGAGCACCCAAGGAGCTTAGAGTCCATGAGCAATGCAGACAATGCCCCCCAAGACTATAATAGAGTGTGATTAATGCCATTACAGAGCTGAACATGTGGCAATGACTAGGACACCTGTCCCAGGCTAAGAAGGGACTCAGGACAAAGAGATTTTTGAGCAGGCATCAGCCAGGAAATGGGATGTAGGGACGGCCATTGCAGGAAGAAAGAATAACATTGGCAAAGGAAAGGCAGTATGAAAAACTATGGGGCATTTAGTGCACTGGATTTGGTAAACTGAGCTCAGGTACAAGAATGGGAAACAATGCAGGAAGAAGC
This sequence comes from Mesoplodon bidens, assembly GCF_964165515.1. Classification (NCBI taxonomy): domain Eukaryota; kingdom Metazoa; phylum Chordata; class Mammalia; order Artiodactyla; family Ziphiidae; genus Mesoplodon; species Mesoplodon bidens. Next base: position 41,341,090 of record NC_138162.1, on the reverse strand, counting down.
AAGCACTTTGTCATAGTGGCTCCTTTTGCCAATCCAAGGACTGCATTTGTCTGGGGAAGCCTTCAGTGGCTCCCCATTTGCTACGGAATAAATTCTAGAACTCTGGACTCCTTGAATCAAGACCAGCAAGACGTGCTTTTGCTTTTTCACATTCTAATAGCAAAAAAAACCCAAAAAAAACAACCTATATGATGAGGGCAGAGTCTGAAGGCACTCCCTGCCTGGCTTGGCATTTTTGTTCAGATCGACTGTATCCTTTTCCTTATCTCGATTTTCCTGGTAACCCTGGGCCCAGGAGATGAGAGGAGCCACGGATATCCCCACGAAGTCCCACACTCACCCACCATCAGCCCATACTTAGCTTAGAATCATTTTTCATTTGGTATGAAGTCATTTTTAAAGTGCCTGCTTCTCATTAGGAAGGTAACCCGATAGCCCCTGTGGGAGATGCACAAGAAGCAGAAGTGAAACAGACTTTTTCTTCAGACTCTGGCATTTTCCCTCACTGGCTTCCCTTCTGAGCATCAGTGTTGATGAGGCTTTTCTGTTCAGAAAACTCTGCCTAAATCTTAGACTCTGTGGTATCTGCTGTTACTGCTTTGTCTGTGTATTTATGCTGGTTTTGATGGACATCTTTTCATAAAACGGTTCAGGTCCAAAAACATTTTCCCACGTGAGGATCCGCCATGGTTCAAATATGTCCCAGGTGTGGCTCCTTGGACATTCAGTTTACACGTGATTCTCATTACACAGTCCCCAAGGGCTGTGAAAACATTATCTTGAGCTGCCCCCAAACATCCACAACTGTGAACTGGTAAACACCAATTGGAAAAGTACTGTTTATTTAAACTGCAGCCCAGGCAGTCCCCCAGCCTAAGGCCTACTCAGGTTCTCCACAGCTCCATCAGCCTCCTGGCCAACACACCCAAGGTGGCTCTTGCCCCACCTAAGAGACCCTTAGGTCTCTCAACGTTCCCTCAGCCTTGCCCTGGATTTTCTGACTCCAGGACACAGAAGCAAAGAGACCCGTGCAAGCAGAAGTTGCCATCAGACTTCTGAAGCCCACATCCTGATCTACTCGCTAGCTCACACTTCAATTTGCACAACTGGACTTGCTTATTTAGCCTTTTAAAAATACTACTGTTTGATAATCCTTTAGCTAAAAGCAGTCCACAGAAGGGACCTGACCAGATCACTAAGGGAAACGTAGCTTGCAGAAAATAACACTGGACCAACAAGAGGGAAAAAAAGGAGCATTCGTGAAGGAACATTTTAGGAAGACTTTGGAAAAGTTATTTTCCTTTCTGTGCTTCAGTTTCCTCATTTGTAAAATTAGGACTTAGACCAGAGCCCTAAGCTACCAAAACACTGTGATTGAAAATACCATGTTGAAATACTATGATTCTATTATATTGAATATGGGTCATTAATAAAGTAAATGTGTCAGTTTAACTTGAATAATAACATTCTCTTCTTTGCGAAGCATATGAGAACCAAAATCTCATATTTGTCATCAATAAAAAGTCACCTTTAGGGCTTCCCTGGTGGCGCAGTGGTTGAGAGTCCACCTGCCGATGCAGGGGACACGGGTTCGTGTCCCGGTCTGGGAAGATCCCACATGCCGCGGAGCAGCTGGGCCCGTGAGCCATGGCTGTTGAGCCTGTGCGTCCGGAGCCTGTGCTCCGCAACGGGAGAGGCCACAACAGTGAGAGGCCCATGTAACACACACACACACAAAAAAAAAAAAAAAAAAAAAAAAAAGTCACCTTTAGAGTGGAAATAAAAGAGAAAAGCCTTAAACATGTGTAATACATGGAATAGGGATTAAGATAGTGAGCTGGGTTTTTTTTTTTTTGAGCATTCTTTAAAAGTATTCTTATAAAAGGCAAACTTCACTCCAGAGGTTTAAAACCATTCCCAGCAGCAAGCAGCAGCAGACATGAAAATAAAGAAGAAAGTCATCAGCCATGATGAGAGGTCTGGCTGAGCTCCACCATGCCCCACACCATCTCCAGATAACTTCGAGAGAGGTTTGTAAGAGAGCCACTGTACATGGGAACCCTGGGCCTGATCTAGGGGAGGTCCTTGGTGACAGAAGCAGCCCTCAGTCCCTTACCCTGGTCAAGCTCCTCTGCAGAGAAAAGAAAGAGGAATGAAAGGGCAGCTCAATACAGACATTCAGTTACAGGAACTGAGATCTGAGTTTAATTTGAACCCCTGAGGAGTGCCAATATTGCAGGTGAGGCTAGAAAAGATGACAGCTATAAAAGAAGTCAGATTGGCCATGGCAGCTGAAGGTTCTAGAAAAGGAACTCTCAGGCCCAGGGTGCCACACTGGTGCTGAAGGTATGGGGTTAGGGTCCAGGATTCAAGGAATCTAGCCATAGTGTCAGTATCCTGGTTCCAGCAAGAAATTGGATTGCTGACTCTGAAACCCAGTCTACTCTCCAGTGGCAGATGGTGCAGGGCCTGGTGGTGAATCAAGCTTCCAGGAAGGATGGGCTCCAGAACCAGATGGTGGTATCAGACCTTAATGAGGTAAGAAAAATCTGATCTGCCTCCATCCCCTCCCCTGAACTGCTCCTAAATCACTCTTCTTCCATCTTCCATCTAGTTTGGATACTTGACTTGATGACCTGTTTGCTGTCATGAGTTCCCTGGAAACCTCGGCTAACTGGCCTGAGCTTAATCCTCACTGTTGCCTGGCTCATCACACACTATAGAGCCATGGAAGGTTATTGCATCCTTGTTGATCCTTGGGATATAGCCCTGCCTCTGGACCCCAGCCAGCACTTCAGCAAAAATTAAGGGATCCAGAAAAGATCCCAACTCCAGATGTATGGGGTTTTTTAGTCATTTTTTTTTGACATATATGACATCACCAGTAGAGACTAGAACCTACTTCATAGACAGTTTCCATTAGGTTTTGCCACATGAGGGCAGTGAAAAGCAGTCCCGTGTGTATCTCATACTTCTAGGAGGCCCTCCGTCATTAACTGGTTCCAAGGCAATCATTCAAGACACATATTCAGTCCTGACTGTTAGAGTTCTAAGTCCTTATCAGTGACTCCAAATTCTAACCTATCCTGGACCTTCTAGATTTTCACACCAGCTTTTCCTGCTTTGGGGCTTCATATCTTTCTAGAGAATTTAGATCTGCCTGCTGTAGTCATCTCAGGGAAGCATTAAAAGTCAAGAATTTTCCAGGCTACATCCATACCCTACCCTGAGGCTTCAGGATCACTTTAAAAAAAGGAAGGGGGGGGCTTCCCTGGTGGCGCAGTGGTTGAGAGTCCGCCTGCCGATGCAGGGGACACGGGTTCGTGCCCCGGTCTGGGAAGATCCCACATGCCGCAGAGCGGCTGGGCCCGTGAGCCATGGCTGCTGGGCCTGCGCATCCGGAGCCTGTGCTCTGCAAGGGGAGAGGCCACAACAGTGAGAGGCCCGCCTACCGCAAAAAAAAAAAAAAAAAAAAAAAAAAAAAAAAAAAGGAAGGGGGAGATGTGGGGAGAGTGGCACACCCGGAAAGAGCATGGAAGTTTTGTGTCTCATCCCACATACTTTTCTCTATGCATCTCTCACATCTGGCTGCACCTGAGTTATATCCTTGTGTAATAAACAGGTAATCTAGTACAATCATTCATACTACAGAACCACTTCCAGAGGACTGTGGATTCCACAAGAGAAACCATCAATGGGGACCTTTGGGAAACATTTGATTACCCAGTCATGTGGCTGACAGGGTCTTGTTGCTCTGGCCTGGTGTCAGGCCTGAGCCTCTGAGGTGGGAGAGCCGAGTTCAGGGCATTGGACCACCAGAGACATACCAGCACCATGTAATATCAATTGGTGAATGCGCTTCCACAGATATCCATCTCAGTGCTAAGACCCAGCTCCACCCAACAGCCAGCAAGCTCCAGTGCTGGATGTCCCATGCCAATCAACTAGCAAGACAGGAACAAAACCCCACCCATTAGCAGAGAGGCTGCTTAAAATCATACTAAGTTCACAGACACCCCAAAACACACCACCAGACATGGCCCTACCCACCAGAAAGAAAAGATCCAGCCTCATTCACCAGAACACAGTCACCAGTCCCCTCCACCAGGAAGCCTACACAAACCACTGAACCAACCTCACCCACTGAGGGCAGACACCAAAAACAACGGGAACCACAAACCTGCAGACTGCGAAAAGGAGATCCCAAACACAGTAAGTTAAACAAAATGAGAAGACAGAGAAACATGCATAAGATGAAGGAGCAAGGTAAAAACCCACCAGACCAAACAAATGAAGAGGAAACAGGTAGTTTACCTGAAAAAGATTTCAGAGTAATGATAGTAAAGATAATCCAAAATCTTGGAAATAAAATGGAGAAAATATAAGAAAAGTTTAACAAGGACCTAGAAGAACTAAAGAGCTAACAAACAGTGATGAAAAACGCAATAAATGAAATTAAAAAGTCTCTAGAAGGAAACAATAGCAGAATAACTGAGGCAGAAGAACGGATAAGTGACCTGGAAGGTAAAATAGTGGAAATAATGAACGTAGAGCAGAATAAAGAAAAAAGAATAAAAAGAATTGAGGGCAGTTTAAGAGACCTCTGGGACAACATTAAACACAACAACATTTGAATTATAGGGGTCCCAGAAGAAGAAGAGAAAAAGAAAGGGTCTGAGAAAATATTTGAAGAGATTATAGATGGAAACTTCCTTAACATGGGAAAGGAAATAGTCAATCAAGTCCAGGAAGCACAGAGAGTCCCATACAGGAAAAATCCAAGGAGAAACATGCCAAGACACATATTAATCAAACTATCAAAAATTAAATACAAAGAAGAAGTATTAAAAACAACAAGAGAAAAGGAACAAATAGCATAAAAGGGAATCCCCATAAGGTTAACAGCTGATCTTTCAGCAGAAATTCTGCAAGCCAGAAGGGATGGCAGGACATAATTAAAGTGATGAAAGGGAAAAACCTACAAGATTACTCTACCTAGCAAGGATCTCATTCAGATTCAACAGAGAAATTAAAACCTTTACAGACAAGCAAAAGTTAAGAGAATTCAGCACCACCAAACCAGGTTTACAACAAATACTAAAGGAACTTCTCCAAGCAGGAAGCACAAGAGAAGGAAAAGACCTACAAAACCAAACCCAAAATGATTAAGAAAATGATAATATGAACATACATATCAATAATTACCTTAAATGTAAGTGGATTAAATTCTCCAACAAAAAGTCATAGATTGGTTGAATGGATACAAAAACAAGACCAGTATATATGCTGTCTACAAGAGACCCACTTCAGATCTAGGGACAAATACAGACTGAAAGTGAGCGGATGGAAAAAGATATTCCATGCAAATGGAAATCAAAAGAAAGCTGGAGTAGCAAGTCTCATATCAAACAAAATAGATGTTAACATAAAGACTATTACAAGAGACAAAGAAGGATGCTACATAATGATCAAGGGATCAATCCAAGAAGAAGATATAACAATTGAAACTATTTATGAACCCAACATAGGAGCATGTCAATACATGAGACAAATGCTGACAGCCATAAAAGGGGAAATCAACAGCAAAAAGAATAATAGTAGGAGACTTTAACACCCCACTTTCACCAATGGACAGATCATCCAAACAGAAAATAAAAAAGAAAACATAAGCTTTAAATCACACATTAAACAAGATGGACTTAATTGATATACATAGGACATTCCATTCAAAAACAACACAATACACTTTCTTCTCAAGTGCTCATGGAACGTTCTCCAGGATAGATCACATCTTGGGTCACAAATAAAGCCTTGGTAAATTTAACAAAATTGAAATTGTATCAAGTATCTTTTCCAACAACAACACTATGAGACTAGATATCAATTACAGGGAAAAAAACTGTAAAAAATACAAACAAATAGACGCTAAACAATACGCTACTAAATAGCCAAGAGAACACTGAAGAAATCAAAGAGGAGATCAAAAAACATACCTGGAAACCAATGACAATGAAATCAAGATGACCCAAAACCTATGGGATGCAGCAAAAGCAGTTCTAATAGTGAAGCAATTGTATATAGCAATACAATCCTACCTCAAGAAATAAGAAACATCTCAAATGAACAACCTAACCTTACACTTAAAGCAATTAGAGAAAAAAGAACAAAAACCCCCAAAGTTAGCAGAAAGAAAGGAATCATACAGACCAGATCAGAAATAAATGTAAAAGAAATGAAACAATAGCAAAGATCAATACAACTAAACGCTGATTCTTTGAGAAGATAAACAAAATTGATAAACCATTAGCCAGACTCATCGAGAAAAAAAGGAAGAAGATTCAAATCAATAGAATTAGAAAGGAAAAAGGAGAAGTAACAACTGACACTGCAGAAATACAAAGGATCACGAGAGATTACTACAAGGAGCCCTATGCCAATAAAATGGACAACCTGGAAGAAATGGACACATTCTTAGAAAAGCACAAACTTCCGAGACTGAACCAGGAAGAAATAGAAAATATAAACAGACCAATCACAAGCACTGAAATTGAAACTGTGATTTAAAATATTCCAACAAACAAAAGCCCAGGACCAGACGGCTTCACAGGCAAATTCTATCAAACATTTAGAGAAGAGCTAACACCTATCCTTCTCAAACTCTTCCAAAATATAACAGAGAGAGGAACACTCTCAAACTCATTCTATGAGGCCACCATCACCCTGATACAAAAAACAAAAAAAGATGTCACAAAAAACGAAAACTACAAGCCAATATCACTGATGAATACAGATGCAAAAATCCTCAACAAAATATTAGCAAACAGAATCCAACAGTACATTAAAAGAATCATACACCATGACCAACTGGGGTTTATCTCAGGATGCAAGGATTCTTCAATATACGCAAACCAATCAGTGTGATACACCACATTAACAAACTGAAGGATAAAAAAACATATAATCATCTCAATAGATGGAGAAAAAGCTTTTGACAAAATTCAACACCAATTTATGATTAAAAACTCCCCAGAAAGTAGCCATAGAGGGAACCTACCCCAACCTACCCCAACATAATAAAGGCTATATATGACAAACCCAAAGCCAACATCATTCTCAATGGTGAAAAAATGAAACCATTTCCTCTAAGATCAGGAACAAGACAAGGTTGCCCACTCTCACCACTATTATTCAACATAGTTTTGGAAGTTTTAGCCACTGCAGTCAGAGAAGAAAAAGAAATAAAAGGAATGCAAATTGGAAAAGAAGAAGTAAAACTGTCACTGTTTGCAGATGACATGATACTATACATAGAGAATCCTAAAGCTGCTACCAGAAAACTACTAGAGCTAATCAATGAATTTGGTAAAGTAGCAGGATACAAAAGTAATGCACAGAAATCTCTTGCATTCCTATACACTAATGATGAAGAATCTGAAAGAGAAATTAAGGAAACACTCCCATGTACCACTGCAACAAAAAGAATAAAATACCTAGGAATAAACCTACCTGAGGAGACAAAAGACCTGTATGCAGAAAACTATAAGACACTGATGAAAGAAATTAAAGATGATACAAACAGATGGAGAGATATACCATGTTCTTGGATTAGAAGAATCAACATTGTGAAAATGATTATTCTACCCAAAGCAATCTACAGATTCAATTCAATCCCTATCAAACTACCAATGTCATGTTTCACAGAACTAGAACAAAAAAATTTCACAGTTTGTACGGAAACACAAAAGACCCCGAATAGCCAAGGTAATCTTGAGAAAGAAAAACAGAGCTGGAGGAATCAGACTATACTACAAAGCTACAGTAATCAAGACAATATGGTACTGGCATAAAAACAGAAATATACATCAGTGGAACAGGATAGAAAGCCCAGAGATAAACCCATGCACATATGGTCACCTTATCTTTCACAAAGGTGACAAAAATATACATTGGAGTAAAGACAGTCTCTTCAATAAATGGTGCTGGGAAAACTGGACAGCTACATGTAAAAGAATGAAATTAGAACACTCCCTAACACCATACACAAAAATAAACTCAAAATGGATTAGAGACCTAAATGTAAGGCCAGACACTATCAACCTCTTAGAAAAAAACATAGGCAGAATACTCTATGACATAATTCACAGCAAGATCCTTTTTTACCTACCTCCTATTGAAATGGAAATAAAAACAAAAATAAACAAATGGGACCTAATGAAACTTAAAAGTTTTGCACAGCAAAGGAAACCATAAACAAGACCAAAAGACAACCCTCAGAATGGGAGAAAATGTTCACAAATGAAGCAACTGACAAAGGATTAGTCTCCAAAATTTACAAGTAGCTCATGCAGCTCAAAATCAAAAGAAAAACAACCCAATCCAAAAATGGGCAGAAGACCTAAATAGACATTTCTCCAAAAAGATGTACAGATTGTCAACAGACACATGAAAGGATGCTCAACATCACTAATCTTTAGAGAAATGCAAATCAAAACTACAATGACCTATCACCTCACACCGGTCAGAATGGCCATCATCAAAAAATCTAGAAACAATAAATGCTGGAGAGAGTGTGGAGAAAATGGAACCCTCTTGCACTGTTGGTGGGAATGTAAATTGATACAACCACTATGGAGAACAGTATGAAGTTTCCTTAAAAAACTAAAATTAGAACTACCATATGACCCAGCAATCCCACTACTGGGCATATACCCTGAGAAAACCATAGTTCTAAAAGAGACATGTACCAAAATATTCATTGCAGCTCTATTTACAATAGCCAGGACATGGAAGCAACCTAAGTGTCCATCAACAGATGAATGGATAAGAAGATGTGGCCCATATATACAGTGGAATATTACTTAGCCATAAAAGGAAATGAAATTGAACTGTTTGTATGAGGTGGATGGACCTAGAGTCTGTCATACAGAGTGAAGTAAGTCAGAAAGAGAAAAACAAATACTGTATGTTAACACATATATATGGAATCTAAAAAAAAAAAAATTGGTTCTAATGAACCTAGGGGCAGGACAGGAATAAATATGCAGACATAGAGAATGGGCTTGAGGACAGGGGAAGGGGGAAGTTTAAGCTGGGAAGAAGTGAGAGAGTGGCATGGACATATATTCACTACCAAATGTAAAATAGATAGCTAGTGGGAAGCAGCTGCACAGTACAGAGAGATCAGCTCGGTGCTTTGTGACCACCTAGAGGGGTGGGATAGGGAGGGTGGGAAGGAGACACAAGAGGGAGGGGGTATGGGGTTATATGTATGCATGTGGCTGATTCACTTTGTTGTGCAGCGGAGACTGGCACAGCATTGTGGGGCAATTATACTCCAATAAACATATTTTAAAAAATGAAGGAATACCAAAATAGAGTTTACCATTAGATATTTGTGTCAAACGTTAATATTTTTAATGCAAAAAGTATGATGCAGTACAATTGGAATATAATTAATCTACTCACAACACAGAAGTTTCATCCTAAAAGTTTGTAGAGAGTTAGGTCTGAGAATGAGATACAAAGTTTTACATCATTCTCATTCAATCTTTTAACCCATACACAATTTCATTTGGATATGAACTCAAGCGTTCCAATGGCAGGCCCTTTGTAAAAGTGAGCCCTGGTTGGAGTGAGCTCCCTGGCCCCCACCTGACAGGTGCTTTTTTTTTTTTTTTTCCAGTTGAAGTATAGTTGTTTTACAATATTGTGTTAGTTTCAGGTATATAGCAAAGTGATTCAGTTATATATATATATTTTTTTCAGATTATTTTCCATTTTAGGCTATTACAGAATTGAATATAGTTCCCTGTGCTATAGAGTAAATCCTTGTTGCTTTTCTAATTTACGTACAGTGGTTTGTATCTGTTAATCCAATACTTCTAATTTATCTCCCTCCCCCACCTCCCAAAGTCGGGTTCTTTCTCCATACCAAACCCTACCTCAGCTAGTCAAACCACCCCTGCTCTGCACCCCCTGAGGTTGAAGGTACTTAGACAAATCCAATCCTAATGATTCACACTAGTAGAAGCACCTAATGGGAACAGTGACACAGAATATACTCAATTTGATTTCCAGATGCATTGCCCTACCCTCTCTTCTGCTGGCCAACACAGGATTTCTAGCTTATTTTTTCCAAATAATGGAGGACTTTTGTGGGTATGGAAAGATGGGTGATGAAGAAGAGACTAGAAAAAGTCCAGGTAAAGAAGGTCCTTCTGGCTTCTGAACAACCAGGAGAGAGAGCGCTCTCCCAACTCTCTCTGATCCTTCTCAGCTGTCTGCTCAAGCCATCCTGAAAGATGAGGCTACTGAAATGTCAGTGAAGAAGTTGAACCCAAAGCAATGCCAAGCTTTGTCAAACTCTCTGTATAGCCTCCAGCTACCAGCACTGGAATATTAGTGTGGATAATGCTCTTCCTCCAGCACCATTTCTTATGTTGATGAAATTCCTCCCTTTGTAAGTCTCTGTAAATAATGGCCCATCCCCCTTCCAAAGATGGAAAAAAACTTGATATCCATTCTCCCAGCCCTCTCAACAGCTAGGACATGGCTGCATGGTTTACATGTAGTCAATAAGCAGCATCCACCCAGCCCTTTGAATCCAGAGGGAGTTACAATTAAAGTTACTCACAGTGGCTTTAGGGAAGTGGGCAGTGGCATAGCGGATGGGAGTGCAGGTGTTGCCAGGGGCACACCTTACAGAGACCATGCCCGGGGTGGGACTGTGGCCATGCTTCCTTGCTCCCTCTGGAGCCTGTTCATCAGCCTTCCCATCTATTGTGTTATTACCTGATACCTGATAATGTTCACATAAATCTTTCTCCTGGTTAAGTTAAAGAGAGTCCATTTGTGTACAAATAAAATACAGATCAGGTTGGATTCGATTGATTTTTCTATCCCCCTTTGTTGAACTCAAGAGTGGCCATGTGTCTTGCTTGAGTATAAGAAATGTGAGCAGAAATAACCACGTGTCACTTCTGGGAAGAACTTTTAAGGACCAGCCCATAGTTTGCACTGTCTCTTCTCCTTCTGCCAGAGGGGACAAACACCAATATTTCAGAGAGGCCAAGGACCAGCTGACCTATTCTGTCAAAGGCCAGAAAGTGAAGATTTTTGGCATTATGGGCTTTACCATCTCCATTGCAACTACTCAATTCTGTTGTTGTAGCACATAACTAATGTGTAAATGAATGACCATGTCTAGATTTCAATAAAATTTTATTTACAAAGACAGAAGGCAGGCTGGATTTGGCCCACGATGCATAGTTTCACAACCCTGAGATAGACCCAGCTTTGTCAGCCTCAGTCCTTGGAAAAAGAAGATGAGGAGCAGAAACACAGCAACTTACAACAAGCAGGTAGCCTGGGTGAGAAATACAACTTTGGTTTTATAAGTCACTTAGCTTTGGGGGTCATTTGTTACCATGACATGACACAACCTATACTGACTGATACATGAATATACAGAGATAACCTCCATGAGAGTAAACAAAAGTTGTTTTATGTGATTTGATGAGGTTGGATCTATGGAATGAGGCAAAAACTTTACGTTTCAAGGTCAAAGAGCCTTTGGTTCTGTGATATGGTTTCAAAGGGACTACTGGTGCCTGTGACACCATGACCCTTTGTGATGATTCACAGAGCAGCAGTGCAGTTCTACCTCAGAGTGGACCACTGGGACAGGAGCCCAGAGGACTGAATTCGAGTCCTCCACTCGCCTCAAATTATCCGTGAGACTCTGAACACTCACTTCCTCTCTGGGTCTCAAGTTCCCCATGTGAAAACAAAATGGTGCACTGGCTCTGAGACACCTTCCTCAGCCGCTACCATTCACAGGCTCCCCCTAAGGGCACTGTTTACCAGATGCCTGACAATAGCAAGAGGTACCCAACGACCGTGGGTCACAAGCAGCACCCTATCTGCCGGCACATGCACACTGAGCTCCTGGAAGGGGGCGGCATTTTCCAGAACCACAGGAAGCAGCACGATGGAGCCAGCAGAACAAAGCCGCCCAGGATGAAATATGAGTTTTGTGCCCATGCTTCTCTTCATCCCTTCCCTACTGAGAGTTTAACACTCAGCAGTTTAGTCACTCTTGGCCTTGGGAATAAATTCCTTCATGCTCTTGGTTGTTTCCAAAGTATGTTCTCATCTCAGATTCAGTAGAAATATTTTTTTTTAAATCGAGGCTGAAAGCCGAAAGCCAGGACCCCTCATTTCTTTCTTTGCTTTTTATGCCCATAATAGCATTGAGGACCTTCTCAGAGCCAACAGCACACACCGTACCAGACCCAGCCCAGCGTCTGGTGCCGCTAGTGTCTGTTCCTATGAAATTCCAGTTTAATCCCCACGCCAGAGGCTTAATCCCTGAACCCTGAATCAGTCCTTGGCAGAGAGACGGCTCTCGGCCGACTTGTAATTTTCCACCCTCCAAAACCCCCCAGGCCAGTCAATGACTCAGCAAGCTCTGGGGTTCTGGGGTGAGAACGTGTACCCAGCCCTGCTGTCATCTCAGGTCAGGACACTCAGGCAGGGAAGAGTGGAAGGGAAGGCTTGCCAAGGTCCTCATCTGCTCTAAGATTCCTTCCTAATAACTGGCCATAACATCTGGGTTTGCCACCATTACTGTCATTCTTTTGTCTGTGGCAGAGGTCAGCAAACTACACTCACAGCCCAAATCAAGCCCGTCAAATGTTTTTGCAAATAAAGTTTTATTGGAACACAGCCACACCTGTTTACTGCTGTATCATCAATGGTGGCTTTCCTGCTACAGCAACAGAGTTGCTATTGTAACAGAGACCAATGGCCCATAAAGCTGAAAATATTTACTAACTGGCCCTTTATAGAAAATGTTTGCTGACCCCTGGTCTGGTATTTTCTACCAAAAGCAGTTTTATGTTACATTAACTCATCAACAGCTCTGAAAATACTGTCAGGCTAGTTAGTCTTCAGGATGACGAATAGGGAGCAAGACCCTAAAGATTACGGGACAAGTCAGATGAGTAAGTTTGTGTGTGTGTGTGTGCAGTGTGTGCAGTGTGTGTGCATAAATTAGATATGCCATCTAGGGAAGGGAAAACTGAAAAAAAAACTTGAATACTTAATAAGTTTAAGCAAAGCTTTTAAGAGAAGACTCTGGGAAGGTAGCAAATAGACGTCAGAACACTGGGCCTTGGGAGAAAAAAAACTATTTATCATTATTATTAATGATATTACTATTATTGTAGACAAAGTGTTTCACACACACATCACCTTATTTAATTTCCCCTCTGAAACCACATGAGGTATTATGGAGGATGTAAACTTTATATTGGAGGGTGCTGAGTTCTGAAATGGCTCACCCAAGGTTACCTGGTGAATGGGACTAGAATCCCTTTCTTCTACTTCTGAGTCTAGTGCCTTTTACCAGGGACGTTTAAGACTTCCTTCAAGATTTGCCTCAGGCTGAATATACACCAGAACCAGATGTGCCCTTTGACACGGGACCAAAAAGCCTAATAGTGCCTGATTGGGAACACAGCCGACACATGCCAACACAGGGCAAAGGAGGGGAATGCCAGTTACAGCCTCCTCACACTCATCCCCCGCTGCCACACCCGTGCCATATGTGCCGCAGTAATTCCAGACACTGCCTCCAGTGCCTCAGCTTCCTCTATATCTGACTTTGACCCAAAGCTCAAGGTTTAAAATGATAATAATAACCAAAAACACCAGATGCCTACCTTTAACTTACAATATTTGAGCTAATTCTAACAACCCTCTGAGGCTGTAGTTACATTCTTGTTTTATAAGAATACTGAGGCTCAGGGAGGTTAAGTAACTTGCCTAAAGTCACACAGCTGATAAGAGAGGGAACTAGAACACAGATCAGCTCCGAGTCCAGTCGGTGCTCCTCAGAATGGCGAGGATCAACACCTCAGTGTGAACTGAGACACTAACAAGAGTGTGCAAGAGGGACACGGAGGGAAGCGAAGATGTTACTGGAAGAAGGAGAGAGCACGCCAGTCCTCCTACAAATTCTGCGTTGCCAGGGGTGTGTCCTTGTCCACGGTAACCTGGGAAGACCTGCAGCTGGGGCAGCGATGAGAAGGCCAAGGAAAGAAGTCTAGCTTTCCCGCCTGAAGCCCAAAGATTTCCTCTCTTCCCTTTTTTCTCCACAAAATCTATCTTTGGTTACTAATCAATGGCATTTTCGTCATTAACATAACTCTTCAGGACACGTGAGCCATGCTATAATTAAACAGGATTTATAGTCAGTAGGTTTGCAAAAGTCAAAGAACTATATAGTTAGGCCTGAAGGAAGTTAGGAATTCATGAAGAAAAGAGATTGAATGTCAAAACCAAACAATAGTAGAGAAAGTTTTAAAACAAAACATGACATTCGTTCTGCATTTTTCTCCTGATTCCCACATCTTAAGCTGCCAGTGTGTGTACTGTGACAAAGGAAAAAAAAAAAAAGATGATCCTGAAATGTATCTTTTAGGGCCACTACTTCGGGGCCTGAGCAATTCGTTAAATCTCTTCCATATTAATTTAAAAATTCAAAATAAAAACCCCAATGCTTTGAATTTTCCATGTAGTTTTTATTCTTCATCTCTGGCTCTAATGAATTAGAAGGCATGATTTTTCCCCTATAGGAAAAGGTCTCTCTCGTACTTAAGCAGTCTGAAAAGAAAGTGTGAGACCCCATGTCTTGACTCTGTCTGCACATCTGGTGAGCCCATCAGAGTAAATCCAAACCGCAAAGGCCAAGCTGAATGTGAGCAGAGGCCCAAAGGGGAGGAAACGCTCGTGTGATGCTCTACGCTCTCTCAGAGCAGAGTGAGTTCTTCCTTCTCTGCTCTGAGCAGAAGAGAGATCTTTGCAACCACAAAGAGTTACAGACTAGGAAAGTTTCCATCTATCTCTTAGCCATATTTTTCTAAGCATATTTGCAGTGTAATTCCCTGGCTAGTGACTCTTAACAGTTTTCGTGTGTGTGTGTGTGTGTGTGTGTGTGTGCGCGCTAACCACAGACTCTCTCTTCTTTTGCCTATGTTGACTTGCTGTGCCCCATTATCTCTGTACTTTGTGACTTAGAAGGTCAGAGACACTGTTCCCTGGAGAAGACCAAGGGAAGGAAGGAAGCTGAAACAAAAATGTTTTCTCAGTGAAGTGACCTGATTACACACAGAGTGACTATTTCTAAGCCATCTCATAACTGCCCCCATTCAGTGCTGGAGGAAATCCACAAAAGCTGTAGAGGCCTCCTCCTGCGTCTGCTACTGGCTAAGCAAAAACTGCAGCTGCCTGGGGGAGGGGGCGTCAAAATGATGAGATCATCCTTACTGCTGGGGGCTGGTAGGTACCAGTGGGCATGGAGAGTTTGGAAGGAGGGATACACCTTCCTGATGACCAAGGGGTTCCCCTGGGTTAAGTGTAGTGCCAAGTATAAATTCTGCATCATCTGTTGGGGGTTGAATCTTGGCTCCACCATGGCAAGCTGTGTGACTTGAGACACTCTGCTTATTCAAGTCCCTGTGCCTCAGTATCCTTATCTGTAAAATGGGTGACTGTGAAAACTGATGCAATGAAATGAGTGAGTGCCCAGAATATAACATCAGCTATTATTATTACTGTCTGAGTTCCTTACTGACACCCACAGAGCCCTTATCCCTCTCCTCCTCCCTCTAGAACATTCCATCCTGGTCATCATTCTATTTCTCAATCAGGCCAAGATCTTTTCCCTCCAGACCCCTGCTCTTGCTGTTCCCGCTGCCTGGAACATAAGCCCCCAGCTCTCTACGTGTCTGCATCCTTCTCATCCATTCCCACTGACTGTGAATTTGATCTCCTCTGAGACCACCCACACTAAAACCCAACTCTCTTCCACCCCCAAATGTGTCATCCTGAGGATTTGCTACAGAAAAATTGTCACTTTCTGAAACCATCTTGTTTTCTCATTCTTTAACTCCTTTATGCTCAGCCTCTCCCACTTGGTGTGACCCACTGATCCCTGTTTACCCAGGACCTTCCTAGTTTTATCAGGAAGCCCAGGACAGGGGGGTCACTATTCCCCCACTAGAAGTTCTGGGCATTGTCCACCTTAGTCAATCCTGTATTTTCAGCTTTAGAAAAAAAAGGGGGGGGGGAGCCTGACACAGAGTAGGAGTCTGGCAACATGTGTGGAATGAAGGAAGGAGGGAACTCATATTTTTCTCTTAAAAATTTCAAGTAAGTCATTCTATCCAATCACAAGAGACTCGTTGAGTCCTCTCATTTCTAATCTACAAAGCAGAGAGAATTAAAAGTAGAAGTTACCAGTCCCAGAGGGTTTTTTGAGCTAGAAGGAGTTTTGCTAAAAGGATGACCCCAAGCTACTCCTCCCACCCTCCAAGGTGGGAAATTAAAGACCCTGAACGAAGAGGATATTGCCAAGGTCATCAGCTGATCTATAACAGAAACAAGATCTCTCAGGGTATGATTTATCTGAAAGTGTTACAATATATGAACTATAAAGAGGTATTTTGATGTAACATATTTACATTATTCCTTAGTTATGTCCATGATTATTTTATCTCAGCAAGAATCCAGAATAGACTAGGCATATATAAGGAACTAATAATTTATTTAGACCTCCTATGCTGTTTTGAACTAAAAAATTACCCCCACCCAAGTGCCTAATCAATTCAAATTGCTTAAATATATTACAGGTTTTCCTTTCCTTTTTAATAAGTTTAGCTTTAACACTCGCTCAGGTTCACCATTTGTCACAGGTGAGACCAAAGAAAAAGTAACATCTAAGGATAAAATCATCTGTGGACAAAAATCACTGGATGCCCACAGGCAATGAGGTCTCCATAGAAATTTACTGACTGCTACAAATAACCGGAAGAGAACACAAAAAGGGATATACCTCCATCATGAGTCTTCCCAGTTCTGTTAGCTGGGACCCCACGTGGTCAACCAGGTAGGCAGCAGTCCTGGCACACAGAGGATCTCAAATGGACAAATGGCAAGAAGTTTATCCTTTTCAGTCTGAGGTGCAAATTCCATACATGCAGATTTTTAAAAATTTACCTTGAAACAAATTTCACCCTGCCAAGATGGAGAGTGCTCATTTCCTATTACTCTAGTCACCTCTACCATGTATTTAGAAAGCACCCCACAATTGGAAATGGAATTTCAGAAACTTTGTTCTTTGAACTCAATAGCAACTCAGAGGACTATTTTTCTGATTATACACAAAAATCTCTGTCATTTATCAAAAGTGTGCTTCGCATGTGCTTTGATGCTGGAGTTAAATGTGAATAAAAACTCAGTGAAGAAGGCTGACTTCCCCAAGTTTACCCAGCATCAATGTTAATGGAATTTGAATTTGGATATCTTTATATAATTCTCTGTCTACGAGTTTGTCTATCTGTAGGCATGTGTGTTGTACACACATAAGTAAAATGCCCAGATGTGCCTTTTATTTCCCAGTTTTCTATTGTCAGTGCTGCTTTTGGGAAGAAGAGAGAAGAAAAGGAGGAGGAGAACCTCAGACCAATGTATACTTTTTTTTGCGAAATGCACACCCAATGCAAATTACACAGTAAAGTTAGCTGAGGGGCATAATTTGTTACACAAATAAACAAACACTATTTGGTTCAGTCTGTGGCCACTGAAGTTATAATGAAAATCTAAAAACAACTGTAATGCTTCTAACCATAAAATTATAAGGCAAGAAAGTGGATTTAGATAACTGTAAGAGCCTAAATTGTATGTTTGTAAACTCACAGATGAAGCTTTTACTCAAATTTAGCTCCAGCTCAAATAGCACATCCAAAGCATAATTTTTATTTTGCCCTTTCTTCTGTCATATGAGTTGAAGACCCCAAGCATTAGAAAGACCTCAAGCATTAGAAAGGTCCATCCTGGCCAATAGGCAGGTGAAAAGATGCTCATCATCACTAATTATTAGAAGAATGCAAATCAAAACTACAATGAGGTACCACTTCACACCAGTCAGAATGGCCAACATTAAAAAGTCTACAAATAACAAATGCTGGAGAGGGTGTGGAGAAAAGGGAACCTTCCTACAATATTGGTGGGAATGTAAATTGATGCAGGCACTATAGAAAACAGTTATGGAGGTTCCTCAAAAAGCTAAAAATAGAATTACCGTATGACCCAGAATTCCACTCCTGGGCATATACCTAGACAAAAGTATAATTCAAAAAGATACATGCACCCCAATGTTCATAGGAGCATTATTTACAATAGCCAAGTCATGGAAATGACCTAAATGTCCATCAACAGATGAATGGATAAAGAAGATGTGGTACATATATACAATGGAATATTGCTCAGCCATAAAAAAGAATGAAATAATGCCATTTGCAGCAACATGGATGGACCTAGAGATTATCATACTAACTGAAATAAGTCAGAATGAGAAAGACAAATACCACATATATCACTTATACATAGAATCTAAAATATGACACAAATGAACCTAAAACCAAAACAGACTCACAGACATAGAGAACAGACTTGTGATTGCCAAGGGGGAGGGTGGGGAGGAGAGGGATGGGTTGGTAGTTTGGGATTAGCAGATGCAAACTATTATATGTAGGATGGATAAACAACAAGGTCCTACTGTATAGCACAGAGAACTATATTCAGTATCCTGTGATAAACCATAATGGAAAAGAACATAAAAAAGAATGTATATATAGGTATAACTGTATCACTTTGCTGTACAGCAGAAATTAACATTACATTGTAAATCAACTATACTTCAATTTAAAAAAAAGTCCATTCTTAAAAAAGAGTGTGGTGGGAGTGGAGAAGAAGGAAGAGAGAAATGCAGCTTAATATGGCAAAGTTAGCCATAGAGACAGGGTTTATTAAAGATGGGGTGCTTCCAGGTACACTGTACCTGTATGTGTTCAATTACGTGCCCGATCAGAGAATTCTGTCAGAATTCCAGAGTGTCAGAACTACAAGGACTCGGAGGTCCAATATCCTTCTCCTACAGAGTCTCAGAGAGGCCAGGTAATTGCAGAGGGATTCCAGATACAGAAAGGGAGAACTCAAGTTCCCAGAACCGCAGGCCCAGCTCTCTCGGCCTTCTCCATGTTGGGCAGCTCCTGGTGGTGGTGGCAGCATCCATTCCCGGGAAGGATGTCGGGAAGGGTTTGGCCCAGTGGCGAGTGGCGGTGAGCTGGCCGTTCTCTTTAGCTGCTGCTCCAATCACTTCTCCTCCTCCAACACCTACAGGAGGGAGTGGAGAGGACAGCCATCCACACTGGCTCCTCCCTCCAGGCCTTAACTCTAGCCAGGCCGGGGCCCAGGAACTGAGGAAGCAGCAGGGAGGAGACAAAGGTTCTGCCCTGGGAGACCTGAGGACTGCAGACCATAAACGCAAGAGAAAATGTCAGAGAGCTCCAGTCAGGCCATCGCTAGGGCTGTAGACAAAATAAAGCTGGGAGGAGAGGGCACAATGGGCAGCAGTGGTATTTTAGATAGAGGGAAAGCTCTGCGTTCCTTACAGGTGACATCTGAGCAAAGAGTTGAGCGATGAGGAGGGAATGAACCCATACCTGGGGCAAGAGCTTTGCAGAGGGAGGAGAGGACAAGATGACAAGACAAGCGGAGTCCTAAATGAAGGTGGCATAACCCTTTTAATGCACTAAAAACCATTAAATTGCACACTTTATATGGATAAATGATATGGTGTGTGACATAGCTCAATAAGGCTGTTAAAAGATTAAAAATAAATTTTAAGCAATGGATAAAGTCACTTGGGTTTTTCAGGGGCCTATTTTCATGAACTTCATCCACACTCCTTTAGGACAACATAAGGGAAATCATGTGACTGGACAATTCAGGTCCTTCTCCTTACCCCTTCTCTCTTCCTTTTATTATCCTGCTCAACACGGCCTTCCTGTCACTGGATTAGTCAATAAGTGAGTTCCCAGTAAGGCCAGCACGGCTGCTGGTGGCATTGTGCACTGTTGCCCCTCCACGACCACCACCAAGATTGGTATTTAGACAAAAGCCTTTAATCTCTTAACCCAGTTGTCACCATTTTTGGCCAAAAAGCCTGAATCTGGAGGAGAGAAGCTGGAAGCTGTTAAATAACCTTCTGTGGGTTTTTTAATTTCAACTCCTATAAACCCACATGCCACAATTAAGAGTGTGTGGTCTAAAGGTTGGGATTTTTAAGTGTCCCAGTAGGCCAATAAGACAGAAATGTTTAATTCAGAGCAACTTTTCTGTTACCCTGAACCAAACCATATAGATAAAGGTCTATTTTTTTTTTCCAGGCATTTGTATACTAAAAGAGCAGAGAAAAAGCAAAAGAGAAACTTTCAATGAATTTTTCTTTTACTATTTATCCAAACTTCCTTTGTTCTGAGTCAGACCACAGAAATTGTTAAATGTATTCAGAATACCTATGCATATTAGAGGAAAAATGAAGACAGATGTTGAAAACTACATAAAATAGAAATGGAGTTGGCCATCTTTTTAAAGACTCACTTTGACACAAACAGCACTTAATTCCAAACAGTGAGACCCAACCTCCTAAGAAAGTATTTCATTCACCAAGGATTCCCAAGAACCACACTGATGAAGGACAAATAACTTGGAATCTGTGTTGACTCAAACAAAGCAACGTCAGTATCTCTTCAGTTTTTAGATAGCATATATCTGTGATATGATAACCTTAAAGCCTATTTTCTCATCTCTCAGTTTGTAGGCCAGTTTCAAGTTGTTGAAACCCAGGGTCACAGAAAGGGAAAAGCAAATTACTTCAATGCAAGAAAAAACAAACGACAGCATCAAGCTCGTGCAGCTCAGCTCACATAAAATATGAATGTGGCCGAGGTTAGTGAGACCTCCAGGGGAATCCTGAGGGTGGTAAGGTGAGCTTACCCCAGAAAAATGCAGGCTCCAGCTTGAAACGCCTGTAAAACTAACTGAAACAAAAAAGTACAGTTTTGTGGGGTTTTTTTAACATACTGGGAAGAATCACCATCAGACAACTGGTGTCTATCAGGACTCACACTGGCTGTGATGGTTTCCTGACAGCTGCTGTGGATGGATTGTCACCTTGTTTCTTTGCTTACAAACCCAACGGGAGGAAGGGAATTAACATGTCAAAGTGCAGAGATGAGATTTTAGCAGGAGAAAAATAAACTGGCAGTGGTCATTCAAACAACTTGGCTGCAAGCATTGATCTTGTTTTGGTGCTGTTGTTGTTGCTTTAGCTGTTTAAATCATAGTTTCTCATGCATGAGTTGAAAAACCGAATGACCAATTGAGACTCATGTTCCAACATATTGTTAGCCAGATCGATGGATGAGAGAGAGACAAAGCTACTCGGCCAGCTTTTCTCTGGAATAGACCATGCCAAGTCCTCCACGTGACCAATCGAGGAACAACCATATGACCCAACTGAATGTGGAAGCCAAGCAAGGCTTTGTCTTCAGCTATGCCCCCATCTCCTTGCAGGAGAAAGAAATTAGAATCAAGTTAGAACTAAGTTATCCAACTCATACTGTGTTAATGAGTTAAGATAACTAAGAAACAGTCACCAAAGAGTAGATATCCAGAGTGTCCAAAGAAAGCACTCCTAGTAGAATTTGTAAGCCTTTTCTTCTTTACTGCAAGGCTCCCATCACTCTCCTTTATAATAATATCTAAATGTTTCAGCTGCAAAAACTGTATTTGGTTCTTTTCAACCTGTTTCCTTTGTATCTGTCAGAAGCATGATCAAAAGTGGGATTTAATCTGTCGGGAAGCCATCCTGCTAACCCAAACGTTCCTCCGAGATATCGAACCTTGAAAATAACACCTTTGGGAACTGTTTTGGAGGTCGTATCAGACCCGTGTTTCTCAACCTTTGTTTAACTGGGGTGATTATATAATTTCATATCTAAACCAAGATACTTGAAGAGCTAAAAAAAAGGTGCTATAGGTAATTATTCCTGAACAATAAGTATAAACTGGGACAGAATGAGAAAATTGGACATATGGTCATCCTTGTGTTTAACTCATGCCGATACAACATTTTCTCTCTCTTTTTTTTCTGTTTGTTCCCATCAGGCTAGGAGCTCTCCTAGCCCACCAAAATAGGAGTGTCTAGCCTCTCTTTCTTGCAGTTTATATTGTGGAAAAATAATTATATTGAATATATTTTTCACCCTATAAGCACCAGTCAAGAGATCCCAGTATTTCTCCTACATGGGTATATGTGTCCCTGCTGAATCAGTTCAAATGAAAATCACTATCTGTTGAAAACTGTGATGGATATTTGCCAGTTCCCCCAGCTCCAGCAGGTCGGTGCGCTGCCATAGAGGAACAGGAGGCCCTGTGGTGCCTCTGTACCAATGAGTAAGAGGACCTCAGAGTACAACGTCACTTTACAGCAAGGAGTTTAAGGGACAGCTTCATTCTAAATGTGGGGTCTGAGTGGGGTCCAGAAAAATGGAAAGTATTTCGAAGGTTTCAATGAGTTTACTGTTAACTGGCAATTGAACAAATCCAATCGCCAATATCCTAGGCCTGGTTACTAAATCAGCTACAATCGAAATAGAAATATTTCTATTTCTAATAGAAATACAATCAAGGAGAGTACAAATGTCCTACACCATGTGGAGGACAAGTGCACGTCAATTTCTTGGTGGTTTGGGGAAAACTGGGCTTTGAAAGGGAAGGGATGAAAAGGCATTTATGTGCCAGAAAAGGAATATTATTTCCACAATGCAGCCTTGAGAAAGATAAAGGTGGCAACCGACCAGGTCCTTGAGACTGGTCTTGTCTGAAACTGTCACTGGTGGGGCAGGAAGTCACAAGACAATTCAGTTTTGCTATTGTCGTGCCCTGGAATGGAATAGTACTAGTCGGAGCTGCCTTTGGCAAAGGAAAAAAAAAAAATGCCACAGGCATTGGTATGCTCTAACAGTTTAATAAGACAGGGTGCCCCAATGCATAGCCCTTCAACAAGAAAACACTAAGTTGATGTTTTTCATTTAAGCAAAAGGAATGAACAGGTGATAGAAAGTGTTTAGCATCCCGTAGCATGCTGGCTGGAAGGTCATTGAGTTGGGGGTATGGGAAGAAATCTTTTAAACTGCTTTTCTAGTCTAGCCATTCATCTTGATGATGATCAACTTAAATTTGAGTAGTTCTATTCTAGAATCAGCAGCTTTCAGGGCTCTGTTGGATAACTGGGGCTGGGCAAGAATTTTTACCTAAACATCATCTCTGGAAACTACTTGATTGTATGAATTGTTTAGGATGGTCAGGGAAGAGGAAGGAAAGAGGAGAAGAGAGGTAAGACACTTGGGCCTTCAAGGAGTCCCAGAATTTTGAAAGGTGATAGGTGATCATGTAAGAAAAAAAGTATTTTCAATCCTTAAAATAATCACCAAGGCCCACAGGAAGCTTAGAAATGCCTTTGACCTGCATTAGGAAAATCTCAATGAAACACCTCACCTCACTTTCTGAGGTGTTGGGAAGGCAGGGAAGCTTCTCTGCTGCCCTTGCTACTGATGTTTCTGCAATTTATGAGAGAAGATCCAGACTAATGTTATTTATTTGTGTGGGGGGGGAGGGGAGCAATATTGTGGTATGTTCTTTCACCTAAAGCAAGTAAATGGACAAGAATGTGTAGCTTCCACTAACCAGGCATCTTCATCCCCCTTCCTGACTCATGAATGAAATCAGGAAGGAGTACGCTTCCTCACCACGTCGTCGTTCAGTTACCACGGCCGGATGCTTCAACTTCACAGCTCCTCCTCAACAACCAGGCTCCATGGGGTAAAATCAACAAGAGACTGGGGATGATGTGATTCTTTGTCCCCAGAGGGCCACATTAATAACATTAAGGGCATTTTACATTTCTCCTCTCTGGGAGGATATTTTAACCACTCAAGGTTTGTAGTCTGTTTGAATAAGAAATCGTTTTACACATGAAAGGATGCTCAACATCACTAACCATTAGAGAAATACAAATAAAAACTACAATGAGGTATCATCATCAAAAAATCTAGAAACAATAAATGCTGGAGAGGGTGTGGAGAAAAGGGAACCCTCTTGCACTACTGGTGGGAATGTAAATTGATACAGCCACTATGGAGAACAGTATGAAGGTTCCTTAAAAAAACTAAAATAGAACTACCATATGATCCAGGAATCCCACTACTGGGCATATACCCTGAGAATACCATAATTCAAAAAGAGTCATGTACCACAGTGTTCATTGCAGCTCTATTTACAATAGCCAGGACATGGAACCAACCTTAGTGTCCATCATTGGATGAATGGGTAAAGAAGATGTGGCACATATATACAATGGGATATTACTCAGCCATATAAGGAAACAAAATTGAACTATTTGTAGTGAGGTGGGTGGACCTAGAGTCTGTCATACAGAGTGAAGTAAGTCAGAAAGAGAAAAACAAAAACCATATGCTAACACGTATATATGGAATCTAAAAAGAAAAGAAAATGGTTCTGAAGAAACTAGGGGCAGGACTGGAATGAAGCAGACATAGAGAATGGACTTGAGGACACGGGAAGGGGGATGGGTAAGCTGGGACGAAGTGAGAGAGTGGCATGGACATATATACATTACCAAATATAAAATAGATAGTGGGAAGTAGTCCCATAGCACAGGGAGATCAGCTTCTGTTTCATGACCACCTAGAGGGGTGGGATAGAGAGGGTGGGAGGGAGACACAAGAGGAAGGGGATATGGGGATATATGTATATGTATAGCTGATTCACTTTGTTATACAGCAGCAACTAACACAACAATGTAAAGCAATTATACTCCACTAAAGATGTTAAAAAAAAGTCAAAGATAAAAAAATATTGTTTTATACTCCTGAATAACTCATTCCTGTCCAACTATTTCTACATAACTTCCAGGATATGAAAACCACACAAGTCTCCCAACATGGCTGCTTTCTTTCCTCTCATAAACAAACTCAGCAGTAATCATGCCATGTGGTCACTCTGGAGCTGAGTATTGCTTAAGCTTTTTCCTTCACTCTTTTGTTCTGCCAGACAGTGATTATGAAATTTCTCCCCACATCTAGAGAACAGAAAGGCTCTCGTCTCCTGGCCTCTTGCCCACAGCCTTGTCCTTTGTCAGCCATAAATAAATGATGTCAGCATGATGGATCCAGGCTCAGTATATGATGGGCTCCATACCGGCCCCAAAGATATCAGGTCCTAATCCCTGGAACCTGTAAATTTCTCCTTTTCAGGAAAAAGGGTCTTTGGAGGTATGATTAAGTTAAGGATCACAGCATGGGGAGATTATGCAGGATCTAAATGGGCCCTAAATGTGAGCACATAAGAGGGAAGTGGAGGGACATTTGACATAGACAGAAAAGGAGAAAGCAATGCGACCATGGAGGCAGAGACTGGAGTGATGCGGCTATAAGCCAAGGGATCCTGGCAACCACCAGCAGCTGGAAGAGGCAAGGAACAGATTCTCCCCTAGAGCCTTCAGAGAGAGCAAAGCCCTGCCAACACTTTGACTTCAGTTAAGTGAGATGGATTTCAGACTGCTGACCTCCAGAACTATGAGAGAATAAATTTCTGTTGTTTTAAGCCATTTGTTGTTAAGGCCGCCACTGGTAACCTCTAGACGCAGTTACCTGGGTTCGACCTTCAGCACCTGGCAGCTGCATGCAATCACTGCTGTGATGCCAAGTGCATCTCAGCACACTAACTTCTGTGACTTTTCCAAGGAAGAGCTGACTCTTTCCTCTCCTCAGCTGACCTACGGAACTCAGTATCTCTGTGCCATTCTGACCTCTTGAGAACCAACAGGAGGAAACAAAAGCCCTAAAGGGATATTCAGACATGAATTTCTAAGCTTGAGTGTTGGCTCCAAGGAAGCTCCCCTGACCCTCACCCGCACTGAGCTATTCTCTCATCTAAGCTGAAATGTCATACAAAATGTCCTCCAAGCCACTTGATGGTCATAATGATTAGGGTTTAACTGTGTGAATTTGGTTACTTTATTTTTCTGGGCTTCAATTTCTTCATCTGAAAATGAAGATTGTAAAACACCCATCTCACTTGAAAGAGAAAAGAAACTTCCCTTGCAGTAGGATATATCTGAAATTAATCAATAAAATGTTTTCCCAGGATAAATATTATGACCAAATTCTTTCTTCAATCAATGCCTGTGGCCTTGACTAAATCTGATGGATTCAAAAACATGGACTTTTCTCCCAAAACAATATCTCTCCTCCCAGAAAAATTGGAGGAGGAATATCCTAAGAGATATATTATAAAAGAACTTTATTATAACCAGCTCAGGAAGCATTATTTCAGATTAGGTTATACTATGATCCCCAAAGGGATTTTCAGGTCAGTCATGAAAACTATGTTCTAGATTAAACTTCAACCAATGACTCAATTATATAAAAATTTTATTTTTATAAATCTTAAATAAGAAATGTCTTATTGAGTTTATGGAAACCAAAGAGAAAAAAAGAATTCTTTTTTTTTTCTTTTTAGACTTCGCATTCCATACAATTTTATAAATGGCAAAAGATTTGCAATGCTATTTCATGATCTTAAATATGCGTCAGAGCTTCAGAGCTTTTAAAAAATATCATTAATATAAGCCAGGTTGAAAAAAAGTAGCAATTTCTGGAGTCTAAATTAAATTGGTTGCTGTCCAAGATTTTTTGCATTAGGAGAGGCCGAGGGGGAAAAAAAAGACCATTAATCACTTTCTGCAGATATTTGGAGTCTCCTACACACCCAGGGATGAAAAGTGCTTTGGAAACAGGCTGCGTGGCCTCTGAAAGTACAACTGTTCCCCCATCCTTACCAAGAGGATGGAATGGTGGGGCAGTGGGCTCTGGGTCCAGGGCAAGATGGCATGGATACAGGAATGGGGTGCTTGCTGACCCTCTGTAGTACCTCCCTGGGCTTCTGCTCAGTTGCCTGTAAAATGAGAGAGTTGAATGAGATGATCTTGAAAGTTCCTTCAGGATCACATACTCCACTCTTGTATGAAGGTCAGGAGAAATTTGGGGGTCCAGGGGTCCACTTACAGAGTCAGCACATAAGGACAAGCCCTCAATGAGCTGGTGAGGAGATCGGCTTAGTTCTAGGCAAGACGTGAGACTCAAAAAGACTCTATACCTAGGGAGGAAAACCTCAGCTCCTCAGAGAGGCCTTCACTGAAAACTCAGTAGACGGGATGATAGTGCTGACTGCCAACAGCACCCCTGTGCTGTCTGCCAGATGCCCCTTGGTCGATTTCTTTCATTGCACTTAGTGCCATTGGAAAGTATTTTTTCTCTTAATCTATGTGCTTGTTTATTATCTGTTCTTACTCACTCAACAATAACTTCTGACAGAGCAGGGACCATCTCTTTCCCTCTCACCACGTGTCATGAATGAATGACTGGATGGAACTACCCTGGCCTTCTGAGCATCTGTTCTCTACAGGAAACAGGAGCAATCTTCTCAAAATGCAAATTTAATCCTGCCATTTTCCACGGTAGAACCTGTCAGTGGCTCTAAGGCTTGAGACTAAATCTCCCATCCTGTCCTAGAATCGGGCTAACTCTCAGGTTGCTCTTGCTCCATTCTCCCTCTTGCACTCAGAAATCCAGCCTCTCTGGCCTAGGCTCATTTCTCCTCATGCACCATGCTCATCCCTCCATCTGGCCTTTGCACATTACCCCCTCTGTCAGATCGGGAACATGATGCACTAAAAGCATGCCCCACCTGGCTCCCAGCCATCGCCCAGTGAACTCTCTCTCACCTTTCAGATCTTAGCTCACTGGTCTTTTCCTCAGGAGTAAGCTTGCCCTGACACAGACACAAGCATACACGTCCTAGGTGAAACCTTCTGTTATCTGCCCTGGAAAGACCCTCCTCTCATGCAGTGAACTTATCTCAGTTTGCAGATGTTCACTTATACATGTGATTATTTACTTAATATTTGTCACCCTAACTTCCTTGTAAGATCTGAGAGAGCAGGGGTCAGTCTGTTTTTTGCTTGCCCTGGAGCCCTCAGAACCTAGCACAATGCCTGATGCATAGTAGCCATGAAGTTAATATTTGCAGAAAAGATCAATGAATGAGCTAATGAATGAATGAAAGAATAACACCTTCATATCTGGATAAAGCCAAAATCTCTGTGTTGTCTCAAATATTCTACGAAATTGTTTGTAAAACTCAACTGTCACAGGTAATGAGAGCAGACTTCCTTTCAAAACCGATCTCCTCAAATACAAAGCTATGGTCCTTTTGGCCGATTAATTGTATCACAAACCAGTGAGGAAGGCCTCCCCAAGATCTAATCCCTCTGTACAGCCGGAGCTCCCTGCTGCCCTGTCTCTTTATACTCACTCATTCCAACCAGAACGTTTTAATTTGGAGAAAATAATGAACCTCAAGAGGAAAGCGGCGGGGGTGTTGGGGGGGGGGGGCGGGCAGGGAGCGGCATGCAATGGGGCCATGGAATTTGAGTCAGTGTCTGGTTACCATTTAGGGCCTAGAAGGAAACAACTAGGGCCAAGGAACTGGCAGTTGCAACTGCTCTTTGTTCTGTTTTTAAAAAGAAAATTCCACAAAATAAAGTTCTGGGGCTCAAAGCAAAAGTGTTTTCTGTGTTATAGAGGATCTCCTGGAAGTATGCTTCAAAACTGCTGAAAACTCAAAACTATAGGAAAATATTTGCTAATTGGAAAGAAAAAACTGACTATGAGGTCAGGATTAAGAAACTGGAGAAAGAAGTCTTTTCCTCCAGAGAGAGATAAGGATCACAAATGCTGATCCCCAGTGTGCACGACTATTTAGGAGATAATCTCTGCACTGACCAGAAAACAAAAGGTGGAGAATTACACAAAGAGCCATGCTGGCAGAAAACAGGTAACTCATAACAAAGGAAACACAGAGCCACAAAGAAGTTGAAGGGAAAGTTGTGTGGACACAGGAAAGAGTCAAATGGCAAAAGCTGATCCCTGGAGATCAGACCAGCCAGCTGGACCAAAACGATGCTGCTGAGATAAGAGAAAAATGTAAACACAACCTGATAATCCAACAACATTAGTTCCAACTGAGGAGAAAACAACCATAAATCTTGTAGAAATGTGATCTGTTGGAAACCGGGAGAATGAATCTTAACCAGATCTTATCCTGACTTATGCTTCATTCTCAGGTCCTGTGTGGAGGTGGATATCTGGGTTGGAGTTCGGATTCCTGCCATCACCGGGGCATCCATCTCACCCTCTCAGAACCCCGCTTTCTCACGTGTGAAGGGAGGGTGTTTCCTGTCCCTTCATGATCCACTGGGGTCCCTGACATCTGGGCAGTATAGGAGCGTGTGGGAAAGTACAGGATTTCATTGGTGGAAGATTGCTATCTCTCTATATCTATGGCTCTTCCATTGACTATCTGTGTGACTTTGGGCAGGTGGCCCAACTCCATTCAGATTCAGTTTACTCATTTGAAAAATGGCAAAAACTATGGAGAATTATTAACTGTGGTTGGGAGACGTTCACTAATGTGCTCAAAGTTATAGAGTCAGGGTTCAGACTCAGTCTCACTGATGCCAATGACCCTATTCTTTCCACTATGGCACTGCTTCCCAATGAAACCACATCGAGTTTTGTACCATGAAAGACAGTTATTAATGGTCAGGACTAAAGATAATAATAAACCACATAAAGTCCCCACACTTGAAAAATGTTCAGCAAATATGAGCCACTATTATAGCTATTCTTTGTAATTGCAAATCCCTTGAGCTCAGGGTCTTGATGAATAAAAGAAGGAAAATGAATAACAACTTAATTTCTCACAAGGTAAATTTTTCTGTACTTTTTCACCTCTCTCTCCCCAAAGTCTTTCTTCTAAATATTGATTTTATGTCGTGATCCACAAATAATACATGTTGAACAAACTCAAATATGCTGACAATTTGAGAGTTCACACAGTTGAACCAGTTCATCAAGAGATAAGCGAGAAAAGATGTACTGAAAAGGTTCAGGGTCTGCCTTGGGCAAAATACATGCTTTCTTGTTGTAAATAATTTATTGACTTTAAATATTTTCAAGTACTTGGTCTCACATCTGTAGGACATATGAAACTAAACTCACAAGGAAATAAGCCCCATTTCATTTCAGTTTTGGGGGTCTCCGTATACCCAAAACCATTCTGTTTCCTGGAGAGGTACAAGTTTTTCCAGATGGAATTTCAAAGTTTTGTTCCAGCTTCCAAATACTGACCCTGTCCACCAGACCCAACGCTAGCCCTTACATCTGGTTTTGGATGGTAATCACCAAACCTCACCATGCCACTAAGATTTCGATTTGGTTTCTTAATTGAAACCTTGTGATGAAGGTTTCAATTCACTCACTCTCCCCTGGATAGTACCAGTAAGCTTTTAAATGGATCAAACATCAGTCCTTCTGAAGCTCAGCCCTGAAGTCATAATTCCATCTGGGCCAAACTCAAAGAGTCCAAAAGCTAAATACTCAACACAGTCTTGACATATAGTAGATGTTCAGTAAACATCTGTTAAGTGAAAGGCTGAGAAACAAGACACAAATGCAGGAAAATGATCATATATGGTACCAGATACTTCACTGGGTCCCTTTGATATGTTATTTTGCAGATTCTTCCTTTTTAACCTGAGGCCTTCCTCATTTTATACATCAGAAAGGCTGAGAAAGATATGATAATGGGTTCAAAATTACACAGCCTGTTTAGAGAGGAGTCAGGATTCAAACCCAAATCTGCCGATGCCAAAGCTCCTATTCTTTCCACTGAACTACATGCCCTTCCCAGTGAAATTTCTACTAACATAGGTTTCACATGCAGATAATGACAACTAAGCCAAAGTAATGGGGTTTTTCCTCAGGCTATATTAAACTTGAAAAGGATGCTGCTTTTGTTTTTTAATCTAGGCCTACTTGATGCTATATAGGATTTATAGAGATAAGACACGCCCTATCTTCAATATTTAAAGTTAGAATTTCACCAAAACTATTTTGTGTAAAAAAAAAATGTTTTCATGTCAAATGTTCATTTTTCTGTTTTATCTCTAAGTAAAGCAATCTGAAGGTTGAGTGTTTTATCAGTTAAGAATTGAGGTTTGCTGCAATGTAACAGAAAACACAAGGAACAGTGATTTAAAAGAAGTGTAGAGATGAGAAATTGACTGGTATGAAGTTTCCACAATGTCATCAGGATGCAGGCTTCTTATATCCTTAGCACAATCTTATTGTCTTCATGGTCCCAAAATGGCTGCTGGAGCACCAACAATTACAAATGGCCATTCCAGACAAAAGGAAGATAGAAGGGCCCAGAGCAAGAGTGTATGTCAGTTGAGAAAATCCCTTTAAAATTCCTTTCCCAGAAGCCTTATCCAGTGATTTCTGTTAACATCTCCTTGGCTACAACTACATCACATACAAGAGGGGTAAGAAAATGTACATATGTAAGGTAGGTACATTGCCAACCCAACAAAGTGTGATTCTCTTAGTAAGAAAAAGGAGAGACTATTAAATAAACAACTACAGGGTCTGACACAAGTGCCTGAAACATCATTTAAACATCTGGCATTTAATGTGTCCTTTAGTTTCAAGAAACTACGTACTCAGAGAGATTGACTGGTGTGCAGAAGGTAGAATCCTTGCTTCTATGAAGTATAACAAAACCATTTCATAGCCTGTTGCTTCAAATGTTGGACAATAAAGAGGTTAAAAGTTGTCCAGCTTATTAAAAAAATCAATCTAAATGAAAAGAAGGCATGATTTTATCAAGAATATGTGAGCCATTAAATACCCTTGGCTTCAAAGTCTCTGAAGTGTTGATCTATGATCATTCCATACTCCATATATGGAATTCTATATCATTCCATATTCCAATAACCTAAAGGCACATGTGTCTGATCTTACGGCTAAAGGTAAAACACCCTTAACTATGGAAGACATTATCACACGCAAGAAAATCAAAGATTTCCCTTCTCCTCCTACAGGGCCCAGCTCAGGGAGCTGCTGGGAATGACCCTCTGTCCAAGGTAGGAGGAATGCAGAACCAAACTGTGTGATGGCAAGAATACTGGGTTCTCACATTGGAATCAGTTTTAAAGGTGCTTAAGGTCATTGTCTCCCAACTCAACTCCATCTGTGCAGAGTGAAGGATAGGAGAAAGAGGGGCTATGTGAACAGCAGATGCAGGCTAGTCAGCAGGAACCAGAGTCTGATGCCCCGACTTCCAGCTGGAGGCTCAATTCTGGCCCCTAGTGAAGGTGCCCCTCTCCCAGTAACACTAATGGGGAGTTGTTCTCAGAGACACTACCCCACGTGTTGTGACTTGAGATTACTTTAATGTGCTTCTTTAAGGTCTTATGGTTAGCTGAGTAGATGTTGGCCAACATTCAGGTGATTGATGGAAATTAGAACCAGGGATGGTGCAGTACAACCAAAGGGCAACAACCATCTCAAGAACAAGACTTCACAATCCCATCCTGTGTCCCCATCTCCAATGTTCATATCTATTCTTACCACTTGCTTTCTTCAGACTATGTTGGTTCCTTTTTTGATTCATGATAATGCCCCAGAAAGTGCTGACTTATCCACTCTTCTAAAGAAAGACACATTACAGAGCAAGAATAGGTGGAGGAGAAGTATATGGAGAAAACTATTTGATGTGGAGTGTAATGACAAGAAAGACTGAAGATCACGTTGACTCTTACATTGTTCCCATTGACACATCTATAACATTGATGTGCTATGGGCATTTCAAAAGATACAGATCATTATTTTTAAATACAAAATGCACATCAACTTGAAGTCCTTAGATTTGATTTGTATTTGTGGCTATATCATTTCTTATCTGCCATGGAGCAACCACAACTAGAAGGGAAAAAAGGCAGAAGGGACCAGAAATAATTTCTGGAAAACTGAAACCACATAGGCTGAAGTCAACTGAAAATTTTTGTCTCTTTGTGTATAAACTTACACACATCCAGGTGTTATAGACAGCTGCAGGGCCAAGCTCAACCTTCAGAAATATTAGTCTGTAGCACCATCTCATATCTCTGAACTCCTGTTAGAATTGCAGTCTATCCACATCACACAACCCTTACAAATGCCATCTTGGCTGATTTTACCTTTCATGCAAGTTTGTCCTTCAAGGAGTTTCAAACTATTTGAGAAATGTTTTTGTTCTTTTGAAGTTACACACAGTCTTTAGTGCAATTTTGCACATAGCAGGCATGCCATAGGTGTTCACTGATTTATGTATGACATGCAATATATCAGCTATGCATCTGTTGGAATCCAAGGAATCAATAAATCTTTCCGTGGTCCACCCTCCCACACTCTAAGAACTGGTTGAGAGACGTGGGGTCAAGCAGAAAATGAAAATGTGAACTCCATCACTAATCCAAGCTGTTTTGGAGGGTGTGGCTTAAGTAGTCAACCTCAACTGGCTTCCCAACACCTCCTTCTGGAATTGGGAATTGGACAGACTCGTCCCAGTCACTGGTGCTGTTGGCCTTCCACAGACCTCCATAGTATGGCCAGCTGGCAGCCCAGGAGACAGCCAGAGACACCCTTTTGAACGTGAGAAGATCAAGAGGGGCAAACCAAACTTACACAGCTCCTTCTCCAAATACCCTTGAGCAGCTAAATCTCTCCTTCTCCCAGGAGAAGGAGTTAGTAAGGGGCTTAAAAACAAATATCACAGTCCTGTCTCTTGGGGATTGGAAGCCCTTTTCTCTCTGAGAAGTGTGGGACATCTTCCCATTTAAATTCCACAGATGCCTGATAGTTTTCCCCCCTGGATGTTAATCTACTGTCCTGAGAGGATCATTTATATTTATTATGTGCCAAACCCAACGCCCAACACATAATTCAAGATAACCCCCCTCATAAATTCTATGTATAAGATTTATATACCCCAGATGGGTGGAGGTTTTGATCTTCAGAACTGAACAGATTTTTGTAATTCATGAAATACCCCGCAATGCGTAGAGCTCTGTTCCTCATGTTTCCTGTGTTGTCTCCTACGTGCTGGGAGATTATGAAGCAAAGACAATGAAATAAATACTAAGCTTGAAGAATTTGTTATAAGGATCTTGATAAATGTTTGTGGATATATGTGATTTATTCCATAGCAATTCCCTCTCTGACTCTTTCCAACAAAATGAGAGATATAAGTTTAGGAAAGATCTGTTTTTAGACCGCTTGGAATTAACAAAAACGTGTGCCAGTGCCATGTGCAAGGGAATCATATTAAAGGAATCATGATTCTTAATTCTTAATCTTGCGTGGGTGGCCAATCTAAGACATCTTAATAAAATGATAACGCATGATCAGAATCCTTGATACATTAGGGATATGCATGATCATGGGCTTTCACAGAGTATTTTAGTAGGAAAGATAGCTAGGACTCGCTGATGTAATAGACAACTTCTAAATCTCAATAAACATTTGTTCAGAGCCCAGGGCACAGTCCAATAGGAGTGGGGTTTTCCTCTTATTTCAGGGTCCCAGGCTCCTTCTACCTTGTGCTTTCACTTTCTTCTAGGTCTTCAGAATTATCCTCATTCAGTCCAAGTGTGAGAAAAGCTTGTGAGGATGGAGGTTAGGATGTTTGGCTTGGTTTGGCTTTCAAAGATACAAGCTTAGGGCTTCCCTGGTGATGCAGTGGTTGAGAGTCCGCCTGCCGATGCAGGGGACACGGGTTCGTGCCCCGGTCCGGGAAGATCCCACATGCTGCAGAGCAGCTGGGCCCGTGAGCCATGGCCACTGAGCCTGCACGTCTGGAGCCTGTGCTCCACAATGGGAGAGGCCACAACAGTGAGAGGCCCGCGTACTGCAAAAAAAAAAAAAAAAGATACAAGCTTAGAGATGGCACACACATCACTTCTGCTTGGACCTCTTAGGCCAAAACTCAGTCACATGCCACACCTGCCTGCAAAGGGACAGGAAATGGAGCTTGCAGAGTGTCCAGGGAGAACAGGACAAGAGTGATGGTGACTACAGCAGCCTTAAAACAGCCAGGACCAAAAGCAGCCAGTTAACAAAAGACCACTGTTATATGATTCAATTCATATGAAATACCCAGGATAGGTTAATCTTTAGAGACAGAAGTGGATTAGCGGTTGCCTAGGATTTGAGAGGGATTATAGGGCAGAAGAGGAGTTATAACTAAAATGTACAGGGTTTCTTCTTAAGGTGATAAAAGTGCTTCAAACTTGATATTGGTGATGGTTGTACGTCACATATATGTGAATACACTAAAACCCATTTAATTGTAAATGGATTAAGTGTATGGTATATGAGTTATATCTCAATAAAGCCATTATTTAAAACAAGAACAGGACCAGTTGGATGTATGGGAATTCTCTGCACTATCTTTGCAACTTTCATGTAAATATATAACTATTCTAAAATATAAGATTATTTTCTTTAAGTCAGGACCCATTTCAAAGAGTGAATTTTTCTTGCAATATCTTCTCTCTCACCTTTTTCTCTGGTGACACTGCATACCAGAGGCCTTATACTTCAAGTCAAAAAGCTTCAACCTTGAGGGAGTTTTTCAATGTGTCTGAGGCTCAGTTTCCTATTTGTAAAATGGGAATAATGCATTGACCTCAACAGTTTGTTGTATGTTTAAGATATTAAATCTGAAAACCTGTGGCAATCCAGACATCTAATTGGCTCTTGATGAAAACATATGAATCATTTAAGCTCTTCAAAGGAAAATAAAAGATTAAAAATACAAATAACCCAATTAAAAATTGGTTTGTCTTAAACAGATACTTCACAAAAAGAAGATATTCAAATGCTCAGTGTTATGGATGGAATGTGTCTCCCCCAAATTCATATGTTGAAATCCTCCAGTGTGTTAATATTAGGAGGTGGGAGCTTTGGGAGGTGATTAGGTGATGAGGATGGAACCCTCATGAATGGGAAGAGACACAAGAGATCTCTTTCTCTCTCTCTCATTCTCTCTCTCTTTCTCTATCTATATCTCTCTAGCATGTGAGGATGCAGCAAGAAAATGGCTGTCTACAAGACAGGGATTTGCCCTCATAAGGCACTGTCTTCCCAGCCTCCAGAACTATGAGAAATAAATATTTGTGTTTAAGCCACCCAATCTGTGGTATTGTTGTTATAACATCCGGAATGGCCTAAGACGGTCAATAAGCATATGAAAAGGTGCTTAACATCATTAATCACCAGGGAAATGCAAAGCAAACCACATACCTTTACACACTCACCAGAAAAGCTAAAATTAAAACTGACTATACTTAGTGTTGACAGAATGTGGAACAACTAGAACTCTCATACATTGCTGGTGGGAGTTTAGAATTGGACAATCACTTTGAAAACAAACTGGCATTCTCTGATAAATTTAAATATTCACCTACCCTAAGACCTAGCAACAGCACTCCTAGATATATACCAAGAGAAACAACTGTATAGGTTCCTAACAAGCTGATCCATAAATAGCAGATTTATGCATAAAAAGCATAAAGTGGAAATAGCCCAGGTGTCCATCCACTGGAAAAATGGATAAACAAATTGTGGTATATCTATACCAAAGAATAACACTAAGCAAAAAAAAAAAAAAAAAAAAAAAAGAACAAATTAACATAGATGAATCTCAAAAAAATATGCTGAGCAAAATGATGACTAAACAAAAGAACACAAATGTATGATTCCATTTATATGAAGTTCTTGAACATAAAAAAACCAATCTAGGGCTTCCCTGGTGGCGCAGTGGTTGAGAGTCCACCTGCCGATGCAGGGGACATGGGCTCGTTCCCCGGTCCGGGAAGATCCCACATGCTGCGGAGCGGCTGGGCCCGTGAGCCATGGCCGCTGAGCCTGTGCGTCCGGAGTCTGTGCTCCGCAATGGGAGAGGCCGCAACAGTGAGAGGCCCGTGTACCGCAAAAAAAAAAAAAAAAAAAAAAAATCTATAGTGACAGAAAACAAATCAGTGTTTCCCTGGAGTTGGGGGTTGTTGGATAAGAATTGACCAGAAAGATAGTATGAGATAACTTTCTAGGATGATGGAAATGTTTTATGATTTAATCAGCATATATAAATTTGTTAAAATTCATTGTGCTGAACACTTAAGACTTATGTATTTTACTGAATATAATAAAGTACTGTTAACATGAAAAACAAGGAAATCGTACTAATGGAAGAAGAGCAGAAACTATTTCATCCTTTTTGCTTTGGAAATGAGAGGGTGTATGGTATATATATGCTAATTGTCTACATATTCCTCCCACCAGCTGCCTCCCCAGGTCACCAAAGTGAGAACCCTGGAAAATTACCTCTAGTCCACGTCATTTAGAGACAGCCCTGCAAATAGCCATGCCCAGTGGATACTCTGCAGGTCCATCTATTCCATATAACAGTAAAAATATAATAATAACCTCTAACCTAGACAAGTCTTGGATTGCATTTTTCTTAAGTTATATAAAGCTTATGAAAACAGGAAATAAGGCACATTGAAGACACTGCAGAAAAAAATATCCAAAATAGACTAAAATGCAGGTGAAGACTATGAGAAGAGGACAGATGATGCATATTTTTTTTTAAGTTCCAAAATTATGCCAGCCAAAACACAGGAGAAAAGGAAATGAGACTCCTGGGATGGAATGGCAATCAAAGGCAAGGAAAACACAGAACATTGATAGCATTGTGCATAAGCATGGGGGGTGGGGGGAAGAAGCTAAATCAGTCTGCGTATTAACTTACAGCCAGCAACCAGTTAAAATGGGAATTTAATGACTC
The DNA here is from genome assembly GCF_964165515.1 of Mesoplodon bidens. NCBI lineage: Eukaryota > Metazoa > Chordata > Mammalia > Artiodactyla > Ziphiidae > Mesoplodon > Mesoplodon bidens. The sequence goes on along the minus strand of NC_138162.1, from coordinate 41,303,305 downwards.
TTAAGGCTTATGTCTTAGACACGAACAGGAATTGAATGAAAGCCAGAGACAGAATCCTATTAAATTGCTAGAGCAGATTTTATTCCTTCACTTTTAGGTTTTAAGACTTAAACTTTGGTGAGATAGAAACAATCAGCTGTTTATTAATAAACTCAAAATTTTCTTCTAATAGCAATTGGGACCTTAGTGTTGTTAGTTGTTTACACAATATATTTGTTCAGTAGCTAGTTTTTTTTTAATGTTCACAGATTCTGAAACAAGAACAAATTATGTATATTTGCATGAAGTCTTATGTGTGTGTGTGTGTGTGTGTGTGTGTGTGTGTGTGTGTGTGTTTATAGAGCCTAAAGAATTAATGGATCCCAGGACAGGGGCATTGCATTTTTTTTTAATCTTTATTGGAGAATAATTCCTTTACAATGGTGTGTTACTTTCTGCTTTATAACAAAGTGAATCAGCTATACGTATACATATATCCCCATATCGCCTCCCTCTTGTATCTCCCTCCCACCCTCCCTATCCCACCCCTCTAGGTGGTCACAAAGCACTGAACTGATCTCCCTGTGCTATGCAGCTGCTTCCCACTAGCTATCCATTTTACATTTGGTAGTGTGTATACTTCAATGCCACTCTCTCACTTCGACACAGCTTACCCTCCCACTCCCCGTGTCCTCAAGTCCATTCTCTACATCTGCATCTTTACTTCTGTCCTGCCCCTAGGTTCATCAGAACCTTTTTTTTTTAATTTTTAGATTCCATATATATGTGTTAGCATATGGTATTTGTCTTTCTCTTTCTGACTTACTTCACTATGTATGACAGACTCTAGGTCTATCCACCTCACTACAAATAACTCAATTTCGTTTTTTTTTTATGGCTGAGTAATATTCCATTGTATATATGTACCATACCTTCTTTATCCATTCATCTGTCGATGGACACTTAGGTTGCTTCCATGTCCTGGCTATTGTAAATAGTGCTGCATGAACCTTGTGGTACATGACTCTTTTTGAATTATGGTTTTCTCAGGGTACATGCCCAGTAGTGGGATTGCTATTTTTAGTTTTTTAAGGAATGTCCATTCGGTTCTCCATAGTGGCTGTATCAATTTACATTCCCACCAACAGTGCAAGAGGGTTCCCTTGTCTCCACACTCTCTCCAGCATTTATTGTTTGTAGATTTTTTGACTATGGCCATTCTGACCGGTGTGAGGTGATAGGTCATTGTAGTTTTGATTTGCATTTCTCTAATGATTAGTGATGTTGCAGTGATATTGGCCTGTAGTTTTCTTTTTTTGTGACATCTTTGTTTGGTTTTGGTATCAGGGTGATGGTGGCCTCGTAGAATGAGTTTGGGAGTGTTCCTCCCTCTGCTATATTTTGGAAGAGTTTGAGAAGGATAGGTATTAGCTCTTCTCTAAATGTTCAATAGTTTTCACCTATGAAGCCAACTGGTCCTGGACTTTTGTTTGTTGGAAGATTTTTAATCACAGTTTCAATTTCAGTGCTTGTCATTGGTCTGTTTATATTTTCTATTTCTTCCAGGTTCAATCTCGGAAGGTTGTGCTTTTCTAAGAATTTGTCCATTTCTTCCACATTGTCCATTTTATTGGCATATAGTTGCTTATAGTAATCTCTCATGATCCTTTGTATTTCTGCAGTGTCAGTTGTTACTTCTCCTTTTTCATTTCTAATTCTGTTGATTTGAGTCTTCTCCCTTTTTTCCTTGATGAGTCTGGCTAATGGTTTATTAATTTTGTTTATCTTCTCAAAGAACCAGCTTTTAGTTTTATTGATCTTTGCTATGTTTCTTTCATTTCTTTTTCATTTATTTCTGATCTGATCTTTATGATTTCTTTCCTTGTGCTAACTTTAGGGTTTTTTTGTTCTTCTTTCTCTAGTTGTTTTAAGTGTAGGTTTAGGTTGTTTATTTGAGATTTTTCTTGTTTCTTGAGGTAAGGTTGTATTGCCATATACTTCCCTCTTAGAACTGCTTTTGCTGCATCCCATAGGTTTTGGATCATCATGTATTCATTGTCATTTGTTTCTAGGTATGTTTTGATTTCCTCTTTGATTTCTTCAGTGATCTCTTGGTTATTTAATAGTGTATTGTTTAGCCTCCATGTGTTTGGGTTTTTTTTACAGTTTTTTCCTGTAATTGATATCTAGTCTCATAGTGTTGTGGTGGGAAAAGATACTTGATATGATTTCAATTTTCTCAAATTTACCAAGGCTTGATTTGTGACCCAAGATATGATATATCCTGGAGAACATTGATTTGCATTTCCATGGAATATCTTTTTCCATCCCTTCCCTTTCAGTCTGTATGTGTCCTGGTGGAGGGGACTGGTGCCTGTGTTCTGGTGCATGAAGCTGGATCTTGTCTTTCTGGTGGGCAGGACCACGTCCGGTGGTGTGTTTTGGGGTAACTGTGACCTTTTTATTATTTGAGGCAGCCTCTCTGCTAATGGGTGGGGTTGTGTTCCTGTCTTGCTAGTTGTCTGACACAGGTTGTCCAGTATTGTAGCTTGCTGGTTGTTGAGTGGAGCTGGGTCTTAGTGTTGAGATGGAGATCTCTGGAAAAGCTTTCACCGTTTGATATTACGTGGAGCCCAGAGGTCTCTGGTGGACCAGTGTCCTCAACTCGGCTCTCCCACCTCAGAGGCACAGGCCTGACACCCGGCTGGAGCACCAAGACCCTGTCAGCCACATGATTCAAAAAGAAAGGGAGAAAAAAAATAAAAATAAATAAAAAATTATTAGAATAAAATTATTAGCATAAAAATTTTTTAATTATTAAAAATATAAGAAAATTAAAAAGTAATAAAAAAGAAAGAAAGAAGGGAGCAACCAAACCAAAAAACAAATCCACCAATGATAACAAGTGATAAAAACTATACAAAAAAAAAAAATATATGAACATACAGAACCCTAGGACAAATGGTAAAAGCAAAGCTATACAGACAAAATCATACAAAGATCATACACACTCACAAAAAGAGAAAAAGGAAAAAATAAATATATATATATATAAAAGGAAGAGAGCAACCAAATCAATAACCAGATCTACCAATGATAATAAACTCTAAATAGTAAACTAAGATAAACATAAAACCAGAAACAAGTTAGATGCAGAAAGCAAACCCCAAGTCTACAGTTGCTCCCAAACTCCACCTCCACAATTTGGGATGATTCGTTGTCTATTCAGGTATTCCACAGATGCAGGGTACATCAGGTTGATCGTGGAGATTTAATCCGCTGCTCCTGAGGCTGTTGGGAGAAATTTCCCTTTCTCTTCTTTGTTCGCACAGCTCCCGGGGTTCAGCTTTGGATTTAGCCCCGCCTCTGCATGTAGGTCGCCTGAGGGCGTCTGTTCCCACCCAGACAGGAAGGGTTTAAAGGAGCAGCTGATTCGGGGGCTCTGGCTCACTCAGGCCGGGGGGAGGGAGGGGTACGGACGCGGGGCGAGCCTGCGGCGGCAGAGGCCAACGTGACGTTGCACCAGCCTGAGGCGCGCCGTGCGTTCTCCCGGGGAAGTTGTCCCCGGATCACGGGACCCTGGCAGTGGCAGGCTGCACAGCCTCTCCGGAACTGGGCTGTGGATAGTGACCTGTGCTTGCACAGAGGCTTCTTGGTGGCGGCAGCAGCAGCCTTAGCATCTCATGCCTGTCTCTGGGGTCCGCGCTGATAGCCGCGGCTCGCGCCCATCTCTAGAGCTTGTTTAGGCCGTGCTCTGAATCCCCTCTCCTCGCGCACCAGGAAACAATGGTCTCTTGCCTCTTCGGCAGCTCCAGACTTTTTCCCGGACTCCCTCCCGGCCAGCTGTGGTGCACTAGCCCCCTTCAGGCTGTATTCACACAGCCAGCCCCAGTCCCCTCCCTGCGATCTGACCTCCGAAGCCCGAGCCTCAGCTCCCAGCCCCCACCCGCTCTCGGGCTGGTGAGTGCTGGTGGGCACCGATCCTCTGTGCGGGAATCTCTCCGCTTTGACCTCTGCACCCCTGTGGCTGCGCTCTCCTCCGTGTCTCTGAAGCTTCCCCCTCCGCCACCTGCAGTCTCCGCCCGTGAAGGGGCTTCCTTGTGTGTGTAAACTTTTCCTCCTTCACTGCTCCCTCCCACTGGTGCAGGTCCCGTCCCTATTCTTTTGCCTCTGTTTTTTTGTTTTCTTTTCCAGGTATGTGGGAATTTCTTGCCTTTTGGGAAGTCTGAGGTCTTCTGCCAGCATTCAGTAGGTGTTCTGTAGGAGTTGTTCCACGTGTAGATGTATTTCTGATGTATCTGTGGGGAGGAAGGTAGTCTCCACGTCTTACTCCTCCACCATCTTGAAGGTCCTGCATAATGTCTTTGTATGAATAAAAAGTACATGTTGCAGCAACATGGATGGATCTAGAGATTATTATACCAAGTGAAGTAAGTCAAGCAGAGAAAAACAAATATCATATTATATCACTTACATGTGGAATCTAAAAAAGTGATACAAATGAACTTATATACAAAACAGAAACAGACTCACAGACTTAGAAAACAAACTTATGGTTACCAAAGGGGAAAGGTTGCGGGGAGGGATAAATTAGGATGTTGGGATTAACATATACACACTACTATATATAAAATAGAGCGACTTCCCTGGTGGTCCAGTGGGTAAGACTCCCTGGTCAGGGAGCTAGATCCTGCATGCATGCTGCACTAAGAAGCCCACGTGCCACAACTAAGAGTCCGCAGGCTGCAACTAAAAGATCCCACGTGCTGCAACTAAGACCCAGCACATCCAAAATAAGTAAATAAATACATAAATATTTTTAAAAATAGATAACAAGGACGTGCTGTATAGTACAGTGAACTCTTCTCAATATTCTGTAATAACCTACACGGAAAAAGAATCTGAAAAAGAATAAACATATGTATATGTATAACTAAATCATTTTGCTGTACACCTGAAACTAACACAATGTTGTAAATCAACTATACTCCAATATAAAATAAAAACTTTAAAAAAATACATGTATAACTGCTGTTTATGAATTATGCCCATTATACTCTCTTACACTATCTCACAAATGTTTGCCAACATGATTGTGAGTTTGTTTCTCTTAATAATTTGACTTTATATATATATATTTCAAATCTACATTATTTGGAACATAAAGATTCATCACGATTACATCTCCTTTGTGGACTATAAATTTTATCAAACAGAAATAAATCTTTTCCTCCTTTAATGTTTTTCCCTGAGACATTATCTTTATCAGCCATCCATATTCCTGTGCTTAGCTTTCATTTGGCCAGAATTTGTCTGTTCTTTTTATTTTTTGCGTTCTTGGGGTTTTTTTGGGGGGGTGGCACATCCCTGTTAAACAGTTTATGGCTGTATTTTAGTGGTGGTGCTGATGGGTTTTTGCCGTTGTTTGGGTTTGGTCTGGCTTCTCCTGGGCTTTTTCTTATGTCTGGGAGGACAGGGTTCCTGGCCCTCCACACTTAACAGTGATACCTCCCTCCACCTTGTCCATACAAACAGCAACTCCTGTGGCCCCATCCTCGAGCTTGTTGTGACGTGTAGCTGCACCACCACCAGCATCTCACATTTAAGCGTCCTACTGTCTGTCTTTGACCACTTCCCCCACTCCTGGCATCAATCTTCAGCAGTTCCTCACCCCCTAGGAACAGTGAACACACTGTTTTGTCACTTCTCTCCCTTTTCAAACTAGACTCCACAGCCTGTCACTCTGGTCATTCTGTGCACAAATTCTCACCTCTCTGTGCACATAGGACCCACTCTCCTTTCCTGTCTCTTACCATCATAAGCACTGGGCAAAGCCAACTCTAGTTAAACCCAGCTCTGCTTATTCTTCATCTGCACCTGAGCAGCTAAACATGGATGAATTTGGAGAATCACTGAAATTGCTTTTACCTCTACAATGATTTTTTTTCCTAAGGTTGCTTTGCACCTGCATTTTCTACCCTCTGGTTTCTCTGAAAGTATAACCATATGTTCTCTTATATTCCAGGAATAAATTTTCTGGCTCCCTGGTGATGAAATCTTTTCTTGTACCAAAGGACATGTTCTTTTAAACAACTTTTCCTATCTCTTCAAGAACTAGAAAGGTGGTACGCAGGTACATTCAACTCACTTTCTTAACCAATCTTCTATCAAGACTTATGCTTGTTAGTAATAAACTCAGAACAAATCAAAAGATTTTTCATTTTAGTAAAGAAGATGGGACAAACACTAAGGTGGTAGGGCTGAACCCAATAATGATGGCTGGCTGGGGGATTTGCTTCACCCGCCCTGTGGCCCTTCTGGTAACAGAATCAAAGAGAAATCAGTCTAGAGAAACAACAGGCCCAGTATCTATTCCCATGAGCCAACATGTTAAAATTTGCCCCCAGGGAAAAGAGAAAAGTAACTAGACCTCTGAGGAAAAGTGGAGCAGAAAAACATATTACCCAGTCGCACTAAGAACATTTCTCTTTTAAATGATTGGTGCCTAGAATAAAAATTAAATTTAAAAGGTCTTATTATTTTACTTAGTTTCACTACCTCAAAATATATCTGCTAAATAGATCGAATGCATCCTTTATTGCAGGCCTAATGGAATTTCGGCACCGACAACCTGATCCATTTTTGGTCCTTACGTAATAAAACTTCATGTCTATCAGATCCCTTAATGGACAGAGAAGGTCATTAAAGTTCCAGACATTTCTGCAACCCAGGCCTGGAAAGTAGGAAAGCCCATTTTCTCAAATTTAGTGATGACCTGTGTCGTACAAGCCGACTCCAAGGATCTAATTGGCCTGAGAATCTCCAATTCTGCTGAAGGCCAATTTGAACCTACATTTGTAATTTATGATTCAGGAAGACAGGACCCATACCCAATGGACATTTTTAGCAGCAGGGAGGAAAAAAGATTAGTCATCTCCTAGCCGAAGGAGGGTCAGTCTTCTAAGCAGGCTGGGCAGAGTCAAAGAGGCAGTTCCTGTAGCCCTGAGGTTTGTGGAGTTGGGCTTTGGTCAGTTGGGTCTCCACACAGAGAAGCATGCCAGAACAGGCTTCTCCAGCACTATAACCCTTGAGGTAGCTGGGATAAGTTTGGCGGGATCAGCATAGCTATAGAAACGCTACAAAACAGTGGTAAAATTAAAAAGATCCTTTAGTTGGGATGAGTTGGTGGTTTCAGGTGTAGTGTTACAATTTATTTCCTGGGAAGAGTCTGGAGAAGTGGGTTGGGAGTCATTATAACATGGCTTAGTCAGCTTTGGAGTTAGAGCTGTGTGTACCTCAGTTCTGCCACTCATTAAGCCATGTGGCCTCAGACAAGACACCTCACTTCTCTGAGCTTCAGTAAAATGGAGATAGTAGCACCTGCCTTGAAGGACTGTTCAGTGAGATCAAGTACGTACTAAATATATCATGTGCCAAATCAATCAATACTCTTATGGTAATGAGTTGACCCTTTCCGAAGACTCAAATTCCCAAGGACTTCAAATTTCTCAACACTTTTTCCTGTCCATTACCTGCAACAAGGTGACCAGAGTCAGGGACTTGCATATAGCCTGACACACAGTAGATATCAGGAAATACTTATTAGCTTGGTTTAACTGTATCCTCAACCCTGATTAAACTCCCATTATCACTCCAAGGCATGACAAACTCTGTAGCCCCCAGAAAACACAGGCTGATCTCAGAGCTTCCGAACTAATCCAGAGATTAGTCCAAACTTAATCCAAGTTAAGGCAGAGGGTGTCAGGAAGAGGGCAGTAAACCAAGAGGTCCACCCTCTGTGTGTGAAATAGTATCTAATAATTAGTGTCCCAGGCATGAGGGTAAGGGTTTGCATCATCCTAGGTATGGGTCACTGCTCTGGGAAATTCCTCATAGCCCACTTTAATTCAGACTTCCAAGAACACCTTAGAAGGCCTAGGAGTTCCTAAAATTACAGGAATGAAATTTTCAATCACCCCACTGGTCAGCCATTCACCTGAAATGACCAAGACTCTTGGTCATCCTACCAATGTGCTGGACATCTTAACCTTGAGGGTTCCCTTTTTGCTGAAACTCAGGAATAAATGGAACAGCTTAGGGGAAGCATTTTTTCACCTATGATTAACAGACCCACAGTGCCCTTACATTCACCCACTCTGATTTAATATTTATCACTTCATTAGTATGGAAAGCCCAAGATTATTGCTATGAAGGTCATGGAAGAATCCAAGTAAGTTCACTTATTTCTCCTTATCTAGTTGTGGTCATTTGCAGTCAGCTGTGTTCAACCTACATGAAAACTAAAGCCTTGGACTTCCCTGGTGGCACAGTGGTTAAGAATCCTCCTGCCGGGCTTCCCTGGTGGCGCAGTCATTGAGAGTCCGCCTGCCGATGCAGGGGACACGGGTTCGTGCCCCGGTCGGGGAAGATCCCACATACCGTGGAGCGGCTGGGCCCGTGAGGCATGGCCGCTGGGCCTGCGCGTCCAGAGCCTGTGCTCCACAATGGGAGAGGCCACAGCAGTGAGCGGCCCGCATACCGCAAAAAAAAAAAAAAAAAAAAAAAAGAATCCTCCTGCCAACACAGGAAACACAGGTTCGAATCTGGTCTAGGAAGATCCCATGTGCCACGGAGCAACTAAGCCCTAGCGCCACAACTACTGAGCCTGTGTTCTAGAACCTGCGAGCCACAACTACTGAGCCCGCCTGCCACAACTACTGAAGCCCATGCACCTAGAGCCTGTGCTCTGCAACAAGAGAAGCCACCGCAGTGAGAAAGAAGCCCACACACTGCAACAAAGATTAGCCCCCGCTCGCCGCAACTAGAGAGAGCCTGCGTGCAGCAACAAGGATCCAAAGCAGCCAAAAATAACTAAATAAATAGATTAATTAATTAAAAAAAAAGAAAACCAGAGCCTTTATTTCTTGCAGAGCCTTAATTACAGAAGGTTAGACAGTTAGTAGAGACATTTAAGGTTTGCATAGGGACTTCCCTGGCAGCCCAGTAGTTAAGGCTCCACGCTTCCACTGCAGGGGGGTGGGTTCGATCCCTGGTCAGGGACTAAGATTCCGCATGCTGTGAGGTGTAGCCAAAAAAAAAAAAAAAAGAAAGAAAGAAAAGAAAAGGTTTGCATAAACCTTCATCATGCAGGTTTGGGATCCAAGTGAAAATGACAAGGAAAGCCATCCCACAGATTCTCATGTGTCACTTTAATGGCCCAGGTAGGTAGCCAGGAACCCATGTCAGGTGGACACTGCCCTCATGGGCATTCAGGCATCTTTTCATGTGGCTCTCAGAGGACTCTGCCTGCAGCCCAGCCTTGGATGCTCAGCTTACAAGCATTAGGATTCACACCTGCTATTCAGAAATCAGGGCTCTCTCTCATCCCCAAAGAAAAGCCCATGGGAGGGTTATGCTCCACCTTCTTGAATTAAAAGTATAGCTCAGCAGTGGTCTTTGTTTAAGGACAAAGAGTGATCTTTGGCAAAGTTTACTCCAGCCTGCCTTCAAATAAGGTAGAAAAGTAGAGAGAAGTGCACAGAGCTAAATTTAGGCTATTAAAGTACATTAAAATACACATAAATGCCCTTTCTTTTATGAGAAGTGCTGACATCAGATAGTGGTTATGGCTTCTTAATGCTTTTACTTGTTAAAAACAAAAAGTTGGCAATTCCGTTATATTCCCTCCCTCCCCCATTCCTGTTTTTTAAAAAATTTTGCTGGTCCTTAACATCCAGAAATATGGAACATCTGGAAAAGAGAAAATAACATGATGTCTGTGCTGTAAACCAGCTGTGGGATCTCAAGCAAACCACTGAGAGTCTTTGGTCTTTAGTTTCTTCATCAGGAAATTGGGGGCGAATGGAGCCAAAGGTGGGCTTGGGCATGGCTTGGGGGCAGGGGCAAAGTCAAGCCTGGGGTCTCCTGTGGGTCACACACATAATAAATAGTCATCATTAAAAGATATTTTATTGATGGAAATTAATTAGGTAAATTTCAGATACCTATAATATCATGTAAGTCTAGATCAGGAATTTTTCACAATATACAAATATTGGGATTATTTCCTGCTCTTTTTTTCTTTCTAACAGTGGATATGAAAGTCCCCTATCCCCAGCCTTCTTTGCTATCCTTGGTCCACTTTTGTTTCTCAAATGCCAAAAGTGGAGACACTGGCACCAAACGGAGCCTGCATGCTGAGGTTCAGCCCCTTTTGTAACCTTCCTGGCTGTTCTGCACTGTCGCCTGAGTTTCACTCGGGAGCTCATGATTAATCAGCCCCCACTGCAGGGCTTGAAGTTCTGGCCAGCTCTGTCTGCTGCAGTCAAGAGCTCATAAGTCTAATGAGGTAAAGGACAGAGGGCAGCCAACAAACCCCTCTTTGACAGAGCTGGGAGTGTCAAGGCAAGATCTCTGGGAATATTACGGACACATCTTGGCCTCAGGTTTTTGTTCCAATCAGCTAGCTAGAGATTCATAATCCAAAATTGGCTTCTAAAAGTGTGCTCAGCACATACCTCAGACTTTCAGCTCCTCAGATCCCAGAGGAGGGGTTCACTGTCAAGTTTAACATCCTTTGAATCTCCAAGGCTACAGAATCTTCAGACAGAGCCCAGGAAACAAGACATAATGGGTTCAAATATTAGCACTGCTGCTTACCAGCCATGTGACCCTCAGCAACTGATTTACTCCCTCTCAGGATCACTTTCCTCATGACTAAAATGAGATACAATGATGACTTGTCATCAGGCTTCAATGAGACAACACAAGGAAAATGTTTAGCACAGTGTTGGGTGTATAGAAGATACTCAAAAATGTTATCATTGTTATGTAAGGGTTTGTCTAGTACGGCAGCTCTCAAACTTTTTGGTTTCAGAACCCCTTTACACTTTTAAAAATTATGGAGGACCCCAAACTTTTGTTCATAAGGGTTATATGTATTGATATCTACTGTATTTGGTATTAAAGCTTTAAAAAATGTCTAAAACACAAGAATACAGAAGCTTACATTCCATGAGCTATCAGAGTGATGACGTCATCACACATTATCTAGCTTCTGGAAAACTCCACAGCACACGCTAAGAGAAAGACAATGGAAAAGGCAAATAACAGCTGAGTATTATAGCTTTGACCTTCACAGACCTCACGGCACACATCGAAAATCATGGGTATGTTATAGTCTTCTCTTTTCAGGAAATAGTGTACTTTAAAATGCCCCACATTGTGGGCTGTTCTGCTTTTTTAGATTCCATCAGGTGAAGAAGCCAAGTCTTCTTTTACTGAGTTATTCACAAGTTGATATCAAGAATTCTCATTTATAATCTGTGTAATTAGGTCTACAGTTTTTCTCTAATTCTCTAATTCTAATTCTCTTCTTAACAGAAGAATGGGGGAATGTCCAAACACAGCAATAATTGTTTCTATATACTGGGCACCAATGTGCCAGGCACTGTGCCAGGAGCATAAAAAGCAAATTACCTGTGATCTTTACAATCACCTTTCAATGTACCCATTGTTATCCCAACTTTATGATTTGTCTGAGGAAACAGAAAAGTTAAATAACTTACATAAAATCATATTAGTAATTGATGCACCCAGAAGGAGTCCATCAGACTTCCCTGATTCTAAATATGCTCTACAATTTATTCTGCCTCTCTTGATCACTAAACATGCACTTCACAATCATTTTGTTTTCTTATTTTTTAAGATAAATATAATGGCAGTGGTTGAGTCATGATCTCTTTGCATAGTTTTTCTTTTTAAAATAAATTCTATTTTACTGTCAAAATCCCAGATGCTGTTTTTGCAGAAATTGACAAGCTAGTCTGAAAATTCATATAGAAATGCAATGGATTCACAATACTATCTTGAAAAAAAAGTCGGAGGACTTCCTAATTCCCAATTTCATAACTTACTACAAAACTACAATAATCAAGACAGTGCAGTACTGGCATAATTATAGACACATAGATCGTTGCAATCGAATTGAGCCCAAAAATAAACCTTGATTTTCAACAAGGATGCCAAGGTGATTTAACAGGAAAGAACAGTCTTTTCAACAAGTGGTGCTAGGACAACCAGATATTCACTGCAAAAGAAAAGAGAAGAACGTGGAACCCTACTTCACACCATATACAAAAATTAAAATGGATCCAAATATAAGAGTTAAAACTATGAAACCCTTAGAAGAAAGCATAGGGGTAAGTATTCATGACCTTGGATTAGGTAATAGTTTCTTAATAGGACACCAAAAGCACAAGTCATAAAAAGAAAAATAAATTGGACTTCATCAAAATTAAAAACTTTTGAGCCTCAAAGGAAACCACTAAGAAAGTGAAAAGACATCCCACAGGATGGGTGAAAATATTTGCAAATCTTACATAAGGGACTTGTATCCAGATTATGTAAAGAACCCTTACAACTCAACAATAAAAGGACAAATAACTCAATTTTAAAATGGGTAAGAGATTTGAATAAACATTTCTCCAAAGAAGATACACAGATAGCCAAGAAGTACATGAAAAGATGTTCAGGGCTTCCCTGGTGGCGCAGTGGTTGAGAATCCGCCTCCCGATGCAGGGGACACGGGTTCGTGCCCCAGTCTGGGAAGATCCCACATGCCCCGGAGCGGCTGGGCCCGTGAGCCATGGCCGCTGAGCCTGCGCTTCCGGAGCCTGTGCTCCACAACGGGAGAGGCCACAACAGTGAGAGGCCCGCATACCGCAAAAAAAAAAAAAAAAAAAAAAAAGAAAGAAAGAAAAGAAAAGATGTTCAACATCATTAGCCATCAGGAAAATGCAAATCAAAACCACAATGAGATACCAGTTCACACCCAACAGAATGGCTAAAACAATTTTTTCAAGATTTTTTTTTCAAGATTTTTTTTTTGATGTGGACCATTTTTAAAGCCTTTACTGAATTTGTTGAAATATTGCTTCTGTTTTATGTCTTGGTTTTTTTGGTCGCGAGGCTCGTGGAACCTCAGCTTACTGACAGGAGATCAAACCCACACCCCCTACATTGGAAGGTGAAGTCTTAACCACTGGACAACCAGGGAAGTCCTGTAGAATGGCTAAAGTTTTTTATAAAAAGATAATAACAAATGTCAGAGAGGGTGTAGAGAAGTTAGAACTCTCATATATTGCAGGCAGGAATATAAAATGGTGCAGCTACTTTGCAAAACAATCAAACAGTTACTCAAAAGGTTAAATATAGAGTTATCTTACGACCCAGCAATTTCACTCCTAGCTATATATCCAGGAGAATTGAAAACATATGTTCACACAAAAGCTTGTGCGTGAATGTTTATAGCAGCATTACTGATAATAGTCAAAAATGTCTTCAAATATCTATCAACAGATAAATGGATAAATAAAATGAGGTGTAGATAGATAGATAGATAGATATAGAAATAGATATATGTGTGTGTGTGTATGTATGTATATATATATATATATATATATAATGGAATATGATTCAGCAGTAGCAAAGGAATGAAGTGCTGATTCATACTATAACAGAGATGAACCTTGAAAACATTATATTAAGTGAAAGAAGCCAGTCACTTGTGGACAATATATTGTATAACTTCATTTTTATAATATGTCTATAATAGACAAATCCATAGGGACAAAAATAGATTAGTGATCGAGAGAGGATGGGGGAGAGGTAAATGAGGGGTGACTCCTAAAGTGTACCAGGTTTCTTTTTGTGGTGATGAAAATGTTCTGAAATTAGATAGTGGTGATGATTGTACAACTTTGTGAATATACTAAAAACAACTGAATTGTATACTTTTAAAAAGTGGATTTTATGGTATGTAAAATACATCTCACTAAAGCTGTTATTTGAAAAACATGAAATACTATTCTTAAATTGGATTTTGTATAATTACATTCCTTCTGTTTTTCTTGACCTTCCAATCCACCCCAGGCAGTGAATCTGGAAACCAAACAAGTTATTAATTTTATTTAGTTGAAGTAATCTGCATTGCTGAAGGCTGAAGGAAATACAGTTTGAACCCAAGCATACCATAACATAAATTAAAGTGGGAAAGTTCATGTAAATAAAACCAGTAATAATTCAAGATTTCAACTTGTGAGTGTAGGCATTATCCAGAGGAAATATGTTCCATGGGTGGGGGAAAAATGGGCTGGCATTTCATGGCACGGTTGGATCATTTTAAGCAAAGAATAAATGCTTCATCCCCATTTTTTGCCCTCTTGGTTTTTTTCCACAGATCCCAATTCCCACCTGAATTCACCGACATTCTGAAAGCTCCTGGGGAAGTTGTTGGAGACAGCTGACACCCAAGAGCAAGTGCCAGAGTCCTGCCCTCTGCAGATGAAGGCTGTGAGCAGCCTGGGACTCACTGAAGAGCCAGGAACCTTCCTGAGTCTCTCGGATACCAGCTGTCCTCGCGTGGGGTCCTGCCAAAGCTGGCACGTCAGTGCAGCAGTCTGGGAGCAAAGGGCTCCCTGACACTTGTCACGGTGGTGAAATCTGGAAATGCTGAGTGAGTCCACTTAGGAAGGCAGAATGATGGGGAAACTAGATAAAAGAAGTCATTTGGTGGAATTAAGGAGAGAAAATAAGTTAAACCTCCCAACAGAATGTAATACTCTCTCCAAGTCGACAGGTCATAAATACTCTTGTTACTTTTTGAGCCCATGAAAAATACTTCAGATTCTTTAGACATGTTACTTCTGAGCTACTCTTTTTTAAAGTGGTGACTAGAGGTTTAGTTTACATGTTTCTGCAGGGGAGAAGGGGTTAATAAGAATGGGAGGGTTGCTATTGTTGTTGTTTGGTGTCTTACCATTTTTGGTAATACCGAAGCAACCATAGTAGCCTTAAGAACCATCCACAAAAAGACAAGTCAAGAAATAAGAGAAATAATCAAAAATTTCCAAGCCCCACCTCCAGCTTCTAAACAACCCAACATTCCTTATAGGAAATGCATCATGTCCCACTTTGGTAACACTGATGTTTCAACAAAATTTGAGCCTCTCAAAATGCAAATATTTCATTGTCCAAGAAGAGGACATTCATTAAATTAAAGCCGAAGAAAGGAAATGGGAAGAAAAATTCAAGAGGTTCAATGAAAATTAAAGAGAAGAAAAAATAAATAAATAACTCTGACCAAACACAAATTTGCTGAGTTATACACAAATAATCAGAACCATATTGTGCAGATTAAATCTCCCGTGAACAACACTTCGATTTTAAAGTTAATAAGACAAAGTGTTCAGCAAAAACTAAACCAAAAACAGCAAACATATATGGGATTTTGCCAGGAATCAAAATAGCTTTAAAAAAAAGCTTAAAATTTTGTTTTTCCTAAAACATCTAGATGCCTTCAGGATAATGATTTCCCATGCCAGTGGTGACTAAAATAAGAGAAATTGAGAAGCCAAACCTCCCTCCCTTATCCGAATCTGGATCCATTTACTCTGAAAATTTTCACTACACTTATTTAAAGCATTTTAACTCATTTGCTTATAAATTTAATATTTTTAAAAAGACAGAAGTTTCTTTGATGAAATAATACTAAATGTAAGTCAATACAAAAAGATGCTGAGAGTTTCCCTTCTGGATAAGAGAAGAGAAAATTATGTGGAAAAAAAAAGTCAACTAGAGATCATCTGAGTCTCTTTGGTCAATAGTCAACCTTCCAGTGCTCCTTACAATTCCCTAGATCCCAATCATAACAGGTCATGCCTGACCATAAACACAATCCAGTCAGTTCTTCCATAATGCATATTTCTACAACACAACCGATCTCATATTTGATTAATAATATAAGTAGAAGTTACATGGATTCATACGTGATTTGTCGCAGTGTGTTAAAGTGGAGCACAACTGAATGCCAAGTGCACAAACAGGGCTGAAAGCTGCAAACCATGGAGGATTATGTTGCTGTACAAGGTGCCATACATCCCCCATTCCTCTTTGCTCAGTCCAGCCATGTGCTCTGTATAGCAAGGGCATGTTGTGCAGTTCTCCCCGAATTTTGTGCATTACACCCTTGTCTTCAGAACTCAGCAGATTCTCCTTGCCTTAGATCCCCTTCAATCAAGCCGTCTTCATCTTTGTTGTAAAGATAGAGTTCTATATTCTAGTAAATATTTATTTTTTAGGATGATTGTTTGTGCTGTCTAGTCACAAAGCTGAAAAGCAAAAATAAGTCCTGTTGTTCTTAGTGCTCAGTTCTGCAGAACTCAGGATTTGGGGGAATGTACATATCACATGACAAAAGAAACATCTGTATCTGTGGGATGAAATGATCATTTGCCTATTTATATAGGATGGTAACTAACCTTGGTATAGAGAATTCATGACATTTGTTAGATTGTTTAGTTTGACATGTCAAGCCTCTCCGTTAACTAAATAAACCAGATTATTGCCTTTTCCCAAGTTCATTTCCTAACCCACATTGGGTCAGGTGAAAAAAAGGCAAAATGAATAGATGGAATGTTCTCTGTCGCCTTTTTCTGCAAAGAAGATTGGTAAATGGTAGAGAAGAAAGGCCAGAGAAGGAGCAAAACCAACGATCAATGCCGCATGTTATCCTGATAAACTTGGAATATTTCTAAATGTAATGTCTCAAACACTGATTGTTTTGCATCCAAACCTCTAAACTGACTCAGCTATTAAACGGCAATGGCAAATGTTTTCCATGAGTCCTAGTTTAGTCTAGTTTAGCCAATAATTTGGAATTGTGCCTAGTTGGCATAAATACTGCCTCTAGCTCTTTCATTGACAACAGTCCAAAGTGGATTGGGAGTTTGCCCAAAACAGTGGATCTGAACTGAAGGGGCATCACCAAACACCCCTGATAACCCAACCTGACTCCTGACCCCCAAGGCCCCCTTTTGTTTCAAAGCATCACAGCTGACACAAGCAGGAAAGAAAGAGTTACAGTTATTTCTATAAAAGTTGATGGTCCAGGGCTAGCAATGGAATTTTTGTTGAAGTATCAGTTCTCACTCTGATTGAAGGGGAAAATGTGCTGGTCTGTTTCTCCATAAATGAAAATCATGTTACATACTCAAGGGACCAGGCCCTGGAGAAAGATGAAGCAGACATGGCTCTGACCAGCAAGAAGCTTACAATTTCCTGTCCAGGAAGTTACAGATGTTTACATAGGCATGGAAATATCCACTCTTGCATGAGCCTGAGCGTGGGTGTTCCTTACATTTTGCCCTCTAGGTGCCTTGCTTACCTCACCTTACTGAATGGATGCAGACTTCATGCTCACTACTCTTAAAAACTCAAGGTGGTATATATAAATTGCACAGTTTCTCATTTTCATTCAGATAAAGGAAGTTGGTCCTAATTATTATTCTCCATCTCAAAAATGGGGAAACTGAGTCTTAGAGGCCACTGAGCACAAAAGCAATGAAACCCAGGTCTGGCTCCAAAGCCTGTGCTCTTCCATAGCATTTTGTGACATTTTGTTAAATACTGTCTTAATATAATATATTTATTAGGCAATTATATATATGCACATATATATTATATATGAAATATTAAAAGATACTATATATCTAATATATAGTGGCCTGTTAAATAATGGCCTAATGTAGATAGATAGAGAGATAGAGAGAGAGATAGATAGATGATAGAGGGATAGATAGAAATCTTGTATCCATCAGGATAAGCTAGGATTAATCTAAGGAAACAAATCCCCAACTCTTGGTGGCATGAGGTATCTCTGAGAGGTCAGGGCCACTCCTCAGGGCAGCTGTCCTCCATGTAATGACTCAGCATCACCTCTCCATATCAATAAGTGTTTCCACACTTGCTGAAGCTGGGAAAAGAGGTTGAAGAGCTGAGCATCATCAGTAAAAGTCTTACCTGGGAGTATCACTTCTGCTCATATTTCACTGGTCAATGCAAGTCACATGGCCATGCCCAACTTCAGGGAGACAGGGATGGACAATCTTCCCAGATGCCTGAAAGCAGAGGGAAACCAGACTCTAAAAAAGAGTAGTAACATCTGCCACACTGCTCACCAGCAATAACTAGAAGGACAGTGCAGTGATTCAAAACAAAAGGTGATAACTTGCCATTCCTACTCTCTTTGTCTTTTGCTAATAAAAAAAAGCACCCTCCCAAAAAGATCATAACTGGTGGCTAGGCCTAACCCATGATTTATTCAGGCAATAATGTTAAGACATCTACTTGGCAGCCACAGTGAAAACCACAACCAACATTTATAGGATGCTTCACAATTTACATAACATTTTCATATATATTCGCTCTATCAAGCAATATGAGAAGCCTCTCAAAAGTTTTGAAATGTTTCTTTTCTTTGGATTCTCACAATATGCTATGAAATAAATATCAAGGGCTAGACCGAGTGCTGAAGCTAAGTATAAAAGGATTCAAGGGGAGAGGGGTCAGTGTGTGCCCAATGTCACAGACAGCTTCATGGGAGGGCAACTCGAAACTACATTGCAGGCTGAGCTTCGGGGGTAGGGTGTGGACATCAGTTCTCTCCACTGAGTCCTCCTCATGCTGATGTTGGGGGAAACAGTTACCTAACCTCAGCTGGGCAGACATTACGAACTTTGATAAGTGTACCTCATAAATTGGAAGGTGAAAAGTGCTGGCCTCTGAGCTGATTCTAGCTCATGGGTATACTCAGTTTGGCCCACCATTTTAATAAAGGAACTGCCATCAAAATTTTGTTTTGAATCATTGTGTTTTATTTCTTGAAATATTTCAATTTTAGGGGGGCTTTGAAAGACATTTACCACTCTTACAACTCTCCCACCTCCCCTCCCATACCTGTCCACAGCCTCCAGAAGCTGGAAGAGGCAAGGAACGGATTCTCCTCTAGAGCCCTAAGAGGGATTACAGCCCTGTCAACATTTTTATTTCACCCCAGCAAAACTAATTTCAGACTTCTGGACTCCAGAACTGTGAGAGGACAAATTTCTGCAGTTTTAAGCTACCAAATGTGTGGAAATTTTTTACAGTGGCAATAGGAAGCTAATATGACCAGAATTCCAGATGTTCTGGTTTCCACTTTCCAGATGAGGAGACTGTGGCCCAGTGAAAGAAAATGACTTCCCCATCATGACAAAGCTAGACAGTGGGAGTCCAGACTAAGCAATGTGGCAGCCAGCTCCCAGGTTGGGGCTCTCTTCCTTCACTAAAGCATCTCCAAGAGGGATGCATGTGACCACAGAACTTTTTCCAGGAGATCATGGGAAGCAACCCATCATGACTTACAACAGGAACGACAAACCAAAATCCATCATGGCTGCAAGCCTTGGGTAAAAGCAACATGCTGATGTGGAGAAGCTTCTGGAAGAAACACCCAGGCTGTGCCTCTTGCTCGCAGAGTGCTCTTGGGAAGGTCCCTCATGTCCCTGGGCCTCAGTTCCCTCATGTGTAGGAGGAAGAATTTGGGCCGCACCACTCGTTCTCAGAGACTCCCCACTTGGGGTCTTTGTGAGGGCTGAGGGAGCAGCCCCAGGAAGTGTTAGCCTTCATGCTCTGCCTTGACTCCTTCAACCTGAAGTACTCCCTTCTACCAGTTTCCCACACTGCACCTCTGTACCCATTTCTTTTGGACAAAAGTCTCCCTAGTTAAAATTAAAATTGAAAACCACCATCTCTAAGTCTTAAATCTTTGCAGTTCCAGAACTCCACGTGGAACAGCAGCAACCAATCTACCGTCACTGTGTGACCAGAGATTAGGTCCCAGTAAGCAAGACTGAGGGTCTTCCCAGGAGTCAGAAAGCACTTAACAGGCACGAACCACAAAGTTATTCCACCCCAGCATCTGTGTCCATCAGGGAGTTCCTCTGTTTGCAGGCCCTGTGTCACAGCTGTTTTATCATGAATGACCTGAGCCACCCCTCACCAGTGGGCATTTAATGGCGTGAGACATTGCCCTGGGAATGCACAGACCTGTCAGAGTCCTCCTTAACGCTCACCAGGGACTGGGCTACTGTGCTTACACAGGCCCATAATCATTCTAGTGAACACACACTAAAACCAGACAGATAACATGGCCCAGGTCCAGAGGGCACACCTCCTGGTGATCGAGCCTCTTAAGCCAAAAAGAATCTGTTTGGGTTTCCCTTTCAGTGATGGTCCCTGACACTTACGTGGCCATTCTCTCCTATCCACTCAGACACTTGGAAGAAAATGTATGATTAAAAGCAATTGTTGCATTATGAAAACGAATTGGAAAAACTAACGTTATTGGCTCTGAGGCCAAGTAATAAAAAGGTAAATGTGAACAGGTGTGCCAGTTAATGTCCCTGGGTAATTGATTAAGTATGGTAACCCCCAAGAATATGCTTCTTTCCAGCTCATACAAGTTAAAGTGCAGAAAGTAGGAAGTACAAAATATGCCCACTTTTAAAAGCTTTATTATAAAAAGCTTATTATATTGTCCCCACCTGCACCATGATTAAGCACTCATTATTGCAGTAACAATGGCTCCATTGTTTCTTTTTTTATCCTAATAACCATATTTAAATTGCAGACATTTTTGAGAGCTATAGCCCTAATGAAACTGAGGTCCAGGAAGGTTGATTGGTTTTCCCAGGGTCACAGAGGGGCAGAGCCAGAAGCCTAACACACAGCTCCAAATTCTCAATCCAATAATTGCTTTAAGACATGTAACAAAGGGTCATTCACCACTGTCCCAGTTCAGAAGGTCTTGAGCTTATCCTATTCAGCAACACAAAGAATATATGTAGCAAGCCTTACCATCTGTAATAGGCTGGGTTCTCCAGAGAAACAACCAACAGGCTCATACACACACACACACACACACACACACACACACACACACACACACACACATCTGTCCCATGTGATATCTGCTGGGGCTTCTTCACTCATATATCTGGTGCCTCCACTAGAATGGCTCCCATAGCTGGAAGCTGGCTGAGCCAATTGACTGGGGTCGCAGGTGTGTGGCCTCAATCAGCTGGCCTTTGATCTCCTCCATGTAATGTCAGGGCTTCTCCCTCTCCACACAGCCTCTCCAAAGAACTCTCCATGTGGTCTCTCCAGCAAGGATATCCATATTTATTATATGGCGGCTTGAGGCTCCCAAGAACACAGGATCACATCTACTAGACCTTCTTAAAACTGAAGTCCACACTGGCCCTGTGGCACCTGTGCTTTATTCTATTAGTTAAAGCAACTCACAGACCCAGATCAGAATCCAAAGAAGGAGACACAAGTGTGTGAGTACCAGGGGTGCTTCATTGAGTCACAAAAGTTCAACATGCTTCATCATTCATGACAGTCTTGTGCTAAATCCATGTACCCATCCAAGTCTTCCCAGGGTGAGACTCCTTTTTTTTTTTTTTTTTGCGATACGCGGGCCTCTCACTGTTGTGGCCTCTCCCGTTGCGGAGCATAGGCTCCGGATGCGCAGGCTCAGCAGCCATGGCTCACGGGCCCAGCCGCCCCGTGGCATGTGGGATCTTCCCACACCGGGACACAAACCCGTGTCCCCTGCATCGGCAGGCGGACTCTCAACCACTGCGCCACCAGGGAAGCCCCGAGACTCCTTTTATTCTTTGGGCAGCTTCTCTTGGATCAGCCCCATTTTCCTGGGCTGTAATTTCCCTCTGTAATTTCCCTTCTTCTTTCCCCTGGAGATCGCATGGTACCTCCAAAGACATGTGCATCTCAAGCCCACTTTTCAGCTAGCTCTTTCACACTAGAGTAGATAGCCCATTAGACCCAGAAACTTCCCCCAAAACAAAACTAGTTCTGTTTCCCTTGAGAGTCTAGAAAATTTAATATCCAAATTTTCCAGGAGCTCTAGGGCACCAAAGATATGGCGTTCCATCCTTCTAATGCAAAAACAAAGGGAAAAAAGAATGAATTGCTTTTCCATTTTCAGAAACTGACTACTAGAATGGTTAAGACAGCTTAACTCAGAGCCAGCCTGGAACTTACTTGTTATCTCAGTGTCCTCATCTATAAATGGGTATCATCCAACCCAGGGGCTGTTGTTAGGATTAAATGAGTAAAAGTATGTAAAGTACTTAGAACAAAGCACAGTGTTTTCTATGCTTATATAAACAGTTGTATCTTGTCATGCATGACATGCATCATCCTCAAGTGCATAGTGTGATAAGCAGGTAATCCAAGAAGATACAGTTTCTAAGATATTCATCTTCATCCTTTATCTTGGAAAAGGAAGCTCCATCAAAATGCGAAAAATGCTAGGACCCTTCTAGAGAAGGACTATGGGTCAGTATCAGGCTGTCCCCAGTACATCCAGGTATTGGGTTCCCAAAGGAAACATATTTGGGGGTATTTTCTACCAAAAAATTTATACAGAAATTATATAAAAAATACATAATAGGTGATAGATTCTCAGACTCACCCACAGAAGCCTGTAGAAGCCATCAGGCACCCAGGTGTAACAGTATAAAAGAAGCAAAGCTCCTAACTTCGTACATGGGTTCTCCCCTCCCTTCCTCTCAGCTTACCTACCCAGTCATGGGCCTTGGGATGCCCTGATTCTAAGTCACCCCCAGCCCTCCATCAATATGGTGGGGTGGGAGGATAGGTAAGGAAGATGAAGGAAAATCTGTAGGGCCACAAGAGACAGTCCCTGATGAGAGGGCAAACATGGGTGAGGCTTCACAACCCAAACCACTTCCCTGCCCTGCCCCTTTCTCCTTATCCATAGACCGAAGGTTAAGCTCTTAAGACACAGTGTCAACTTTGTCTTAAAATGCCATTTACCAGATAGACATTTTTTTTTAACATAGTCAGATGTGTCCTTTTACTGTTTTTCTTGCTTTTGTGGTTTCAGGCCTACCACGTACAATACCCCTACATATGAACAGGTTCCATCCCAAGAGCGCATTCGTAAGTCCAACAAAATTAGGCTATGTTCCCAACTAACACAATCCACTACATAGTAGTGTACTGTAATAGATTTATAATACTCTTCACACAAATAACACATAAAAAACAAACACAAAAAATAAAGAAAACATTTTTAATCTTGAAGTACAGTACCTTGAAAAGTACAGTAGTACATTATAGCAGCTGGCATACAGGGGCTGGCATCGAGTGAACAGGCAAGAAGAATTACTGACTGGAGGAGGAAGAGGAGGTGGGAGATGGTAGAGCTGAAAGAGCATCAGCAACAGGAGATGGAGGGCAAGCTGCAGTTTCACTCACGCCTGACGTTGATGGCACAGTTCCAACAAGGAGCCAGCTGCACGTTCGCATCTTGGAAGGTTTGCAAATCGAAGGTTCATGTATAGGGGACTTACTGTACTTTAAACGCTCTGACCTTGCCACGGGCCGTGTGTCAAGTACACCACTCTACCAGCAGTGGCCTGGGGGCCCACCAGAGGCAGTTTTGTAGACATTCTTTGCTCTCACCTATGTTCTCCAATCCCCACTGTGTGCTTGTGGCTGCACAGACCCTGCTCTGGGTGGCTTCTCTCACAGCCACAGACCCTGACTTCCTTTGGATCTTACAGAGAGATGTGGGTTCTCTAGTTATGATTCTCGGCTTAAACCCCCTCCACTCCCCCACCTTCTCTAGGACCTGGCTGAGCTCTCCTAGGCTCCCCTTGGCCGGGAACTACTATCTGGCTACTCAAGCCCTTCATGAGGTTAAATCAAACTGGGATAAAAGACAAGTCACTTTCTTTGCACTATTCAGCCAGAAGGCCAAGCAGTTGACCAGAACTCCAAGACTGACCATCTTTCTTACTCTGAACTGAAAGGAAGCACAGGAGAGTGTCCAGAAAGTCTTCTATACAAACAACTGATGTCTGGAAACAGGCAGATCTTCAACGGCAAATGTCTTTTTTATAGCACCTTGAAGTTAAAATGACATTTAATTATGTGGATTAATTCCTGTTTTATAAATGAATCCCAAACATTAGTTTTATTTCTAAGTAATATTTGATGAGTTTCATAACAATCTTTTTACAGAACCAAGGAAAAGAGATGACTCACAAACATAATAAAATTGGGTTCTCTCACTTCCCTTGGCAGAGCAGATAGTCTCCATAAGTCAATTTTTCTAAATTAACATATGCTATTTTTTAGCCAAGAAAATAATTTTCAAGTGAACACAGAGATGGGTCACGAGCTCCTCCAAGGACCACAAAGCATATCTCTCAGGCTCCGTGTTAGATATTTTTTCTCATAAGAATCACTCAGAAATTTTTGTTCCTCTCTTTGGGGTTATAAATGGTTCATTTATTTTTTCATCTTTGACATTTTATGTGTTGCATATAATATGGCTGAAATCATTTTAAGTCAAGGAAAACTGGCTTAGCTGTTTAACTTTCTGGATTTCTCTGTGAGACTTCTTTTGTCACCAGGTAAATTGGGGTTCACATATCATCAAAGCCAAGAAAACACGGCAAAGCCAGAGTTTTTGAAAACAGCTGCAAAAAAAATGGGAATTAAAAAAAAGGGGAGAAAAAGGTTTTAAAGACAGCCCAGGAAGATGAGGGAAGTTAGGAAATGTTAATAAAATATGGAGAAATGAAACCATAGCAAAGTTCAATTTTGTCGAACACAGCATGTTTTTCACTGAAACTGCATCAATGTCTCTGTTCAGTTCATCTGGGTCAAAACCTTCTGCTAATATCCCCAATGTCATTACCCTTAAGGACTCTTGGCAAAGTTCCCAGTATTAAAATATATTTGAAACAAATTCATCTTCATCTATTTTCTCTTGATGTTTGTGCTGTCTTCATGCAACTGTTAGGAGACCAGTTTTGACTTTTCTCTCTGGGTCTCCATGAAAATACTAGTTCTGATCACTGGAACAATTGCCTAAACCACCTTATTTCACCGTGTCATTCTCCCACTTTCCCCTTCATTCACACATCATTTTCTCAGCTAAGCCTTATGAACTCTCCCTCTAAAAGGCAGCATAGTGATGTGTAAGGCTGTGGCTTCTAGAGCCAGACGGCCTGCTTCTTAATAGCTCTGTGACCTTGGACAGTTCACTTACCTCTCTGTGCTTCTGTTTCCCAACTATGAAATGGGGATGATAATAACTACTCCCAAAATTATAGAATCATTGTGAGGATTAAATAAGTCAATACTTACGACAGGCTTAGCACAGAGCAAGCCCTCAATAAACGTCATCTATTGCTATTGCTACCTACAACTAACTTTCATTTGGTGCCGGATATTTCCAAAGGGGACGCAAGAGAAAAAAGAAGTTCTTGACTTTCCCATGTATCACCACCTAAATTCAATAGGTTTTTATTTTAAATCATTACAGCTAAATGTTTGTATTGCCTTTTGGTTCTGTCTGATTATTGTAAAATTACAGTGCTTTTAGGAATCTGAAGACCTTGTGCATTTTAAACCCTAAAGCTGATGTCGTACCCTGAACGCAAGCTCCAGTCCACGTCTGTAATATCTTTGCTGTGGAAATGGCTCCCCTCAGTGGACTCATTGAGCAATTATATATCCTCCCCCTGAAAAGAACAGGAGTTCTTCTTGGTCTGGTCTCTAACATCAATAGCTAAAGTCATTTTATAGCATTAAATTGTGTTTAAATTTGTTTTCCCAAGATTCATTCCACAAATCCAAACCCCATTACAATCTCATAATATCATGATGTCCCATCAGAAAAGAGAGTCAGTATTGAGCTGTACCAACAAAAAGCAAAGACATATTTCCACCTGATTAAAATTAAAGGTGTGTGCCAGTAGCAAAGTGGTTTACACGTTTGTTTAAGTCTAAGCATGTTTTAAACATTAGTCTATTGACTGCTAGAGAATCTGGAGGAGAAATGGAAGAACCAGATATTATACTTTTCCAGATGCCAAAGCAGGTCTGGAAATTATAGGGATTTTCCATATTTAAACTGGTATTTTATAAAGTATCTGCAGGGTCTTCAAATTGCTGGCCATGTGAAATATGTAATGAAGATACGTTCTCCAGATTTTCTTTCCTTCTTTTTTGATATTTGGGGATTGAACTTGATCTCTTTACAGTTCTGGAATTAAATAAAAATGAGTGAATTTTCTGAATGTATGTTAGTTGATATATACTTTCAGGAACTCAGTCATGGACCAGGTGATGATTATGGTGATGATGGCAATGATGATGAAGATGAAGATGATGAAGACGATGATAGCACCACTTATACAGCACTTACACAGGCATTGTGTTACGTACCTCACATGAATCATCTCACATTTTCCTCACGATACCTCTTTACAGTAGGTGCTCTTATTATCCTCCTTTTACAGGTGAGAAAACAATCACAGGGTTACACAACAATTTGCCCAAGGGCGCATGGCTAGTGAGCTACTGAGCTGTAGTTTGAACCCTGCTCCCGTCCTTAACTACTACACTATTCTGCATCCTCCATAATGACTAGAAATAAAAACTCTGAACTGTATGTGAACATCCATTTGTAGAGTTGGACTTAATGATATTCATAATAAGCATATGGCTAATGAAAATGAAATCTTATTTCCAAAAAGCCTTCCAAAGAAGACATGAAGATAGCAAATAAGTCCATGTAAACATACTCAACATCATTAGTCATGAGAGAAATGCGTATCAAAACCACAGTGAAATACCACTAAACATCTATTAAACCAGCTAAAGAAAAATTTTTTAAGGCTTACTATATCAAGTGCTGAGAAGGATGTAGAGCAACTGGCAAAATCCTACATTGCTGCTGACAATGCAAAATGGTACAGCATTTTCGAAAAAGGCAGTTTGGCTCTTTTTATAAAGTTAAATAGTCACTCATCATATGATGCAGCAATTCCATTCCTAGGTATTTACCCAGGAAATTGAAAATATATTCCCATTACAAATACCAGTAGGCAAATATTTATAGCAGCTTTATTCATAATCACCAAAAACTGGAAAGAATCCAAAGAATCCATCAGCTACTGAATGGATAAACAAACATCCACACCGTAGAATGCTCCTCAGTCCTAAACAGAAACAAACCACTAATACATGCAACAACCTGGATGAAGCTCATGTGCCTCATTCTCAGTGAAAGAAGACTGCTAAAAGGCTACACCCTCCATGGCTCTGCTCTTGTGACATTCTCCAAAAAGCAAAACTACAGGGAGGTAGAAGAGATCAGTGGTTGCCAGAGGCTGGGGGTGAAGGAAAAGACACAGTGAACTTCTTGGGGTGGTGAAAATGTTTATATCTTGATTATGGTATAATTAACCATATACTAATTATATTATAGCCTTATGCTAATTATATAAGATAATATAGCCATATATTAATTATATAATAATAGAGTCCAACCGTATGTTAATTATACCTCAACAATTCTGACATGAAAAGAAAAGGGAAGGAAAGACAGATGGAAGGAAGAAAGGAAGGAAAGGAGGACGGGAGGAAGGAAGAAAGGAAGGGAGGGAGGAAGGAAGGAACAAAGGATGGGTGGAAGAAGCACTAACAAGAGAATCAGTAATCAGTGTAGCAAAGTGGTTAAGAGCCTGGACCTAGGTGTAGACTTCCTGGGTTCAACCACTGTGGGACTTGAGGTACATAATGAACCTCCCTGTATCTAAATCTCCTCTTCTATAAAAAGGGATAATAATGTTTCTTACTTCCGGGAATTCCCTGGTAGTTCAGTGGTTAGGACTCGGCGCTTCCATTGCAGGGGGCCTGGGTTCAATCCCTGGTCGGGGAACTAAGATCCTGCAAACCCTGCGGCGCGGCCAATAATAATAATAATAATAATAATTCTTACTTTAGAGTGTTGTTATGAAGATTAAATTAGTTAATATTTTTATAGCACTTAGAGCAATATTTGGCATATAGTAGGTTCTCAATAAATATTTATACCATGAATGATCATATCATGGACTGTGATGCAACATAATCTACAAATTAGGTCAACTGTGTACTTAAGTACACAGAATCAGGGCTTAAGACTTCTGCCCTGACACTGTTTACTAATCCAAGCTGGTAATGGGCATCCAGGTCACATCTTTTTCTACTTCCTGACTCTGAATGTACAACTAAATCCTTAGCTGATTTTCATTGTTCCAAACCAACCTCTAAACTCTCATTTCTGTTAGCACCAATTTTGTCTAGTTCGAACCCAAAGCTGAAACCCAGCTTTCCACCTGTTCCCACGCACAGCATTCACCATGTGAGTCACTTAAGCCCCCAAACCTCAGTTGAATGTGAGTAGTCTCTTCTTCACGACCCGTCCGCATCCCTCCCACCCCACTTACACAGGAAGACATCAGACCAGCTTCAGGAGGCATGGAGACGAGCCCATGAACTCTGCTGCACCACCCCCCAAGGGACCAGTGTTCTCTTAGAAGTGACCAAAGTGAGGCTTCCCTGGTGGCGCAATGGTTGAGATTCCGCCTGCCGATGCAGGGGACACAGGTTTGTGCCCCGGTCCGGGAGGATCCCACATGCCGCGGAGCGGCTGGGCCTGTGAGCCATAGCCGCTGAGCCTGCGCGTCCGGAGCCTGTGCTCCGCAACAGGAGAGCCCACAACAGTGAGAGGCCTGTGTACCGCAAAAAAAAAAAAAAGTGACCAAAGTGAGGCACGGAAGGGGGCTGAGTCTAATGAGATCCCCCTTCAAGAGGCCAAACAAACCACACTGCAGGGCAGTTAGTCCAGGGGGAGAAGGGTGAGGTTTATGCACTGGCTCCTATGTCCCAGTGCCAAAGGTCTGTGCCATGGGGTGTTAACTCCCCACACCTCACAACTGTGCACAGGTGTACACTGAGCAAGGGTCTTCTGTGTCCCCTGCCCTGTCCTGGGCTGAAGACAAGAGACAGGCAGCACAAACAAGAGGGAACGCCTGTGCAAAGTCACTGGGAGCTCACTCAGAGCTGGTTGCCATGGCAATAACTGGAAAAACAGGTCAGGCCAACAGGCTATGAATTGTGCATAAGTGGTATCTGAGTTTCCACAGCCCAGTGGTTCCACTCCCTGGTATGTCTTGGAAAAGAAAAATCACACATGTCCACAAGGACACAGGTGCTAAAATTTTATTGTTGCATTATTGCATAATAGCAAAGAAGGAGGAGACTATCTGAACCACTAAACGTCCATCAATATGAGAATGAATTATGAATGTGTAGTATAATCAGAAAATGAAACGTTATACATTAACAATGAACGAATTAGAGCTGCAGGTATCAACATGCAAAATCTTACCAGTAAAGAATTATAATTACTAAAGGATTAGCAAGGTGACTAGATATAAGAACAAGATGTAGAAATAAATTACATTTCTCTATAACAGCACCAAATGATTAAAAACACAATTTCCCCCAAAGGCACCACTTACAATAGTAACAAAATTATAAAGCAAAAATATTCTCATATTTCCTCACCTTTTATAGCTGCTGGCTGTCACTGGATACTGCCTAAAGATGACCAATCAAGTAATAAACACATAAGTATATTTTCATATGACACAAATATAAATGCCAGAATTAAAATATATATAATTCAGAAAAATCAGTAGATAAATGAGAGTGGAGAAAAGGTTGTAGTGTAAGTCAAAAACAAAAATGTTTACTTTCATGACAGTAGTTCTCAGAATATGGTCCCCAACAAAATCATCAGCACCACCTGGGAACTTGCTAGAAATGCAAATTCTCAGGCCCCATCCCAGACCCACCAACTCAGAAACTCTGGGGGTGTCTTAGGAAACACTCAACTTGCTTTCCACACGTTAAAAGTTTGGTAAAACTGCTTTCTAATGAGGACACAATAAATACTGTTTAAATTTACCAAGCAAGAAAGAGAGGTCTAGGGACTTCCCTGGTGGCACTGTGGCTAAGAATCCGCCTGCCAATGACGGGGACGTGAGTTTGAGCCCTGGTCCGGGAAGATCCCACATGCCACGAAGCAACTAAGTCCATGTGCCATAACTACTGAGCCCGCATGCCACAACTACTGAAGCCCGCACACCTAGAGCCCGTGCTCTGCAACAAAAGAAGCCACCGCAATGAGAAGCCCATATACCACAACAAAGAGTAGCCCCGGCTCATTGCAAGTAGAGAAAGCCTGTGTACAGCAACGAAGACCCAACGCAGCCAAATAAATAAATAAATTTATTTTTAAAAAAAAAGAAAAGAAAGAGAGGTATAAACATATTAAATCTATTTATAATAGCAACCACCAGAAGATCTGTCAGCAGACACTGTTTTCTCTGGAGAGTGGTGCTGAGTTTTTGAAGGTGGTGAGGACTGAGCAGAGAGATATTTTCTATTTCATGTCATTCTGAACTGTGTGTTGTTTTTTTTTAAAAGACATACACTAAAACAAATTAAGTGGGGGAAATTTCTCCCTCTTTTCTCTTTAGGGAGGGCTCCATTCCTCATGGATGTTCTATTACCCGGGTCACGATCAGTCAGAGAATTTGCAAGTTTACAAAAATCATATTTACAAAAAAGGAGTGCTGTGGTGACTATATTATACATCGATGTTAAATTAAAACTTTGCTTCAAGCCTCAATCCCTGTTTTTCCAACTTTTTACCAAGAATTACTGCCCAACAAAAAGAAACATCAAATGCATTTGTCTTACACCAGATTCTCCGTAGATAAAGCAAAGTATCAATTGTTTGAACAATAAGTATCAATATGCCTTCAGTATGCAAGATGAATCAGAGGGAAAAATTATTGGGAGGTTCTAGAAATGTGAGGTCTATCTCCTCCACAAGAGAAAAGTAGCACCCAATTCAATGTAATTTCTTGTTACAAGAGGCAATCATTACTCCCCAGCAGTGGTAGTCTCCAAAGATGACCAGCATGCCATTCAAGAGGTGGAGTTTTTTTCTCTCCCTTTGAATCTGGGTTGTCCCCTTGCTCTGACTGATAAAATATGTCAGAAGTGAATTTCAAACCCAGACCTTAAGCTAGCAGTTTCTATCTCCTTCCTTTTGGAACACTCATTCTTGAAACCCAGGCACCAAATTTTGAGGAAGCCTAAACAGCTACATGGTGAGACCCAAACGGAAGAGAACGGAAGTCTTCAGTCAGTAGGCGTAGCCAAGCTCCCATCAACAGCCAGCACCAACTGCCAGACATGTGAGTTAGCCACCTTGGATTTGCATCCCAGGAGAGCCCTCGGATGACCATAGCCCCAGCTGATGTCATGGGAGCCGTACTGCCCAGTTGAGTCCATTCAACCTACAGAATTCTGAGACATAATTAAGTGGATGTTGTTTTAAGCCACTAAATTTTGAGGTTTATTTTGTTTAGGGTTTATTCTGCGGCATTAACTAACTGAAACAGAACTTAATATCCAGAAGTTTGTATTGTTGTAACAGAAACCTAAAATATGCAGCTTTGGCTTTGGAGCTGGGTGGCAGACAGGAGCCAAAAGGACCTCAAAGAAACCACTAGTGGAGCCTGGAAGGAGAGTGAGTGAGGAAATTGTCACTGGAGGCTAAAGAAAAGGCAATCCATGTCACAGATAGGTAGAAAGTTTGGCAACACTATAAAATTTGGGCAACATTTTCTGCAGTGATGTTGAGAATAGAAAGGGTAACTAATAAGTGTATGCACCTAGACAAAGAGATTTCTGGGAAGAATGCTAAGAGTGACAACTAGTCTCCTATAGTTGCCTCTGAGAAAATATGAGAAAAAGGAGAGATGAAACCCCCTCCAAAAGGACTGTCCAGTTTGAGAGCAGAATTTACAAAACACATAGAGACCCAGGACTCAACAAAATGTTCTCAGAAGGAATGACATCAAGGCAAAGTTAAGTCCATGTTTCCATGTAAAATGTGTTCTCAGAGTAAAGTTCAAAGCAAGAATGCAGTTGTAAGACCCTTCTAAGACCTCAGGAGGATTTAAAACGGTGCCTCAAGACCTTCTCAGCTAGACAACAAGACTTCCAAGAATCTTAAGGGAGTTTTTCCACAGCATTCTGACTCAGTCCAAGATTTAGAGGTGCCTGTCTCAAAGAGACTTCTGGCTACAGACTTCATCTAATGGAGTGGATTTCTAATTTGATACACAGGAAATCTATAAAGTTTTTTAAGGAATTATACTAATTTGGACGAAAAGAGATAGAGACAGTTCAAAGTAAAAAAGAGGTCTCTGGACCCCTAACTTCTCATGCTAAGGAAGTAGGCTGAGATAACTATTCAGCTGCAAGCATAGGTAATTTCTTATGGAAAGGAAAGGATGATTTGAAGAGTTGAGCCATAGAGACCCACTCCCCAGGAGAACTAGAGCCTGATTTTTTAATTTGAAAAGAAAAAAAAAAAACCTGTTAACATATGCATGACTGGATTTCAGATTTACTATGGACTAGTGAAAGCTATACACCTGTTGTTGTATTTCCTACAGTTATATTGTCCCTTTCTCACATTGTATGTTGGGTGTGTATAGAGCAGATAATGTCTTTTCAATTTACAGGACTCTACACCAAGGAACCACACCAGAGAAGTTGCACCCACGGACGCCCATTCATAACTGAACCTGATTTAGATAATGAGATCCTGGACTTTGAGCTAATAGCATAATACTAACTGGTTGGGAGCGGGGAGTGAGTATATTTTGCATATTGGAGAGAGATGTGAACTGTGGTGGCCAGAGGGCAAATATGGTAGATAGTTTCCAAAGATGGAAACTTCTTGTACATGTGTGCCATTCTTATAATGACTGTAGAGATTATTTCCCCTCCCATGACTACTTTGACCAATAGAACGTGGTGAACGTGAGTTCAGTCTTAAGAGGACTGGCAACTTCGGCTTCCTTTCTCTTGCATGCCTCTCCCAAGAACCAGGCTGCCATGCTGTGAGGAAGCCCAAGTTGCATATGGAGAGGGCCACATGAATAAGAACTGAGACATTCAGTCAACAGTCCTAGCTGAGTTTCCAGTCAACAGCCAGCACCAATGGCCAGCTCTGTGAATGAGCCATTTGGGACTTTTCAACTCAATCAAGCTCCCAAATGACTGCAGCCCCAGCCATAATCTTGTGGAAGAGAAGCTTCTTCCAAGTGAGCCCAATCAACCTATAGAATTGGGAAAGATAATAAAATAGTTTTTAAGCCACTAAATTTTCACGTGGTTTGTTAGTCAGCATTAAATAACTGAAACACCAACTTTGGGCAAGTCTCCAGCAATTAAGCAGTTGTGTGCATTTGATCCCCAAGAGCATTATGAATTAAATCTCATTTGCATCACGTAATTGTTTAATTCTTCCTTGGATGTAATTGTGAATCATACTTGCAGGAGGATCAGGAAGAAAAAAAGTCTAAATGTAATCAACCACTGATTTACCCACGTCAATCTGATTGACATCGGCCAGTCTTTATTTTAATGCTTCCTCAGTGAGAGAAAAATAAAAAACAAAGCCCAAAGTCAAAATAGTCAAATGGG
Source organism: Mesoplodon bidens (assembly GCF_964165515.1). Taxonomy (NCBI): domain Eukaryota; kingdom Metazoa; phylum Chordata; class Mammalia; order Artiodactyla; family Ziphiidae; genus Mesoplodon; species Mesoplodon bidens. Next base: position 41,269,975 of record NC_138162.1, on the reverse strand, counting down.
AACCAATAAGTATTTGCTGAGTTCCTAATTCTTACTCTAAGAAGCCCTGATCAGTGCCAAATATAAAGGAATCCTTGACCTCAAAGTTCTCACAAAAGAGAGATAAAAGAGCAGGTCAGGGCTTCCCTGGTGGCACAGTGGTTCAGAGTCCGCCTGCCAATGCAGGGGACATGGGTTCATGCCCCGGTCCGGGAAGATCCCACATGCCGCGGAGCAACTGGGCCCGTGAGCCACAACTACTGAGCCTGCCCGTGTGGAGCCTGTGCTCCACAACAAGAGAGGCTGCGATAGTGAAAGGCCCGCGCACCGCGATGAAGAGTGGCCCCCGCTCACCACAACTAGAGAAAGCCCTCACACAGAAACGAAGACCCAACACAACCAAAAATAAATTAATTAATTAATTAATTAAAAAAAAAAAAAAAAAACAGGGACATTCTCAGAACCATGTAGACCCAATTCCAGAACAAGTGAATTAAAATCTCTGAGTCTGAGGCTAGAACATGCGTAGAAAATGCAAGCCAGGTAATTCTGATGCTCACTTCAGGTTATGAAACACTGACCTAAGAAATGAAAAGAAGGGAGAGGTTGATTGATTTGGGAAAGTTTCACAGATGAGAAGAGATTTGAATTGGCCTGGAAGAATAAATTAAATATAAATAGCATTAAAAAAGTAGATGTTCATGGTGGGGTAATGGGAAGGGACAAAGCTTGTCGGGCTGACATAGAGAGGAATCCGTTTCTCTGCATGCAAGCAATCTAAGAGAGAGTAGTGGGAGGTACATCTGAAGAGGTAAAGAGGGACCTTGAAAGTCTGAACTTCAATTTATATCCCCTGGGGAACCTTGAAGGTTTTTAAAAGGAAAAAGTAATAAAGGTGATTTTGTTTAAAGGGCTAATACTGCTTTGGTGTAGGGACTGGATTGGCAAGAAAACTGTCTATACCAGGACTCATCTCTGTGTGATAGGGAATTGGGTACCTATTAAAATGCACCAGCTTCTCCGATCTTGTTGCTTCTAGCTCTTCCTAAGGAGACTGTCAATGCAAAACCAAATATCAACCAATCTGACTTTTGTCAAGTCAGGAAAGAAACATTAAGAGGAAGTAATATACACGCTGCAATTTGCTTTCCAAGTTTTTATTCAAACTATGTGATGTTTGCATGTTTAGAACTAATAATAATAACAATGAAAAGAAGCAACATTTTATTGAAAGACATTGATGTGGTTTTCAATGTGCATTTCCAAGTTTATGCTCTCCCATTCTGCCAGAAACCTCCATTTGCCTCTAAGAGGAATCAAAATAATTACATCCAAAATGCACACACGAAAAAGAGTTAATTTTCAGCTTTGACTACAAAACTTGTACTTTTAGGTCCCTACAAATATGATAGCTTTGACAATTCTGTGAGTGTCTAAGTCAAGCTTGCCAAAATTGATTCTACAGATTTGCTGCAAGTCATATGTATTCTTCACTCCCACCTTGGGGTAGATGTGGGAAACCAGGCAACTTCCCAAGCATGTCTTTAGGGAGTGGTCATTGGTATAGTACCACATCCAACACGCAAGACTAACAATGGTGGATAAGACGTCTACACAGATGGCCTGAGAACATGTCACTGACACCCCAGAGCCCACACATGGTCTGCATAAGATCCAGAGCTTTGTCCCTTCCCCAGTAGAGAGACCAGAAGTTATGAGAGGGCCTGTGCCAGCCAAGGTCACAATTAAGGGGCCATGGGGTCTATGGAGCACACTGACTCATGACCCATCCCCAACATGATACCCAGAAAGCCAGAAGGGACCAGCTGCTCAAGGCAGACTCCATGCAGAGGCCCAGAAAATGGTTCAGTCCATCTGCAACTAGGAGTGGGGTCACTGACCCAGGGCCCCAAGTTCTCCTTCTTCACCACCACAAGTTCAGCAGAGAGAAGAAATCTGAAATCTTGAGATAGTTGGAAAATGTGGACACTCCCTGTGCCCCCCCCATAAAGGACTTGAGGACTTGTAAGGAAATGCAGATGTTTTATATGAACTACAAAATTTGGATTTTCTTCATATATTTCATAGTGATGCACACATTTCCATACTCACCACAATTAGTTTTTCCTGTTACAGGGGATTTTCTGAAATCTTTCCCTAATAGAAACTAAGTGATCATTATACTTGGTGATCATCACACTTGTAGTACACTGTCCGTGTAACCAAGAAGTTACACGGACAGTAACGTACACGTTCTAAATGAATCCATTCTTGACCACCATATTTGAAATATAGTTATTGTCCATAAGGTGGCGCCAGAAGCAAAAAATACAGCCTCCAGAATAGCCCTACCAATAAACGGGGTTGATTTGAGTAGTTTTTGTTTCCCCATTTATGAGCAATTAATTGAATAGGAAAAAAAAAGAATAATTAAACATTGTGCTAACAAATTGATTACTGTCTTCGGTGTTCGTTTTCATCAAATAGAGCAGAAACTCCAAATCACATGGGCAGCAACACAGGAGCCCTCAGCTGTTTCAGAATCAAGGAATCTTGAATGTCTTCAGACGACTTCTGCCAATTTTTTAAACATGAAAAACTGTAGTGACAGTAAAGGAAAAGACCCCGAAAGATTAGCAATTGTGTATATGGGGTTAAAAACAAAAACAGAAAAAAAAAAAAAAAAACAGGCTTCAGCTATCACGAAATTCCAGATTGCCAGATTTCTTGATTGTGGCTTTTAATCAAAACCCAGCCAGCTGCCTGTATTTAACACTAATTGTTAGGCTCTAAGTCTCAGCCAATCATCTTGCTTCTGAGCTGGCAGTGTAACAACAACAACAACAAAAATATGAAACTCTCTCCCTGACCCAGTTTAGTATGAGGAAAAAAAAAGAAGAGGAAGAGGAAGAAGAATCAGCTCTAGGATTTGGGCAGCTTTCCTATGAAGAACGCATCTCTAGCTTTCTAAAGCAAAACAACACCTGTACCTGCAAACTGGCTTAGCACCTTCAAGATAAACAAATAGCATGTTTATAACCCTGCTGTCCCCTCTCTTTGCTTCCTCTCCACAAAAAAGCAACATTAGCACTTCAAAGACACAGTGTTTTGTTTGTGGGCAGCCAGGGGCAAGGTTCCTGAGGAACCTTCTTTCTTAGTTTGTCCCCTGCTCCCCTGTTGGCTAAAGATTCACTCTATGCTATTAATTTCTCTGTTCTTGATCCTTTGTGAGATTTGGAGAAAGACTCTCCTCCTAGCTTGCTAAGGCTCCAAATATCCTAGTCTCCAATTTTTCCGCGGGGGGGATGGATACCTTAGCTGCCTTCCTCGACCTGGTATGTGAAGAATGCTGCTTCATTTGAGTGAATGGAGTGAATTCTCAGTAAAGAGAAACAATCCTTCTCTCTATCTCTCCTTCCTTCCTTCTCTCTCATAGATCATAAATAATGGACAAGATGGAGGTCTTCCTGACAGTGTCTAAAAAATCAGCCGTCTTATATACACACTACCAAATTAAAATAGATAGCTAGTGGGAAGCAGCTGCATAGCACAGGGAGCTCAGCTCAGTGCTTTGTGTCCCCCTAGAGGGGTGGGATAGGGAGGGTGGGAGGGAGACGCAAGAGGGAGGGGATATGGGGATATATGTATACATATAGCTGATTCACTTTGCTATACAGCAGCAACTAACACACCACTGTAAAGCAATTAGACTCAAATAAAGATGTTAAAAAAAAAAAAAATCAGCCGTCTTTTAGAATCACCCTGAGCACAGACCCGGGAGGTGGTGTCTTCCTCCAGGACCCACAAACAACCTCCCTAACCAATCTGATTTTGAGCTTGACCTTGAGATCTGACACAAGGTTAGCCAGTAAGAATGGCATCACAATTGGTGCATAGCAACAAGTTTCCTTCTCTCTAGTCATTTACGTGGAGACGACAGCTAATATTCAAATTAGTGTAAGCAGACCCACAGTTGATTGAATTAAATCTCTTCTCCAGCTTGATTTGCATAAACTGCAATAATCAGAATGGAGAGCGAAAGCATAATTGAAAGGAGAAAATATATACTTGCAGCTATTTGGAATTAGGTAGAGTTGAACTAAGCTGGTAAATCCGATACTACTGAAAGCAGAACTGTCCTCGGCTAACTTTAATTTTAAAATATTAAGAAATGTGATTTAGGGAGCTGGAAAGTTAATTAACAAATAAAGTCTTAGAAAACCTTTGATTAACAGCAACAACAAATAACTGTTTTCAAGAGAGAAATGTTGAGTTAGTGGTCCGAAAAGGTTGCTCACATTATTTTACAGGCCCATCAGAAGCAACCTCTGCATACCATGCTCTATCCTAGCTCTGGGAAGGAAAATAATTCAGCCAGTATTTTCTTTATTTTATGGCAAAAACTTACTCCAAGATCTTCCCCATTGTTGTACACAAACTCCAGTTTTCTTTATGGTTCGTGTATGACACCCTCACTTCCGCCTTCTCCACCCCCATTATCAAGAACAAAGCCTGGGACTTCCCTGGTGGCGCAGTGGTTAAGAATCCGCCTGTCAATGCAGGGGACACGGGTTCGAGCCCTGGTCTGGGAAGATCCCACATGCCGTGGAGCAACTAAGCCCGTGTGCCACAACTACTGAGCCCTCGCTCCACAACTATTGAAGCCCGCACACCTAGAGCCCATGCTTCGCAACAAACCAAGCCACCGCAAGGAGAAGCCCGCACACCGCAATGAAGAGTAGCCCCCGCACGCAGCAACAAAGATCCAACGCAGCCAAAGAAAACAATAAAAATAAATAAAATATAATGATTTAAAAAAAAAAGAACAAAGCCTGAAAGAAAACCCCCATGTGCCCTACGAGGACAGGAGACCCTGCTGTCAAGCGATGTACTTTCAGGTCTGACACACACATTCCTTAATTTTCTCAATTTCACCTTCCCTTGCCGTTCCCATCACCTGGGGTCTCAGAGAAGAAAGGAGAAAAGCACAAGACAAGGCAACAATTACTCAGATTCCTAGAGTGCCCACCCCCTTCCTTACTTCTCATCCATTTCTCAAAAGCAGAGGTGGCAGGCCTAGGCCATGCACCCCAAATCCAGCGGAAGCAGAGAACCCTGCAGATGGGAATAATCTGAGGAACGGAGTCCCCTCACATAAGCTCTTGTACAACTTTTCAAACATTTCATGTCACAAAATCTTTGCCACTTGACAAACAGAGATTGTTGATATGGATATGTAGCAAAGGAGATCAACGGTCCCTCTTATGGTTGTCAGAGAGCTTCATTCTTCCACCCACATCCCTTTGTCATAGGATTTCCATAGAAATAGGCAGAGTACATTTTTTAGGATAAGTGTCCTAAATTTGTTGCTGAAATTGACATTTACAGATTATCTATCAAAAATAAAAGTCAAGGACAGCCTGGGTACAGCTCAGCCTCAGGGCCTCACAGCCTGTGAACACGCCCCAACACGGGGGTCTCAGGGCATCTGTGACCTCATGGGGATTCAGGCCCCTGGCTGGCTGTGGTGTTTACACGTTGGACTCAGGGATCCTCCCCTTGCCCTTGCAGGAGCTGGGCGGGCAAGTTCACTGGCTCCCAGGCCAGCCCTGATTGATGGACTTTTCAGTGGAGATAAAAGTACATTTGTTCTAAAAAAATAAATAAATAAAAATAAAATAAAAGTCAAGAGTCTTTAAGGGTAGACAAGGATTTTATAACAACATGGGTTACAGCATCCTTTTACTTATCCACAGTAAGCCAGGTACAGTGATCACTGAGTTCAATACTCATAACAGTTAAGGAGATGGCTATGCATATTTGTCCCTTTTTACAGATGAGAACACCAAGGCTCAACGGGGTGGAGTAACTTGCCCAAGACTAGCCACTAGAAAGAAGCAGGCCGCATTTCACACCCAGGCAAGCTAGTTACAGAATCCACCCATCCTTAACCTCCATGTCAGGCTGCCTTCCTAAATATTCTGAATATTTAGAAACTGTTCTACTTTAACAGACAAGGTGGAGCCACAATTCAGAAATGGTTGTTTGTACCTCAACATTTGGTCCACGTTCCTAAGCTCTTCTTTGTTTTATCTCAGTTCATCTTGCAAAGCTAAAGTCAGTGTCAGATGATCTTCATTCAGGCAACTCCTGGAAAGTTCTACGTCTTCCCTCTACTGAAAATTCCAGGGAAGTTGAGGGGGAAATCCTGAGCATCCTGGAATAAACCAAACAGCTGAAAAGAGGTCAGGGGCCACTCTAAGGTGGGTGCAGCTGGGCCCTGGTGCTGCTCTAGATGAGTGCTGAGTCCTGCTCTTTTAGTGCTGAGAACACGGACTCTTTACAGTTGGTGTGAGTGGCGGAGAGCATTGCAGGACACCTGTGAAAAGTCGCTTCTGCCTCCTGGTATAACAGGGACCTGAGAACAACCGCAGACATGGAGAGGAAGAAACCCAGACAAGCCCTGGAGACCGCTGCAGCAAAGACTCTTCCCCCTCCTGGGAACTTCCCAGGCACTTCCCAGCCTCCCTTACAGCTCAGTTCTAGCCAACTCCAGGCCTGTCCCTTAGAAACATCCCTTCAGCTAATTCCTCCCCAGTCTCAACATCTTGGGGACCACATATTCCAGATGGCGTAGCTAAAAAAGGAGGAGACTGCCCTACCCATATGAGAATTTGTGTGAGTAACATTATGTTAGGCCACTGGGATTTCAGCAATAATTTGTTACAGGAGCATAACCTAATCCACCCTGATTATATTCCTTCTAGAACAGAGATTTCAGTCTTGATTGGTGCAAGGCAAACTACCTAGAAACGTATTAGAAATACAGATTCCTGGGATCCATACCCTGAGTTTCTGACAGATTTCATAGGGTACAGGTGACCTGGGGCGTAGTATGTGTGGTACAAAAGGGAATGAAAAATGTCAAGAAAAATACCTGAGGAGGAAGCCACAGGATTCTTGTGACAGTTTGGATGAGGCACTGGGAGAAAAAAAGTCAAAGGCTTCTAGCTTGAGAGGCTAAAGAAAATAAAGTGACAGTCTGAAGGGTTCATTTTAGAGAGAAAGGCAAGTTTGATTTCCAGATGCTGGAGGTTCAGCCGAGCTATGTCTGTATAGTTGGCAGACTGGGCACGAAGATGAAGGCAGGTCTGCAGGTGGGGGTGGGGTGGGGGGATGGGACTCTTCAGGGCATTTCTGAGCCCCCCCAGGACTAAGCACACAGCAGAGGGCAGAAGAGGAGGCCTCAGCACAGAGGGCTGCCCACAGCACTCAGAGAAAGTAGAGCAAAGAGCAGGCACAGGCATGAGACCGTTTGGAGAGAAGCCAGGCCAGCAGGTAGAGGCAGCACCAGAGGCGAGGAAGGGTATGTGCAGAGGGCACGGCTAGACCCCTGCAGGCCCGGACCTTTGGGCCACACAGCTCGGGACCTCCAGGCCCACCCCCATTCCCTGGCCCTCAGCTGTCCCCCTTCTCCTCCTCACCCCCACTTGGGTCCACCTACCTGCTCTTTCTCCTCTGCTGACGGATCAGTGTCCTTCTCACCACTTGTCCCTGCCTGGGCGTGGCTTCCTGCCCACAGTACTTTCCCCATGCCTTCCTCTCCCCAAAACAAAACCCAGAACAAGTTCCGCTCCCTTCCCGAACCCTGGATGACCCTACTGGAGTAGGGTCCCTCCTTCCCCTATCTCCTCCAGAACCCATTATTTGTCCAGCGGTTCCCAGGAAGACTTCACTGTCACCATCATCTTCAGCCACTAAAGATCTTAGAGCCACTGGGGATGACCTTGTCCGGCCCCTGTGGTGACTATAAAGCATCATAGGGACCTTATCTCAGTGCTCCTAGAAGCAAGAGATCCAGGGTGTGGACCTGTGAACAGCTGCCAGGGGAGGGAGGCTCCTTTTTGGTTTCTCAAGTTGTTTTAGGCAACACAGGAGCAATGGAGTCCACTAGAATTTTTCTCTGAGCATGTTCAGATGTGTGAGATTCCATGCCTGAGCTGGTGAAGATATACACAAACATAAGAGACTCTGGCAGATGTTTCAGATGGGCTCAGTTTTGCCCCTGATACTCATCACGCCCCTCCTCCACTCTCCATTCTAGATTGTCCTCATCCTCAGAAAATACATCTACCCATCTTGGTGGGTTACCTGGAAGCATGACCCATCTGAGACAGGTCCTCAGCTTCCCTCAAGCCTGGGTTGCTGTCCTTGTCCATTTGCTATCACACTTGGGCAAGGGAGTATCAAGTAGGTCACCTGGGTACCAAGCTCACTGAATCATACAAGGTCCTTGATTCACCAGAAGATGAAATTCCATCCTCATAAAGTAATGCCTCAAAGCTGGCACTGGGGACTTCCCTTGTAGTCCAGTGGGTAAGACTCCACTCTCCCAATGCAGGCGACCTGGGTTCAATCCCTGGTTTCGATCCCTGGGGGAACTAGATCATGCATGCACGCCGCAACTAAGAAGCCCGCACTCCTTAACTAAGAAGTCTGCAGGCTGCAACAAAAGATCTCACGTGCCACAACGGAGATCCCACGTGCCACAACTAAGACCTGGCACAGCCAAAACTAATTAATTAATTAATTAATTTAAAAAAGGCTGGCACTGAAGCTACGCACATTCTTCCAACCTTCAACCACACCAGCAACTTGGGGGGGGGGGCCTGTGACATCACCAGTAGACCCCATGGTCATGGACCTGCTCCTGCATCTCCTTTGATGTAAAGTGGGTCCCCTGGACCCCGACACAGTGTTACATTTGATCCTATGCTGGTGTATCAAACATCCCATAAGCCCTAGAATAGTAGTGTTGGCTCTTAAGGGAGGGATAACTCACTTTTTCAGGCTCAGAAGGTATGTTGGAATCTTCAAATTCAAGATTTGAAGGAGTATAAACCCGGTTGTGTCATCCATGTGTTGGGATCCAATTATTTCCCAGCCAGGGCCCTGACCTTGGCAGGCCAGCACTGTCCCAGCTGGAGTTTAACTTCTTGCAAGCTCAGGACTTTGATGATTAAATTCTGGCCCAGAGCCTCGGCTTTTACTGTTTTCCCACTTCAGGAGATGAGACTTCTTTATAAGGTACCAAGGATGCCCTCTGACTTTCACACTTGGCCTTTTCTTATTGTTTTCTAGAATTTATCATTTTCAATAGAATTTAGCAACAGCCATCCATCCCATGGTCCTTATAGTCATTATATCCCCCATACTTTCAAACTCCTGATACATCACCCCAGTATATTCTCTTCCACTAGAACACTGAATCACCAGGGGTGGGTGAAAGGTGTAACAACTGGACAGTCCCCTTGTGCTAGAGCCTATCCTGGCTTCACCCACAATCAGTGATGAGGGGCTCAGGACCAGCTGGGTGGTGTGTGATCAAATTCCAATACTTCATCTTATCACCTACTCTCTTGGGCCACTCCCAGAACTAACAGCCACAGTTTAGGTTCTCCCAGAAGCTGACTCTGAGACAGAGTTAATGCCTAGGATGCTTGTCAGAGAATGCCCTTGGAGCCACATGAAAGGATTGGAAAGAAGTAGAGCTGTCTCAGTGGCCTCATCACCTCCACAGGGATTCTAGAGGGGAAATGATACATTAGACTTGTCCCGCATTGGGCTGTGTACAATAAAGGACTTGGCTGGCCTTTGTACCCTCTTCCTGGGAGTGAACCTCTAAGCCCTTGGAAGTCCTCCAGTGATTAGAATGCCTTTGTTATTCATGGTGACCCCCTGGACCACACCTGATGGCTTATGCTAATGAGGTGACTAAGGATGGAGGTTGCTCACACCAGAAAGACCAATCATGTGATTAGATGTTTGGGGGTGTGAGCCACTTGAATCAGCCTGACCTTGGAGGAGCAGAAGGGAACTAGAGATTAAGTCACATGGTCAATGAGTTAATCAATGATGCCCTGATAAAAATCATGGACATCAAAGGTGGGGGGAGCTTCCCTGGCTGGCTTGGTGTACTGTCACGTTGATGTGCTGCAAAGTAACATGTCCTAAAGACAAGAAACTTTGCCTATAGGACCCTCCCAGACCTTACATTATGTGTCTCTCTTTGTGGCTGGTCCTGATTTGTATCCTTTGTGCTATAATAAAACTTTAATCATAAGTGTAGAGTTTTCCTGAGTTCTGTGAGTTGTTCTAAGAAAAGTATCAGACCTGCAGTGTTAGTGGGAACCTCCAAATTTGTAGCCAGTCAGAAGTGAGAGTGGCCTGGGTGAAGCTGAGTCCCACTAAAATGAAGTTCCCCTGTTGTGTTTATGATTAACCTCTCCATTCAAAACAGTATTCCCTTTCTTGTCATGTCCCTGTTCCCCTCAGGATGGAGGAGTGTCAAAGAAAAAGGGATTGAAACTGAGCAGGACCCTGCAGGGTCGTCCCTGATACAAAAGCACCCCCCACTATGTCCCCTGTTTCTTGTTTGTAGAAAAAGGCTTTTGTCTCCTAGGTCTTCCCCAAGTTCCAAAGAGCAGACTCAAGCAGTGAGATAATGCAGAGACAAAGGAAAAGTAGTCAAGCAAGACAAGTAATAACAATAGTTCAGTGATAAAATAGAGTCCTAGTTCCCCCTCAATGGATATACATAACAATCTGACATATCTTTGAGTTGTTCTGCAGGAGCTAAGGCCCCCCCCAACCCCCCAGGTTGGGGATGGAGACTACCTGTTGACCACAAGCATGTAGATCCCAGACTGGTTGGAACCAGAATGTTGATGATTAAGATTTCAGAAACACTGCTCTGTTACCTCATCACCAACCAATCAGAAGAAAGTCCATGAGCTGCAACCCTCATCCCAAATGTTGCCTTTAAAAAGCCCTCACCTGAAAGCCATCAGGGAGTTTGGGTCTTTTGAGTATGCACTGCCTGTTCTCCTTGCTTGGCACCTGCAATAAATGCTGTGCTTTCCTTCACCACAACCAGGTGTCAGTAGATTAGCTTTGCTGTGGGTTGGGTGAGTGAGCCCAGGTTCAGTTTGGTAACATGGGAATCTGCAGTTTGTGGTTTGTGTCTGAAGTGAGAGCATCCTGTGGGAGATGGTGCCCTTAACCTGCGAAGCTTGGCCCAACTCTGGGTAGTTGATGTCAGAGTCATTGCAGGCTGAGATGGCCTTTATGTCCCTGCCTTGATCATCACTGGACATGGCCCACCCTGGGAAAGGTGTGATCTTGGGCATGGCATCTCCTTGCAGCTGAGGCAGACTCAGAAGGGCCTGAGAGCTGAGGGCCATCTGCTGACAACACTCCCAGCAGCACAGGGAGCAGATCCTCCCTTGAATGGAGATGTGGGTGACACATCTCCGGTCCCCCATACATTCCTTCATTTAATACCTAGTTGCTTTGGATTCTAGGACATTAGCCCATAGCAAGGAAGGCTGATATTTTGTCCTGAGTTTCTAGAAAGTCACCAGCTTTGACTCCATTCCTGGGTTGTGTCACCAACAAATGTATCCAGTGCTGGCGAGGCTAGCTCACCTTTTCCCAAAAGTCTTCCATCTTCATCCAGAGACCAGAGGGTTCCTCCAGCATCTCCTGGTTTATTCTCAGTAAGTACTGGGTGGGGATAATGAAATTTCCCAAATTTGTCAACAACACATCCCAGAATACATGGTCTGAGGCAGATGGAGCTGCTCACTCAGCAGAGTGGGTACATGAGGGAGAGAGAGAAAAACATTTCATTCTCCCAAGTGCAAGCAGATAGTGTAGGGGATCCCCAGAGAAAAAGACATGGCTTCCTTGACAGAAGAGAAGCCATTTTTGGCCTAAGCCATTTTGTGATCTAAACCTCACCACAATGCTTGCCCTTTAACAGGTCTCAGTAATTAATGATCTTAAGGGAACAAAAGAATGTAGAAGACTGTTATCATGGCAAGAGAAGTACCAATAGCAAAGATCATTACATCAGTTGTAAAGACTCCCAGTTCTGTTTCAGTGGTAAATATTAGCCTGAAGCACTCAACCACAAGATCAGCTCAAACCTAAGGAATGATGATGTTGACCTTTTCTGACCCTCGTGACTTTAATCAGGTAAGCTTGGACTCTGTGACCACCCAAGCCCCTTCATGAATATGCATGTACACTTAGCTTAAAACTTCCCCAGCTTTGCTGTTTGAGGAGACACTGCCTTGGGAAAGATCCCCAGTGTTCTCCTTACTTGCTACAAGTAATAAATCCTTCCTTCTTCCAATCTTTGGCTTGTTTGTGTCTTTTGGCTCAACACCCACCAAGAGGTGAACCCAGTTTTCAGGTAACACAAGCCCAAGCCCTGGGAGAGCTGAGCTGAACCTGAACTGACAAGCACTCAGGTCATGTCTGAACTTGTACAAATAGAATTTTAAGTACCTAAAACACTGAAGCACTTGTGCCCAAAAGCCAGCTTTAGCAGCAGACTTCTGCTGGCCCTGTGAGGGCAATAGGAACAAATAAGCTGATGTCTTAGCAAGGCAGCTGTCTGTCTATTCTTGTATCTGCAGAAACATGGCTCCTCAGAAAGCACCTATGGAAGTGCCTTCATGCTGAAGCAGATGGCATGGGGCATGGGAGCAAGGCCTAACTTGAACCCTGAGGTTGGTTCCTCTCAGTCCATCCAAACCCAAGTGAGGGGCTCCTACATTTTCTAACTATGACCCTCTGTAAGTGATGTCGGGGGAAAGAAATTTTCCTCTGTTACTGAACTCAGGTTCAGCTGCTCACCACTCAAAAGCCAAAACTTGAAAGGCAAGTGTTGGTTGGAAAGAAAGGTTGCTTTATTCAAGAGGCTGGCAACCTGGGGAGAAAGTGGACCCATGTCCAAACACCAACTCCAAAGATTCTTCTCGACCATGAAAGTTTTTACAAGGAGAATCATTTGGGGAGGGGGTCAAAGTCTTCTTTATCTTCCACTGTGTGCATACTTTCTTCTGATTGATTGGTGGTGAGGTACAAGGGTAGTGTTCCAGGAACCTTGTGCTCAGCCTGAAGTTACCATCCTCCACTTGAGTGAGGGCCTTAGTTCTTCCAGAAGAACTCGAGGGTATTGTTATGTATATTCCTTGAGGAGGAACCAGGACCCTGATTTATCACTGCACTAGTTTCTTAATTGCTCCTCCTTTGTTTCTGCATTCCCTCCCTTGATAAGCAACTGTTTGAATCTGCTATTTCCTGCAAACAGTGTAACAAAGCAGGACGCTTTGAGGCCTTCCTGAGGCAGACTCTTTTCCCATATCCTCCCTTAACTACTTGATGACCATGAGCACATAGCCCCAGGCCTCCTGGAGCCTAAGGACTGTTGATGTTAACCCCTGTGACACCACCCTGTTACCTCACCATAAGCCAGTCAGAGAATTGTGCATGAGCTGATCACATACCCTGAGACACGCCCCCACACACCTTTAAAAAAGCTTCGCTGAAACCCTTCAGGGAGTTTGGGGTTTTAGAACATGAGCCACTTGATTTCCTTGTATCGGTGTCTTTGCTTTCCATCACTGCAACCCTGTGTTGGTAGATTGGCATTACTGCACATGGGCTAGTGGACCCAAGTTTGGTTTGGTAACAACACGAAATGGACATAGAAAGGATCTGTACCTGGGAGGACCCCACAGGGTCTTGCTCCATTTCACTTCTACACTTATAGGTTCTTCTGGCTGGCCTAAGAATTGCATTGAAAGGACACAGATTAACAGGAGAAAATTAAACAAAAGTTTAATGTATATGTGGGAGATACCCAGGGAAACTGAGCAGCTCACCAAAATGACTGGAGCCCTCAGCTTAAATACCATCTTCAGCTAAAGACAAAAGGAGATGTTGGGAGTAGTGGTTTGGGACTTCAAAGGGGGAGAAGGCAATTCACATGGAGAAGGAAAAGCAAGTGTTTGGTAAATAAATGTTTGCTGAGCCATGCACAGACATTGGGACACAGAGTGGACTCAGATCTCTAGTCCCTGCAGAGTTTCCCCCACGACACCTACCCCATATTCTTTGCAGATATCTCTGGTGGTATCTCTGTTCTGGGAGCATGAAAGCAAGCAGGACCCTGCAGAGCCCTCCCAGGTATAAAAGCCCCTCTGTGTTCCCATTTCTTGTTTCTAGATAAAGGCTTTAGTTTCCTAGGTCTTCCCTGAGTTCCAAAGAGCAGACTCAAGCAGTTAACTATTAGGGAAGTGAGGGAATGTAGAAACAAAGGAAAAGCAGTCAAACAAGAAAAGCAGTGATAGCTTAAACAGTAGTTCAGAGATAAAACAGAGTCCTAGTTTCTCTTCAAGGCGATGCTGAAAGCTTGGCCTCTGTGCACCAGTGCCAAATTGAATCTCGGAGACAGAGTTTTGGGTGAAGTAGAAAAAAATAGCTTTATTGCTTTACCAGGCAAAGGGGGACACAGCAGGCTTCTGCCCTCAAAAACTGTGTGTATCAACCCAGGAGGATTTGATAAGGAGTTTTATAACAATGGTTCAAGGGTGGAGTTGCTGATAAGGATTAGAGTGTGTGCAGGGCCTGCACTCCTTTAATCTCATCTCAGGTGGTCTCCGAATCTTGATGAGCTTCTCTGGTTCCTTTAATCTTGCCTCAGGTCATTTCTTGTCTCTGCATCTCCTCTCTTCCCCAACTAGCAACCGTTCAAATCTGCCCTTTGGAACCCAGGGAAGGTCGTGAAGGCTGGAGTCTGTTCCCTACAAACAAGAAACGGGAAACAGAAAGACTTCCATACCCAGGAGCCCCACAGGGTCTTGCTGGGTTTCAAAGGGGTATACATAACAACCTGATACATATCTTTGAGTTGTTCTGCAGGAGCTAAGACTTCCCCCATCCCCCCACCCCCCACATAACAACCTGATACATATCTTTGAGTTGTTCTGCAGGAGCTAAGACTTCCCCCATCCCCCCACCCCCAGGTAGAGGATGGTGACTACTTGCTGACCACAAGCACATAGACCCCAGACTGTTTAGAACCAGAAGGTTGATGATTAAGATTTCCAAAACACCACCCTGTTACCTCACCACCAACCAATCAGAAGGAAGTCCGTGAGCTGCATCCCCAACCCCAATGTCGCCTTTAAAAACCCTTCCCTGAGACTTCCCTGGTGGTGCAGTGAATAAGACTCCTTGCTCCCAATGCGGGGAGCCTGGGTCTGATCCCTGGTCAGGGAACTAGATCCCACATGCATGCTGCAACTAAGAGTTCGCATGCCACAACTAAGGAGCCCTGGAGCCACAACTAAGGAGCCCATCTGCCACAACTAAGAAGCCCACGTACCGCAACTAAGAGCCAGTGCAACCAAATAAATAAATCAATAAATATATTAAAAAATAGCCTCCATTTAAAAAAAAAAATCCCTGAAAGCTATCAGGGAGTTCAGGTCTTTTGAGCATGAGTTACATATTTTCTTTGCTTAGTGTCTACAATAAATGCTGTACTTTCCTTCACCACAACCCAGTGTCAGTAGATTGACTTTGTTGTGGGTTGGGTGAACAACTCAAGTATGGTTCAGTAACAAAACAGTCCTTTATCTAAATTCCTTTAGGCAGCTAGAGAGGGGGTAAAAAGAAAGACTTCTTGAGTCTTCTGTCTCTAAAAAATCCTCAGCCTAGGGCTTCCCTGGTGGCACAGCGGTTGAGAGTCCACCTGCCGATGCAGGGGACACGGGTTCGTGCCCCGGTCTGGGAAGATCCCACATGCCGCGGAGCGGCTGGGCCTGTGAGCCATGGCTGCTGAGCCTGCGCGTCCAGAGCCTGTGCTCCACAATGGGAGAGGCCACAGCAGTGAGAGGCCCTTGTACCGCAATCAATCAATCAATCAATAACAAAATTAAAAAATAAAAAAATAAAATCCTCAGCCTAAATTATTCCTCATGCCAAAGAGACACATTTTGGGGTGGCACATTTTGCTCCCCTACAGGGACTAGGACCCATTCTCTATCTGGGAAAAATGGAAGCCTAGATTTTACATGTGGGTTAAGTCAAGTGAAGCCTGAGAAAAGACTCAGAGCCCAAACATGTGACACTCCTGTCGGACTGATATAAAAATGAGGTCCTCAGCAGAAGCCACTGGGAAGTGTGATGACGTTGTTGCACTGAACAGGTGCTGTCAGGTGTGCTTAGTTCCCATATGGACCCTGGATGCTGGTAATTGATGGCCTTGGCTCCAGAGGAGGCTGGTGATCTTTGAGTGCCAATGGCATTCCTCTACTTGGGGTCCACTAGGGAACCTTACAAACTTTCTCCCTTTACATCTCCTCTCTGTCTTTCCCCACACTCCCTTGGTCCAGGAAGCTTTTTCTAGTAGAAGGAAGGGGACAAAAACTTTGTCTTGTTTTATTTGCATTGTGCCAAACCCATTTTATTGTCTAAGATGCACAAGGGTGATTGCCGTTTAATGTTTTATGTCACTCTAGGAGCCTACTCTTTTGAAACTTAAAAGCCAAAAGGGAAAAGAACTTCCTCGTTTCCCTCATGCTGCTGCCTCAGCTTTTCCTTCTGATGATGCTTAGAGGTGCCTAGGCAATGTCTCAGGAGACACAGCAGTGGGGAAGGGGTAGGTGGTAACAGGGACTCTCAGGGACACACATCAACTGATATTTTAAGAGAGGAGCCCACTGCTTTGGAAATGTCTCAGAAACAATCATTTTCACACCCCTGTGTGCCTAGTCCTCACATAATGGTCATTCTAGGTCAATTTAAGGTCTATCTGCATGGCCTTCCCTAGCCTGAGGAAGGCCTCTGAGAATGACCAGATAGCCTATCAGTCGCCCTTGTGATCCTCAGACCTCCTGAAGGGCATCAAGCATGGAGTCTTCTGCTCCAGGGGTGAGTAAATGAAGGGGAGCCCTGCTGACCTCATTGCCACCTCAGAAAGGAGGGGCTCCAGGGGAGGCTGACCCAAGGAAATCTGGACCAGTCACAGACCCTGCAGTGCAGCTACCTGTGCACTTTCTTCTCCCCTCAGCTGGATACCACTGAATTTCTTCTCTTTGGCATTAAAAAATATAATAGATAAATAAAATAAAAACTATTCTTTGGTGGAATGTTCTCAGCCTAAGCTAAATTCAAATTCCCAACTCTGCCCTCAAGTTAACCTTGGTTAAGTTGCTTTAACCTCTCTAAATCTATCTTCTGCAAAATAGAGTTACTAATATCTGCTTCACAGAGTCAATTTAGAGGAAATGCAGTGCTAGCTCCCCTCCCCCCACGCTTTGGGACAGGACACATGGGTTGTTCTGCCAGACCAGTGATTTGCTCTTAAATGAACCACTCACCAACTGCTGCCCCATTTTACAATCGAACAATACCATCCACCCACACGATCAGCCCTCTGAGGGAAAATTCAAATGTTAGCAAAGCTCACAAACCAAGAAATAGCTCCTGATTCCTTTTCTAAAAAAAAAAAAAAAAAAATTACAGGCTGCCTCCCTGCTCCAGCCCTTCCTAGGCTGTGCCCAATGCACTCCCTCTCAGGGCCCTGCCCTCCGCTTCTTTGTAATTCCAGCACAGACCCTGCCTCTTCCCAGGTCTTTGAGATGTTTCTCATTTTTTTCTAAATTGTAGCATGCGTGCAATGAGAGCAAAGAATGTGCTCTTTTGTGCCATGCTAAGTGCCCAAGACACTGTAGAGAACTGAAATTACAAAACCCAGAGTGATCCAGAAAGAACTATAGGGACCCTGATTCCATAGGGAGATTTATGCATTTATTTTTCTCCAGGCTTCTCTCTGGTCCTGGTGCATTTTCAGAAGACAGACACCTTGGGGCACCCAGGGCCACACAGGCAAGTGTATACAGGTTTTTTTTTTTTGGCAGAGGAAGGCCATCTTTCAATATCCACCACCAGTGATTCCTCAGTCTCTTGCTAAGTAATTCCAGGACCCCTATTGTATCATTTCCCACTTACTGTCACCAGGTTACCTCACAGTATTTGAGCAATTTAGCTCCTTAATTGTGGGCGTAGTGTTCCATTCATCTCAACACCCCTCACCCACTATGTGGCGCCTGGCACACAAACACTGTGGTTGAATTGAATGAACCATAATATAATTTGCCACAATGCGCTGTACTTAAAATGTTCACATATGGCTAGAGAATGGCTGAGCACAGTTGGTAGGAATACTGTTATTGCTTTCCAGCTGGGAGCAGCTTTAAGTGGACCAACTTGAGAAGTGATTTTGTGCTCTGGCTTTGGAAAGTAGTGGAAAGTATCCAAGAAGAAGAGTGGGGAAGGGAATTGCAGGTCATATTAAGTATGGGAGAACTGCTTACCCACAGAAAGGACATTCTCTGAGTAGTTCGAGGGTCAAATGGAATATTCCTAAGACTTCTTTGGAGGATCAAAATTACTCTATCCCCGAAAGAATAGAGCTTGAATGTTTTATTTGCCAAAGATGTTGAACCAGAACTTCCAACTCCAAGGTTCAATGGTTTTGATTCTCCATGATGGATTGCTAGTATTTGGTCAGTGTATTAGTTTGCTAGAGCTGCCATTACAAAGTACCACAGACTGGGTGGCTTAAACAACAGGAATTTATTTTCTCACAGTCCTGGAGGCTAGAAGTCCAAGATCAAGGTGTTGTGAAGCTTGGTTTCTTCTGAGGCCTCTCTCCTTGGCTTGTAAATGGTCGTCTTCTCCCTGTGTCTTCACATGGTCTTCCCTCTGTACCTGTCTGTGTCCTAATCTCCTCTTCTTATAAGGACACCCAACATTTTGGTTTAGGGCTCACCCTAATGACCTCAGTTTACTTTAATTACCTCTTTAAAGGCCTCATCCCCAAATACAGTCCCATTCTGAGGTCCTGGGGGTTAGGATTTCAATGTATGAACTTGGAAGGAGGGACACATTCAGTTGATAATGGCCAGTGTACCAGGACGAATTACTGGGCCCACTGTATGTGTCCCTACAAAATTCCAGCAACCAACCTGGGTCAAAAATGAGCCTTTGGCAGCCACCAGGAATCCCTATTTTAATAAAGTGACAGAACCTTATGAGGGATAACTAATAAGGACCTACAGTACAACACAGGGAACTCTTCTCAATACTATGTAATGGTCTATATGGGGAAAGAATCTAAAAAAGATTGGATATATGTTATGTATAACTGATTCATCTTGCCATGCACGTGAAACTAACACTACATTGTAAATCAACTATACTCCAATAAAAAATAAATAAAAATAAATTTTTAAAAGTTAAAAAAGGGCTTCCCTGGTGGCGCAGTGGTTGGGAGTCCGCCTGCCGATGCAGGGGACGCGGGTTCGTGCCCCTATCCCGGAGGATCCCACGTGCCGCGGAGCGGCTGGGCCCGCGAGCCATGGCCGCGGAGCCTGTGTGTCCGGAGCCTGTGCTCCGCAACGGGAGAGGCCACAGCAGTGAGAGGCCCGCGTACAGCAAAAAAAAAAAAAAAAAAAAAAAAAAAAAGTTAAAAAAAAAGAACCTTATGACGACATCACCATAGTGTAAATAATAATCCATTCATTTAACAACAGAATGATTACCCAGACATATTTGACTAATGTGTCAGCTGGAGATCAGATCTCTCCCACCTAGAAAATGAATACACTCAATTACAAAATAGCCACATTGAACATGATCAAAGTTTGGATCCATTTAGCATCTTCTAAACCAATGGAACACAGACAACTCAATCCACTTCACAAGAGACTATACAAATGGTCAGTACATATATGAAAAATGTGATCAGCCTCATAACCATCATAGAAATATAGATTAAAAACCCAATAACATACCACTACATATTCAGCAAATTGGTTAACATTAAAAAGAATAACAATACAAATGACAGGACGTAGAGCAACTGAAACTCTCACACACAGCTGGCGGGAATGTGAACTGGTACAACCACTATAGAAATCTGTGTTGCCTCCTAAACTGAACAAATCCATGCACTATGACCTAGGAATTCCACTCCTGGATGTAGACCTAGCAGAAACACACACATATCCACCAAAACAGGTATATTATAATATTCACTGTAGCATTATTCATCAATTCTCAAAACCAGAACTAACCTAAGTGTCCAACAGTAATACAATAATAAGTAACTTTAGCATATTTGTGCAATGGAATGTTATAAAGCAGTGAAAATGTAAAAACTACTGCTGCATTCAACAACACAGATAAATCTGACATTGTGGAGACCATACATTGAAAAGTGCAGGACACAAAAAATTACATATTGTATTATTCTATGTTTTATGTATTTATCTCATTTTGTATTATTTAGGTAAAGTACAAATTTAGGCAGAACTAACTGATAGGTTTACATTTGGGGTTTTAAGAATTAGGAGGGGGGCAAGAAAAAAAGACCTGAGCTGGCTCATGAACTGCCTCATGGCAGAGATGAAGCAGCTCATTGACAATATCCTGGAAGCGTTGACATTGGTAGAGAGGGGACCATCCATCTCTCTGAGTTCCAGCACGTCATCTCCTGCTCACTAGACTTTGCCAGTTCCTTTAATATTGTCCTATGACAGGAGCCACAGCCAGCACCCTGTCAAAGAATCTTTCCACTGCTGAGCTATGGTCTAGATTATGCCTGTGTTGCCAGGGTCGATCAAGCTGGCCCAGTGTGCAGTCTCCATGCCAGGGTCTCCCCCCCTTCTCACTGCCATTGTCATCACTCTATTTGTGTTTCTACCAATCAATAATTAAGGTTTAGAAGTTTGGGTTTGTTTTTTTTAAAGGACTAGGTGGGGGCTAAAGTAATGTTCTATTTCTTGAATTAGGTGGTTGTTACATAAACATATTCACTTTACAAAAAGTCAATTAAGTTAAAAAGTGATTTGTGTACTCTTTCAGGCATGTTATGAGTCAATAAAAATTTAATCACCACCCCCACCCCCAAAATGAAGGGTCAAAGCACTTTGAAATGGGACTTTATAATGGATGTTAAGTCTATCTGATGAGAAAGCAATTAAATAAAACAATGATCCCAAAGAAAGAGAGATGAAAAGGCGATGAGAATCCTGCTTTGATGACTGAACAATAGAAATCTGTACAAGTATTTTCTTTGGTTCAGAATCTGTACAAGTGTGGACTGATTAAGGGAAAAGGGTGTGTGTGTGTGTGTGTGTGTGTGTGTGTGTGTGTGTGTGTGTGTGTTGTCTGGTTATCAACTCAATGAACTTAATGGTTTTGAATGACCAAAGTGAGTCTTCCTCCACTCTTGGCAAAGATCAACCTTCTAAAAGGGCCGGGGCCAGACCTTTTGTCAGGGATGTATGGTTCACATTTAAGAGCAGAGTTTGAGAATGGGGTCTCTCCTCAGACTCCCGTAACTCTTAATAAATAACTACAAACAACATTACCTCCCATACGAGAATCAAGTTGCTTTTCTGAAATCAAAAAGAGTCACTAATGAAGCTTTTCTTCCTTCCTATTTGATCTGAGCTGGTTTTTCTCATGGGGCCGGGCACAGCTACTCCCAGCTATAACTTGGGCTGGCATCCCTGCAGCTGTTGGAGGAGCACAGCTTCTCCCCTTCTTTATTAGACTGAGTTCTTGGTTTAGCCCAACTATTGAATCCAGGTGGTGCTCCCTAATTGGCAAATGTGATGGTTAATTTTATGTGTCAACTGATTGGGCCACGGGATGACCAGATATTTGGGTAAACATTATTCTGCATTGTGTCTGTGAGGTTGTTTCTGGATGAGATTAACATTTGAATCCATAGACTGTGTAAAGCAGATTGCCCTCCCCAGTGTGAGTGTGACTCTTCCAAGCCATTGAAAGCCTAAATACAGTAAAAAGCTAAGTCAGAATCCTCCCTCCCTCCCTCCCTCTCACTCTCTCTCGCTCTCTCTCTCTCTATCTATCTATCTATCTATCTTCAAGCTGGGACATCAGTCTTCTCCTGCTTTTGGACTCAGACTCAGACTGGAACTTACACCATCAGCTCTCCTGCTTTTCAGGCCTTTGGACTCAGACTAGAACTATATCATTGGCTCTCCTGGATGTCCAACCTGCCAACTGCAGATCTTAGAATTCTCAGCTTCCGTAATCGTGTGAACCAATGTCTTATAGCCTTTCATATTTTCTCTCCTCTCTCTCTCCCTCCTTCTTTCAGAATACATATATGTTGTTTCTCTGGAGAACCCAGACTAATACAGATTTTGGTACCAAGAGTGGTTCTATGGAACAGAATTTTAAGGATGAATTTTCTAAATTGGTTCTGGACGGTCCAGAAATGGCTCTATAAACTGATTAGTTTTAAAGATACTGTCGACTATATTTCCAGTACACTGGTAGTCATATATAAGTCATTGGGTACTTCTCATCAACCACTTATAAGAAGCAAGGATCTTGGTGACAGTGCATATGTTACTTTCCAGCATTTTGGAAATCTAACAAATGTAATGATGGCTTTTTGCTCTGAATGTTACTGGACAAAGTGGTAAAAGAAAAAGATGAGCTCAGGGATTCAAATTCCAAGTGCAAGCATCACATAAGTGAACTGAAATATACCATGTACACCTAAAGAAGACCCTTATTTACTACAGCTGTGAAAATCAAATGTGGACTCTCATTCTAAGATACTCTGAATTACAGCTCAAGTCTCCAGCCTTGTAGGGTGTCTGCTGTTCAGAAAGAAAAGAGGAGATCTGGAGAAAAAGCCTCCATCATCTCAGAGAATACAGAAATAAGCATGAACAGAATGTTGGTAGAAATATGGACATTAAAGGCCATTCTGGTGAGTTCTCAGATGGAAATGAGGAACATGTCATTGGAAACCAAGGAAAGGTCATCCTTGTTATAAAATGGCAAGGAACATCATTGAGTTGTGTTTGGATTCTACTGTTTTCTGGAAAATAGAACTTGTGAGCAATAAAACTGGATATTTAGCTGATGAGATTTATTTTTTTCTTTTTTCTTTTCAATTGAGGACTATAAATCATTTAGTCCTGGATTTTTCCATATAATATTAACAAACTACAGTTGACTGCAGGTAACTGAAACCAAGGAAGGCAAAAACTCAGATGAGGGGAACTACTTTCTATTCAACATATACTGCTACCTAGAGAAAACAAGGGCAGTTAAATGTGACTCACCTTGTCTATATTCCAAGTTCTGTATGTATACTACTCATTTTCTTTGTGGTCATTATTTGCCAATAAAATCATGCAATGTATACATATTTTTTAAAACACTTGGAACATTCTATGAATAAAATCTGAGTTTTGACTATTTTAAGAGTCCAAAGCACAGATAAGTAATTATCTATTTAATCCATCAAGTGCTTATAACATCGTAGGCAGAGCCCTGACATTCCGGCAAAATTTTATGGATTGATGATAGGTAGGGCACCATTTCCTTGCAAAAAAAAATAAATAAGCAGAGCAGGCTCTGTAAAGTTTAAGCAGAATAAGTAATCGGGAGGAAACACTGAGGTCAGGAATCACGGAAGATTAATATTAAATATATGGCATGTAAAACACATTAGAATTATATCACACTTCTTTCATGAGCCAGAGATAAAGAGGATATTGCACAGAGGGGCCTTAAATTACATTTACAAAAGACAGGAAGATAAAGTGGGACACTGGAATGAGGAAGGGTATTCTTGTCCTAGGTCAAGAAAGCATTTTGAAAACTCTAGCAGTTGCTGAAATTTATTTTAAAGTAGGCAAAAAAAGTTAACAAAAGTTGTTAGGGTGTCCGACACTTCATATATTGCAATGGTGTTAGCTGAAGAGATTTCTAAACAAAGTGTTGAGGGAGCAACTTGGTTCTTCCTGGCTGCTTATAGTAAAATGCAAAAAGGGAGAAATAAATTGAGGCAGGGATTTTTAAGGGAGAAATTGAACAAAAAAACAAAACTTAAAGATTTCAAAAATTCTTAGCCTATCCACATTGCAAAAAATGAGAAAACATGTTTGGAAGAGAACACCTAGAGTGTAGCAGGACTATCACTTGATAAAGAGATTATGGGATTATATGAGCAGAAACACTGCCAGTTTGAACTGAAGGGGACAGAGATGGGACAAAATGAGGGAAAGCTGTTGGACTTCTTAGATATCATGGAATGGGACCATAGAGTTATTCAGCTGGGAACGTGCACTATTCTTCAAGACAAGGGAAGGATGACTCCAAAGGAGATTCAGAGACCATCAGGACTGCCTCTTCAGTTTCAGGCAGGTTGTGGAGGCACATTGCCTTGGTTTCAGACAGCAGTTGCACAGATTCTGGGGGGCAGAAGCTTTGGGGATGGAGCCACCCAGATACTTGGGGGCAATACCCCAACCCCCCAGAGCTGTGGAGGTAGAACTACTGGCCCAGTGGGCCGGAAGGCAGAGCATCAAACCAAAGAGGATTATGCTTGAGCCTGAAGATCTAATGGCATTTGCCTTGCTACATTTGGGGCTTGCTTGGGAACCATCACCACTTCCTTCTTCCTATTTCTCCCTCTTGGAAGGGAAATGTCTTTCCTATGCCTGTCCCATCATTGTACTTTGGAAGCACATAACTTGTCTGGTTTCATGGGTTCACAACTGGAAAGAAATTTTGCTTCAGGATGGATTATAACTCGAGGCTCATCCATATCTAATTTAGATGAAACTTTGTACTTTCTGACTTTAGAGTTGTTGCTGGAATGAGTTAAGACTTTTGAGCCTATTGGGATAGAATGGCTATACTTCATATGTGAGAAGAACATAACTGGGGGGATCAGTGTAGACTGTTATAGACTGAAGGTTTGTTTCCCTCTAAAATTCATATGTTGAAGTCTTAACTCCCAATGTGATGGTATTTGGAGGTGGAGGCTTTGAGAGGTAATTAGGTTTACCTAATTACCTAATGAGGTCATGAGGGTGGGGATTCCAATGGGGTTAGTGTCCCTATAAGAGGAAGAGAGAACAAACTCTCTCTCTCTCTCTCCACCCCCGCCTCCCCACCACTACCCCTCCTCTTTCTCCATCTTTCTCCATCTCTCTCTCTCTGCCTTGTGAGGACACAGTGAGAAGGCAGCTATCTGCAAACCAGAAAGAGAGCCCTCACTGGAGAAGCCAATCAGCCAGCACCTTGATCTTGGACTTCTTAGCCTCCAGAACTATGAGAAATAAATTTCTGTGGCTTAAGCCACCCAGTTTATGGTATTTCATTATGGCAGCTCCAGCTGATTAATACAGTATATAGGGACTCTTCACCAACAATCACCATATTAATAAACTATTTAAGCAATTTTCTTTCTATCTTATTGGGGGTTTTTTATTTAGCAATCAGCTTGTATCTCCTTTAGCTAGCTTCAAGGCCAGCAGAACACTTCTGCATGTGCACTATAACTCATGCATTGATTGTGTGCTTCAAATTAGCTCAAGTTTAAGAGGTAAAACCACTTAAGTTCTCAGAATAGATCTTTTTTTAATTTGGTTGAGGCTTAAGGGTACTTTTTATTTTGTGGAATTAAAAATCTGTCTTTATAAGAAAGCCCAATACAATAGAAAGCCTAATAGGGTGCTCCAGGGCATCTGTTACTGCTGAAAATCTATTTCAATAAATTTTCAGAGTTGGATTAATTATTTAAATAACAGGCGCTAAAAAGAAAGTCTGTTTGTTGTTTTGTTTTTTTTTAATATTGGAAAAGAAATAAGTCAACCAAATGCCCTTAAAGTACACATCGATCTTTGCTGCAATAACAAAGCCTCTGGGAAGTTATGTGCATATTTGTAATTTCTTCAGGGCAAAAATCAGAGTGATGGATCAAACTGTGTTCCCTATGGTGTATCACCAGGAAAAGAAACAAACACCCATTTCTCTCCAAGTAGTTTATGAAAAGAAAGCCCCAAATCATAGCAATGAGTGTTGTTTCTCCTGCTTTCAACTTCCATGATCATAAGCATTTTGATCATGTCTGGGTCTTCAGAGAAAAGGCCACCAGCGCTAAGTAAGCAAGACATCTATCAAGTTTGTGTTTCTAGTTTCAAGATCCTTGTTTAACAATGCCTGAAGGCTGTCAGCTTCCTACACAAGCATATCAAAATGATGAACGACCCAGGCATGGCAGTAAAGCCTTCACTGGAAGGCACAGAAGAATTTGTGGAGGAGGGGAAAGTTAAGTGGTCTCTCTCTCAGAGTCAAGTCATCAAAGCATAAGAGACACTGATGGAGGAACCTAGGTCATTTTATGATTACTAAAATCCTTTAATTCATTAAAACGTAGTAATTGGGATCTATCAAGTACCAGGCACTGTTATGGCTTCTGGAAATACCATGGAAAGGGAGGAGGAAGATCTGGCAAATGTAGTGGTAATTTCCATTCACATGAGCCATGTTCTCTTTCAGTTGCAATGTGAATTGCAAAAATTAAGAAAATGATTCAGATCCGAAACTCAGTCTGTAATGAATATTCATATTCATTCATTCAAAAAAATTTTTTCCTTTTTTTTGGCTTCACTGTGCAGCTTGTGGAACCTTAGTTCCCAAGCCAGGGATTGATCCTGGGACCCCGGCAGTGAGAGCACCAAGTCCTAACCACTGGACAGCCAGGGAATTCGCCCCAAAATATTTTGAGTGCTAACTCCATTAGGAATTTGGGGTGTTTTTAAAATAATAATTAAAAAAACTCATTGCTTAAAATCTATGTGTCTAAAATTAAGTATTCTAAAACTTACTGTAAACTTTTAATGTATTTTCTTAAGACAAGAACAATTTCATTATTTCTCATTGTTTCTATTAGTGACCATGTTACCATGACTGCTTGGCTAATGGCATTTCAAGATTTTTGGTTCCTTGATAATTTTCAAAAGATTTAACCAATTTTGATGATATTTGTTGCACTATCAAATCATGTCAAGATTTGTGTTATCATTCCTTCCTATTAAAACAGAATTATTGAGCAGATGGCAACATTTTTGGAATGACCAAATCTTGTACACACAGATTGTACCTTCACCCATATGTTTTCAAAGTGTATTTATTTTCTGACTTGAATATTTTTCCATGGATTCCAACATTTTTTTGTTTTAAATTACTTATAATAGCTATATTTTAATAATTTTATGATTTCACTGATTAAAGTCTCTAGTTCATAGAAACACGAGTTCCTTCCTTAAACCCAGACTGAGTTCGTATATCACAGCCTTTTATTTCAAACAGTTTAATTAAGACATATTTGACATATTAAACTACTCATGTTTATAGTGTAAAATATGAAAAGTTTAACATTTGTGTACATCTGTGAACTCACCACCACATCAAGATAATAAGCACATCCATCCAAAAAGTTTCCTTTCGTCCTTTTAAAATTCCTTCTTCCTGTTCTTCTCTAACCTTCTCTTCTCCCCACCCTTATTTCCAGGCAACCTGCTTTCTGTCACTATGGATTAGATTGAATATTCTAGAATGTTATATAAATTGAATCACACAGTATGTACTCAATTTTTGTCTAGCTTCTTTTACATAATATAATGATCTTAAGATTCATCCACCTTGCTGTGTATGCCAATAACTTATCCCTTTTTACTTGTATGACTAGTATTCTATTTCACCACAATTTTTATCCATTCACCTGTTGAAGAATATTTTGGTTGCTTCCAATTTGGGCTATTAAAAATAAAGCAACTATGAACATCTGTTTACAAGTGTTTGTATGGACATATGATTTTATTCAACTTACTTAGGTAGATACCTAAGAGTTCAATGGCTGGATCATTTGGTATGTGTATGTTAACTTTCAAAGAAACTACCAAGCTCCTTTCCAAAATGGCTATACAATTCTACAGTTCCATCAGAAGCATATGAGAGTTCAATTTGTTTCATATCCTCATCAACAGTCAATTTTTACAATTTAAACCATTTTTATAGGTGTATGTGGTACCTCACTGTGTTAATTTGCATTTCTCTTATGACTGATGATGTTGAGCAATATTTCATATGTTTATTTGTCATCCATGTATCTTCTTTGGTGAAGTACTTGTACAAACCTTTTGCCCATTTTTCACTGAGTTTTAATTTTCTACTTATAGCATTTTGCAAGTTCATTATTATGATTTATACAAGTCCTTTGTCAGATATGTGATAGGCACACATTTTCTCTCAGTCCATGGCTTGCCTTTTCATTCTTTTAACACTGTTTTCCTAAGAAAAGTAGTTTTTATTTTAGAGAATTGAATTTTAAAAACTTATAGTTTTTTCTTTTATAGATCATGTTTTTGTAGTACAGGTTTAATGGTGATAAATGATTTCACCTTTGTTTGACTAAAGAAGACTTCGGTGGTAATGAATTACAGGTTGACAGGTTTTTTTCTTTCAGTAAACTATTTTTTATCTTGCACTGTTCTGACAAGAAAACTGCTATTATTTTTTATTTTTCCCCTCTATATAGAATTATCTTTTTTCTCTGACTGCTTTTAAGATTTTCTCTGTTTCGCTGGCTTTAAGTAATATGCTTATGATGTGCCATGGTGTAATTTCCTTCCTGTTCCTTATGCTTGAGGTTTGATGAAGTTTTTAGATCTGGGTTTATAGTTATTATAAAACATGGGGAGGGCTTCCCTGGTGGCGCAGTGGTTAAGAGTCCGCCTGCTGATGCAGGGGACACGGGTTCGTGCCCCCATCCGGGAGGGTCCCACATGCCGCGGAGAGGCTGGGCCCGTGAGCCATGGCCGCTGGGCCTGCGTGTCCGGAGCCTGTGCTCCGCAGCAGGAGAGGCCACAGCAGTGAGAGGCCCGCGTACCAAAAAAAAAAAAAAAAAACATGGGGAAATTTTGGCTATTCAAATATTTTGTAGGCCCTCTCTCTTTTGGAGACTCCAATTACATATATATTTGGTTTCTTGAAGTTGTCCCAGAGTTCACTGATATTCTCTTCCTTTTTTGTTCTTGTTTTTGTTTTCCCTGTAACTTCATTTTGGATAGTTTCTATTGCTATGTTCAAGTTCACTAATATTTTCTTCTACAGAGTCTAATCTGCTGTTAATCTCACCCAGTGTATTCTTCTTCTCAGGTATCATAGTTTTCAACTCTAGAAGTTCAATTTGAGTCTTTTTTTTCTCTTCCATATTTCTACATAACCTATACAACCTTTCCTTTGGCTTTTTGAACCTATGAAATACAGTCACAATAGCTGTTTTAATATCTTTGTTTACTAATTCTATCACTGTGTAATTTTTGTTTAGAAGCGAGACATTATGGATTTTCTCTGTTGGGTGCTGGATATTTTTGTATTCCTATAAATTTTCTTTTTTTTTTAAGATTCATATTTATTTTTATTTTTTTAGCCAAGTGGCATGTGGGATCTTAGTTCCCTGACCAGGGATAGAACTCGAGCTCCCTGCAGTGGAAGCACAGAGTCTAAACCACTGGACCACCAGGGAAGTCCCTAAATTTTCTTGAGCTTTTATAAAATGATACAGTAATAATAAATTACTTAAAGAGTTTAAATCTTTTGAGTCTTGCTTTTATGATTTGTTAGATAGGACCAGAGCAGCATTTAATCTAGATTTAACTTTTCCCCTAGTCCTGACACAAGATGCTTTTTAGATGATTCTTCACTCTGGCTGCTATTTTGACTCACAGGCACTATTTTGACTCTCTGTGAACACTGGACACAGTTTCCTCTCATCTTTTAAGGTATTCTTGCCCCAGCCTCAGTTTCCTCAAACACATGCACTGATTAGAACTTAACTGAAGACTTCAGATCTTGAGTTCTCCCTATTCACAGCTCTCTCCTCTCTGGTGCTCTGCCCTGCAAAAGCTAGCAACCTTAGCTTCCCCAGAGTTGTATTTCTTCTTCTCAACTCAAGGAGACCACTAGATTTCACCTGAGTTCCCCCTTTCCTGCATTTCAGACTGGAAACTGTTTCCACAATGTCCCAGAATAAGCTGGGACATTGTAGGGCTCCCTTCATTTGTTTCCCATGTTCTGGGACCATTGTCCTTTATTACCCAATGCCCTATGTGTTAAGGGCCATTATTTTTTGGTATGTTTTTGTCTGATTTTTTTTTGTTGTTTCAGGCCGGGGGGTAAGTCCAGTCCCTGCTGCTCCATCTTCGCCAGAAACAAAAGTCTCTCAATCTTCTTTTTATTCTTTTCTAGAACACAGAGCTTCAGAGGTCATTTTTGAAATTCCAAATGAATATATGATCAACAATATAAAGTTTGACATTTTGAATCACTTTCTGAATCCATAAATATACTTTTAAAAATTCTCTTTCCATTAATCTTACCAAGCATATGTTTCAAATTCCACAGCATTGTTTTGTGCATGGTTCCAGTCAGATTATTTTCTTCAACTCTGTTGGACTAAAAAAGCATTGTGTGTGGGGAAGGTTTTACCCTTTTTGTGGCTGTTACTAACAAACACAATGATTAAAAAGTTAGGTTTAACAAGTTCAAACACATAAACATATGAGTAATAATATTTCTTGAGTTAGAAATACTTTGAATTCTCTCTTGTCCTGATGCTTAAAATTTTGTGAGTCTAAGAACTTTGAGAGAGAAATGCCTCCCACCGTTTAGGAACAGGTAAGGAGCCAGCTTAAGGGAGGATTGGAAATTCAATCTTTATCTTTGGATTGGCAGCTTTTAGAACTAGAACTATACCTGCCTCTCAACACTTCCTCTGCTCTATCCCCCACACCTATTACTGGTGCTCAACTAACACTGACTGAAAACAAGCTTCCTTTTTTGTGGCCCATCTACAAAAATTGATAAGAGTGAAATCTGAGCAAGCTTATGATTTTAATCAGTACTGCCTAAGGCTTTAATGTCAGGGCATCAAGCATGGTTGGGCCAAAGAGATGAAATTCACCCAGGACCTCACATCAATTTATTTGTTTTTTAAAGACACAGAATCACAACTAGGAGAATACAGCCTTGGCTGTTTTGGGGGTTTGTTTTGCTTTTATTGGCTTATTATGGGGAGAAGGTATTAGATTAAAAAACACCAAAAACATTCCTGAAGGGGGAAAGAATTCATGAACAAGTAATTCCCAGCTAAGAGAGAGAAGAATCTTGTGGATGGGGAAAGAGCTGACTTCTACACAAGTCTCTATCAAGGAAGGGGCAAGGTGGGAACAGAGCCTGAGCTGGCGAATGTGTCAGACTCTCAGTTGTTTGAAACTCACCCAGCAACCATGCTACCAGCTACGTATACACAGATGAAGAGAAGCAAGTAAAGTCTAACTCAACTAAGGTCTCAGTGCAGGCAGCCGGCTTAGAGTCATCCAGGAGCAGCTAGGAGCAGGTGAGAGAGATGGTCTCAGGTGCAAAGTGAGGGACAGGACCTAGGCTGATGGAAGAGTCACGTATGGAGGAAAAGGCTCTAGTCCACTATGTCATCCCTTTTACCAACAATCACTGAGCCCCTGCTCTGGACCAGGCAGTGCTCTAGATGGAGGTACAGATGAACCTCCCTGGTTAGTCCCTGCCTTCAGGGTAGTCCCAGTGAAGTGAGGGAATTTCCAGGAAACAATGGTTCCCTCTGTAATCTAGTCAGTTTTTCTTGGTGTGAGGAAAGGCAGTGCAAAGGAAAGGCAGACATCGATAGAGAAAACTAGCGTGGGCTTTGAGAGTGCACCTTACTGGGATCGCGCCTTCTCTGAAAGGAGTCTCCAGCTCTCCAAGCTCTCTGCTTTCTTCCTTTAACTCTGACTCTCTGTGCCCCTCACAGTCACACACACACCACTCTCCAAAGTGAGCCTTTAAACAGCTACCTATATAGGATACAATAGCAGATCTCTAAAGGTGACACAGGGAAGTTATGGGAAACAGATGAGGGAGGAATCAGTTATTAGAGGAAGGAGGAGACAGAGAAGTTCCTGGAAAAGGAACATTTGAGCTACACTTTTTAAAAGAATGAAACTCACGAAATGGTTAGAGAAGGAAATTTGGAAGGAGAGCACTAAAGGGAGAGAAAGTGACATGGCCAAAAGCTCAAGGTTGTGGGAAGGCCTGGAGTGGCCCGTGGGGCTGAAGACCTAGGGGTGAAGAAGCGGAGAGGCAGAACCGGCTTTGGGGGGCTCCAGACCTTACAAGCTTGCTGATGAACCTGGGTGGGCTGGAAAGAGAAAAGAGGGGCTGGAAAGTGCCCTCATGAGAAGTTCTCTGCGTTAGAAAGCTGACGTGGGCACTTAAGTGGAGAACAAAGTATCACATAGGGAATGATAGAAAGTAAGGAAATCGATGAGAAAAAGACATCATGGCTTTTCACATCCCAGAATATTCCTAGCATAAGAGTTCTATAAGCGGACTTCCCTCATGGCAGAGTGGTTAAGAATCCGCCTGCCAATGCAGGAGACATGGGTTTGAGCCCTGGTCCGGGAAGATCCCACATTCCGCGGAGCAACTAAGCCCGTGCGCCACAACTACTGAGCCTGTGCTCTAGAGCCCACGAGCCACAACTACTGAGCCCGTGTGCCACAACTACTGAAGCCCTTGTGCCTAGAGCCCATGCTCCACAACAAGAGAAGCCACTGCCATGAGAAGCCCGCACACCATCACAAAGAGTAGCCCCCACTCGCCTCAACTAGAGAAAGCCCACGCGCAGCAATGAAGACCCAATGCAGCCAAAAATAAACAAATAAATAAATTTATTTTTTAAAAAGAGTTTTATGAGCAAATTAAGTTAGCACTAGCATATTTATGTTCATTAACAGAATTGGGAGATGTAAGCCCACAAATTTCCCTCCCATCCTCCCCTCCCCTACTTCCCGCAAAAAAAAGATTTTTCCTTACCATAGTTTTAAATTATTCAGAAACTTTACATCTCTACTCTTCACAACACCTAGCTTGGATGTGGGCACAGGGAAAGGGGTTAATAGATAATGTTGCCCTTAAAGAAAAGTAACACAGGATAAACTAAAACTCTGGGTGACCTGCTGTTACTCTATAGAAGTGTAAACACCACACACCTCACAAGTGCCATGGATGAAACCAGGCAGAGTGAACACGGGTCTGATGGTGACCAGTCAGGCACCCACAGAAATTGTGCCCCTCAGAAGTAGAGCCAGCCTTGCATTTTGCCTTCTCCCCTTGTCCTCCAGAACTGGGGAATGCAAAGAGATAAACTCAAATGTGCATGATGAGAATGTTATTTAATGATTAATCCTCATTTCAAAAATGCACTGAAACTCATCTCAGAAACAAGGAGCTGTAAAATGGATGTCGGAAGCTTTAGTGGGAGCCCCAGACCTGCCGTCAGGGACCAACTGGGCATCTCAAGCCGATTGTCTTTCTGTTTAAGGATATATCCCTACCTATGTCTCCTGGATTGTTTTCAAAACAGAGTAATAAGTGAAAGAATATAATCTGTGAGATGGTATGTAAATGTAAAATATTAACAAACAAATATACGTAACACAGTATTTGACTTTAAAAATTAGAAAAGGCTTTCCTTTATCAATAGTCAACATATACATATTGAGTCCTAATATGCGTTAAGATAATATGATATCTTACTTGTAAAAACAAATTTGTAAAAACTCTCCTCCTTCTCTGCTTTTTATCTGTTTATTTTTACTTCTCTAAAAATCATTCTGAGGTACTGAATGATCTTCTTTTTATTTTTTTTAATTGAAATATAGTTGATTTACAATGTTGTATTAATTTCTGCTGTAGAGCAAAGTGATTCAGTTATACATATATATACATTCTTTTTTATATTCTTTTCAACTTATGTTATCTTAAGATATTGAATATAGTTCCCTGTGCTATACAGTAAGACCTTGTTGTTTATCCGTTCTATATGTCATAGTTTGCATCTACTAACCCCAAACCCCAGGTGAAAGATCTTCCATGATTGCCTGCTACTGTTTCTCAAGGCCATCTGCCACCTTTGCTGGTTCTTCACTTCTCCCTCTACCCTTTTTGGCCTGTCTCAGAACAAGTCTGAGCCTTGAGGTCATTTGACAAAGAAAGACGGTATCTTAGGACAAGCTCTATCTGAGGAAAGAATTCACAAGAAGCCTCTGAGGGTCCCTTATGTTTACTCATCAACTGGGTGAGCACAGCTCTGGCTACGATTCAAAGCTCTCCTAGGGCTTCTCTGGTGGCGCAGTGGTTGAGAGTCCGCCTGCCGATGCAGGGAACACAGGTTTGTGCCCCGGTCTGGGAAGATCCCACATGCCATGGAGCGGCTGGGCCCGTGAGCCATGGCCGCTGAGCCTGCGCATCCGGAGCCTGTGCTCCACAACGGGAGAGGCCACAACAGTAAGAGTCCCGCATACCGCAAAAAAAAAAAAAAAAAAAGCTCTCCTAAAAGCTTTGCTAGTTAGTCTAGTCTTTATTAGCATGTCTAGTTTGTAGACTACTTAGTCTGCACATCTACTTCAGTAGCTGAAAACAATCACAGAGCTTAGCACCTTTATGTTTTGCCACAGACACCCAGATGGTCATGCCACTCTTGTTGGCTATGGGCTCACTACACAAGCACTTTGACGAACATAATTTTTATTCAAGCTATTTGTTCTTCTGAAAAACTAAAGCACAATTGAGGGAGCAAATGTTTGCAAAGTTCATAGAAGAGAAGAGCTCATCCTGAGGCTGAAGCATGATTTCATAGCTGGAAAGCTGGCTGTTGATCTATGGCCCAGGTTGGCTGGCCCAGCAACCTCAAGTCCAACATCAACAGTTGCTAGTGTTTAGTGAAGGCCTAGCTTTGTAGTGGTCTTTAGTTAAGCATCACTCTAGTCAAGGAGTTTTAAATACACACACTAGAGAAATATGGGGGTCTATGGGCAGATACACAGAGTGTCTGGAGATAGAGCAACAAGATTTAAAACATAATGAAGGTCCCAAATTCAAATGTCTTCAGAGCCTATCAAGTAATATAAATGTGTAAATGGGGGTGGGAGCAGAGGGGAGAGGTGGGTCTTGCAATGAAGTGGAAAGCATGTGCATTGCTAAAAGTCTTTGAATTCCAATTATTTTAAACACATATTTTGAGACGTGTCTGTGGACTGCACTGGTCCGTGGACCACAGCCCAAGACACACTGATTCTGATATGCTGCCAGAATATTTATTTCCCTATGGCTGTTTCCGTCATGAAATCTCATTGCCATGAATGCCATCAATTAGTAATAGGGTTCATCAATTTTTGAGCTCAGTGGTTTGGGACAGAGGGTGGAAGGGAGCTGCAAAATGATGTCATTCACTCAGGCCCACCACCATAGGAGATGCAAATCCCTGACATCTAGGAGCTAAAGGACAACGAGAAGAAATAAAATTTGTAAATAAAGGCCCAGATTATAAAGCAATGCCAACAAAACTGGTACAGACTATCCATATCATAGCATGTGAGACTGTGGTCAACTGGAAAAGTGTTACAAAAATATTTGGAATTTTCACTAGGCTTGAGGAATAGATAGGATTTTGAGATACAAAGAAGAAATAGTGTAAAGTCAGTTTTCTCACTTATTGAAAAAAGTTTATTTTCAAAATTAAAATTATAAATTGACATCCATGCTGCTTCCACAGACCAACTGAGTTCATCTGTGGGGCTTCATGAAGGTGACAAAGAGAGGCTTTGAGAAAGGGTCTCAAAGTCTAGAATGGAATCTGGAGATGGGTTCTTGGAACACAAATGATCCAGACCAGAGAAAAACAGCATAAGGGTTGGGTGAACAGCTCCTCCCCTTCATTGTGAAATCTGCCAGGTCCTGACCAGTCCCCAACTCCAAGCTACAGTGACAGTACCAACAACTTGAATAACTCATCCAAGGGAGAGTATAAAATAATCCCCAAAGAATAGACCTGTAGAAATATTTGTGTAAGTTGCTTATTAATATGGTTTTGTCCAAGTCCATTTGCTGTTCAAGATCCCATAACTAAACTTCCAACAATTATTTATTTGGTTTGTTGTTAAAAATCTTTGCAAAAGAAATAGAATTCCTAGTGTGGCTATCATTCAAGGATATCTAAATTATTCATAAGCAGTATCCTGTCTTCATCATTGTATCCATTAGAGTTCTTGGATTGTAGGCACAAAAACCAGATCAAGCTAATTTAAGAGAAAAATGGAGTTTATTGAATGGCTCACAGAATGGGAGGCAAAGCTAGAAACAGATCCCATGAGGGAGCTAAATGTTAGTATCTCTGGGGTAATACCCTTGAATGAATGAATGAATGAATGACTAAATACTAATTGTTTTCCCTCTCTGACTAAAATTCAACTTCCAAGGAGAAAGTGTGATTGAACTTGAGAACACATGCCCACCCTATGGCAGCTGAATGAGAGATGCCTTGCACAGCAGTCCCATCAGCATTATATCCAATAGAAGAGGTACTGTTTTCCAAAGGAAAATTGAGGTGTGATTTCAGGGGAGTAGAAGATGGATCCTTGACACTCAAAAACAATGGCCACCATGTATAAATGTGGCATCACTGTAATTATTATGCCCATATTACCCGTGGAAGAACATAAAATTTTTGAGTGTTAAATCAAATAGCAATCTCATTTTCAAATGTCACCTGGAAATCACCTAGCTCTTGACCTTTAGCCCTGTGCTAACTTACAGCAATATAAGGTATGAAGACAGTAACAGAATGTAGAGTCATGATCTTTAGAATAAGATTATGCTTCCAAACATTAGTGAATCTTCCTAGCATCCAAAGGATCATTTGGGTGAATTTTATGGAGCAGTCAAGGAAAAGAAAATTTTTAACATGTTTTTTTTCTGATAATTATGACCCTGGATTTGAAGGAAATCAACATCTTTTGAAAATTTTTCTCATGCCTTTTCAGATTTCTGTTGATATTAGGTTTATATCATCCACCATTTGTTTTTAGCTTAATCCCTCTGTTACCAGAAGAGCTGGTATGATATGCTGTTCTTTTGATTAAAAAGAAGATAACTATATTTAAGCATAAAAATTAGAAAAAAAAACAAAAAAGGTGGAATGATCTTCCTACTGGGGTGGTTATTTCCTTCCCCCAGATAGTTTCCAAGCAAAGGCAGCTACTGGTCAGGGGAGAGGAGTCCCAGGTATGTTACTAATGGACAGTTCTTGTGTTCTTCATGTCCATTCCAATGATAAGAATCCATAGCTCTAAATCTAATTAACATCAACATGGAATCTCAAAACACAACCAGACAGTTGTAGGGAAGGAAGATATCATCATTTTCACCCACAAATTGCTTAAAATCTTAACACCCGATGAGGCCAATGCATTGAATTTATTTATGAAAAAATATAACTAACGGAAAGTATGATGTGTTTCTCTAGCAAGACGTTTCTATTTGTTAATGGAAAATAACTTTGCTGTTAATAATATTTCTAAGTTTTCTACTTTGATGTAGTAGAAGAGCATGATAGCGCACTGGAGCGTACTATCAATTGCACTAAAACAGACATTATCCAAAATGGCAAAAATTGGGAACATAAAAACTTTATGAGGTTAGCAAAGAGCAGGGAGAAAAAGCTGGTAAAACCTCATGAGTCTAAATGTAACATTAGTGACAAAGTATCTTTTAATGTATAAAGTTAAAATCCTTTCTAAATGAACTGAAATGCTGATAAAGTCATAGTAATTGAAACTCATACATATACATCATTATCAAATTGGTCATAGTACAGAAGGAGGAGGTTGAAGGTCTTCAGAGGATCCTAGATCTTCAACCATTCTTTTAAAACACTTAATGAATGGAAACAATCTAAAACTGCCCATCCATAAAGAGTAATTAAATAAATCCTGAGGTATACATTCAGCAACATACCATGCAGCCATAAACAAGAATGAAGGAGGGGCACCTTCAAGATGACAGAGGAGTAAGAGGTGGATATCACCTTCCTCCACACAAGTACATCAGAAATACATCTACACATGGAACAACGCCTACAGAACACCTACTGAACGCTGGCAGAAGACCTCAGACCTCCCAGAAGGCAAGAAACTCCCCACGTACCTGGGTAGGGCAAAAGAAAAAAGAAAAAACAGAGACAAAAGAATAGGAACGGGACCTGCACCTTGGGGAGGGAGCTGTGAAGGAGGAAAAGTTTCCACACACTAAGAAGGTCCTTCACTGGCAGAGACAGTGGGTGGGCAGGGGGGAAGCTTCAGAGCCACTGAGGAGAGTGCAGAAACAGGGGAGCAGAGGGCTAAGCAAAAAGATTCCCGCACAGAGGATCGGTGCCGACCAGCACTCACCAGCCCAAGAGGCTTGTCTGCTCACCCACTGGGATGGGTGGGGGCTGGGAGCTGAGGCTCAGGCTTCGGAGGTCAGATCCCAGGGAGAGGACTGGGGTTGGCTGCGTGAACACAGCCTGAAAGGGCTAGTGCACCACAGCTAGCTGGGAGGGAGTCCAGGAAAAAGTCTGGAATTGCCTAAGAGGCAAGACACCATTGTTTTTGGGTATGCAAGGAGAAGGGATTCAGAGCACCACCTAAATGAGCTCCTGAGACGGGCGCGAGCTGCGGTTATCAGCGCAGATACCAGAGACGGGCATGAGACGCTAAGGCTGCTGCTGCAGCCACCAAGAAGCCTGTGTGCAAGCACAGGTCACCATCCACACCTCCCCTCCTGGGAGCCCGTGCAGCCCACCACTGCCAGGGTTCCATGATCCAGGTACAGCTTCCCAGGGAGAACACACGGTGCACCTCAGGCTGTTGCAAATTCACCCCAGCCTCTGCCACTGCAGGCTCGCCCTCCATTCCGTAACCCTCCCTCTCCCCAGCCTGAGTGAGCCAGAGCTCCCGAATCAACTTCTCCTTTAACCCTGTCCTGTCTGAGCAGGTAACAGAGGCCCTCAGGCGACCTACACGCAAAGTCAGGGCCAAATCCAAAGCTGAACCACAAGAGCTGTGCGAACAAAGAACAGAAAGGGAAATTTCTCCCAGCAGCCTCAGGAGCAGTGGATTAAACCTCCACAATCAACATGATGTACCCTGCATCTGTGGAATACCTGAATAGACAATGAATCATCCCAAAATTGAGGTGGTGGACTTTGGGAGCAACTGTAGACTTGGGGTTTGCTTTCTGCAACTACTTTGTTTCTGGTTTTATGTTTATCTTAGTTCAGTATTTAGAGGTTATTATGATTG
The DNA here is from genome assembly GCF_964165515.1 of Mesoplodon bidens. Lineage (NCBI taxonomy): Eukaryota > Metazoa > Chordata > Mammalia > Artiodactyla > Ziphiidae > Mesoplodon > Mesoplodon bidens. The sequence goes on along the minus strand of NC_138162.1, from coordinate 41,231,030 downwards.
GTAGATGTGTTTATTGATTTGGTTGCTCTCTTCCTCTTTTTATTTCATATATATAGATTTTTTTCTTCTTCCCTTTTTGTGAGTGTGTATGTGTATGCTTCTTTGTGTGATTTTGTCTGTATAGCTTTGCTTTTGCCATTTGTCCTAGGGTTCCAAGTGTCTGTTTCTTCATTTTTTTTTTTTGTATAGTTTTTCACACTTGTTATCATTGGTGGATTTGTTTTTAGGTTTGGTTGCTCTCTTCTTTCTTCCTCTCTTTCTTTTCTTTTTATTACTTTTTTTTATTTTTAATTTTTTTTCTATTTTTATAACTTTATTTTAGTTACTTATGGTTTTTTTTTTCTTTCTCTCTTTCTTTTTCTCCCTTATATTCTGAGCATTGTGGCTGACAGGGTCTTGGTGCTCTGGCCAGGTGTCAGGCCTGAGCCTCTGAGGTGGAAGAGCCGAGTTCAGGACATTGGTCCACCAGAGACCTTCCTGCCTCACATAACATCAAATGGCGAAAGCTCTCCCAGAGATATCCATCTCAATGCTAAGACCCAGTTCCGCTCAATGATCAGCAAGATACAGTGCTGGACAACTTGTGCCAAACAACTAGCAAGACAGGAACACAACCCCACCCATTAGCAGAGAGGTTGCCTAAAATAATAAAAAGGTCACAGTTACCCCAAAACACACCACCGGAGGTGGCCCTGCCCACCAGAAAGACAAGATCTAGCCTCATTCACCAGAACACAGGCACCAGTCCCCTCCACCAGGAAGCCTACCCTACCCACTGAACCAACCTTGGCCACTGGAGACAGACACCAAAAACAATGGGACTACAAACCTGCAGCCTTCAAAAAGGAGATCCCAAGCACAGTAAGTTAAGAAAAATGAGAAGACAGAGAAACACACAGCAGATGAAGGAACAAGGTAAAAAGCAAACAAATGAAGACGAAATAGGCAGCCTACCTGAAAAAGAATTCAGAGTAATGATAGTAAAGATGATCCAAAATCTTGGAAATAGAATGGAGAAAATACAAGAAATATTTAACAAGGACCTAGAAGAACTGAAGAGCAAACAAACAGTGATGAACAAAACAATAAATGAATTAAAAAATTCTCTAGAAGAAATCAAAAGCAGAATAATGGAGGCAGAAGACTGGGTAAGTGACCTGGAAGATAAAATAGTGGAAATAACTACTGCAGAGCAGAATAACCAAAAAATAATTAAAAGAATTGAGGACAACCTCAGAGACCTCTGGGACAACATTAAAGGCACCAACATTTGAATTATAGGGGTCTCAGAAGAGGAAGAGAACAAGTAAGGGACTGAAAAAATATTTGAAGAGATTATAGTTGAAAACTTCCCTAATATGGGGAAGGAAATAATCAGTGAAGTCCAGGAAGCACAGAGAGTCCCATACAGGATAAATCCAAGGGGAAGCATGCCAAGGCACATATTAATCAAGCTATCAAAAGTTAAATACAAAGAAAAAATATTAAAAGCAGCATGAGAAAAGCAATTATTAACATACAAGGGAGTCCCCATAAGATTAACAGCTGATCTTTCAGCACAAACTCTGCAAGCCAGAAGGGAGTGACAGGACATACTTAAAGTGATGAAAGGGAAAAACCTACCACCAAGATTACTCTGCCCAGCAAGGATCTCATTCAGATTCAACGGAGAAATTAAAACCTTTATAGATAAGCAAAAATTAAGAGAATTCAGCACCACCAAACCAGCTCTACAACAGATGCTAAAGGAACTTCTCTAGGCAGGAAACACAAGAGAAGGAAAAGACATACAATAACAAACCCAAAACAATTAAGAAAATGGTAATAGGAACATACATATCAATAACTACCTTAAATGTAAACAGATTAAATGCTCCAACCAAAAGACACAGACTGGCTGAATGGATACAAAAACAAGACCCATACATATGCTGTCTACAGTAGACCCACTTCAGACCTAGGGACACATACAGACTGAAAGTGAGGGGATGGAAAAAGATATTCCAGGCAAATGGAAATCAAAAGAAAGCTAGAGTAGCAATTCTCATATCAGACAAAATAAACATTAAAATAAAGACTATTACAAAAGAAAAAGGACACTACATAATGATCAAGGGATCAATCCAAGAAGAAGATATAACAATTGTAAATATTTATGCACCCAACATAGGACCACCTCAATACATAAGGCAAATGCTAACAGCCATAAAAGGGGAAATGGACAGTAACACAATCATAGTACTGTACTATAACACCCCTCTTTCACCAATGGACAGATCATCAAAAATGAAAATAAATAAGGAAACACAAGCTTTAAGTGATACATTAAAAAAGATGGACTTAATTGATATTTGTAAGACATTGCATCCAGAAACAGCAGATTACACTTTCTTCTCAAGTGTTCATGGAACATTCTCCAGGATAGATCATACCTTGGGTCACAAATCAACCCTTGGTAAATTTAAGAAAATTGAAATCATATAAAGTATCTTTTCTGACCACAATGCTATGAGACTAGATATCAATTACATGAAAAAATCTATAAAAAATACAAACATATGGTGGCTAAAGAATACACTACTGAATAACCAAGAGATCACTAAAGAAATCAGAGGAAATCAAAATATACCTAGAAACAAGGCTTCCCTGGTGGCACAGTGGTTGAGAGTCTGCCTGCCTATGCAGGGGACATGGATTCATGCCCCGGTCCAGGATGATCCCACATGCCATGCAGCGGCTAGACCTGTGAACCATGGCCGCTGAGCCTGTGCTCCAAAACGGGAGAGGCCACAACAGTGAGAGGCTCGCGTACTGCAAAAAAATAATAATAATAAATAAATAAATTATATATATATACCTAGAAACAAATGACAATGAAAGCACGAAGACCCAAAACCTATGGGATGCAGCAAAAGCAGTTCAAAGAGGGAAGTTTATAGCAATACAATCTTACCTCAAGAAACAAGAAACATCTTAAGTAAACAACCTAACCTTACACATAAAGCAGTTAGAGAAAGAAGAGCAAAAACCCCCCAAAGTTAGCAGAAGGAAAGAAATCATAAAGATCAGATCAGAAATAAATGAAAAAGAAATGAAGGAAACAATAACAAAGATCAATAAAACGAAAAGCTGGTTCTTTGAGAAGATAAACAAAGTTGATAAACCATTAGCCAGACTCATCAAGAAAAAAAGGAGAAGACTCAAATCAATAGAATTAGAAATGAAAAAGGAGAAGTAGCAACTGACATTGCAGAAATACAAAGGATCATGAGAGATTACAGCAAGCAACTATATGCCAATAAAATGGACACATTCTTAGAAAAGCACAACCTTCTGAAACTGACCAGGAAGAAATAGAAAACATAAACAGACCAATCAGAAGCACTGAAATTGAAACTGTGATTAAAAATCTTCCGACAAACAAAAGCCCAGGATCAGATCGCTTCACAGGTGAATTCTATCAAACATTTAGAGAAGAGCTAACACCCATCCTTCTCAAACTCTGCCAAAATATAGCAGAGGGAGGAACACTCCCAAACTCATTCTATGAGGCCACCATCACCCTGATACCAAAACCAGAAAAAATGTCACAAAGAAAGAAAACTACAGGCTAATATCTCTGGTCAACAGAGATGCAAAATCCTCAAAAAATCTAGCAAAGAGAATCCAACAGCACATTAAAAGAGTCCTACACCATGATCAAGTGGAGTTTATCCCAGGAATGCTAGCATTCTTCAATATATGCAAATCAATCAATGTGATAAGCCATATTAACAAACTGAAGGATAAAAACCATATGATGATCTCAATAGATAGACAAAAAGACCCTGAGTAGCCAAAGCAGTCTTGATAAAGAAAAAGAGAGCTGGAGGAATCAGGCTCCCTGACTTCAGACTATACTACAAAGCTGCAGTAATCAAGACAGTATGGTACTGGCCCAAAAACAGAAATATAGATCAATGGAACAGGATAGAAAGCCCAGGGATAAACTCACGCACACTCACGCACATATGGTCGCCTTATCTTTGATAAAGGAGGCAAGAATATACAATGGAGAAAAGATAGCCTCTTCAATAAATGGTGCTGAGAAAAGTGGACAGCTGCATGTAAAAGAATGAAATTACAACACTCCCTAACACCATACACAAAAATAAACTCAAAATGGATTAAAGACCTAATGTAAGACCAGACACTATCAAACTCTTAGAGGAAAACATAGGCAGAACACTCTATGACATAAATCACAGCAAGATCCTTTTTGACCCACCTCCTAGAGAAATGGAAATAAAAACAAAAATAAACAAATGGGACCTAATGAAACTTAAAATCTTTTGCACAGCAAAGGAAACTGTAAGCAACACAAAAAGACAACCCTCAGAATGGGAGAAAATATTTGCCAATGAAGCAACTGACAAAGGATTAATCTTCAAAATATACAAGCAGCTCATGAAGTTCAATATCAAAAAGACAAACAACCGTATCCAAAAATGGGCAAAAGACCTAAATAGACATTTCTTCAAAGAAGATATACAGATTGCCAACAAACACATGAAAGGATGCTCAACATCACTAATCATCAGAGAAATGCAAATCAAAACAACAGTGAGGTATCACCTCACACTTGTCAGAATGGCCATCATCAAAAAATCTACCCACAGTGAATGCTGGAGAGCATGTGGAGAAAGGGGAACCCTCTTGCACTCTTGGTGGGAATGTAACTTGATACAGCCACTATGAGAACAGTATGGAGGTCCTCAAAAAACTAAAAATGGAACTACCATACGACCCAGCAATCCCACTACAGGGCGTATACCCTGAGAAAACAATAATTCAAAAAGAGTCATGTACCACAATGTTCATTGCAGCTCTATTTACAATAGCCAGGACATGGAAGCAACCTATGTATCCATCAATAGATGAATGGATAAAGAAGATGTGGCACATATATAGAATGGAATATTACTCAGCCATAAAAAGAAATGAAATTGAGTTATTTGTAGTGAGTTGGATGGACCTAGAGACTGTCATACAGAGTGAAGTAGTGAGTTGGATGGACCTAGAGACTGTCATACAGAGTGAAGTAGTGAGTTGGATGGACCTAGAGACTGTCATACAGAGTAAAGTAGTGAGTTGGATGGACCTAGAGACTGTCATACAGAGTGAAGTAAGTCAGAAAGAGAAAGACAAATACTGTATGCTAACACATATATATGGAATCCATAAAAAAAATAAAATGGTTCTGAAGAACTTAGGGGCAGGGTAGGAATAAAGTCACAGACATAGAGAATGGACTTAAGGACACAGGGAGGGTGAAGGGTAAGCTGGGACGAAGTGTGAGAGTGGCATGGACATATATACACTTCCAAATATAGCTAGCTATTGGAAGGCAACCACATAGCACAGGGAGATCAGCTTGGTGCTTTGTGTCCACCTAGAGGGGTGGGCTATGGAGGGTGGGATGGAGATGCAAGAGGGAGGAGATACGGTGATGTATGTATATGTAGCTGATTCACTTTGTTATACAGCAGAAACTAACACACCATTGTAAAGCAGTTATACTGCAATAAAGATGTTAAAATAAATAAATAAATATTTTGCCACCAAAAAAAAAAAAAAAAAGAATGAAGGATCCCATCATGTCCTGATATAGAAATCAAAGTCTAGATCAATTTATATTAGCTGCCATGGAGGAAAAGAGAAATAAATAAGAAAATGCTTGCACATTTGCTTCTGTTTGCATTGAACATCTCCAAAGGGCACATCAGAAACTGGTAACACTGGTTGCTCTGAAGTGAGCTGGGTAGCTGGGGAACAGGACTAAATGGAGATGTTTTACTACACTTTCTTTTTTTTTTTCTTTTCTCTCTTGTATTAAAATAATGGGAATACACGTTATTTGTGTATATTCAATATACAAATAAAATTTATTTTACATTTCTCAATTCATTAAATTGCTTCTAAAAGTGGGTGAGATTATGGGATATTAAATTCAGAACTACCTGGCAGTGCTACCCAAAGGAACGTTGTCAGTTTGGTAGAGTACATTCATACTAAAGTGGTGATTAGAATCAACCTTCAATCACCACTGTTGTTATTTCCTTGGGCCTCTGCTGAGAACATAAAAGACTCAGTTACCAGGTGCCAAAAGGTAAATCCACTGATGAAGAGCAGAATCAACAAGACCAACAGAGGAGAGGCTTCTTCATTATTCTTTCTGCCAAAAGATAGGCCCAAATGCAATGTGTATACATGTCAGAAGCAGGTGTGTGAGATGTTTAGCATTCCTTATTTTCTATAACTCAACCTAAAACTTCTGTTTTGAGCCCTCCTCTCCATCAAAATTCAATATTCCTCCTTCCTTCCTAAGAATGGCATCAAAGGTATAAGAAGATTTTGTTGTGCTGAGTGACTGGGGCAAGGGAGGGAGGCGGCATCGGATCTTCTATGAGTCTGTCCATGAAGGGGTCTGTGAAGATGTCCATTGCCCTGCCTGGTGCCCCATCAAGGTCTGTCCCTGTGTCTAGATGGGTCACCAAGACCACAAAATAAATGAGCTCCATCACTTTCCCTCTGGTTCTCCCTTTCACCTTTCTTACAGCCTAAGGAATTTTTTCTTTCCTGGGGGAAGGAAGCCTTGCTTCCTTGTGACTCATGCTGTTTTCTTCCATGTCTGTCTGGTGTCCTTTCCATTTCCCTGCTAGTCTGCTAAAATTTAAACTCAAGAATATATTTCTTTTTTCTCTTTGAATTTTTATCCCTTGCATAAGCATCCCCGTAGTCACTCCAGTGGTCCTCAAATTTGGCTCCACATTAGAATTCTCCAGAGAAATTTTCAAAAATACCCATATCTGGGCCAGGCCCCCAGAGATACTGATTCATACACTCTGGGGGCGAAAGCCCGGATAGGGTTAGTTTGTAGAATATCCCAGGTGATTCTAGTGCCGGATCAGTTTGAGTATCAATGAAGGGGACCTGTAAAGAAAAAAAAGGAAATACCGGGAAAAGAAAACTTTGGTTAATATTTCACAATATTACACAATCATATACGAATGCCAGAAATGGAAAAGTCCTTCAGAATGAATTTGACTGTGAGTGTGAAAATTAGATGAAAACTGTGAAAACCTTACCTTGTAACTTTTTTGTGTGTGTGTGTGGCTCAGGATATCTGAACACTGAACACATCCTGGAAGAGTATTTGGAAAATCTTTGTTTTCCAACTTACATATTTGGGGCAGCCAAACATGGCTAAGCTAGCTTCGATTCTCATGAAAAAGAGAGGGTTCTGGCTTGACTGTGACCCTAACAAGCATCTGAAAACAAATTAAATTCTGACATTGGCTAAAAAGAAAACGATACTGATCCAAAATCGGAAGAGCTTCAGGGTGGGCACAATGTGGCCCCTGCTTCCAAGTCCTAAGAGGGTGAGAGTTCTGACCCATGTGCATAAGCCCACACCCAGCTGCCTTCTCTGGTGGTGCCCCTGAGAGCTACCTGGGAACCCTCGAGTGATGCCAAGGTACTGATCCATGGGTGGATCAGTTTATGACCTGAGCAATAAAATCTCATGATTAGGAGGGACACCAGCGTTCAGTTGGAAGCAGAACGGACTCTGGAACTGGGTCTAAATCCTGGTTCTACCAAGTGCCAGCTGTGTGACCTTGAGCAAGTGACTGAAGCTCTCTGTGCCTTGTTTGTCACATCTGTAAAACAAGGATAATAATAGAACCTTCTCAGTAGAGTTTTTCTGAGGATTCAATAAGAAGATACTGATGGGAGTCTTCATATGTTGCCTCACCCAGGAAGCCTCAAATACAATTTTTTTATTTAGTTACATGCACAAATCCCTTCTATGACATTCCTAAGAAATGGTGCAGATCATCCTAAAAAGTAAGCAACAAGACAGGAGTATGATCTCAAGAGAGTGAGAAAGAGAATGTGTCTTAAGGTAGTAGGTAATGTTTTTTTTTTGTTTTTTTTTTTTTGCGGTACGCAGGCCTCTCACTGTTGTGGCCTCTCCCGTTGTGGAGCACAGGCTCCGGACGTGCAGGCTCAGCGGCCATGGCTCGTGGGCCCAGCCGCTCCGCGGCATGTGGGATCTTCACGGACCGGGGCACGAACCCGTGTCCCCTGCATCGGCAGGCGGACTCCCAACCACTGCGCCACCAGGGAAGCCCGATAATGTATTTTAACATCAGTATTCCAATCAATCAGTAAGAGTGGCCTCCTTAAGCCACAGCATTGGAGGGGTCCCCATGCACTCCCTCAGCATGTTATATACAGACCACTGGTTATGAATCTGTCTCAGGGCAGGGACTGTGTCATACTCATCTTTGTCCCCCCAGAGCCCAGCACCTAGAATGTCCTCAATAAACAGATGTGAGCTACTCATCTTGTCTTCCCCTTGCAGTGGCACAGCACTCCTGTAAATGTGGAAAAAATAGAGAATGACTAAGGAAAGCAGACCAGGGAATGGTCTTCCTCCTTCCTTAGTTCTGCCAAGAGCCCCCAACCATTCTATCTCAAAGCTATTCCTTGCCTGTCTCACAAAGGCTGGAAGAGTATCAGTCAGGCAGAGCCCTCTCTTAGTCTTCCAGAATTCTCACCAGGGAGTGCAGCCCCCCTGGCAGTGATCATCCCCCCCCCTTCTCTTTCCAGAGGACTTCACAAATGTTCAATTCTTCCTCTCATCTGCAAGACTCTAAGGAAACCAAGAAAAGTTCTTTCTTCAGAAGGTGGGGCAGATGCCTGAGTGAGGTATTGCTAAGAGCTCCATACCAGATATAAAATAGGTATGACTTTTATAACGGCAAATTTAATGATACAGAAAATTCACCATTTAAAGTGAGAAAAGTGGTTTTGAACGTCTTTGAATGGTACTCATAAGGTAAAATATATATTATGTAAAAAGAATAATGGGACAACAGGTACAATGGGAGTTAATAATTATTATTACTCCCTCCTCCATGGTTTCCACTTTTCCTTTTGCCCTTGCCATCTACAGCTTTCCTCTCCCTCACAAAAACCTACCTCGAAAACTTGGTGTTTGCACACTGCCAAGCGATACCACACAACCCGACCCCAAGTCCAATAAAAGTCATGGAGAGAAACTGCACCAAAGCATATGATTCATGATTACCTTAAGAAACAAAGCAAATATCCACCTAAGTGTATCTCACCCTTTACCTGAGAACCACCCTATGGAGAGATACTGAAGGGACGTCTTCAGCTTCGTAACCTGGTCCTGCTCACAGATGCTAATGGATGTGGCCAGGTCAGACAGTCTTGGACCCTCTGGGGCAATGCTTAGTCAAAACCCACCTCGGGGCTTCCCTGGTGGCGCAGTGGTTGAGAGTCCGCCTACCGATGCAGGGGACGTGGGTTCATGCCCCGGTCCGGGAAGATCCCACATGCCGCGGAGAGGCTGGGCTCGTAAGCCACGGCCACTGAGCCTGCGCGTCCGGAGCCTGTGCTCCGCAACGGGAGAGGCCACAGCAGTGAGGGGCCCGCATACTGAAAAAAAAAAAAAAAAAAAAAACACCTCTGCACTGCCACTCATGTTTTATCATCAGGACACTTTCTTACAGAAATATAAAAAATAAAGGAGAAAGAAAAAATATTAAGAGGAGATTAGTATGAGGCCTTCGATCATTTTTTAAAATCTGCAATTGATTAGTGTTTTCATTATCTATTGCTGTGTATTAAACCAGCCCAACTTTAATGACATAAAACAGCAACAATTTTCATTCAGAAGAAGAGGAAGAGGAAGAGGAGGAGAAAAGGTCGGTTTCACTGGTGTCCATGGGTTGACCAGGGTCAGCTAGGCGGTTCTTACTCGGGGTCTATCGCAAGGCTGCTGTCAGAGAGGACAAGGGCTGGGGTCTTCTTGACGCTTCCTCACTCACAGTTCTGGCCAGTGATGCTGGCTCTCGGCTGGGAGCTCAGCTGGGCAGAACAGCTACCCGTAGCTCCCCAGGCGTCCTGGGCTTCTCCCAGCAGGACAACTGGGTTCTGAGAGCAAGAATCCCAGGAGAAAGAGCCAGGCGATCGCCTTTTAAGGCTGGCCTCTGGGGTCACTGTGCCGCTTCACCATATTCTCATCATCAGAAGTGAGCCTATACTCCAGGGAAGGGAAATTAGACTCCTGATTAGAGGAATATCAAAGAATATGTGGACATGGTTTTAAACCACCACTGTTAGCATTGTCATACTTTTCCTCATGTGTCCCTTTCAAAACTGTGATTAAATATGAAAAAGGCAAATTCACCAAATAAAAGCATCAGATGTTAGATCTCTCTGCTTTAATTTTTGCTCTGACAATCAACCCTTTCTTCCTACACATTTTTTGATGAATCAAAGCATCTCTGACACCTTCTCCACATCCTCTTCCTAAATATATCCTCCCGTGGGCTCTCAGGGCAAGACTACTCACTACAAGAAAGCTGAGGCCAGTGTCCACAGTAGGGAGACGATAAAGGAAAAGACTCAGACACTGGCATTCCCTGAAAAGAATAACTATGCCCAAAAGTCTAAGGAGAAATTTACCCATATGCACTATTTAGCAAGGCTGGTATGTCTGGATCTTTATCAGTGCACAAGCCATAGATCAATGGGAACATCTGCAAGGGCAGCAGCATCTTTTAAATGTCAGGGATGCTGTCCATTTATTCATTCAACAAACACCCACTGAGTACCTGCCGTGCTCAGGCACTACTCCAGGTGCTGGGATACAGAGGTGAGCAGACCAAAGTCTTGTATTCTAGCAAGTGAGACAAGTAGCTTACATGAGTGCTGGCTGATAAGTTCTATGGAGAAAAGTAAAGCAAGGAAAGCAGAAGAGCCATGGCTGGGGGATGGAGAGGACATTGTCCTTCTCTGTAAGATGGTCGGGGAAGCCTCTGATAAGCCACCGCTCAGACCTAAAGGAAGTATGAGGGGGAGTCATGCAGAGGCGTGCAGGCAGGGGAGAATGCACGGGGAGGGACCTGAGAAAGAAGCAGTCTGGGTACATCCCACTGCCACCCCCACTGCAAACCCCTTCTCCCAGCATCTCATAGCTTCAAGACAATCAAGAATTCGGCCACATTTCATACCAAGACTGAGTTCCCTGCAAGAGCCCAGCTCATTCTCCCAATAACTGCAAGTAGATTTACTCTCCCCAATTTTTTTTTTTTTTTAATTTTTGGCCACACCGTGTAGCATGCAGGATTTTAGTTCCCCAACCAGGGATCAAACCCATGCCCCCTGCAGTGGAAGTGTAGAGTCTTAACCACTAGACCACCAGGGAAGTCCCATACTCTCCTCAGTTTAAAATTGCACCCCCCCAAGAGCCTGTTAACGGTGGCTCATGGAGTCACAAATGGATGATGGTAAGAAAAAGAGAACCACGGAAAAAGGGAGAACAAAGAGGAAGCAGAAAAGATGGAGGAGAAAGAGGAAAAAAAGGCAAAGGAGGAACATCCATATGTAAGAAGACTTCCTGTATCAAACCCATGACAATGTAACCTTGTATCTCAGAACGCTGTGCCTCCTAACATGCCACATATTCTGGGCCCAGGGCAGGTATTACTGCAGTATCTCAAGAACCAAAAGAAGCAAGGCTGAAAGGCTTTGAATTAAAAACCTGTAAACACACCACATAAACACAGGACACAAACGTATGGTTTCAAATGTGCAGACACAGAGAATGGACTTGAGGACATGGGGTCGGGGGTGGGATGGGAGCGGGAAGCTGGGACGAAATGCGAGAGTAGCAATGGACATATACACACTACCGAAAGTAAAATAGATAGCTAGTGGGAAGCAGTGTATAGCACAGGGAGATCAGCTCGGTGCTTTGCAATGACCTTGAGGTGTGGGATAGGGAGGGTGGGAGGGAGACACAAGAGGGAGGGGATATGGGGACATATGTATGCATATGGCTGATTCTCTTCGTTGTACAACAGAAACTAACACAGTATTGTGAAGCAGTTTTACTCCAGTAAAGGTCTATTTAAAAAAAAAAAAACTATTCCAGATAACGATTAAAGCAATCACATCTTTGGTTCCTATCAGTAAGCAATTTTGCCTGAGTATCAGTAACTTTATCTCTACAAAAGTGCACTTGATTAAATAAGGGGATGCCCAGTTTTAAAAAGAGTTCTGCATTTCTGTGAATTGTTAAGAAAAATAAATAAATATTTCTTTTTTAAGCTCTTTTGAAAAAAAAATTCCCAATTAAAAATCTTTCCCTCTCGATCTATTTTATACATGTATTTATTTATGTCATATGTATTTATATCTCATATATTATTTTATTTCAATTATGCCCCCAAAACCTATTTCTTTGGCATACTTCTAATTTCCAAAAGCCCCTTCATTGTGTCTAGACAGATTTTTTTCAAAAGAGCATCAGGGTTGTTTGAAATTTACAAAAAGAAAAAGTTGAATGAACAAATGCTAAAGTCTTTATTTGATGCTGAAGTCTTTCTATGATGCTTCTATGAAACTTTTTAAATTACCTGCACCAAAGGTTACTGGCCTTTCAAATATGCTGAATCCCACCCTTAATAGCAGCCATCATTACAGGAAGCAGGGGTTTCTGGGTTTCCAGGCCGTGCTCGGTGGCCACTAAGCACTTGATAAATAAGTGCTGATTGAGATGCCTCCTCACCCTCTCTCTGGCTCTGCCACATGGCAAAGAAGTGGTTACACCAGGTTTTCTGACTCAGCTATGACTTGGCTGAGGAATTCTTATCACCAAAGGGGCTTTAGCTGGAAGTTCTTACATAAAATAATACTAAGAATTCATCCGAAAAACCACTGTTCATGATTTTTTTTTGCAGCAACACAAAAGATTACTAAGAATAAAATACTAATAAATAATACTAAGAATAAATGCTAAGAATAATACTAAGAATCATCCGAAAAACCACTCTTCGTGATTTTTTTTTTGCTAGCAACACAAAAGATTTGCATTCAAAATTTACAAGATTTAATTTAGTGTTTGACCTTGGAGTTCTCTGGATACTTTTGTACACAAAGTAAAGAAAATCATTTCTAAGGTATTTTCAAAACATAACTGGCAGCACCAAGTTATATTTATATTAATTATACTTAATTACCTAAAGAAGTAATCGACATGCCAAGAGCAAAAACATAAATTATTTGAAATGTGAAGATCTATAGCAGCCTAGAATGTGGCCACTGAAAGAAATAGGTAGCTTAACCAATGGTGTCCAGGTTTTTGGTTAAAAATGGAGGAGTGACTTGTCTTCTCTTTGAAACAAACCAAACACTAAAGCTGTATTTAATGCATCTTTAATGAAACTAGAACTGCGTCATCATTTTGAAACATATACAAGGAAGAAAGACTGCAAAGAGAGGCAACAACTAAATTGGACGAGGCAAGGGAGATGTGGTGGGGATTGCTGTGTGCTCACAAGACTCATCTCCTTTTCCTGCCAGCACACAGTCAGAATACATTTCCCAGGCTCCTTGCAGTAAGCTTTGGCATGCTGCTGGGTTTTGACTCATGAGTGTGAGAGGGAATGGGTTACTTCTAAAAGAGGTGTGCCTTCTCTCTCTTTTCCCCACAGCCAGTATGCATAGGCTTGGGAACCAAGGGGAGGGGGTAGAAATGGCCACTTTCAATTTTATACCAGATTACTTCATGGGGAAAATTTATTTTCCCTTCCAACTCTTGGGATCAAAGGGTTTGGTAGTCTTAATGCTCAAAGGAGAAATTCTTTGCCCAAGGAATACAGTTTTGGATCTTTTACAGGAGAAGCTGAGACTATTCCATGGCCAGTTAGAGCTCATCGTACAATTGACCCCAAAAGCAGAGGAGAGGGTCTCTGTACTGACAAGGTGACAGGAAGACTTTGGATGCTGTGACTCACTAGGTCTGGAGCTCAGAAGGTTGGTGGGGTACCTCTTAACAATTCTTGGCCCAATACTTCTGGTCAATGGAAAACTGAGGTAATATAATAAAGACAAAACAACCAAGGCCTCAGACCCCACATGACTGAAGGTTTGAGTCATCCCACCAGGTGAAGAACCCTATGTGGCCAAGATGCTGCAAGAAAACAGAGGAAATGGAACATGGATCTCCTCAACCCTTCATTGCTGTGCTCTGTCACCATTCTCCCCTGCCTTTGGACCTTTGCACATGCCGGCTTATGGCAAAAGCTGTTAATGCTCACTAATATCCATGTGCTCTTCTGCATTGAGTTACCAGTATCTTACCTAATTTAACCTTATGAACATGCTAGACAATTAGGTGGGTATCATCTCTTTCAAATTTTTCCTAATTTATTATTTAAATGAGGTCAATTTACTGCATCAACAGGTTAAATAAGAAAAATCTCCTAAAAATCTTAATGGTAACTTTAAAAGAATGTCTTAAAAATGTTTATGCCTTTTAACTCTAGGAATTTATGGAATCTATGGATATTATAAAGACCAAAAAATGTACACACCAAGGTATTCATTGCAGCATTATATGTAATTGTCAAAAGTAGAAACAACCTAAGTATCAACCAATAGATAAATGGTTAATTAAATTATGGAAATTTCATAAGACAATAATTATATAGCCACTAAAAGTATATTTGCAAAGAAATATTAATGACATGGAGGAAGTGGTCATGCTAAAATAAGTGAAATACTATATACAATACAGTCTACATTAGATGAAGCTTTCTAAAATCTCTCTACTTATTTGAATTTTTTTTTGTTTTCAGTGAGTTCTATGGTCTGAATGTTTGTGTCCCCACAAAATTCAGATGTTGAAATCCTAATGCCCAAAGGCAGGCCTTTGGGAGGTCCTTAGGTCATGAAGGCGGAACACTCATGAATGGGATTGGCGTTCTTATAAAAGAGATCCCAGAGAGCTCTCTCTCTCACCTCTTCTACCATGTGAGGACATGGTGAAAATGTGCCTTCTATGAATTAGGAAGCCCTCAGCAAACACGGAACCTGCCAGTGCCATAATCCTAGACTTCCCAGTCTCCAGAACTGTGAGAAATAAATGTTTGTTGTTTATAAACGAACCAGTCTGTGGTATTTTATTATAGCAGCCCAAATGGACTAAGACAATGAACATGAGCCTAAGCTACTTTTATAATAAAGTAAAAAAATTAAAATCTTAAGGGTTCTATTCACATATGGCTTTTACCTTAAATTTCCATCCCCATCACATAGTTAGAGCCTCATGAAGAACTAGGAGTGCCCTCTGAAGTTACAAAATCATAATCTTTATCTATTAACTTGTAACTTTAGGCTTTCTAAAAATCTTAAGAGAATGTGAAAAGCAGATTTTTAATAAGTCTAATCCTTCCAGCCAAGACCTGGAAATAATGTGGCCATGATCTTAACAGAGGGCTACAGAACTGAGGCCTGGATCTTTTCCATGGATTGTGTTTCCTGAGGCTCCCATGACTTTAAAAAAAAAAAAAAAAGAACACAGGCATTCACCAGTTTTGTTGTTGTTGTTGTTTTACATCCTGAAAAGCACTAAAGAGATCATTGGTATCAAGAGTCTGCAAAAGAAGTAAACAGTTTTCAATTTGTTGACTTCATGTGTAACTCCAACCATTTTGAAATAAGCAGATACAGGAATTATTTCACGAGAAAACAATGCAATAGAGTTAGTGAAGCTCTCAAAACCAACTGTATTGCATTACTCTTAAAAGTAAAAAAAAAAAAAAAAGAGAGAGAATACCAGACTCTTCCATGTAGTAAGATGCCCTGTGGTTAAATCAGAAAGATAAGTCATTATCCCGTATGGAATGATAAAAGCGGACAGTGGGGTGGGAAGGTGGGGAAATGGGCAGATAAAAAAGACTCTTTCCCTAAGCTCTCATCCAGTGATCTGATTACGTTTCCTGGATTATGTAGCAAAGGTGCTTAGAAGAATGCATTTACTTAATTGATGCCCTTTGAAAGATACTTACTTGACCTTGCTTTCCTCCTATGCCTACAGAGTAAATCTGAGGTTTGGTCCTCCCTTGTATCTGATGGGGCAGCCAAGAGAATGCTCAGGCATGTAAGCAATTTACTCAAAAACAGACACAACACTGTGACAAAGCCAGAGAACAGCTAGAATCTATTATCACTTGAATTCCAAATTTTTAGGTTGATTTCTCCCACTGTGAGGATTTTCTGTGCCAAGTCAATTAATTACAGGTTTATGGATCTCCGTTTCCCTTCCACTCAAAATAAAATGGATCCCTATCACATTAGAAGTACAAGGCACTCTGTTTCCCTAAGAAAAAATTATCATGCTCAAACATCTAAGCTCCAAAGGAAGATTCAGTTTCGTTTTTTTCTGAAGCATAATAGAACCATGATAAAACTACCAATCAAAAAAGAAATTAAATGAAGCAGATAACTTTGAAGTTGCTTAATACTACCTTCATGTTGAACTCTAAGTATTTGCTGTCAACTAAAGATGAAGAATTCATTAGTACCATATTTTATAGAATACTGACATGTTTCATTGTTTCCTCTTTGCCCAGTCTTTCCCTGCTTCAACCCATTATCCAGGATGAAACCAGAACAACCTAAAAGCCACAAATCTGATCTCAACACTTCCCTTTTTTAACTATTCAATGGTTCCCACTGTCACTTGTGTGAAGCACAAATTCTCCAACATGGCTCCCAAGTTCCCAAATTAGCTGGACTCCTGTCTTCCTCTCCAGTCCTAACAGCTGCCTGGAACCCTTTGTGTCCTATGCTTCTGCCTACCTAGGGCTTCTCAAAAACGCAGCACTACCTCCTGCCTATGATCTGTGTACGTGCTGTTCTCTTGTAGAAACTCTTAGTGCTTACTATGTATCCTTGTCTTTCTCTCTAACTCCCAGACCCTAAGCATCTAGGAGGATCATGTGATTGATTTTTGCCAATGATGTGTGAGCAAAAGTGATGAGCCATCTTCAGTCCAAGAGTTAAGAACAGGTGTGAGATTTCCACACTCTGCTGGCCATGGGTGATGGACACCCACTAGTGGAGCTGATCTTGCTCTGTCTCTTCTCTATGTGAGTAGAGCATTGTTCCATCCATTCCATCTAGCAATTCCGATACTGAGATGCAGTGGCCAGAAGTGTTTAGCGTCTCTCCCTGGGATTGGAAGATGCATGGTACACTACTCCCTCAGCATTGCTAACCAGTGCATGGTGCTCTGCTGGACGTGAAGTTTCCATTTTTTCCACTCTAAAGCTTCCCCACTTCTCTGCCGACATGTAAGGCCTAGAACTTACCTTCACCTGCCAGGGAGCATCAGGGACTCAAACCCGGCTTCTCACGCTTTGTTGGAGGTGGATTTTCTGAGGAAGCTTAGCTTCAGTGCCCCTGGCCAACACGTAATTGCTGGTGGCTGACTCCTTGCTAGAGCACGCTCTGAATAAAGAAGATCAGGGCAAATCTGATCAACTTCTAGTGGTTCCTGTGGAACTTGGACTATAGCACCAGCATCACCTGGGAACTTGTTAGAAACACAAATTCTCAAGCCCTATCCCAAACCCACTGTATCAGAAACTCTGGAGGTGGGGTCTACAATCTGTTTGAACAAGACCTCCAGGTGCTGCTGGTCCTACAGTTTGAGAACTACAACAGTATAATGGGGTCTGAATTACTCTATGTCCCAAAGGCATTTATCCTTTGGGGCCTATATGCATAAGTGGCACCATAAGGTTCCTTCCCCGTGAGAAGATCCTTCCAGGCTGATATTCCCCCAGTCATTGCTACCAAGCGCCAGACAAGCCCCATCTGAACAGCAAGGACAGCACATGCCTCCTCTGGGATCCATGCTTTTTGCGTAACATGGCAATCCCCTTTGCAACGTGCCACATGCATTTCCTCTCCTTCGTTTTCTGTGCCACCTGGCATTGTGATCTGTTAGAAGACAAACACACTGAATTTGGCTGTGCCCAGTTACTAAGTGTTCTTAAGAAACAGCCAAATTATTCTTGCGACATGGCTCCCTTCCTACTGACTGTTGCCTTATATTTTTATGAGTGTTCTAACATGTGGAAATGGATGTCCTCTAAGCTGAAATCTCATTTTATAGAAGCCAGAAATAGCTGAGAGGGGATTCAGAATAGCAGTTTCCAATATAGATGGACTTCTCTCCAGGCTCACAATATTGGTTACAAGTACCTTGGAACACAGTAGATGAGAGAGATGAAGAGGAAGAATTTTGCCTTCCAGGTTTTAACTTACAAGTTGAAACTTCCTGATTTAGAAGCTTTACGAAACAAATTATTTTTTCAGAAGCATCACAGTGGGTTTCAAACAGCTGAAACCAGGGGTAGATGTAGGTGTTGAAGCCTCTAAAGCTTAAACAGTCTCAGGATTCCTCTTTTTTGAAAAGGATACAAAATTGGGTACGATGTGAAGGAAATCAGAAATTACAACAAAATAAAAATTTTGGAAAACTGGTGAATATCACAAGCATCATAAAACCCAGGAGGAAATAATATAAAAATTAACATAATATAAAAATAAAGTCCTGACACATCTCAAAAATACTTCCTTCCTACATTTTTGGCCACATGCTCTCTGATCACCTCTTCATATGACAAAGATTCTGTAGCAGCAAATACGAGATCAGAGACTTTTCTCTAGCATCGTTGATCAAATTTTTTTAATTGAGAGCTTAGAAATCTCTAAAGCATCACAACTGTTATTGATAATGTTTTAGGAATTGTCAAATTTGGGAAGATTTCTATCAAGTTTCCTTCACATATGAGCTTTCCAGTTTGAAAGAGTTTTCACAGACTGGCTCCATGCTCCACAACGTGTCGACTGTGCTTCTCCCCGCCTCCCACATATTTGGGTACCAGGACTTCTGGTGTCTCTCTACCAGGAGAGCAGCAGAGTCGGCCATTCCTCTTTGAGGACAGGAGCAATAATTGAACTGTAGACAGACAGGGGTGCAAACCAAATAAGTATATTCCACTAAACCCAAGTTAGAAGGGTACCCAACTGAACTTTCCCTTAGACGGTTCCCAAAAATGCCTCGGCCACTTGACTTCCAGCCATATGAGGGGAGATGTACCTGAGGAGAAGCTGGAATAGAGAGAGGCCAAAGTGTCTGACATTTGTACCTTTTACAATATGTGACGTTGTGAACACGTTGCTAGGGCCAGTGCAATCCTGGGACCCTGAAGCTAAGCTTCCTCAGAAAATCCACCTCCAACCAAGCGTGAGAAGCCAGGTTTGAGTCCCTGATGTGCCCTGGCAGGTGAAGGTAAGTTCTGGGCCTTTAATTGACAACCAAGGAAAAGGGGAGGCAGAAGGGGACAGAAGGAAATGGTGGAGAGAAGGTGACAAGAAAACACTGGTGGCCTGAGGCTACTGTATGAAGGGGATGGGGGGAGGTACCCTGAAGAATATGTGCATTTTTAAAGAGGCAAATGCACTCGCCTGTGCTTCTCCAGCTAGCCTGCAACCCAGAGCTCATGTGTCAACGAAGCAAATTTGTCATAAATGATTAACTTCTGGAAGAACAAATCATTTGACCTCTCCAGCTGAACAAACACAGAACTCCAGCGACTAAAAGAGCCAAAGGCAATGCTTCAGCAACACTGAACACATTTTCATAAAAGTCCTGCCATCTCATGTCACAAGAGCCTGAGGGAAGCTTAGGTAATGGCGTCTCTTTAGCTAGAGGAAAAGAATTCCCTGGGCTTGGGGTTGTGGCTACAGTTCATGAAAGATACAGAGAATGGCAAAATCAAAGAGTAATTTTGCTGCAGCTTTGGAAACACCCACGGATTCTTAAAAGGAGAGTTTGATTTATGAAAAGATTCCAGTTTCTGGGATGTCAGCAAAGAAATTGAATGAAGATAGCAAAATAGTGCAAGGAGCCATCGAATTATGCCACGTGCAAGTTTCAAGTGACTCTGCTTCTATCCTAAGGGCTCAGCCATCATAATTTACACAAAATAGCTTTTGGCTAGAAGAGTTCTTTGGGATACAGAATGCAAATGTGCAATCACATTAATTCCAAGTTTCCCTGTTCTGTGCTGCTTTCTTTCACAAGTAGATTTTTAAATAAGGAGAAAGTACCCCCTGTGCCCGGGGAATTCTTGTTTCATTCAGATGTAGCTTAGCAAGGACTTTCACAAATAAAATGCAAGTGAGAATAGAAAAAATTAATTAGAAACAAAGATCAGAATTCCTTTTCATTAACTCCATAAAAACCACCATCCCTTCAAAAGAAAACTTGAAGAAATGTTAATACACTAAAATTAAAATTCAAGTCACCACTTGTTTTCTTTGCCATGACCTTGCTAAATTAAAATTAATGATCTGATCAGCTCAGAGACCACATCTTAAAGGGCATTTTCTCCTATAAAGCGGAAGGTCAGAATTCTGTTCTGAAGCCTGTACCTGACCTGTGGTTATTGAAAAACCAGTGTTCCCCCTTTAGGCTCTGGAAGCCAGCACCCGCTGAACAGTGAGACAGTGACCCTGAGGGACGGCTGATTTCTTTGAATGAAGCATCAAATACATGGCGATGCTTGTAATACATAAAAAAAATGATTACAGTTTTACTTTAAGTTTTACCCACATGAATACACACATAGTAACCTACAGTTTCATCTTAAGTTTAAAAAGTTGAAAAGATAGAAATAACTTATGAAAATTATTTAAAACAAAACACATTCACAGCAACTACATTATATCATTTACATGAAATGCATTCTTTAAAAAAATAAATATATTTAAGGTTTAAAAGTGTGTTCATCACAAGAAACTTGGAAAGAAAAACAGGAGAAAAAAAAAACCATCAATGCATCTAACATCCAGATACAACCATGCCAACCTATGGGTTTATCTTCTTCTGGTATTGTTGTTGTCCATATTTTTTTACATATAAATGTCAATATGTGGAGTATTCAAAATTTTATATGCAGATTTTCAGTTTTTCTTGATTATACAAATAATACCTGCTTTTTGTAGATCATCTACATTATATAGAAAATTGTACATCCAAAATGCTACCATCTAGAGAGAACACTTTAAATATGTTGGTGTAACTCTTTACATTATGTTTTCTTTTTTTTTAAACCTAAGCAAGTAAATATGTTCACATTCTTGTTTAATTATTTTTTTCTTTTTCAGAAAGCTTAGGATGCCATAGAATGATAGGGAAATCTAACAAGACAATATGTAATAGAATAAAGTGTTGTCATTGAGAAAATATGGAGAGGTAGTTCCAAAAGTTAAAATTAGCACAAGTTCTGGAAAGAAGGAAAACTTTTACACACTATAAGAAAGAATATCCTAATAAATCTTTGGAGATTGATCAGAACAACTTATTTGAGAGTTGTTCATGCTGAGAACATTCCTTCCGTCTCTTCCCACCCCTGGTTCCCACCCCATCCTCTGAATTCAACCTGAAGTTGAGAATGACTAATCTTAGGTGCAACATCAAATGTTAAGCAGTTTTCTACCATTGGTCAGCTTTCCCATTGAAAACAGGAAAAAGGAGATTACTTAAATAATATATTTGCATAGCATTTCTTCTTTTATTGAACTATAATTGATATATAACATTATATTAGCTTTTGCTGTACAATATGATTTGACATTTGTGTATATTGCAAAATGATCACCATAATAAATCTAGTTAACATCCATCACCATACATAATTACAAAAACTTTTTTTCTTGTAATGAGGACTTTCGTGATCTACTCTCTTAGCAACTTTTAAATATGCAATACAGTATGATTAACTATATTCACCATGCTGTACCTTACATCCCCATGACTTATTCATTTTATAACCAGAAGTTTGTACCTTTTGACTTCCTTCACTCCTTTTGCCCACCCCTAACCCCCACCTCTGGCAACCACCAATGGGCTCTCTGTATCTATGAGCTCTAGGGTTTTTTGTCTTTTTTTTTTAAGAGTCCACATATAAATGAGATCATATGGCATTTGTCTCTCTCTGTATGATTTATTTCACTTAGCATAATGCCCTCAAAGTCCATCCATGTTGTTACAAATGGCAAAATTTCATTCTTTTTTATGACTGAGTAATATTCCAGTGTATGTGTGTGTGTGTGTGTGTGTGTGTGTGAGTGTGTGTGTGTGTGTGTACCACATCTTCTTTATCCATTCACCCATCTATGGACACTTAGGTTGCTTCCATATCTTAGCTACTGTAAGTAATGCTGCAATGACATAGAGGTGCTTATATCTTTTCCAGTGAGTGTTTTTATTTTCTTCAGATAAATACCCAAAAGTAAAATTGTTGGATCATATGGTACTTTCATTTTTTTAATTTTTAAACTTCATGCTATTTTCCACAGTGGCTGCACCAATTTACATTCCCACCAACAGTGCACAAGAGTTCCCTTTCCCCTACATCTTCACCAGTACTTGTTATTTTTTGTCTTTTTGATAATAACCTTTCTAACAGATGTGAGGTGATATCTCATTGTGGTTTTGATTTGTATTTCTTTAATTATTAGTGATATTGATCATTTTTTCATGTACCCGTGGCCATCTGTATGTACCTGTATATCTTCTTTGGAAAAATGTCTATTCTTCTGCCCATTTTAAATCAGATTATTTGTTTTTTGATCTCTAGTGAACTCAGTAGGTAGTGCAACTATCACCACTATCAAATTTCAGAACATTTTCATTATCCCCAAAAGAAACCCATACCCGTTAGCAATTACCCCTCCACACAAGCCCTTTCCTCAAGCCCTGGCAATATTTCCTATTTTTTGAGAGTTGACTCTTAAACATTTACTACACACCACTGTTAGGAACCCATCTGTTTCTATAATAACAGTTACTTTTCTCTTTCTTCTCCCTTAATGCTTTGAGTCTCCAAATACCTTGAGGCCTCCTAAACCTGAAGATCTAGATCACAAAGATTTGTATACCTTTAAAAATAAGTTATTTAGCTCTTGCTTAATTCAGTTTATCCATCACAGAATGAGATGAAAAATAGTCATGCATAGAGAGAAGATCAGGAACTAATAAATCTTTTAAAAGGCTAGATCACTTTCTGCGGGATTAGTATGTGGGACTTACTTCTGCATGAGACAATGAGCTCTTGTCTATTTTTAGATTAGATAATGCATTTCCTAGGACCTATAGGAAGCTTTGGCTTCTCTTATTACTGAGCACACATGCAGAGACCACAGATTTTGTGAAACAGGGGGAAAAAATGACAAGGAAAAAGGATTGGTGGTTTGCTCTTTTGATCTCTAATGCAACACCATCAGGAAAGATGAAGCAAAATGCCCAAGAATTTACTAAAAGAAGTTCACCACAAGTACACAAAATGCACATGTCAAAAGATGTATATGCATGTACACACTCCTGTGAGTGCACATGAACCATGAGAATATTTGTTAATGTCCTAATGACTCCCTAACCCCAGAACAGTCTCCCCAGATACGGGCTCCCAGGCACCAGATGCATATTACTCATCTAATTAATGCTTGCTGAATGAACTTGTTTCTAAATCTTTTATATTTGCAAGCAGGGAATGCTGGGCTGTCCTCTCAAAGTGTGGTCCACTGACCAGCTGCATCAGCTTTATCTGGGAGCTTATTAGAAATGCAAAGCCTCAGGTCCCACCCACGCTTACTGAACTGCATTTGTATTTTATCAACACCTCTATGTGATTCACGTGTGCATTAATGTTTGCGAGGCATTGGACTGAAACTGGTGGAGGACCCTTTAATTGACATCTGTTGTCATCTCACTTTTCTGAGTTTGTATAGAGAAAGAATTTGTGGACACTTAGATAGAATTCATCTAAATGATCCCTAACCAGAGCTTAGATGTCTTGGGAATCCCCATCCCATCCCAAGCTTTAGTTTTGGAGCTAAAACAAGAGGCTAATTCTCTGCCCAGGTTGGAACCTTACTGACTTCAGAAAGGTCAATGGCCCGTCTTCATGGATCATGGAAAGTTTTACTCAAAAAAAAATTTTTTTATCATAAAAGAAAATAATATGCTTACTACAGAAAATCTAGAGAGCGATGGAGGAGAAAATTAAAATCACCCGACTTTTAACCTCCGAGTGTTAAACCCTTAACATTTTGGCACTTTTTTTTTGTACATGAGGATGTCCCATGCTGTTTCCAGTGGAATTCTTTATTTTACACAGTTGAGAGAATGAAGTATAAGAGTTTGTATCCTGTTTTTTTCACAAGTCGTGATTATTCTCATACCCCTAAAAATTCTTCAAGAATGATTTTAATGACCTAATATTCTGTGTGACTGAACCATATTTTATTGAAATATTCTCACATTCTTGAATATTTTTAGACTTTTTTAACCCTTATGTATGACATTGTGATTAACATCCTTCTGTACAAATCTTTCTGTGATTTTCTGATTTCTTCTTTATAGAATTTCATAAGTACACTTGTGGGGTCAAGTGGTGTGAACTTTACACCTGATTGACACACAATGTAGAACTTTATTGTGTATCATAATGTGGGGCAAGCCCCCCAGAACCTCAGCAGGCAGATCACACTCTCACCAGCCATTTCAACTCCCCAGCTTCTTGGATGACAATTATCATTGCATTGTTTTAATTTGCATTTCTTTGATAGCCAGTGTGGTTTCTTCTGTGAATCTCCTATACTCCTTGGTCTTGATCTGCTTTTTTGTTGGGGCGCTACTATAATCAGAGATGCTAATATCATCCATCATTAACTCTTTATCTTATCATTTGCTTTTTCCAATTGCCATTTAACTGTTTATAAAGTCATATAAATGTTTTACATTTTAAATTTTAAATTGAATATACTGTAGTCAAAATTATGAATCTTTTCTTTGTGATTTCTTTATGATTTCATAATACTTATGCTTAGAAAGATCCTCACCACTAAAAAACACATAATTAATCTCTATATCATTTCCAGAACAAGGTGAAATAGCAGAGCTGATAGTTACTATCCTAACTTCATTCCTGATCAAGCACAATGTTGGCTTTTACCAACATCACGTCCTTTGCCATTTTTTGGTGACGTTTCCTTAATTATATCTATCGCCTAAGACATATTCAGGAGTCTGACAGCCAATCTATCTCATTGATCTGTCAATTCTTCTTCCAGTATCATATGATTTTAACTATATTTTAGCCTTAAAACACCTGGCTAACTCAGTTTCTACAAATAAGGTGTGCTCTTACTCTTTTACTTTCTACCTTTAGCTTCTTATGGTGTAAATCAAATTTCAAACCCAAAAGCTGATATGTCTGCCCACATTTTTGGCAAAGAAGCAGGTATCTTTTGTTGCTGTAATGTAGAGCATTAGATATGAATAGAGGTAGGCTCCTCATACTGCCCTGATAGCTTTGCCTTGCCAAAAAAGAAACTGGAATGTACAGAACTTTTTTTTTTTTTTTTTTTTTTTTTTTTTTTTTGCGGTACGCGGGCCTCTCACTGCTGCAGCCTCTTCCGTTGTGGAGCACAGGCTCCGGACGCGCAGGCTCAGCGGCCATGGCTCATGGGCCCAGCCGCTCCGCAGCATGTGGGATCTTCCCAGACCGGGGCACGAACCCGCGTCCCCTGCATCGGCAGGCGGACTCTCAACCACTGCGCCACCAGGGAAGCCCTGTACAGAACTTTTTGACGTGAGGTCCGAAGCTTCATTATATTTTGCCATGCAAAACAATATCCACACACACACACAAAAAACAATATCCACTCTCTTTCTTGACATATCTGGCTGTTTGGGGATATTAAAAATCCTCTTTAAACAGCTAGGGAAAAGTCTATTTATCTTTATAGCTATTTTTGTGGTTGAAATTGTGAATATCAAGTGCCCTATATTTTCTTGAAGAAATATTTTCCTTTTCTTTTTGGCTTACCTCAACATAGACTCACTTTTTAAATTCCTCACAGCAGGTGTCCTTAAGTAAACCGCTCAAGGGGTGTAGCGAGTGAGGCAGAGTTTGCCCTCAGTGTTCAACAGAACCGGGTCATCTGCTGAGTTCCTTAACTACTATTAGCTTCTGCTTTGTCATTTATAAAATTAAGAAAAGAACAGCTCCTGTCTTGCTGAGTTGATAGAATAGTTAAATGAGATTATGCATGGAAGAAGCTAACAGAATGCCTGACACAGAATCAACCCTCAATAAATATTAGCTTAAAAACTGGACCCAGGGCTTCCCTGGTGGCGCAGTGGTTGAGAGTCCGCCTGCCAATGCAGGGGACGCGGGTTCATGCCCCGGTCCGGGAGGATCCCACGTGCCGCGAAGCGGCTGGGCCCGTGAGCCATGGCCGCTGAGCCTGCGCGTCCGGAGCCTGTGCTCCGCAATGGGAGAGGCCACGGCAGTGAGAGGCCCGCGTACCACAAAAAAAAAAATAGACCCACTAATTCCAGCCCCCCTCAGTCTTTGCAGATGATCTTGCTTGACCTCTACTTTGCTGAGAAAGTGAAGTTCTCAGTCTACCCCTCCTTTATGCTCATCCTTGACCCTAACAATCTTATTCCCTCCTTCCTCCTATCTCGAGAGAAGAAGGTCATCCTCCTTGCCAAGGCTATCACTGTATGTGTGATCATCCTTCAATGCAGAAGCTATAATACCTTTATAAACTGGCTTTGGAAGCCACACACTACTCTTTCCACTATATTCTATGGTTCCCATACTCCAGCCCTGATTCAACATAGAAGGGAACAGCAGAAGTACATGAACACTAAAAGGCAATGACCACAGGGGCCATCGTAGAGGCTACCAGAGTCCAGTAGACACTCTCCTCTTCCCCCATCCACACTGGCCACAATTTCTCATCCTCTACCCTCTCAGGTAGAGTTCCTATCTGCAAACAATCCAAGTTGACTCCAAGTATTCAGAAGAGGAATTTATTAAAAAGATTTTTTGGGGATGGCTGGTGACCCAAGGTGGCTGAAGTTACATTTCCAAGAACAATGACCAAACCAGGCCACAGAACTGGCAGGATGAGAAGACAGTTCCCATCGCTGTGGCTGTTGTTACTGCCGCCTCACTGGGCATCCCAGGGAGCCATGGTGGTCACGGTCACACCCCAACAGTGACACTTTATTGTTTTGAGTTGGGACTGCAACCTCACAACCTCTGCTCCTCAAAAAGCTAAAACCTCTGATGCCACCCACCCAACAAAAATAATAGAAGGTTTTACAGGTAGGTCTTTATCCAAGTTGTTCCTTTCTGAACAGATGTTTAATATGGGCGTGTCTGATCAGTGCTGCATGAGTCACATTCTTGCATCCCAAGTACAAGAGGGGCTGGGAGTCTCAGTTTTCTGAGTTCTGCTTTGTTTTTGGTGAGACAAGATGCAAAAGGCCAGAAATACCCCAAACGTTGCAAGGGTTTCAAAAAGTGTAGGACACCCATAAAGAAGGACAAATTGTCCACGATACCCACTCCTTTTAATCCTTACAATTTGGCTTGTGTCTTGCTGTTCCACTAAAGCTGTTTCTCAGTGGTCCTCGGGGCCATACAACAAGCCTTCTCACCCTGGATCAGTCCTTTACAAGCTGGAGAAATGAAAGTAGCCCTTGGCCATCATCTTAGGCAGGTTCCCCAGAAATGGACCTGGAGACAAGAATTCCTTTCCAAGTGATTTATTAAGGAGCCTGGCTGAGAAGTGGGGGAAGCAGAAGGAAGAGGAAGAAGCCAACAAGTGCGGGCGCAATTTCAGCCCAAGTCCCATGGAGTAGATTCAGCCTCATCCTGCAGGGCACTCTGGAGGGTAAACTATGCCTCAGAGTTGTCCTGCCCTGAGGCCAGGGAGCTTTCACAATCTACCTTTGCAAGGAGCCAGAGAGGGACTTGACCATCTAGCTCTTTGATCTTGAAGGTCAGATGGCTACAGTAGCCTGAGGGTTGTCCTCTGAAAAAGAGAAAAAGATCTGAACCTTTGGAGATCAAAGCACACAGATCCCTTCGGGAAAAAGTGCAAGCACATGTTAAAAGGGACCCGAGGATTCCTGGGCAGAGGACAAACAGAGCCCAGGAGAATCAAGGAGTTAGTATTCAATTTCAAATACACACACTCAGGTAGTGGTCCAACCTGAGTCTACAGCCTTGCTAGTTGTGCTGTCCTCAACCAGCCACCATGAAGCCATGTATCTCACTAATCCCCTGGATCTACCTCAACCTTCATCCAGCTGTACTGTTGGCTTACACACATATCCCTAACCTTTCTTGACTTTCATAGCATCATTTCCTACAGCAGGAAATGCTCCCC
This sequence comes from Mesoplodon bidens, assembly GCF_964165515.1. NCBI lineage: Eukaryota > Metazoa > Chordata > Mammalia > Artiodactyla > Ziphiidae > Mesoplodon > Mesoplodon bidens. Next base: position 41,202,833 of record NC_138162.1, on the reverse strand, counting down.
CCCTGGGTTGCACCTATCGTAGAGCTCCTGAAGAACCTGCTCAAACACTGCCTTGTCTCCCCAGCCCTCAAGCATAGCTCTCTCTTGAACTAGAGGAGACTCTAGCGTTTCAGAGCCTTATCACATATTGTAGGTATTTATGTTCTTGTCTTATCTTCACTGATGGATTTTAGACTCCGGAGGACAAAGGCAGCTTCTTATAAAACTATGTTTACTGCATAGCATCTTCTTCATAGTATTCACTTACATGTGTCTGTTGAAAGAATCCTGCTTCTGAGTTCATGAACCATCTAGAATCTTGCAATTTACTTTGAAAATAGAGCATTCCCTAAAGCAGAACCTCCAGTGTAATACCTTAAATATATCCCTTTGTTGAAAGCAGAAGAATAATATAATATACTTTCATGTAATTACTCCTGATCCAAACAGTAAGTATGGAAATAAAAGATGTGGCTCTGGGTCCCCAGGCAAAAAAATTCTGGAAAATTTCCCTGACTTTTGTAGACAGTTCTCATCAAGTGAATTTACCCGCAGTCCCTACTAAGGCAGGGCTGATGTCATCTTAGCTGCTGGGAACCACATGTGCTCTTGTGCCCTCATCTACTTAAAATCCTTCAATAGTTTCGCACTGGTCTTAGAATTCATCATTCACAAGGCCCTGTCTAACCCCCAACCTCATCTCAGCACACTTTTCCTTTGCTCACAAAACTCCATCTGCAACCATCTGTCCTCACTGCTTCTATACACCACAGTTTTCTTTGCTTTAGAACTATTGTCCTCGATGTTCCCTCTGCCTAAGTACCTTTCCCTCCCCCACAGGGGACATGGAGGGTTGGCTCCTCTTCATCTTTTTGGTCTCAGATCTCTTAGCATTCGATCTCAAGTGGCCCTTTCACCCCTTCCCCAGGAGGTGTCAATCCTATCACTTCGTTTATGTCCTTCAAAGCTTTGATGACCATCCTAAATTATAATTCAAATGATATTTTCTCCCTTTCCCAAGTAAAATTACAAGTTGCCCAAAGGAGATTGCCTTGTGTATATGCTCAGGGCCAACAAAAATTATTGAGTCAGTATAGGCATTCCATTAATAATTATTAATGAATGAATGGGAAAATATGCTTTGGAGAAGAAAGGTCTTCTTATTTCAGGACAACAAAACAAAATTATAAAGCAATAGGTAAATTTGACTTCATACCATTTGGAAAGTTTCTATGTGATAAAATGTGAGTAACCATGTAAAAATAGAAAAAGAAACTTGGAACACACATAACAGACATTATTAATGATCTCCATCAATTTAGGTGACTGATCTTACATGAATGAGAAGGATTTCACTTTATAAAAAGTAAAAAGGAGTCCAGGGCCCTAATAAGAGTAAGATTATCATTAATAACAAAGAGAAAATTAATGCACCCCCAAATAAGCAAAGACAATTTATGGCATCACCACTAAATCTCCACTGAACACGGGAATTATTTGACCCCCAGTCCCTGACCCCAGTGTATCCCTGAACTACTTGTGTCCACTTAGAACTTTGCACCTCCCCCAAGAAAGGCACAAATCACGTGGTCTTACAGCTAGTCGTCTAGGCATCTGTTTGGGAGAGCCTCAGGGAAGGAATGGTGTCTTGTTTGTTGTTCTCCAGAGCCAGCTCAAAGCTTGTCACAAAGCAGGTTATGAGGTGGGGAGAAGAGGACTGGGAGGACGGGGAGGGTCAATAACTGCAAAAATAAAGCCTTTGAGCAGGTAAGGGGAGATGAAACCCAAGAGTAAAGTGGAGGTGCTGGCCCTCCTTCATAGTCATTAATGGGAAGGCACAGGCAGATGAGGGAGTGTGTGCTTAAGGGGTTTCATCTCCTCAACTGAATATGAGGCAGACACAGAGGAATGTAAAAGATTTGAGGGGAGTGAAGAAGGTGTAAAGCAGTCATATTACATACTGAGAACACAAAGCCATTAGAAAAGCTTAACAAGGTTGACATTGAGTGTACAATTGAGATTTGTCATGAAACAAAAGCAAGAACCAGTCAAGGCAGTTATGTGCTATTTTCCAGCAATAACTAGCTGCTCAAGTGAAGGCACAGAGGAGGTGGAGAGCTGCGTTCAATCAAGATTTCAGGTGTGCTGAGAAGCCACTGGGGAGAGGGTCTACGAAGTTCATGGCATGTGCAACAGGAGAATGGACCATGGACTCTAACCTGAGTAGGAAGGAAATGAAAATATGATAAATCCCTGAGAGTGAAAATATAATAGGACCAAAGGATTAGAGTCCTTGCTGAGGCTGCAGAATTGTTGGAGTGGAGGTTCTAGAATAAGGGAGATAGAAGGTGGTGGTCAGAGGATGGGATACTGAAGTTGATTTTCAAGGATCATGCACTTCATGATGATGAAAAGCTCATGTTTTCACCATGGTAGTCGATAGTTTCATTGGGATAAAAGAAAATAATGAACGTGAAGAGGAAGAGGAACTGAACTTCTATCGTGAAAGACGGATCATCCATGTGATTGTGGAAATCTCTGAGAATGGAGTGAAAGATGAGTTTTAAAGGACTGTGCCATTAAATGCCTTTGAGATACGGAGGGCATTTAATCCTCTCAACAATTCCACATGGCATGACATTTTAATCCCCACTTTACAGGGCAAGGTACCTTGAATACTTACCTAACATCATTCAGAAAGAAAGTGATTGAGCTGGCATTTGAACCTAAGTCTCTCTGGCTCCAAAGCTTATTACATTCTTTCTATGCCAGTGTGTATATTCCATTTTTCATTGGTGAGACTAAGCAGAAAGGAGTTAAGGCATGATCCATGGCATTCTTGGGCAGTGAATTCTAAGCCCAGAAGGAAAAGTAAAAGGGAGTACTGAAATGCCTTGGGGAAGAAAATGCAGACTCTAGAAACTCTTAATCTCCATATCATTAACTTCTGGATACTACAATCCCAGTTGGAAATGTGACTTAATTGTTCAGAGGAATCAGTGAGATTCCAGAAGTGAAGATACATAATTGAGCCATAGAACTAGAGGGTATCTTAGAAAGTATTTTGTCCAACTCATTTTCTGCTTAGAAAACAGAAAAAGTTAAGTGCTTGCCTAATATCACCAAGCTAGGTGGTAACATCAGGTCTAACCAGGTCACTGCGAGCCCCGTGCATCACACAGACTGTAGGTTTCCCTCCTACTCCAAGAGGATTTTAAGTCAGAATCTTTGAGACTGTATGTCTTTTCTTAGATCATACTTGCCCATGAGTTAAATCCATTTTGCTTGGGAGTCTTCTCTGTGGTGCATTTGACCTTTCTGTGACATCCACGTGGCCCTTTGTGCTCAAATTTGCTGACTCGGACCTTCTCTCGGATCCAGGAACAGCCTCCTTCACAGAAACCATGACTGTAACCTGCTCTAAACTTGTGGTCAAATCTTGCCAGAGGCAAGAGTCCTCTTCCTGTTGGTCTCTTTCCCAGACTGGTCTCTTGAGAAACTGGGAGTTCTGGTACCTGTTGTCAAGAAAGAAGTTGGAATCATTGAACACAAAATGTGACATGTTAGAGGACCAGCTACACACCCGCTGATATTTGGAGGGTTGAAAATGCACTGAACTGTTTTGGCTTCTTCAGTGAAGTCAGATTCAGCAGCTGGGGGTTTTCCTGTACCTTCCAGCCTTATGCTTCTGTGGCTGGGGGGAAGGAGCTGGGGTGGATTGGTCTAAAAGAGACAGAGATGAATTAGAAAGTACTTCCTTTACTACAGGCATTTACTTCAGAACAGTTGATCAAGGCATATCAACGTTAATAAATATTGTGTTAAGCATCCTTTGGCTCGAAGACATGAGCTTTCTAAAATGAAGGCTGTTAAGGCAAGTGGCTGTGTAGGGCCTCATAAATTATGAATTTACTAGTTATGGATGAATACAGTTAACCCTGCAATCAGGAGATAGCTGGTGATTATGAGCAACTCTTCTTTTCATTCAATTAACCACCTAAAGGATCTGGATTTGGATTTGGATTTGTGTTTGAACTCTATAGCCTCCTTTAAAACAAGGGGGGAAAAATTTAATGCCAGAGCATAGTACATCTCTTCCAGATTTACGGTGGAAGTGCTCTCTCTAACATGGTTAGAAATCAATGAATTCAAAGAAAATTACCTGCAATGTGTTATTGTCGTTAATAATTACCATTGATCAACTCAGGAGGGAGGATGGGCAGAATATGTTCCATTTCTGAAATCTGATCTTCCCCACAATTAGAGACAGGCTCCTGCTCTAACCGGTTTGACAAACAGGAAACCTGTTTGGGCGGCTGCCCAGTGATTACCTAGCAAGGAGGCGGCAGACCCAAGGTGGAAACACAGAGCTCCTCATTTTCCAGTTTCCCGAGTATTGCCTACAGCACAGCCCCCCACAGCAGATGTTTAAGGGGGGGGGGGGAGGAAAGTCATGAACACTTCTGTATGCAGTCCTGTGGTCCTCCTGTGCTTCCTATGCTACTAACATGTCAGACAAACAGAAAGCGTTCCTCCACCTCCACCCACACCAAGACAGGTGCTTTAATAAAATCTAAGAAATCTAGTCAGCATCCCAGAAGAAAGATGTGCTTAGCAGCAGTGACCTTTTAAAGAAAGGTCAGATATATTTTTCCTAAAGGTTTTTCAAGATACTTGGAGCCAAGTTTTCTGATGATTTTTCTAAATATAGTACTGAGAATTTACCACCTGCATTATTAGAGGAAGCCTTTCAATACTCAGGCTCCAAAGATAAATATTAATAATGGACATCATTTACTTGGTGCATCGTTTCACAAAGTATGGCCCAAGTACATGTTCAGATGCCAGAGGTGGTATGCAAAGTGATTTTAGGTCCTATCTGATGAATTTTTTTAAATTGAAGTATAGTTGATTTACAGTATTGTGCTAGTTTCAAGAGTACAGCACAGTGATTCAGTTATACACACACAGACACACACACACAGACACACACACACACATATTATTTTTCAGATTCTTTTCCCTTATAGGTTATTACAAAATACTGAGTAGAGTTCCCTGTGCTATACAGTAGGTCCTTGCTGGTTACCTATTTTATATACAGTAGTGTGTATATGTTACGCCCAACCTCTTAATTTATCCCTCTCCTCCAACGATGAATGTTTAACTTAAGGTTATATATTTGTTTAAATGTATATTTGAAAACATAATCAGCTCACCAACTCCATGCTTTAATGAATATAATTGCTTGGGATGAAGCTAAGTTTTTTAAATGAGTTAAATAAAATTAACTAAAATATTTAAGTAAATAAGAGTACAGTCAATAATCAAATATGATTGAAGTTTTACAAGTAATAATTTGGTGCTTACTATAATTTCCAGACACTTTGCTAAAGGATCGTGGTTTCTGCTCCATCCCTTGTTTCTTCAAAAGCTCAAGTTAATCATATCTGTGAGTTGATGGAACCAAACCCTTTTGGCTTTGGTTTTGTTTTCTGAACACTTTACCTTTTGAACTAAATCCTCTTGGATTTTGGATTTTGCAGGATTATTGGCAGATGTATGAAATTCTCCTGCATTAAACAGTGAGCTTTGGAACTCATTTGGTGGTGAGATAGCGGCTCATACCCGCTCATGTAAGCTGCTTATGTGCTTCTCTTCCTAATTCTGCATCCAAGGAGAGCACTTTGGCAGATTGTAATTGGCCACAGTGATAGTATTTACACCACAGATACTGGCAAATGCTATAAATTAGGGTTTGGTTTTGTTTTTTTCTAGAGAATCGGTTGTTAAACGTTTACCAAAATAAAACTTTATTTAACTCTATTTTAAAGTCTCCCTGCAACGAATCATTGGGTCCCTACACAAGCAGAAGCATCCACTCAAACATTTGCTATGAATATGATAGCAGCAGAGTAGGCTTATTTTATTAATGTATTTGGCAATTAATGGGAGGTGCTTACAGGATGCTTTAATGGGGCATAAGGGAGAGGTGGAGAGACAATGGATATAACAGTTTGTAGCAGCAACATACACCTTACCACGCAATGCGCAGGGTTATTGCACCCACATTATTTGTTTTAAAATGTAGTCTGGCTACTCTGGAGTAGATAGAATATGATAGCAGCAGAGTGCATCATAGAAAAGGACCTCCAATAAGGAGCAAGCTTTTTAGGTATTTCCTTTTAAAAAACCCTTCTTCCAACCTCTACTTTTGTTACTTGACCAAAAGTGGACCATTAACTTTTTTTTTAATTAATTAATTTTATTTATTTATTATTTTTGGCTGTGCTGGGTCTTCGTTGCTGCACGCAAGCTTTCTCTAGTTGCGGCGAGCAGGGGCTACTCTTTGTTGCAGTGCACGGGCTTCTCATTGTGGTGGCTTCTCTTGTTGCAGAGCACAGGCTCTAGGTGCGCGTGCTTCAGTAGCTGTGGCGCACGGGCTTAGTTGCTCCACGGCATGTGGGCTCTTCCTGGACCAGGGCTCGAACCCATGTGCCCTGCACTGGCAGGCGGATTCTTAACCACTGTGCCACCAGGGAAGCCCAGACCATTAACTTTTTAAAGAGCTATCTGGATTGTATATTTTCCAAATGACACTGGGGAATCGATGTGCTCTCTACCCTTTTATACTACACACCACTCCTAAAATATTGTATCTAAGTGAACTCTGATTCCTGACAAACATCAAGCTAATGCCAAAAGAGGAAAGAAGTGAAGATGTCCACAAGAAGACAATAAGCAAGGTGGTGAGGAGGGAGAGGTGAATGATGTATAGACAACCATCCCAATAGTTAATTCCCCTGTATGTGTACAGGAGCCTCAGGTTATTCTCAGCATCAGCTGGCCCCTCCTGTTTCCACCCAATCTCCTTTGATGTTCCAGTAGCCTGTCAGAACTTATCTCCAGGGGTCTTGGAAGCTCAGAGTTCAAGAGCCCAATGGCTAGCCTGATTGGCTATCTCCTGTAGAGATTAGAACTTCAGAACATGAGTAAGCATTCTGCTTCCCTCTTAGATATATATTTGCTGCTTCCCACCTGAAAAATAGTACAATCTCACCAGCCTAAAGCTCATTACAGCTGGGCTGGCTAATTTCCAGGTGGGCATTTCCTCAGTGATTTCAAGCACACTCCGTTGACTAATGGATTACAGCTTGACTGGGGGGAGGGCAATCAGATAGCATTGACTCCAAGCCAAGCAAGTCACAATGCTTACTGGGCTCCGCCACCAAGGGAACTTAGCAGCTGCAGGCCCTTCACACTGCACAACCCCAGCGAATACATTTTACACTGTCTTCTATGTGCTGGTGACTCCTAGAATTGTACACTGCACACAGATTATCAAACCCTCACAGATGAAGAAAACAAGGCCCTTAGAGAAGATGGCTTCTCCAAGTCATTTAGCTACTAAGAGTGGAACTGGGATTACACCACAGGTCTCTGGGTCATAGTCTTTCTACTACACTAAACTGCCTCCCATATTTACTAATAATAGCAACAGAAAATAATGATGCTCTCTTACCATATTGAACATTTATTATGTGTCAGGCTCTGCATATTTGATGATTTACATACATTTTCGTAAACATCATGGATGGAATAAGGTATGGACCCTGAGGGGCCTAGGTCTCTAACCTGTTGGCTAAGTCATAAGAAAGGATTTGGCAGAGTTTTAGAACTAGAGTTTTAGTCTAAGTGTGAATGCAGTAGGACTCATGTTTCTCTTTGCTTCAGAGCCCAATACAGGCTTCTCTTATCCACTCTGCCCCTGAGGAGGTAAGATGACTTTACTGACTGGTAATCCTGGGCATGTGTAGTTCTGCCCACTGTTTCTCCTCTGCTATTCCATGATTTAAATCTTCCCAGGTTGGGATTCTCATGTAGATAGAGTCCAGAATATACAGGAGCATAGAGGTATGGCTTATTTGGGGCTGCTGACTGCCAAGAGACCTTGCTACCGTTTAATTATTTGTTGTACTGATTGCATAAGGATAAGCCCATACCTCACCAGGCAATTGAATTAGTGCCCTCTCCTCTCTGCCCTAATACCACCTTCTCATCTTGTCCAGGGTCCAACAATGAGACACTGAGAAAGAAAATTAATTCAACTTTTGGAGACTAGATTCCAATCCTTCAAGCCTCTATCCATGCATCCATCTTCACCCACAGAGCTTTTTCAGCAAGGATTACATTGAGCTGCCTGTGTCAGAAACTCAACAATTGTGCCTTAAACAAGTGAGGGGTTAATTTTCTCATTAAACAAGAAGTCCAGAGGGGGAAGTCCAGAGCTGATGTAGGTAGATTGAGGAGGTGATCAAAGACCTAGGCTCCCCCTAACTTTTTCTCCGCCATCCTTTGCTTGAAGCATTGATCCTATGGTTGCAAGGTGTCAGCACAACTGGGTTCAGGCAGGAGAAAGGGAGCCAGTCAATGGACAAGCTGTGGAGTCTTTCTTTTTAACAGGAAAATAATAGCTTTCCAAGAAGCCTTACCAATGGACTTTCAGACTTACGTCACATGGTTATCGCTAGAGAGCCTGAGAAATCAAGTGATTTGGGGCAGTGGTGCATGCCATCCTGAACAAAAGCCAGGTTATGTTAGTAAGAAAGGAGGAGAAAAAGGCTATTTGATGATGTCAATCCCCAGACTGGAGTCACTCCCTGAAGCCCTGGACCACCAGTCCTGAATATGTCTGGATCCTTCTACAGATGTCAGAGTTCCCTCTCCCGCTGGAGTCCTAGTTGTATTTAACAACTAGTTGTATTTAACACTTAGCTGATTCAGGACTCCCTCTGACAAATTAAACCCTCCATGTCTTACCTCTCTATTAGCCTTGGTCAAAACCCAGAATATAAGTTCCCTGTTAAGCCTAGAGTCTCCTACACTGTACTGTGCTCCGCCAGTACAAACTCACATTCTTTTCCTCCCTCCCCAGACTTTGAGTGGTTCCTTCTATCCACAACACCTTCATGATTATTGCCTCCACTTCCATGCCCTTCCCTGAAGTTGAATGTCTCCTACGGCCCTCTCAAGTGAGGTTCTCTTCATCCTATACCCAGGGAAGCTCAGAGAACTTCCAGACAAGTTCTGCCACCATCCAAATGAGACACGAAGATTCTCACACCTTGGACCCACTCTGAGAAGACTGGTGCCTTCTTCAGACCCCCTTGTCCAAATCTTCCAATCTTGTTCTTTCCAAACTCCTGATCATCTGGCCAGAACCACCATCCAGAAATCAGAGTAAATCTTTATTACTCCAGATAACCTTCCCTTCTAGGAAAGTGGACAAAGAGATATATTGTTCAAAATCCTGCCCACTGGGAGGGTTTCCCTTCCTCACTACCCTCATATTGAAATGCTTTTATTACCTACTTCTGGCAGAGGCTGGCATCTAGAAGGAATATCTATGAACAGGATCAAGCTGGTTTTTTTTTAAAACTCCAGTCACAGGGAGCTCTCCACGTGGGCACAAGTGTGGGCTGAAGGAAGGACAGATGTGTGGATGGAGTAGGCAGGCTGGGAGCCTGAACCACGTGGTCATGAAACCTGTTTGTGTCTTCAGAGCCAGCCCAGGCCTACCCCTGTAACTGCTTCTCATACTCCATGACTGCGGCCTGACTTTGTGTGCGCAGGAGGGAGGTGGTCAGATAGTATCCAGTTCATGATCATGCATTTAGATCAGAGCCCAGTAACAAGTCAAGAGCTGTTTCTCAAAAGAGAATAGTTACTTGCTTACAGGAGCATGACATTGCTCAGTATTCCTTGGGGCTTTTGTAGTGATTCTCCCATAAGGACTTACCATGAGCTTCATATACATTCTGTTACACCACAGATCCTCTAGAAATCATCGAATGTTCTGAGCCAAAAGAGGAAAATAAAAGCAAGTCCACTGGAGAGTCATACCTTATTCTAGGCTTCATACAAGGTTGACAGCTTGGAGGTCCACTTGGTAAATTGGTCCAAATAGAACACACAATATCCAAAGAGGCTCATTTTGAACGATGCCTCTTTCTTGGTGGTAGGAGACATAATATTAAGAAGCATCTGTTTCCTAGTGAAAAAGATAATAACCTAATATTCCCCAGAGCGCTAGAACTCCAGAAGCTTTATATAAGTTATTTTACAATATCTTTGATTCATGTGCCTTACGAGAGTAACTAAAGAACCTGCTACATTCTATTCTCCACAGTCTGTCAGCCTAATGTCATCAGTGCAAGCATTAGGGGTCTATACTTTAGAATGATAATTTGGTTGCAATCTTCATGGATTAGGGTGGGGCACAGAGTCAGAGTTGATACCTGAGGCAAGATGGCAAATGTATATTGCTGACCTGCCGGGTGAAAGCAAGATATTTCTGGTATTCTCCATTTATTAAAACAGATAAATAATATACCAGCTAAATAGCTGCCCATCAAGTACAAGAGCTTTATAAATTTGCTCCAGTAATAAAATTCAGTGTGATGTGCATCCACAATGGAAATTACCACCTAATTACATTTATAATTTACCACTATTATACAGGATCATTCCACTTTTTGCATTTGCCAAGCTGGAAAACATATCAGAATGCAATAAAGGACCATTAGACATTCATATTCAAATATTTGATTGTGACATAATCTCTGAAATTCCCCAGAAATAGAATTTTGCTTTCTAGGTACTATTCAGTGGGTTTGGCCAATTATTCTGATCAATAAACTAAACTGGCATTCTACATTACTGAGAATTCATTTAATCTTAGCATATAATAGTTTTCCCAATAAAATAGCCACACTTATTTGGGGAGAATGTCAGAAGGAACTTTTTAGATGCATGCAGTAATATAGCGCATCCTTTCATCGGTGGTACTCAGCTTCACCTTCATTCAAGAGGCTCTAGATTTTTTGACTGACTCATATTATGGAGTTGGGTAAGAAGTCTCATTTTCTAATGTAATAGCTTGAACCAAATTTTCCTTTCATCCATGGACTGCCTGTTGATTTCATTTCTAAGGAGCCTGTAATTTAAACACCACAGCCAGAAATGTATACATGTCTGATAATCTCTTAAATTCTTCACACTGTGCTTTCCCTGCTGCATAATGAAATGACCGTATCCACTTGGCTTCTGCTGTCATTTGAACTCAGGCATTCTGAGCTTCTTTCAACAACAGTGAGATCAAGGAACCAGATTCAATTGCAGCATTTTTCATCAGCATTTTTGATCTCTCAAGAACAGGTTGTAAAGCTCTTTTTAAATATTGTGATGCTTCTCTCATCAACACAGTCTTCATGGCAAGGGTAGAGGTCCTATCTGGAGATAGAATAAGGGGGCAGGCCAGGCATATGTGATAGATCCAGTTCAGCGTCTGTTAGACAAACTCTTGAAATTACTGTTCCTGCCTATAAGACCCTTATCGGTCTTTCTGTGTCATTTAGTAAGGGCCAGCATTTAATCCAAGATTATATAAATTAACCCAGAAAACAAGTAGAACCACAGCTGGTTAACTAACCCTAGCCCACTTTATGCTGAATTTCTAGTAAGTACACCCATGTTAATAGAGTTGCATCCTTGGTGAAACATCCTCAGAATCCGTTTCAGAAAAATCCATCTAGACATTTAATGATATAAATTTACAAATCCTTTTAGCTTCTCCTAAACACAGTGTCTAAATTTTGCACTTCATCCTCCTAAACCATACTGTGTTTAAATCCTGGTGATCTTTGGAGCATCAATAAGAGATGGGGCATGTGGAAAATTATTGTCTTTCTTCTACGTAGAAGATGTGGCTTCATCTGTTAAGGGAAATGCTGACTTTAGAAAGTTTGGAGAATCTGAAAACATTTTTAATCTCACCATATTTCCCACTCCAGTTACCGAGGTCCCTGGTCAAAGCCCTAATGTTTAGTAAAAGACCTGGTCAGATTGTAAATTAAACTGGTACTTAAATTAGCAACCTGCAGAGTCAGTCTGTGAATTTCATTTTTAGCTATTTTAGCCCCACGTCCACAAGCCAAAAGCAAGCTATAAGTATTCAGTGTTTTTCAAGCACTTTTGGCCATAACCTACATTATTCATGTAAAATAATTTTCTATCACAAATAAGTTCACACATACATACAGTTGAATGAAAAATTACATGAAATATTTCTTACTCCAACTATATGTAATGTACTTTGGTATTTTCTCTTCTGTTATATGTTATTTTTAAACTCTTGGTAATGACTACACAATAATGGGTTTCAATCACAATCTCATAAAGATTCTGAGTTTTATCCCATGTCTTGAGGAAGTTCAAAATCTGATACAGCTAAAATATCCAATGATGTTAGAAACCATCCTATTCCTCCGCTCCCAGAATTTCTCATTCTCTTAAAATTGATTGAATAACGAATTCTAATAATCCCCATTCCTTAAGGATCTATATTCTGCAACCCACCCCTTCATTCTCTTTCCTGTCAACTTTTGTATGATTCAGGGATCTTTGGATGCAAATAACAACAATCAATTCTGACTAACCCAAATAAGAAAAAAAAAGGGCTAATTGGGAATAAACTCAGTAACATAAAATCGAAAGAACTTCTTAACAACCAAACTTTGGAAAAAGTAGGAATGGTAAGTTTCAGGAACCTCAGATTCAGGAATGTATAGACTGTCTCCTGAAGGTTCTCTTCCAACCACATTTGTTAATGATTCAAATTTGTGAAAAAGAGAGTCTGATTGACCCTGCTTGATGTGGTGTACCAACCCTGTGGTTGGCATGGTAACAGGGTCTTCTGATGTGTAGCCCCATCAGAACCACATGGACCAGGATGAGAAATAGGTCCCAAAGGAAGAGATGTTCCCAGACCCAAATAACAGATGTTCACTATGGTAAACTGTATAATCACGATAGCCACCCATTTTAGAACTGGGTTCAAGGAAAGTCTAGTTCAGCAAAATGCAGAATCCATTTTAAGCATCTCAGACAGATGTTCCTCATTCTCAGCGCAGGGACCACTCAGTGACAGGGCTCTGTGATTCTGGCACTGATGGAGAACTCCAGACGTTCCATGTTCCAACAGGCACTGCAGCCCTGGCAAGGCTAATGGGATTTGGGGTGGGTGTCATTCTCAATGCTAAGTCCCCCTCATTATTTCTGAGATGAGGCTGAAGCATTAAAAAAATTCCCACATTAACCAGAAATGCCTAAAAACAGTAGTTCTCACAAAGAGTGCCCACCAGTATAAACTGGGGTGCTCTTTCAAAATAAACATGACCATAATACAACCTCAGATATTGTGATGGAGCCCAGATACATGTGTTATGGACAGAGAGGTATTTCTCAAGCATAGCCAGGGTTAAAACTCACTGACTTGGATATCAGAGCAGCCCAAAGCCTGGAGGTAAGAAACACTGTTTGATCCAGCTCTGAAAATCACAGAATAGGGGGAGGGAAGGCAAGCAAGTCCCTGAGATTAGGGGAAGGAGGTGACATTACAATGAGGTTTTCTATGTGTAAAGTACATTTGCCTAATAATTTATCTTTTCCCCTCATCTTATCTTCAGGTCTCCATAATTACCTGAAATTATGCCATTAACAGTTCCTCATTGAGGCAACCTTGCATTTTAAGCCCTCCTAGCCACTAACATGTTAGAAAAAAAATTCTAGAAAAAGAGCTGGGAATCAGAGACAAGTCAGGAGACTTTTGATATAGAGTAAGGAGAGGCATGAATGAAAGAGTGTAATGCAGTGGGGGTGGGGTGTGGCAGAGACCACTGGTTGCCTTTATAGTATCGATTTTCCCTTCTTCCTCACTAATAGAACTGTAGTGTAGCCTAGTTCAAAGACTACATTTCCCAGGCTTCCTTGCTGCTAGGAGCGAACAATGAGATGTAAACAGAGGTGAAGTAGTGCTCCCTTGATCCTTCATAAAGGGGACTGACTCAGCTGAGAGGTGTACCCCTCCACGCTTCCCCTGCTCCTTCTCGATTTCACAATGAACTCAGATTTAGTGACTAAAGTTCCGGATGCCATCTGGAACCACAAGGCAGTGATTCCAGAGTATGGGAGATGCTTGCTGAAATGGTGGAACAGAAGAACTGATGGAGCCTGGCTCCCTGTGACATGAGCTTCAACTGCCTGATCTCAGCCTTAGACTGCCTACCTCCAGAACTTCCTTATAAGAGGGAGAAACAAACCTCTGGTTTGTTAGGTTGCACACTGGGGTCTTCTGTTATATGCAGTCACACTTAATCCTGGGGGAGAATCTGAAGTACAGCCCTATGCCCAAAGAGGTCATTTTCAGGAGAGGCTCTCAAAAGGAGGGCTCTGAAAAGTCTTAATGTATATGAAAAAAAAAAAAAAAAAAAAAAAACTTTAGCTTCCATCAGGTAGAAAGTAAAAGAAACCTATGGCTTCCATTTTTGTAACATATCCACACACACATCATGTCTGTTTGCAATCAGTCCTGCAAGCTTCACCCCAGCAAGCCTCCCACCCCTTACCAGTGCTTCTCTCCCATCTCAGTAGTCATTGCCTGTCCATCCTCAACCTGTCCCTCAAGGTTGACACTCCTGATAGCTGTCCCAGGTGCGGCTGTGGTCTTCTGTGGTCTTCCAACCCAGCTCTACCAGTAATGCTGCTTTGTGTGAGCACCTGTAGGGCCCACAATCCTCACTAAGAGAGGTGCCTCCCACCTGTCCGCGCAAAGCCCAGACAATACTCAGCAAGGAGAAGTTAGCATGGTAATGGATGAAGAGCCACAGATTAGAGCTGATTTATTCTCTTAAAGAGCTTAGAGCTAGAATTAAATTCTGTAAATGAAGATCTTGGAGTAAAAACTTAGTATTTTGGAGATTGTGTTTAGTTGTTTTACATGTGTTTAGATATCCTTCCCAAGGTCACATCCTATAAGAGGCAGTTAGGAAAATGTCCAAGATAGGCAGAAATTGGGTATTATAAAGTTAAGTTATTTATGATTGGCAAATTCAGTTGCTAATAACAGTAAGTTCAGGTTCTTTGCAGTGATTAGTAGTGAGCACCCAGCCACTGACCTAGCAGCCAGCAGGGTCCAGAGATAGATCTCTCTGGGCTACAGAGGAAGCAGAGGCCTCTGTAAATGGGCTGGGTGGCAGTTGGACTAGCAGGCATGGCCATGCGGTCCCTTGGGTAGCAGGGGTTCTATACTCCCCATCCTCCCTGCTGACCCCTTCTCTGGTAACCTGAGAGGGCCTCCTTCTGGTGTGCTTGACATCCTGTTTCCATGGCTGGGCCTCATATGCATCCTTCATTGTCCATCAGCTGTATTCATAGACAGGACTCTCTGCATACTCAAATCCTGTACTGTTCCATAGTTTCTGTGCTACACCAAATTGGCTTTCCAGAAACCCATGCTCCCACCACCACACAAACGCACGTGCACACCTCCCTGCTTGGCTCTCAAAGCTGTCTGAATCTCCCATTATATTTCTGCAGTCCCCCCTCTACCTCTGCTCGCACACACACACACACACACACACCCTCCCACTCTTGAGAGCTCACATATCTTGAGAACATTGACCACTACTGACTTCGGTGTTGTCTAATTTGGGGACCTTGGATGAATCACTTAGCCCTTCCCACTTCAGTTTCTTCATTAGAAATTGATGAAATTGAACAGTGAACTTAAAGATCCCTTCCAATTCTGAAAGGCTGCCATATTTTGCACGTAGATTCTGTCTCCCATGCAGATATCTTTCCTGATTAATAATACAGATAATAATGGTGATAACTAACACAGAGCACCTACTATGTGCCAGGCATAGTGCAAGGTGCCTGACATGCATTATGTCAGTTGACACCTCGTAACAATTGTATTAAAGGTGAATACTATTACCCTCCCTTTTTTTCATTGAAGAAGAAAGACCAGAGCATTAGAACTATATGTCCAAGGTAATAAAGAGTACAGCCAGGAAAGGATGTTGAGGCTGACCCCAGAGCTCATGGTCATAGCCACTGCACTATCCTAAGGTAATGTCAGGAGCCTGATGGTTGCATGTCGGTATCAAGAGTCCTAGGCTCAAATTCTGATGCCACCGTTTACAAGCTAAATATTGAAAACAGTGTTGGCATCTAGTAAATGACCAATTATTATCAGCTATTACTCTTGTTGCTTTTAAAGTTCTTCCATTACTGTTCTCTCCTAGGAGCAACAGATTCCTTTTGGCTGTGATATACTGATATCACCTCTTAAAGACAAAAAAATAAATTAAAAGGGTAAATAACAAATAAAAAGAAAAGGAAACTCTAAAAGAAAAGTGACACTATATAAGTCCTTGGGAGAAGAATTCTTTTTTTCAAACCTTGACAGAATTCACCCTCCACAAACTATGGTTTTTTCAGAAGAATTTCTGCTTGCTTTCTTTCTTTTTTTTTTTTTTTTTTTTGCCACATACAAAATTCAAAGAACTGACTTAACAAGAATTTGAGTTCCACTTAAAAACTCCACACTGATATATAGCATGCTCTGCAGATATTATGCTACTGGGTAAGGAAACACCGCTGTTTCTAGGCAACAGACCAGAAGCAACGAAGAAGAGCTAAGCAAACAACTCAAGCTCAAGGGCTATGAATTCTATCTCCCACTTTACTTCTCTGACCTTGAGCAAGGTCTGCTCCATATGCCCCCCTTTCTGCTAAATGGGGATAACAAGTTCAGCCTTGTTTTGAGAAAGCCACTTCTAAAAGCAACCTGCCAATAAAATATATAATTAAAATGTGTGGTAGAACATTATTTAACCATTAACATAATTGTCTAGCCATTACATACATGCGTAGTCTTGGTTTTCATGCATTAGTTATTAAGAATTCTTCAATCAGAGTCTTCCTGAATATAAACTAGGGCTAAATTTGTGTTCTACATTAAGATTGAAAAATATATACACCTAAAGGGGTCCCAGGTCTGAGAGTTACAATATATACAAGGATGCAAATACCTTTGATATAATTGCTCCACTGCCCATAGTTACTTCAGACTAAATTAGCCTTTATTTAGATAGATCCTGAAAGCTCTTTAACATCTCAGTAGGGAGGATGGCCCACGATGCCTCAAGGTTCATGTGTCACTTCTGCATAACTAATTATTATCATCGTCCTTATTATTAACCATAAATGATGAAGCCCTAACTAATTATTTAATAGAGTAGTCAAGTGTCAGTAAACATTGAGAGGCCCTCTTATTTCTCTTGAGTTATTATTTAATTCAGCTGTGAATGTGAAGTTCAACCTCACTATACATCTACTTTCATTTTGATGGAGATGAAAGAAAAAATATTCAGCCAAAATCAGAGATAAGACCTGCAGACTTACTGCCCTTTTCTTCTGAGGAATAGCCAGTTGTAAAGCCTGCATAGGGTTTGATCTGTTTATTTCTGAATTTGAGAAATTGGAGAGAAGAGAGACACTGAAAATGACCGAAAAGAAAAAAACGATTACTAAAGATTAATGACTAGTTTATCTATTTCCCTTTGTCATGATAGTAACCAGAATTTCTCGCCCATTTTGTATTTTCTTTGATTTCTCCTTCTGACCACCTTTGGGAAAAACCCTCACTCAGAATGTTCACCTTAAAGAAGACTGAGTGGAATCGCCTGTGAATAGCAATTAAGAACAGAGTGTGGCAGGACTTCCTCGTTTTCTGTATTGGTTTTTGTTTGTTTATTATGGTTTTTCTTTTTTTTTTAGCATTTTTAAATTGAAGCATAGTTGATTTAAAATATCATGTTAGTTTTAGATGTACAGCACAGTAATTCAGTTATATGTATATATATATTCTTTTTCAGATTCTTTTCCCTTATAGGTTATTAAAAAATACTGGTATAGTTTCCTGTGCTATACCTTTTCTCTCTCTTTTTTTTTTTATAAAATCATGTTGATTTGGAAAGCTTCCAATAAATAGCATTTTATTTAGAGAGTTCCATTTCCTCATTTTAAAACCAGCTCTGGTGAGCAGAACCCTGGTTTTTGTTTGTTTGTTTGTTTTATTTTGTTTTGGTTTTTAAGTTTAGAATGTCCTTTTAATGATTCAATTAAACTTTACAATAATGCAACATAGTAACAAGGAGCCATCTAGGAAGTGAGACAGACTAAATACAAAACCTCAAAGACAGTTATTAACTAGAATTTAATATCCACTGAAGCATAATTTTTTTCTCTCTAAAATTACCTTCATTTCTACCAAATATGGCCAACTTAAGACTAATTTGCTTGCAAAATAATTCTGGCTTTTAATAAACTTTTTAATAAAAAGGGTAAGCTGTGACAAAGCGAAAGAGAGGCATGGACATATATACAGTACCAAAGGTAAGGTAGATAGATAGTGGGAAGCAGCCACAGAGCACAGGGAGATCAGCTTGGTGCTTTGTGACTGCCTGGAGGGGTGGGATAGGGAGGGTGGGAGGGAGGGAGATGCAAGAGGGAAGGGCTGGGGGAACAGATGTATATGTATGACTGATTCACTTTGTTATAAAGCAGAAACTAATAAAAAAAATTTTTTAATAAATAAATAAATAAATAAACTTGGCCTGATTATTTACATAAGTATAATTGATCATATAGGCTCTTTGATTTGTTTGTTTTGTTTTGTTTTGTTTTGTTTTGGTGGAGTCTTAACCACTGGGCCACCAGGGAAGTCCCGATATAGGCTCTTTTAAATTGGCTTTGCTGGAACTTTCTATAAGGAATCTCAGATTGAATTTTTAAAAGATCTCTCAAGACCAGGAGAGCCATGCCAAGGACTTGTCATCAGATTTCTCCTACAATATCTACAGATTTGTTTTGGTTCCTCTCTTCTCGAGGTTCTCAAAATATTTTGAGGTTCCTGTACCTGCCAGAAAGTGACTTTTCTTATTTACCTGGTAAGGTTTCTGGGAACCCTGTAAGGAAAGTACCAGGTTGTTTTTCCAAGGAGCTTTATGGCTCCATAAAGTCTACCTTAGTTCTTTAAAGCCATCTGGTCTTACCTGATTCTATGCACATTCTCAAATATGACATTCCAGTCAAAGCCATGATAATATGACCAGTGTTTCCAATTATGTCCTATTATAAGAAAAACAGATTCTCATTATACTTATGCAAATAATTATATTATCATGAAAATAACAATCTCATTAAGAGTTTCTAGATTGTGGAGGGATCAGTTAGAGAGAAAAAATGTTTCAATTCTGCTCACAAAGGTATAATTTACCAAATTGCTATAAGCTATAATTAGCTTAAGGGGAAAGGTTCCCTTGTATCTGGAAAACAAAGATTAAAGCCATTATATTTCAGAAAAAAAGTCATAAAAATGATCATTCAGCTCTATCTAATTCTTGTTGATCTTGAGTTAACAATTTATGAAGCCATTAGGTTTTACATTAGAATTCTTTATTACCCAGTTCAGTGGTATGATCTGAAAGTTATCAGAAACCTAGCTTGTTAAAAATTTCTTTCTATGGTTCTTCTTAAAGATGAAAGAGGGGCTTCCCTGGTGGCGCGGTGGTTGCGAGACAGCCTGCCGATGTAGGGGACATGGGTTCATGCCCCGGTCCGGGAGGATCCCACATGCCCCGGAGCGGCTGGGCCCGTGAGCCATGGCCGCTGAGCCTGCGAGTCCAGAGCCTGTGCTCCGCGGCGGGAGAGGCCACAACAGTGAGAGGCCCGTGTACCACAAAAAAAAAAAAAAAAAAAAAGATGAAGGACTTTTGCAAAAGCAGCATAGTAAAACAATAACTGTCTGTAAATGACAAAAGACTCAAAAAGTCACAGTTAAAGGCCTGATTACAATGTAATTGTCAAAGAAATTTGGTTATTTTTGGACATACAATATTAAAATGTTAACTAGAATTATGACCAATAACATTATACCAGGACACATTCAATTATTAGAAATTCCATCTAATTTCTAGAACATTTATAGTAATGACATTTACTCATACAATATAACCTAAGAAGGTTTATAACCACTCATTTGACAATGTTCCCCATGCAATTTAACATACTAAATAAGCCTAATTAGTTTAATATCTCTCTGAGATGTTCCAGGGGCTCTCTAAAGCATGTCAAAGTTAGCTAGAGGTCAAAATAACTTCATTTAGATTTGAGTTAAGGAAGTTTATCAAAGATATAAAAAAGGTTTTAAGGGCTTCCCTAGTGGCGCAGCGGTTGAGAGTCCGCCTGCCGATGCAGGGGACACGGGTTCGTGCCCTGGTCCGGGAAGATCCCACATGCCGCAGAGTGGCTGGGCCCGTGAGCCATGGCCACTGAGCCTGTGCGTCCGGAGCCTGTGCTCCACAACGGGAGAGGCCACAACAGTGAGAGGCCCGTGTACTGAAAAAAAAAAAAAAAAAAAAGCTTTTAAAACACTTGGTCAAATATGATCATAGGTCACTGTGAAACAATACTTATTCATTTAGCCTAGTGACAATAAAAGATTTCAAAGGCAAATACAGAGAGTTGCAACAGATTACTTAAAAGGTAAAGAGATTTTATAATGTTGTCAAAAGCACATCACTATTAAAACATTGTAAATAAACTATACTTCAATAAAAAAGGAAAAAACATCAGAGCAATAGTCTAAGAAAACTTAGTCCTCTTAACAGAGAGAAACCAAATTCTAACTTTGTACCACCTTACCTTTACTATTGAAATTCTTTCCAATCTTAGTCAGTTCTGATCACACATAAAACTCCTTTCTCAGAGTTTCTTTTCCACAAAACTTCAAAGATTCTCTCTTCACCTTCAGATTCTGTCCTTTTCTCTTTTTTTCTTTTTGTAAACTCTTTTCTTAGGACGAAATGACCTTTTCCCTTAACAAAATATGCTTCCATTCCTTATATCTTCTTTCTTTTGCATACAGTGATGTTTTCCCAAATAATTTTTGGTAGTTTTAATTAGAATATTTTAATTAGAATCTTTAACCCTTAAAAACCTTAATTTCTAGTAAAAACTAAGAAGTAATCAATTATAAACTGTCCTTTGCATTAGCATTCTGTAGAATGACAATCTTATAAATGCTATTTATAATCTCTTTTCTTTCTTTCTTTTTTTTTTTTTTTTTTTTTGCAGTATGCGGGCCTCTCCCGTCGCAGAGCACAGGCTCCCAGACCGGGGCACGAACCCGTGTCTCCTGCATCGGCAGGCGGACTCTCAACCACTGTGCCACCAGGGAAGCCCTTCTATAATTTCTAAAAACATGTGTTTTCTTATAGAAAATGTCTCAGTGTGGCACCAAACACATTTATTAATAGTCCTAAAAATTTTCAGTTTTTCTGTGAAAGGAAGCCTATGTTCAGTAATGTTTCAGTATCTTATTTTATTTAGGAATGATCCAGGTATTCAATAAACTTCCATCATTTCTATCTACGTTGTCACAAACAGCAGGATTTCCTTCCTTCTCATGGCTGAATAATACTATCCATTATTTATCCATGGATCCATTCATTTATTATTGATGAATACTTAGGTTGTTTCCATGTCTTGGCTATTGTGAATGACATGGTAATGAACATGGGGGTATAGATATCTCCTCAAGATTCTATTTTTCATTTCCTTTGGATATATATATCCAGAGTGGGATTGCTGGATCATATGGTGGTTCTATTTTTAAATTTTTGAAAAACTTCCATACTGTTTTCCATAGTGGCTGCACCAATTTACATTCCCATCAACAGTTCACCAGACTTCCCTTATTTCCACATCCTTGCCAACACTTGTTATCTCTTGTCTTTTTGATCATAGCCATTCTAACAGGTGTGAGGTCATATCTCATTGTGGTTTTGTTCGTATTTCCCTGATGATTATTAATGTTGAACACCTTTTCATGCACATGTTGGCTATTTGGAGGTCTTCTTTGGAAAAATGTCTATTCAGATCCTTTGCCCATTTTTTAATTGGATTGTTAGTTTTTTGCTATTGAGTTGAAAAAAACTCTTATGAGAAATTTTGACCTGGAAAAAAGACTTAACTGTAAATAAACTTCAAGAGGTTAAGGACTGCATCATTTTCCCTACTGTTGTACTCCCCTAGTCCCAAGTACGGCTTCTGATAAGGTAGTAAGTAAAATTTCTTTTCTGAATGAATTGAATAAATAAGTAATAATTTAAAACATACAAGAACGATATGAAGTGATATAAGATATATCTGAAGGGTTATTGAGTAAAATAGGAAACCATTTACCTTTGCAGCACCAGAAGGTAGAAGTAGGAGCAATAAGTAAAAGAACACAGATTGTTAGGCAAGTATTTTAAAGAACTTGTCAATAATCAGTACTGTCCAAATATGTAATGCACTGCTTGAGGTATTTGGGAGGGTATGGGTGGCCACAAGACAGAAATAATTTTACAGAGGGATGGGACATTGGACTAAGGTCTTAAGGTTCTTTCCAACAGAATATTTCCCCTGTGAGCTGAGGGAAACATGCAGAGAAAGGGATGTACCTAGAAATGTAAAAAAAAAATTTTTTTTGCATTTAAAAAATGTTTATTTTATATTGGAGTATAGTTGATTTACAATGTTGTGTTACTTTCAGGTGTACAGCACAGTAATTCAGTTATATGTATATATATATATTCTTTTTCAGATTCTTTTCCCTTATAGGTTATTACAAAATACTGGTATAGTTTCCTGTGCTATACCTTTTCTTTTTTTTTTAACAAAATAAAACCATGTGATTTGGAAAGCTTCCAAAAAACAGCATTTTATTTGGAGAGTTCCCTTTCCTCATTTTAAAACTGCTCTGGTGAACAGAACCCTGTTTAAATCAACAAAGTAAGGAGGGAAATGTTAACTGTTATTTGTGGAACTCTCCCTGCAGTTCCCCAAATATCATTCATAACAACCACTCGAAGCAGATGTCCCCTCATTAGGAGGTTAGTGGTATATAGGCTGGAAGCATCAAGCTGAACAGTGAAGTCAATATTTGTCTTAGTTTACATTTCAAACTAGAAAATCAAGCAAACAACTCTTGTTATAACAAATGAATTGGTCTTGATAATTTTGTTACGCTATTTTGATAACAAGGTTGCCAGGGCCTCAGAAGGTATTTACCAAGGAGGTCACACACAGAGGTAACACACTTTTCATAAGACCACAAATATTATGAATATGTGATACATAATTGTTTGCAATTCAAACATCCCATTCCTTAGGTGTTGACAGAAAAAGGCCACCACAGTGTATCTGAGGACCGAGGCAGATGCCTCTGTTTACCTCCAAGTACAATGGGAGGTTACCTGCACATGGGTGGAAACAGGTATTTCTTGGTAGTGGCATCTGCCTCCAAGAGGAAGAGCTGAGTTACCTCACCAGAAACCTCCACCTCGCTTTCACCCTCCCAAGCACAGACCTACTTCACAAGGTTAAGGACTGTTCAGTTAACAACTTTTTTTTTTTTAACATTGGAATATAATTGCTTTACAATGTTGTGTTAGTTCTTGCTGTATAACAAAGTGAATCAACTATACTTCACACTAAAGACTCTTGAAAAGATTTACTTTGCAAACAACCAATTCCTTTTTTTCTAACATAATGACTTTTAACCCCACAGTTTAAATAGCAAACAGATTGCTCAACATCACAGTTCAGGCAAAGCCATACTCCAAACACGTGAGTTTATCCAGAGACGCCCGTGAGGGATGATTTAGGGTCGTGTTCCACATTCGGGTGACTCTGAGCCATTTGGCTTTGCCTAGATACACCAGAGGGATGTAGAAGTGCCACCTCCAACAACTCCTCCCCCTGTGCTGTGCAGCCTGTTTCCAGGTGTTTCATCACAGCCTCTTTCATTTTGCCCCAGAAATGTCTTTCTGAGTTAAAATTTCATTTGGCTGTGCAGTTTTAATGCAAGAAAATCATGAGCCCTCAAAAGGTAGAAAAATTGGTGAAGAAAATGGAACAGAAGAGAGAAAAAGACTTCATGGTGTCTCTCCTCCATCAACCACCAGGAGCCATCATCTTCTTTCTTGGCAACCAAAACCTTTAGCGCATCATGGACAAACTGTATTTATTAACCTTCAGATTGTTCTTTAGGACCTATATAAAAGTATCATTGCTCAAGTGATATACTTTTCTACCTATGCACATGGTTTGGGCATCTTAGTGCTGGTCTGGAACACATTCTAATTTTTCCTATTAAAATTAATGGAAATTTTTCTTCCCTTAATGGCTTTTCACTTTATAGCAAGATTTGCAGGAATGAATGACACTTACTAAGCAAGGGATAGCTCTAGCCTGGTCTTAATCTGATCTATACAAATGCATTCTTCCACCTCCTCAGTGGAATCCTCTCTAATCGCTAATCTGGTATAGCGATTAGATTAGCTAATCGGTATACTTCTGGTATATTTACTGGGCCCTGAAAGTGGCTCTGTTTTCCCTGCCTCTTTCCTTTTGGCAAGTTATTCCTGTTCCCTGCAGTTCTCTCTTCGTGGCAGATCACCCTATCCAGATCGTGCACATGCTTCAATAGCCTACTTGAATGCCTGCGCTGGCACTGCTTTCTCTGATATCCTGATTGTCTGGTTGGTTGCACCATTCCTTTTCCCGTGTAGCCACATCTTGCTGAACATTATGGTAAACTGGTGGACAGGCCCAGGTCCTTCTCCCCAGTAGACTGTAAATTCTACTGTTTTCTCTCCCAACCACCATCACACAGCCTCACAGCACTTAGCAGGGAGCTGGACAAGATGTAGATGCTCAATAAATATTTATTGAATTGGAATTCTATGGAATGAATTATCGTTTTCTAGTCCAGCATACAGTGGAGGCCAAATCTCTGCATGCCCAAATTATTATTTTTTTATATAAATTTATTTATTTTATTTATTTATTTTTGGCTGCGTTGGGTCTTTGTTACTGTGCGTGGATTTTCTCTAGTTGCAGCCAGCAGGAGCTACTCTTCGTTGCAGTGCACAGGCTTCTCATTGCAGTGGCTTCTCTTGGGCTCTAGGCACACAGGCTTCAGTAGTTGCGGCACATGGGCTCAGTAGTTGTGGCTCGCGGGCTCTAGAGTACTGGCTCAGTAGTTGTGGTGCACGGGCTTAGTTGCTCCATGGCATGTGGGATCTTCCCGGACCAGGGCTCGAACCGGTGTCCCCTGCATTGGCAGGCGGATTCTCAACCACTGCACCACCAGGGAAGCCCCCAAATTATTTTTAAAGAAGTATGCTGCTGTATTTCTTCCTTCAGGATGGTCTGAAACAGGCAAAGACATTTTTGCCCTGACACTGATGGGGATAATAATACAGTGCTTAACTAATTGGCTTTGTACTCAGACCCCTGACTGTGACACCTTGCTCTCCTACTTACTGGCTGTGGGACACTGAGCTAGTTTCTTAATCTGTCTAAGCCTCAGACCCTTAATTAGCAAAGAACAAAATGACACCTCCTTTTCTAGTTATTGTAGGTTCAAATGAATGTTTTTCCTTCCTCTGTCTCTTTTGATTTTAGACATACTTTATTTATTTATTGAAGTGTAGTTTTTTTAACATTTATTTGTTTGTTTATTTATTTATTTGGCTGCGCTGGGTCTTAGTTGAGGCATGTGGGATCTTTTAGTTGCGGCACGCGGGATCTTAGTTCAAGCATGCAGGATCTAGTTCCCTGACCAGGGATCGAACCCAGCCCCCCTGCATTGGGAGCATGGAGTCTTAACCATTCACCACCAGGAAGTCCCTGAAGTATAGTTGACTAAAAGCATTGTGCTAGTTTCTGGTGTACAGCAAAGTGATTCAGTTACATCTATGTGTCTATGTATGAGTATATATATGTATGTGTGTACATACATATGTATTCTTTTTCAGATTCTTTTCCATTACAGTTTATTACAAGATATTGAGTATAGTTCCCTGTACTATAAGGTAGGACCTTGCTGTTTATTTTATATATAGTAGTGAGTATCTGCTAATCCCAAACTCCTTACTTATCCCTCCCCAACCCCTTCCCCTTTGGTAACCATAAGTTTGTTTTCTATGTCTGTGAGTCTGTTTCTGTTTTGTAAATAAGTCCATTTGTATCATTTTTTTACATTCCACATATAAGTGATACATATGATATTTGTCTTTCTCTGGCTTGCTTCACTTAGTATGATAATCTCTAGGTCCATCCATGTTGCTGCAAATAGCTTTATTTCACTCTTTTTATGGCTGAATAATATACCATTGTATATGTGTACTGCATCTTCTTTATCCATTCCTCTGTCGATGGACATTTAGGTTGCTTCCATGTCTTGACTATTGTGATTAGTGCTGCTATGAACATTGGGGTGCATGTATCTTTTCAAATTAAAGTTTTCTCCAGATATATGCCCAGGAGTGGGATTGCAGGATCATATGGTAACTCTGTTTTAAGTTTTTTAAGGAAGCTCCAGACTGTTTTCCATAGTGACTACACCAATTTACACTCCCACCAACAGTGTAGGAGGGTTCCCTTTTCTCCACACCCTCTCCAGCATTTGCTATTTGTACACTTTTTGATGATGTCCATTCCGACTGGTGTGAGGTGATACTTCATTGTAGTTTTGATTTGCATTTCCCTAATAATTAGTGATGTTGAGCATCTTTTCATGTGCCTATTGGCCATCTGCAGACATATTTACTTTAAAGTCATTTTCAGATTGCTCTATTAGTTTCATAGCATCAGCTTTCTTCACATGCTTTGGACTTGGAGTCTGAGAGCTCTTCATGAGTAGGAGTTCAAGGGTATATATGTTCCCTTCTCTCTAGTTTAGTCTTCCCTTACTGTCAACTTTGCTGTTTCCTCCACAATCTACTCCTGTGTTTCCAGGGAGATCCAGATCTTAATGGAGAATCTCAGGGCTCCCACGTGAAGGTGATATTAAGGTATCACAGAGGTATTGACTGAGGCTACCTAGTCTATTGGACCCCTTCCTAGAGTGAGGCTGCATCTGTTTCCTTCTGCCACGCAGGCTCATAAGTTTATGACACTGCCCCTTCAGGTAGTACCAGCACTTCCCTCAGCCTCTCTTTGTGCCAGGATTTGGTGAAACTCCCCAGTTTTAGGCAGTGTGCCTGATGCACCTCTCATGAGGTATTTGGTCCCAATTACCCCACAGACATTGAACTGTTCCCTCAGACCCAGAGAACAGCCAGTCGTAGTTTCAGCCCTGCTCACTGCTCCGTCCTGTGTTTGGGTCTAGAGAGATCTTTATCTTGCTTGGAGGACCTTTATCTTGCATGCCTTTGTTATTTATTTATGTATTTAATATTTTGATATTTTTGTATATTACTGATGTGTGTCTGGAGCTACAGATAGAAAGGGATGGTGATGGGGCTGCTGTCCGTGGTTGAAATCACAATGCTGTCCTAACCTGCAAGGAGCACTGTGGAAGGCGTCCTGAAGGAGGCCCATTTGAACTGGGTTCAAGAGATGAAGCAGGACAGGGAACCAACCCTGAGAAGGGGCCTGAGCTCTAGTCTAAAGAAGAAACATGTAAGCGGCATGTCAGAGAAGACAAAGAGATTGATTTTAGTTGGTAACCATAGCTCCCAAACAGAAAACTGTATTAGATTGAACCATCTGAAATTGCTTTTTACTTGCAAAAACAGTGATTTCATATGGTTCAACCTAATGTGTGTGTGTGTGTGTGTGTGTGTGTGTGTGTGTGTGTGTAAAGGGATGTCTTGGGAGTTTAGGCTGAAAAAGGAGGCAAGAGCAAAACATACCAAGATGGTTGAGCTCTGTCCTCCTCGAGGCACCTAATTTGAACAAAACCACAGCAAAGCCATAGTAGGGGATAGACAGCCACACAGGGAGGAAGGAGGAGGAAGAAAAGAGGAAGAAGCAGTAGAGGAGGAGGAGGAGGATATGGAGCAGAACAAGAAGGAGGAGTAGATATAAAGAGGAGCAGGAGGCTTCCCTGGTGGCGCAGTGGCTAAGAATCTGCCTGCCAATGCAGGAGACACGGGTTCGAGCCCTGGTCCGGGAAATTCCCGCATGCTGTGGAGCAACTAAGCCCGTGTACCACAACTACTGAGCCTGTGCTGTAGAGCCCGTGAGCCACAACTACTGAGCCTGAGTGCCACAACTACTGAAGCCCGTGCTCTGCAACAAGAGAAGCCACCGCAATGAGAAGCCCATGCACCGCAGTGAAGAGTAGCCCCCGCTCACCGCAGTTAGAGAAAAGCCCGCATGCAGGACCCAACGCAACCAAAAATAAAATAAATAAAATAAAATTAATTAATTAAAAATTTTTTTAAATACAATAAAAAATAAAGAGGAGGAAGGAGAGGAGAAGAGAGGAGCTAGGAGGAGCAAGAGTGCTGTTTTCTCAGGAAGTTTACGCTTTGGTTCTGAATGTCCAGCACTCATAAATAGCATATATACAGGTTTGATTCTCAAGATCTTTTACAAAGTAGAGTATGGTAATGAGTGAAAATGGGATAAACCACAAGTGAGGGCATGAAAAGGGAAAGAAGGACCCCTGGACGTGACTGGAGATAATCTAGTCCAGCCTCCTCATTTTATAGGTGGGGAAACTCAGACGCAGAGAGACTCAGTGACTTGCCTGAAATCATATAAATTCAGACCCAAGACTAGCACGCTAGTCTTGTGCCGTTTTCTTCTCATTTCCTCATCAGGAAGAAGTTAGTTAATTGAGAAATACTCACTGGAACAGATATATTTTGAGCCAAACGAAAGGAAGCAGCATTTATAATTTTGGTTCTTGCAAATGCAAATTTTGTAGACTACTATGTTGGTGGGTCTAATGATTTGCAAAATGTAATGGAAACGTCTTTTGAGCAAATAAAATGTATTCCATATAAATACTCTATATTTTGGAAAATGACATAATTGACAGAAGAAAGGAGGAGTCTTTAAAAAAACGGGGTGGCAAGAAGCCATCACTGGTCACAGGGAGTTATGGTCATGAGTGATGACAGACCAATAAGGCAGTCACCTCTTGACTGACTCCTTAGACCACTGGACTCTGACATTCCTAATGTGCCTGTTGACTTCTGGGAATAAACTCCTGAAGGAGGAGATTAACGTCTAAACTGGACCATGTTTTTCCCTCAAACACAACCTTAATGCGTAGATAAGGCATCTCTTTTCTTTCTGATCAAAAGCTGACCTTCACCACACAGCCTCTATACAAAGAGTAGTATTGAATTTTGACATTTTATTAAACTTTGGTTTGGTTTCTAAAGCAAAATTCAGCACTCCATACCTACTTTAGGAGACACCAATAAAATAAAGGAATTTATTGCCCTATCCTAGCCATGCTGTAGTTCTAGGAATTGTGTTATAGATAGGATAGTCTTTTTACTGGAAAGACTGTGATTTTTATCATTTTTAAAGTTCTATTTTCTTAAAGAGAGTTTAGATATTTTAAGCTAGTAATTCCCTTTCTAGGAAGCAATCCTAAGGAAACAATCAGAAACTCAGATTAATATACAGATATGCTCATCATTTAATCATTTATTATCATAAAAAATTAAAATCAGTCTGAATGTCAAGAAATAATAAGATAATTAAATTATCACGTATACATACACTGGAACATTAGATACTGCTGAATTCATGTTTCAAAGAATATGTGACAATATCTCCTATAGAATGTAAGCTTCCTGAGAATATAGACCAGGTCTGATTTTCCTCAACACTGTATTCTCAATTCTTAGCACAGTGCCTCAATTAATATTTGTTGGACGAATGAATGGGTGGATGAAAGTATTAAGGTAGAAACTAAAAAAAATTCAAAGCTATGTATATATAGTAAATCACACTATTTCTTCTCAAGTAAAACACTCCAAACAGATACTGTCACTATTATTACAAACAAAAGCAATATTACCAAAAACATTACCTTCTTGTGGCTTCATACCACGTAAACATAATGAAAATGTGTTTGCATTCAAAAGCAGGAATATGTTCTTGGGCGCTCATGTAGAGTTTTGGTGCATATGATAAACAGGTTGAGAGTAAAACAGAAGATAAACTGTCCTTTTATTTTAATCAATTTTCTCCCCAAATTCTATTATATTGAACCTTATTTTTCAAAATTCGTTCTTTGTTGCCATAGTGATCAGCTCCCAGTGTGAAATTATATCACACTGGCTTTCTTTCAAGTTTCAATAACGTGCCGTCACCACCCACTTCTCTTTCAAAATGTTCAAATCCTCTAATCACTCAGTATCTTAATAGCCTCACTTTTGGGGAGTTGAAATGGGAGTCTGGAGCTAGGAAAGGGTTGTATACAAAGAGTGGGAGTGAAATAAAAGGAAAAGAAAAAAGTAAAGTTTGGAAATAAATTATTATATAAAATAAGGTTTGACCTTCTCCATCTAGCAATCTACTCTTCTCAACATACCTCAAATTTTCCTTTTATACATTATATACTAACGAATGAATTAAGCCTTAACTTAGAAGGAGAGTAATTTGAGAATAAAGGTACACTGTCTGTATTAGCACTTATAGATTATCCTTAAAATAGAAAGAGTCTTTACAAAGCAATAAGAAAATATTTTCCTATAAAAGAATGAAGGAAAGTTATAGATAGACAATTTACAAAAGAAAATAATAAAATGGTCAATAAACACATAAGAAGATGTTCAACTTTGCTAGTAGTCAAAGAAATAAAAACAAGATGCTGCCTTTTGTCTGGTGTTTGGTAAAAATTAAAAAGGACAATAATGCTAATATAGCTAGAGTTTAGAGAAACGGGCACTCTTATACATTGTGGTAAGAATGTAAATTGGTACAGCCTCACTGGGTATCTTTTGAATTAGGATTTCCACTCGCAGGAATTTATCTAAAGGGGAAAAAAATAGAGAAATGGGGATATATATAAATGGGGATATATATATATTCACAAAGATGGATACAATGATATTCATCTTCTCTTTGTTTTCATACAATAATTGGAATCAACCCCAATGTCCATCAACAAGGAATATTATATAGATTATGATTTAACCATACAATGCAGTGTTCTGAAGACATTGAAAATGATGATGTAGATCTGTATTTCTTGACATGAAAAGTTTTCACATTGACATGGAAAGATAGCCACATAACATGAGGTGGGGGAAAGATATATGGATATTGGGAAGACTTCTGAAAATACCCTAGGAAAAATAAATGTGTATGAGTCTCCACAGAAACAGGTCTAGACGTGGCTACACCAAACTACAGACTGTGGTTATTGCTGAGAGGTATGCTTACAAGTGATTTTTATTCTGTGAATTTCTGTATTGTATGAATATTTATAACTGGCAAATTAAAATCAGGAAAATCAACTGAGATGTTTCCATTTTTATTACACACCAAGTAAGTTTCTCACAGAATTTGAAACTTAAGTTCCCAGACACATAAAACTCTTAGGACTGAAGTGGACCTTGGAAATCAGAAATGAAGTGGTGATGATTGGGTTGAGGAAGTGTTATGGAAACATCTGACACAAATCTGTTACTCAACAAGTAGTTATTGAATAAAAGCCTGGATTTAGGCCCTCATTTTACAAGACAGGAAGCCCAGGCCCAGAGGATGCTTACTCTGGGTCACACAATGAGTAAGGGAGGAACCCAGGCTTCCTGACTCTGAGTCTCCTCATTGAACAAAGTAACCTTTCCCTCCAGCAATTTCAGGTGACTGCCTATTTTGTATAGCCAAAGGCATTGTTTTCTTTCTTTTTTTTTTTTTTGCGATACGCGGACCTCACACTGTTGTGGCCTCTCCCGTTGCGGAGCACAGGCTCCGGACACGCAGGCTCAGCAGCCATGGCTCACAGGTCCAGCCGCTCCGCGGCATGTGGGATCTTCCCGGACCGGGGCATGAACCCGTGTCCCCTGCATCAGCAGGCGGACTCTCAACCACTGCACCAACAGGGAAGCCCAAAGGCATGGTTTTCTTAATGGATGACACATCTTGGGCAAAGAAAGAAACATAGCATGACTCAAACAGTGAGCTAAGTTTACATAGAAATTATAGGCTGTGCCGCTGTTTGGTAAGAGTTTGGAACTAATTACAAGATATTCCCAAAACAACACCTCTTTGGGCGTCACGTGCATTTCTGAAGATTTCCTGTGGACTGCTGGCCAAGGGCATTTCCTCTGTGAAAATCCAAACATTGTTTATTTGTTGTTATGCAAGATTTCTAGGACTCTTTCTAGTAACCATAACCAAAGACTGGATGTGTAGCCTCTCACCACGGACCTTCCCACATAGGGACCTATTCAGATAAGGAAGCATTTCTGTTGTTAATGTAAACCATCAGTCCTGAATAAAAGTGATTCCATTCTGTCTGCCTTTAATACAGGAGATGGGTATAAATGGAGTCATATTCATGGGAAAAGCCCATATTTCTCTAATCCTTGACTGAAAAGTGTCACAGGTTTTGTCTGAGTGTCCCCGACTTGTGTCTCATCTGGGCTCCAAATTTGACCCCCAGCTATATCCCCTACATCCCCAAAGAGGGACTCCCACATTCTTTCTCTCTCCTGGTCTATTCTTTGATGCTCTCTGCCTTTAGATACATTGGCCTCTGCTGCCAGTGCCCATCACACGGAGGTCCAAGTCCATGGTAGGGCTCTCTCTGAATGCTTCCGATTGGACCAAACCTCAATGATAGTCTAGTGACATATTCCCCGAAGACTGGGGAGAAAGCGTCACTGACTCTGGGCTATATTTTGTCACCAGGAGCTTGAGGGAGCTGAGTCTCTCACCAATGACTCCCCAAGGCCAGCAAGGTAGAGACAGGACAGGTGCAAGAACACCCTCCCCACGCCCCTATCTCTTCCCAGACACACCAAAATCCTCCTCACCCTTCCTGCAACAAAAAACAGGCTGGATGCTGACCAACTCAGGCAAATCACCGCCTAATGACAGCTCGTCACACAGGTCTGAACCTTGTAACAAGCTCAAGTAAAGATCTCGGCTACATGCATTTCCCTCGTCATTTTATATTCCAAAACAAAAGCCTATTTTTTTTTTAAAGATTTTTTTGATGTGGACCACCTTGAAAGTCTCCATTAAATTTGTTACAGAGTTGCCTCTGCTTTATGTTTCGGTTTCTTGGATGCAAGGCATGTGGGATCCTAGCTCCCGGACCAGGGATCGAACCCGCACCCCCTGCATTGGAAGGCGAAGTCCCAACCACTGGACTGCCAGGGAAGTCCCACAAAAGCCTATTTTGAAAGAATGAAACTAGTTTGCACTGTGCTAAAACAAATTTAGCATCTGACTACTGTAAAGCAGTCTTTCGATTCAGGTTGAGTTCACTGGGAAGGAAATGCAAAGCAAAACACATAAACATGGGTATGAAAACCAAGGAAGACAACAATGAAAATGATGCACTTTCTTTTTGGCTTCAATTTGTCATTTCTGTCAGAACAGATCAAACCACTGTGTAGACAACTTTTTAAAAGTTAGCAAGTTAAAGTTAAGTTTAAACTTAATTTTATTTCAATTTTCAAAATGAACTTTAAAAATTGCTTTAATGTGACTTTCATGAATAAACTAAAACACTAAACACATTTCGCAGCAGCTGAAAGAGAAGACAGACTCTGTTTCGATAATATATGGCTGGGCCCGAGTGAATGCATTCAAATCAATCTCAAACATCAGGGATTAGCTACACAAACACACAAAATTTAGCACCGCTGAATTTGACCACTCAGACTTAAATGCAACTGTCCTCAGAGAAGATCAATGTTTATAGCCTTAAATTCATTCAATATTTAATTTAAATGCAAGTTGGTTTATGCCCAAAGCCAAGGCCTGACATTTCATGGGGGTTTCATCCCCAACAGCCCAACCCAGCAGAAAGCCTCATGCAGACTCCCAGGTGCCAAGGAGGCTTCAGGACCACAACCTCAAGGCCCACCGACCAGAGGTCCAGAAATAGTGCAGGAAGGCACACCCACATATGCAACCAAGTCCTGAAAAGCCTAACACTAGTTACCTAACTGGTTTCTCTGCCTACCTCTTACCCCCTCCAGTGGTCTCTATGGGGCTGCCAGAGCCATCCTTCCAGGGGCAAGGATGAGTAATATTTACCCCACCATTCAATTCAAGGCCAAGTTAAACACTTAGGAAAGCATTGCCAAAGAGCAGAGCAGACATAATAGGTTGAAAATTAGAAGCAGAACCCAAAGAAAAACTCCAAATAAATCTAGATCCAACTCATATAGTTTCTTTCACTGGGTTTTTTTTTATTAGCTTGCATTTCAAAAGTTGTGCACACCCAGCACAGAAAAATCAGAAAGAACACGTCTACAGCCACACTTGCATCTCCTGGAATGGCATTTTTGTACATGTCTTTCAAGATCCTTCCTGTGGGCACACATACATAGAGATAATGTTTTTACAAAACTGGACCCCTGAAGTAAGTGCTGTCTGTTACACACCATACTTTAGGTCAGCGGTTCATAAACTTGGCTGCTCATTATAATCACCTGGGGAGACTTTGAATCCCCTGATGGGCAGGCCTCAATCCTGACCTCTAAATTAGAATTTCTGGAATGAGACCCAGGCATCAGTATTTTTAAAAACTTCCTAGGTGCATCCAAGGTACAAAAGAGTTTGAGAACAGCTGTCTCATGCACAGTAGCAGACTAGGCCACGCCAAAATATGCATATGCATCTTTGGCATAAAGATTATTTTGAGAAACTGCAGACACGGGAGAAGGTCCGAAAACAGAGTAGAAGTTATCCTTTACTAAGGACATTTACATTTATAAGGGAAATCTCCATCTGTAGGGATGTCTCCCTCTATACCAGGAGGAGCAGGATGGCTGTAAGTCACAAGAAACTTGTCAGTGGAGAAGGCACCACTCAAGTCTGCGGAACAACGTCACTCTCCTTTCCTGGGCTTTTCCTGGTACCCTCCCACAACTGGCTCGCCTCCTGCCCACCCCACACCCCCAACACCTTTCTTTTGTCTTTCACTGAAGATATATTTACGGTGGTAGCTTGGGCCGTTTCAGGGAGCTCTACTCAGTTTTCCTGGGCATCTCCTATGTATATGTAAGGTATACATGCTAGTAAACTTTCATTTGTTTTTCTCTTGTTAACCTGTCTTTTATTACAAGGGGCACTCAGCCAAGAACCTGGAAGGGTGAAGGGAAAATTACTTTTCCTCCCCTACACTTTCATAAAGAACCGAGAGTGAGGAGATTGGGTTTGGGGTGAGGTAGGGTGGTAGCAGTGAAACTTTGCTGTGTATCTGATCCCCTGGGGAACTCGGTGAAGATACCTGGTCCCAGGCTGTCTCCTACTGCCATGAGCCTTGGACTCTGTGTCCTGTATTAGCTCTCTAGGCAGTTCAGATACACACTAAGCTGGGAGGCCACCAGCTCAGATGACCAACCTCCTGTTGTGTGATTGCCTCTTAGGTGACCCTCTCCTTCCTCATGCTCACTAACCATAACCTCAGGAGCTGGGCTGTTCTCCATGGCAGAAGCCTCTAGCCACGTGTGGCTACTGAGTGCTTGAAATGTGGCTGGCTCAAATTGAGAGGCGCTGCAGATATAAAACAAACACTGAATTTCAAAGACTGAGGACACGTTGAAATGAGAGTATTTTGACTATATTGGGTTTCTCTCTTTTTCCTCTTTTTTCTTTTGCAGTGTGGCTACTAGGAAATTTAAATTATGCATGTGGCATATAACATATCTATGGGACAAGCTGCTCTAGGGGACAAGGCTTACGCCTGTTCACTACTGTCTTTCCAGCACCTAGCTCAGTGATTTTGCATCAAATAGGCAACCCATCAATATTTTCTGGAAAGAGGGAATGGGTCAATGAATTAATGAATGAACATATGGCAGCCCAGGCATTCACGGTATTATTCCACAGACAAAGGAGAAACTTTTGAAAAATAGTAGCTATGTTGGTTTGGGTTCCCCCAGAAGCAGTCCCTGGGACAAGGATTCAAGTGCAAGTGATCTATTTGGGATCTACCTATTTGCTCTCCCATCCCATCCTAGAGGCGCCAAAAACAAAAGCCAGGGAGTGGAGAAGTGAAACTGGGAAGGAAGGAGGCTAATAAATGGTGTGATCTCAAGCCAGTTACTACTTGGGCGACTAGAACTTGATCCTGCTGGGAAACCTTAGGGAACAGCACAGAATTAGTGCTTTGAAGTTATCTCCTTCCACCAGGGTATTTCCACACCATTCCTATCTATCATTAGTTAAAGCTGCTGGGAGGGCTGCATGTGTTCATCCCAGGCACTCTGTCCTACTGTGTGACGCAGACAGAGAAAGCCCGCAGGCAAAGAGACATCAGTGTTAGCAGGTGGCATGGGCTAAAGTGGTATGGCTGAGGGGCAGGGGCATAGCCAATGACACCTAACTATAATTCCTTTCAAAGCAAGCCTGTTAATTCCATCAGCTAATAATTAAAATTGGTACCACCATCATACAGCTCTCCACATCCCACAAGACAGTCAGTAAAGCCCCTTTGGGATCCTGTGGCAGCTCTTTCCTGTTAACTCCACTTCTTGCTCTCCCATCCCATCCTAGAGGCGCCAAATGGATATGGGGAAGAGGTTACCAGTAATGAGCCCAGTGTGGCTTAATGAAGTGTTGCCCAAGTTGGTTAAAGATGACCCCAGCTTTGCTGTCAGTGAGTCACAGCTCTGCCCTTCATCTCCTGTTAGTTCACCCTAGGCAGGTGTTGGTGGGCAATTCTCTTTCTTCTGGTTTCTGCATTATGATGCGTACTCACCCAGAAATGTGACTGGCCCTTGTCTTTGAATTGCCCTCAATACATGTACACATGAAATGATGCATGTGTGTGATACATGAAGCGGTAGCAGCTCAATATTTTAACAAAGAGTCACAAATTTCTAGTTCAGAAAATATGACTTCACTCAGTATTAAGTCATTTCACAGAAACCAGACCATAGTGGTTCTGTTTTCGGAGGTTAATTTCTTCTGGTTCTAATTTGAAATGAATCAGGAGAGGCTCCAGAATAATTTCATTAAGCAACAAATTGAAAATAAGAAATGGCTGATCTACAGGGAATTGAACTCAAAGTAGTCTGGAGTCCTTATAGTAATTTTAAATCTACTTGATACCATAAAAATGTATGTGTTTTCCATGACCAGCGCATTTCACTAAGGGCCTTGGTTTCATTCAGAGGACTTGGGCCAAACCACTGTCACAACCTGTCACTGCTGGAACTTTGCATTCAAGGCCCTTTCCCCGGTCTAACATTCTAGCATTTATTTTCCCTTCCTGGAATTTAGGTAGTATAAATATTTAGGTTATTTAATTCAACTTTTAGGTTATAAATAATCAGGTTACTTAATATAGATAGATAGATAACCTTAAAGGTCCTGCAAATAGTTGGACCACCATAACTTTAAAAATACATTGGATATTCCAATAAAAATATACAAATTTAAATTAATTCCCCACTGATCCTTCTGTACTTAACAAACACATGTGAAGCATCAAGAGTTGGCAAACACATAGTTTCTACTATACAGCAAAGTGAATCAGCTATACCTATACATATATCCCCTCTGTTTTGAATTTCCTTCCCATTTAGGTCACCACACAGCACTGAGTAGAGTTCCCTGTGCTATACAGTAGGTTCTCATTATCTATTTTATACATAGTATCAATAGTGTATATATGTCAATCCCAATGTCCCGGTAAGAGGACTTTCTGTGAGGGTCAGGGGCAAAGGTGGGATGCTGGGCCCGTCCACAGGAGGTCTGACAGAGTGTTCCTCAACCACAGACAGGAACTGTGTAGAGAGAATGGCCCTGTACGGGGTCCTCATAAGCAGCACGTGATGCCTGTGACAGAACATTCAGAGTCAAGAGATCACTGCTAAGAGGACCACCAAGCAAAACCCCTGAGCACCTCCTGGTCCCCTCAACCCTGCTCTGACCCAGAAAGACCCAGAAGTAGGGAGGAGGAGTGATGGGTAAGAAAAAGGGGAAGAAGATTCCCACATCCCTCCCCACTTCTGACCCAAGTGGACTCAGCCTCAGCTACAGGAAGAGGGATGTTTCAATATGGAGGGACAGAGAAGTTTGGACTTCGACGTGATGTTATAATACCTGAAAAGCTCTTAACTGACCAAATGGGACTTGTTCTTACGAATGGAAGCAGCCCAGGAGGCTATAGGGTGAGCCCAGGAAGTTGTATGGGGGCGGGGAAGGGGGAATCTCCCGTTGCAAGACCTTGCGGTGGGGGAAGGATGAACTCGCTTCCTTCTGCACCCCAGCAAGTTCATTAACCTGGTTATGCTGTCAAAGATCCTGTGCTTACAATAAACTAACACCAAACTAGTGACCCTTTTCCTTGGCCTTCGATCTGACTTGAACTTCCTTCTGCAAGGAAAATTGATGTTGACTTGATAGTAGGAAAAAAAAAAGAGCTGGCAAACGCAGATGTCCATAGTTCATTAGAGAACAGCTCTGCCTGGGCAAAGAACCCCCATAAAGATCCCAAATTGTGGGCTTCCCTGATGGCGCAGTGGTTGAGAGTCCGCCTGCTGATGCAGGAGACACGGGTTCGTGCCCTGGTCTGGGAAAAGATCCTGAATTTTTGCCATGGAGGAACATGGGCTCCATCTTTCTTAATCTACTGATTTTATAAGAGAAAGTGAATCCACAAATTTTTATGAGAAATACCCTTTTTTTGTTTAACATTGGCAAGTAATTTTTAAAATTTTAAAAATACTGTGCAGATCCAAATGAAAAGAGCCAAGCGGGGGCAGGCAAGGTTGTGACTTTGAATCTACCATGGGGTAAATACAGTCATAGGTGCTAACTGGGTCAGATACAAAGATCTGTAGCATGTACCATGTCATCCAGCAGCTTCCTATCCAGATGATGCATACAACTAAACTGCATACAAAGGGGAAAAAAAGGTGGGGAGCAGCATGTATTAGTCAAGGTTCTCCAGAGAAACAGAACCAGTAGGCTCTCCTCCTATTGGTTCTGTGTGTGTGTGTATATATATATATATATATATATATATATACCAATATATATTGTCTACTATCTATATCTATATCTATCTATTGAGAGAGAGAGAGACAGAGAGTTTGAGATTTATGATTTCTTTGAAGGAACAGGCATGGGGACTGCAAGCCTGTAATTTATAGGGCAGGCTGGCAGGTTGGAAATTCAGGCAGGAGTTGATGCTGTAGTCTTGGGGCAGAATTTCTTCTTTTCCAAGGCACCTCAGTCTTTGCTCTTAAGGTCTTCAATTGACTGGATGAGGCCTACCCACATGATCCAGGGTAATATTCTTTACCTAAAGTCAACGAAAGTAGTTAGCCACATCTACAAAATACCTTCACAGCAATATCTAGACCAGTGTTTGAATAACTGGGTACTACAGCCCAGCCAAGTTGTCACGTAAGTTTAACTATCCCGTGGATAAGTGCTGTAAGAGAGGTACAAAAATTACTACAGGAGTTCAGAAAAATCTGAAATTAAGGGAGGGTAAAGGGTTGAGAAACAATCCCCATGATAAAAGACTAAAGAAATACAGACTTCTCAGTAGAGAAGACCAAGAAGAAACACTGCTAATCAACAGTAGCCAAGCACGTGTTGGTCGTTATTACATGGTATTTCATTTAATCATCTCAACTCCCCCTAATGTGGTAGCAACTATCATTATCCCCATTTTCTAAATGAAGCCACCAACCCCAGTGTTTTCAATATCATATGGCTATTAAGTGATGGAGATGGGGACTCAGATTCAGGCAGTTTGAAATCTCCAGAGCCTTAACCACTACTTATACTACCTCGCAATGAAATCATACCCCACGTGTTACCTCATTAATTCTCACAAAAGCCCCATGAGGTGGGTATTACTATATCCCCACTTGACAAATGAGGAAACTGAGGCTTGAAGTACAAGGTAGCTACACAGTTCCATCCTGGTCTCTCTGATTCTGAACTTGTGCTCTGACCACCCCCAGCACCCTGCATGCCTCCCACCTCAGCTCCAAGTATGCAAAGAATAACATGTCAAGTGCTCTCGTTTATGTCCACATGTGACCCACAAGAGGAATGGGGCTTAAATTCAGGCAGAACAAAACATTGACAGAACATTGGAAGTAACTTCTTGGTTGTACATCAGGGAAATACACACTTCAACCAGAGAAAGAAAGGTTTATCCTTGGAGACCCTGCTGCTTTCAACATTCACCTCCCTAAAGACAAGACAGGTTATAGTCATTTAATGGGAATGCGTATTGAGACTCTGAATTTTGGTTATTGATTGGCAAGAATAAAAACACAGCCACCCACACAGAAAACAACAGCAAAGTTGGCTCCTCTTAAATGAAAATATTTCTTTGGCTTTCTCTTAGCTACATATTTTTAGCAAAAATTAAACATACACTGCAAATCATGCCTTCATTTCTTGGGTAGGGAATAGACTCATTTCAATCTAACTTCAAAGGAGCAACCAGGAGACTCTTTTTCTCAGCCCAATTTGAAACACTCCCACACTTTTTTATCCTTTTCCCTCTGTGAGTTATTTTTTCCCTCCTCAGAACGTAGAGTATGTGAGAAAATGTACTGTTCTATTTTTGCTGAGGAATGAATTTTAAGCTCATAAACTGTTAACTATTCAATTGTTATCCTTTCTCTAGACCTTTATATTAGAGTCAATGCTAGGTCTTCCTTCCTCCCATGATCATAAAGATAGCATGAGATATAGGCTAATAATTTAGCTATTGTCTAAGACTAAATGATGCTCTTTAATTGTAAGCTTTTTTTTTTTTTTTTTTTTTTTTTTTTTTTTTTTTTTTTGCGATATGCGGGCCTCTCACTGTTGTGGCCTCTCCAGTTGCGGCGCACAGGCTCCAGATGCGCAGGCTCAGTGGCCATGGCTCACAGGCCCAGCCGCTCCGCGGCATGTGGGATCTTCCCAGACCGGGGCACGAACCCGTGTTCCCTGCATCGGCAGGCGGACTCTCAACCACTGTGCCACCAGGGAAGCCTGTAAGCATTATTTTTATTCTAATTATATCTCTATAACAGTAATAATCCAACCCCTCATAATTTTATGTGTGGTCATGATATTGTAGGTCGAATAATAAAAACAAAATTTATATTCATTGAGCCCTACTGTGTGCCAGGCATCAGGCTATACACATATTTAAAACTCACATCAACCTTATGAGGTAGGGACTAATTGTTGTCCCCATCTTTCTAAGGAGAAAACCAAGGTATAGGGGACTTCAGTAACTTCCCCGTGTTTACACAGAATGGGGCTGAGATTTAAAATGAAGCACCTAACTGCAGAGACCATCTGTGGTCATAACAACGTGCACAGCTCCCACTAAAAAATGGTGAGGTTTTATTTTCTTGTTTTACTCTTCCTTCGTGGGAGTTTGAAACAACATTCGATGAGGGTAGAACAAATGAACACAAATACTCCAAAGGGAAACACGGCGAATACGTAGGTGGCCTTATCCTCATTCAAGGGAGATGCCAGTCAGAAGGTGAGCTGTGAATCTACACGGGACAATAAGCTGTAACATGGAGGTGGAGGTTTGGGAGGTCGTTTACAGCAACCATTTGACCTTAAGGACCATAATAGGATTTCTGTGATGCAGCAAAGCTTATGAGAAATCACAGACATAGAGCTTGACACCTGTCTTGGTCTGTCCAGGCTTCTATAAAGAAATATGATAGACTGGGTGCTTGTAAACAACAGAAATTTATTTCCCATAGTTTTGGATGCTGGAAATCCAAGATCAGGGTGCCAGTGTGGTTGGGAATCTGGTGAGGGCTATCTTACGGGCTGCAGACTGCCAACTTCTTGCTATATCCTTACATGGTAGAAGAGAAGGGAGCTCTCTCGGGTTGCTTTTATAAGGGCACTAATCCCGTTCATAACCTAATCCCAAAGGATTAGGGATTTGGAGGTGCTAATACCATCATATTGAGCATTGGAATTCAACATATGAATTTGCTGGCAGGGGAAACACAAATGTTCAGTCCATGGCAACACCCAATCCATCTCCCTCTTTTTACCAAAGTGACAACAGAGGTCTAAAGTGGGAAAATGGCTTACCCAGATTCATAGAGTTTTTGGTAAAACTAGAACCATTTATTCAGTTAACCAATTTCTCTGCACCTCATGACCTCTCAAATAGGTGAGTTTAGTTAGGCAAAAGGGTGTGGCTTTCAAAATCAATTCAACAGCTCAAGTTAAACACAGAGACAAAAATATTAGGGTACCAGATGTTCACTTTCTTTTTTTTAACTGAGGTATAATTGACATATAACATTATATTAGTTTCAGGTGTACAAATAATGATTTGATATTTATATACATGGTGAAATGATCACCACAATAAGTCTAGTTGACATCTGTCATCATACATAGTTGCAAAATTTGTTTTTCTGGCGATGAGAACTTTTAAGATCTACTCTTTTAACAATTTCCAAATATGCAATTCGGTGCTATTAACTATAGTCACTATGCTTTACATTATATCTCCATAATTTTTTCTTTTGCAACTGGAAGTTTGTACCTTTGGGCCTCCTTCACCCATTTTCCACACCCCCCAGTCCCACCTCTGGCAATCACCAATCTGGTCTCTGTATCTATGAGCTGGTTTTTTGTTTTTGTTTATGTTTTTTAGATTCCACATGTAAATGAGATCATACAGTACTTATTTCACTTATAATACCCTCAAGGTCTATCCATGGTGTGGCAAATGGCAAGATTTCATTCTCTTTCACAGCTGAATAATAACCCACTGTTTAGCACAATTTCTTTATCCATTCATCCATCAATGGACACCTAGGTTATTTCCACATCTTCACAATTGTAAATAATGCTGCTGTGAACATAGGGGTGCATATGTCTTTTTGAGTTATTGTTTTCATTTTCTTCGGATAAGTATCTGAAAGTAGAATTGCTGGATCATATGATAGACCTATTTTTAATTTTGTGAGTAACCTCCATACTGTTTTCCATAGTGGTTGCACTATGTGGTTACATTCCCACCAACAGTGCACAAGTGTTCCCTTTTTATTTGTCATCTTTTTGATAACACCCTTTCTAATAGGTGTGAGGTGATGTCTCGTTGTAGTTTCAATTTGCATTTCCCTAATGATTAGCGATGTTGAGCATCTTTTCACGTGATTGTTTGTCATCTGTGTGTCTTCTTTGGAAAAATGTCTGTTCAGATCCTTGGCTTATTTTTTAATTGAATTATTTGTTTTTTTTGCTATTGAGTTCTATGAGTTCTTTATACATTTGGGATATTAACTCCTTATCAGATATATGATTTGCAAATATAGTCTCCCACTCCATAGGCTGCCTTTTAATCTTGTTGATGGTGTCCTCTGCTGAGCAGAAGTTTTTTAGTTTGATATAATCCCACTTGTTTGTTTTTGCCTTTGTTTCCTTTGCTTTTGGTGTTAAGTCCAAAAAATCATCACCAACACTGACGTCAAGGAACTTAAAGCCTATGTTAGCTTATAGGATTTTTATGGTGTCAAGTTTTATGTTCAAGTCTTTAATCCATTCTGGGTTAGTTTTTGTGCATGGTATAAGATAGGGGTCCAGTTTCATTCTTTTGCATATAGCTGTCCAGTTTTCCCAGCATCATTTATTGAAGATACTGTCCTTCTCCTATTGTATATTATTGGCTCCTTTGATATAAATTAATTGACCATATAGGCATGGGCTTATTTCTGGGCTCTCTATTCTGTTCCACTGATGTATACATTTGTTTTTTATGCTATCACCATGCTGTTTTGATTACTACAGCTTTGCAATATAATTTGAAATCAGGGCATGTGATGCCTCTAGCTTAATCCTTTCTTCTCAGGATTGCTTTGGCTATTTGGGGTCTAGATGTTCACTTTCTATGTGGCATTACAGCAGATTTTAGTGATATCTCAGTCCCTCCAAATCTCTGTTAACTGGAATTTCCATAAAAGATGCTCATAATTCTTCAAGATTTCACTGTGCTTTCTGGATCATTAAAGAAAAGATAAAATTGTGGTCAGTGCAGTTTCGCTGTTATGCAATCGACTTTATTCTGTCTCTCCATATGGCATTTTATCTTGCATCTTCTAAACTCAGAGTCTGCTTATTAATCAGAGCAGCCAGGCTAAGCAGGAATGGTTAAAAGTTGGTGGAGGTGGGTCTTGTTTCTCTCCAGAAAACTCAGTAGGTTCTAAGTATAACTGGAAGAAAACTGGGGCAAAATATCAGAGAGAAAATAGCTATAATATAGCATCAAGGTCTCTCAGGCATAGAAAATATAATAATTTCTGTTTCTTACAGGGAGAAATCTTCCTTAAGCTTATACATGAAACCT
The DNA here is from genome assembly GCF_964165515.1 of Mesoplodon bidens. Taxonomy (NCBI): domain Eukaryota; kingdom Metazoa; phylum Chordata; class Mammalia; order Artiodactyla; family Ziphiidae; genus Mesoplodon; species Mesoplodon bidens. The sequence goes on along the minus strand of NC_138162.1, from coordinate 41,158,594 downwards.
TAACAAACTTACCTTCTTCCAAATATTTAAAGCAGCAGAACCCAGTGTTACTTCAGGAAATACTTGGATGGATGGTGGCCAGCTGGATGGGCAGAGTCCAACAAAGGAATCCAGGTGGCTCTGAATACAGAACACCAGATAAGCGGAGGTTGCCATTACCAAAGCCCTGGAGGCCTGGGTATTGGGGTGTGGGACCTGAATTCCCCAAGACTTTGAGCCTAGGAAATCAGACTGCAGGATGTCAGTTAAGGACTGTCTTGAGATCAACACCAGAGGAAGGACAGGGATAGGATTGAGCAGAGGGAGAAGTGGAGCAGCAGAAGGCCATAGACAACCCACCAGGAAGTCTAAAGCTGGGCTAACCCATTCAGAGTTGTCCCAAATTTCTTAGAAGAGACTGGGCCTTTGTACCCACCTCCAGCAGTCACTGGATGAGTCCACCCCAGGCAGCATCAGGAGGCCCTTGTCAGATGAGGAAAGTCCTCCAGTGGGCCAACAACTAAGGGCTTTCTGCCCGTGGCACTCCCAGCAGCTGGGAAGGTCAGTGCTTTATTCCTGAAGGGGGATTGGGGGGGGCATATTCCAGCACCATCCCAGGGCATGAACATGTTCCTCTCCTGGGAGCAGGGCCTTGCAAGACCAGGAAAGAGTATCAGTGCTGCCATCCCAAGACAGGGGTCAGGGCATGCCTCGACCCCAAGAACAAGGGGTATGCATGGGGCCTGGAAGGTAAATCCATGTTTCACAACAGAGCACAAACTAGGCTCAAAGCCGGGCCTGTGATGTGGCAGACCCAGACAAGAGGGGCCCAACTCAGGGGCCCCATGAGTATGGGGGCACGGCATGGGGCCCATGCCCTGCTGCCCTCTCTCCTAGGCCAGCTTGATAGTAAGAAAACACACAGAAACCCCTAGAAGCCCAGCAGGACTGTCTGGGCCACACACTCCCAGTTTGGGGAGTGCAGCAAAATGGAGAAATGAGAGGAGATAACACATAATGGGTGAGCAATGGGGCCAGCCTGGTGCTGGGGCTGGATGTGTGAGTGGGGAAGTGATGGGAGCATCTCAGCCTCACCAACTTGAAGGAGAACAGGAAGCAGGAGAAATACAGTGGGGGTAGAAAAATAAATAATTAATCGTACTTTACATATGCAGGATGTTTTACGTTTTTCAAAATTCTGTGTGTGTGTTGGGGGGGGGTCCCAGTATGCTAATTCTGCCCCTAGAATATTTATATTAAAAAATATCATCTGGGGCTTCCCTGGTGGCGCAGTGGTTGAGAATCCGCCTGACAATGCAGGGGTTCTGGGTTCAACCCCCAGTCCGGGAAGATCCCACATGCTGTGGAGCAACTAAGCCCATGCGCCACAACTACTGAGCCTGTGCTCTAGAGCCCACGAACCACAATTACTGAGCCCACGTGCCACAACTACTGAAGCCCGCGTGCCTAGAGCCCGTGTTTCGCAACAAGAGAAGCCAACGCAATGAGAAGCCCACACACCGCAACAAAGAGTAGCCCCCGCTCGCTGCAACTAGAGAAAACCTGGACACAGTAACAAAGACCCAATGCAGCCAAAAATAAATAAATAAATAAATACATAAATACATTTATTAAAAAAAAATCATCTGTGAATGAATGTAATAAATGCTTGTAAAACAGCTAATCAGAATGTCTCTTTCTGTCTCTCTCTGTGTCTCTGTCTGTCTCTGTCTCTCTGTCCTGTCTCTCTGTCTCTTGTCTCTGTCTCTGTCTCTCTCAGGCTTCTGGAGTTGTGAGCAACACCCAGCATATGAGTGAGTGTCTGGAGCGTGTGGTTTTTGTAGGGGCTGAGCCGTAGCAGATTTCCTTGGCTTCATGACCATTCTTGTCCAGGAAGCCACCTCTAGTGGCCCTTTCTTCTCTTCACCCTTCACTTTCCTCATTCACATTGTTAAATGACATCACCATTTTTTGGAGATTCACCCAAACTGTGAAGATGACGAGGTAATGTCACCACTATGACAATAACATCACTTTAACGTTTAACCAAACCACCCACAGTGCTGTCGGTGACTCAGGACAACCTTTGAACATCTTCCCCCATCCGGCCTGGGGGACTGAAGCGTTTTGTGCGAGAAAACATAAAATCGGGAAAGATAAGACCTCAGCAGTCCTAAGTGTCAATCAAACATGACTGCAAGAGGTGATGTTAGAAGAGAAACTGGGTGTCTCCCCAGGTGATCATATCCTCTTGTTGTAAGACCGAAGCATAAATGAAAAAACAAAAGTAAAAGGTAACTCCTAGGACTGCCTATTAAGTTCAGGGCTGGACCACATCCCGTAAGCTGGTTTGAATGATTTGCAGAGAAGGCATCATATATACACTTGACGGACTGATTGGAAACTTCCACTGCTAGCTGCTCACAAGTGATTCTTTGATGTCACTTCCTTATTATCATAATAGATGGAACCTAAACCTTCAAGGCTAATTAACACATCCTTTGTTCAGGTATTTGCATGCTGCGAACTATTGAGGAATGTCCTTGCACGGCAACATCTTCCTGTCTGTTCTCAAGTGAAGAATTAATTAATGGCCTTGCTCCAGTATAAACACATTGTGTTTTCAATAAAATGATGAAAAGCTTTTTTTTAAAAAAAAGTATCTTGCAAGTCACTACCCTTGAAATTGTCCTTCAATACAAAATGGTGAACAATTATTTTAAACAAATCTATTGTAATAACAATTGATGAGGATGTCAGTTCTGTAAGTTCTCTGACAACTAATTCAGCCAGAGACTTTAAGAATACATTTAGGATTTCCCTGGGGGTCCAGTGGTTAAGACTCACAGGGGGCTTGGGTTCACCTCCTGGTCTGGGAACTAAGATCCCACATGCCGCGAGGCAAGGCCAAAAATTTAAATTTTTTTTTTAAGTTTTAAAAAGAATATATTTATATTGTATATTACATGTAAGATGGTATGTTCTATCACATTAGAGCAGTACTCTCCTTCAAGAATTTCAAGAGTTTTCTCAATGCCACTCTGGCTAAAATTCTGCAATTCTTTTCTTTTTTTTTTTAAGTTTTATTGAAATTCACTTGTTTTAAGTGTTCAATTCAATGATGTTTAGTACATTTGCTGTTCTTTTTCAAAGTGATTTTTCCCTGGTAAAACCATGCATTGAGTTTTCCTCAATCATATGAATCATTTCCATTTTGGGTGTTTTGGTTGCTCCTGTATCTAGGTTACTCATTTGCACGGAACTCCCACTTCTTGCTAGCTAGAAGACTGAAAGGCCTGGGTTTCCCTGATGACAGCTTTTAACAAATATTTGGTTGCCTCTGCATTGTAATCAAAATACTGATAAATCCACCTGGTTAATCCTATTTAATATCACAAAAGACTCCAAGGGCAGGCCATGATTTACAAAGCTGCCTATAAGTCTGTCTTTTGCAATCATATTTTAAAATGGTTTATTCCACTGTCAAAATGCAATGCATTTCATCATTATTAAATAAAATTTTTCTGCTTTTTGGCAGGTGGACAACCTATCAGTCATTGAGAAAGATTGCCACAATGCAGAATTTAAAAGTGCTGTAAAGGTTGCACCTTAAGAACACCTGTGCCTTGGTGTGCTTAAACAGCTTTCATATTAAAAGCCAGCTGATCTAATTTAGCACTACAGTGATCCACTTAGAAAATAGGTAGAACTGTTATGCTTTCAATTAACATATATTTAATCAAAAGGTAAAGGAGGAAAACCTAGGAAAGAAACAATTATTTGGCAGTTTTAATTGAAATCTATGTGTATACCAGGTGTAGGGCACTCAGCAGTTATACAAGGCATGTTCCTGAAGAAGCAAACTCTGTACTGAGAGATGAGAGCCGCAAACATAGAACAATGAAGGCTATATAAGGGAATACATATTTGGGAATAAATTGTATCGAAAGACCTAAAGGGTCAAAGCAGTTTAGAGAAGAGAGATCAATGTAGACCATAAGTATTAGGGAAATTTTTATGGAGAAAACAGGACATGCTCTGGACCTAAGGGATAGTTAATATTCTCAACAGAAAGTTTCCAAATTTGGGAATACTTCAGTACATACAGTAATAATTTTGATGGAGTGGCATAATCTATATTTATATCCACCTAAATTGACTTCGAAATAGCACGTAAGTAAAAGTGTATCCATATCCTTATATGCAGAACAATAGAACTGGAAGATATAAAAAGTAGTTTGCACATCTAGAATTCCTGGGCAAAAGAGAAGATCCAATAATTTAGGGAGACCAGGCTTACCAAATTCCTGACTTGGAGCCCTACAATTGATGATATTAAAGGTCTCAGAAGTTGAGCTGAAGAGAAACTGTTTAACTCTACTTACTGTAGAATTCTCCATGCTTATCTGACCATGGATCACTCTCACAAAATACATGTTACACAGAATACACATGTCAAAGAACTGAATTCCATGGGACACAGATTGGAAATAGAAATCTATAACAATAAAAAACAAGCAACCTAGTTTTAAAAATGGGCCAAAGACTTTAAAGACACCTCACCAAAGAAGATATGCATTAATGTGTACACACTACTATACATAAACTAGATAATCAACAAGAACCTACTGTATAGTACAGGGAACTCTACTCAATATTCTATAGTAACCTATCTGGGAAAAGAATCTGAAAAAGAATGGATATATATATATATATATATATATATATATATGTATATATAGCTGAATCACTTTGCTGTACATCTGAAACTAACACAACATTGTAAATCAACTATACTCCAATATAAAATAAAAACTTAAATTAAAAAAAGAAGATATGCAGGTGGCAAATAAGCATATGAAAAGATGTCTGCATGATTTGTCATCCGGGAAATGCAAATTAAAATAACGAGATACCACTACACACCTATTAGAATGGCCAAAATTCAAAACACTGACAACACCAGATGCTGGTGAGGATGTGGGACAGCAGGAACTCTCATTCACTGCTGCTTCAAATGCAAGATGGTACAGCCACTTTGGAAGACAGTTTAGAAGTTTCTTACAAACCTAACCAGGATCCAGCAACCACGTTCTTTAATATTTACCTCCCCAAATTGTAAACTTAGCGTCTACACAAGAAACTGCATATGGGTGTTTATAGCAACTTTATTCATAATTGCCAAAACTTGGAAGAAACCAAGATGTCCTCAGTAGGTGATGAATAACTAAACTGTGGCACATGCAAACAATGAACTTATTCAGTGCTAAAAAGAAGTGAGCTATCCGGCCATGACGAGACACGGAGGAAAGTTAAAAACATATTCTTAAGTGAAAGAAGCCAATCTGAAAAGGGTACATACTGTATGATTCCACATATGTGACACTCTGGAAAAGACAAAAACTATGAAGACAGTGAAATGATCGGTGGTTGCCAGGGATTAGGGGTGGGGGAGGGAAGGATGAATACTCAAAGCACAAAGGATATTTAGGGCAGTGAAACTAGTCTGTATGACACTATAATGGTAGATACATGTCATTATCAATTTGTCCAAACCCACAGAATGTACAACACCAAGAGTGAACCCTAATGTAAGCGATGGGCTTTGGGCGATGATGATGTATCAATACAGGTTCATCAATGTGACAAATGTACCACTCTGGTGCAGGTTGTTGATGATGTTGATAGTAGGGGAAATTGTACATGTGAGGGGCAGGAACTACATGGGAAATCTCTGTACCTTCTCCTAAACTTTCCCCTCCATTAATCTGTTCTAAAAAATAAAGTCTATTAAACAAAGTAACCCAGTCAGGCATGCATTACACATCAGTGGAATCTGGTCCACACACATATTTTGTTTGCTACTTTACCTCCTTACATTTCCTGTCTGGTACAAAGCTTCATTTAAAAAAGAGAGAGAGAAATTGCCATTGAGAGCTATTATGTGACTTGCCCAAGGCCCCATGGTGGTGTTCATGGCACAGTGAGTGGCGGAACCCAGGTCTCCTCAACGCCAGTCTTGCGCTTCTTTTGCAAAGATCTACCTTACAGAAGCTTCCTTGTCTGTATCCTGAAACCCTCAGAAAGACAGGTGAACAGCTTAGAACAATGTCACAACTAATATTGAGAGGAAAAAAATAGGAGCCTAAAAAATGTAACCTACTTAAATGTGGCCAAATATAAATAATCTTTAAGGTGATGAAAGAAAAATGCCTTATGGTTTTAAAAGTGTCAAAATTGTTCAAATGCGTAAAGATGATCACAAGAAGAATTTGCAATCACTAACCAATTCCATAAGGATTTCTGCTCTTTTTTTTTTTTTTTTTTGGCTGCACTGCGTGGCTTGTGGGATCTTAGTTCCCTGACCAGGGACTGAACCCTCGAGCTAGGCAGTGAAAGCGTGGAGTCCTAACCACTGGACGGCCAGGGAATTTCCTGTGGTCTACTTTTTAACCACACAAATCTATTATTTCTCCTTAAGGACTGGTGTACTTCCACCCAATGCTTACCTTGAAAAAGCAGACATTTAAAAAAATCATGGCTGAATGCAGTATTTGGAAAATGATCTGATTTAGTCAAACATGTATAAGACCCTCGGCTCCCACTTCTCATCTTTTCATATGGAAGTTCTTGCATTCCATAGTGCCTGACAGTAACCTAACGACCCTTTTCCATTTGTGCCCTTTTATCATTTTTAAGTTTGATTCCTTCTTCAATGGCTTTAATCATTTTAAACATGCTTATTTTACAACCTCTATCCAATTGTCCCATTAACTAAAATTCTGGGGAGAGAAGTTATTCCCACCATTGATTAAGTTTAGTGATTCCTAATTCTGTTGTACTGGTTCCTTGAAGGTTCTACAGTTTTCACTTATGAGCTCATCTTCAGCGGGGTTTGGGTATCCTTCCTGGGGTGAGATGAGGGCAGGTCTCTCCAGAGGAGTTTACCAGTTCAGGACTACTTTCCTGACGTAGGTGATTCTGGACCAACATAAAGTGTCAATTTTAAACTCAATTCCATGTGAGAAGGAGGCCTGATGTTACAAATTCTCAAACACCTTGTGGCAGATCAGTTTTTGTCATCAACCCATATTAATGGGTGGGTTTTTATCCAGTCCACCTCTTACTGAAGTTTCAATCTCTTAGAGAGTGTTTTATCTAAAACTGCCCGAAGTCTCAACTCCTGTCCCACTTGAGTATTAAAAATCCCAACCCCTTATATTCCTGAGGCTGACACCCATCCCCAGTACTGTCAGGATCCACTTGTACCTTTATTTATTCTTTTGGTTGTATCTTTCTTACTTTCTTTCAGGTAGAGATGTGCATTTAAATGATGTTATTAGTGTTTCTAATACCTCACAGCTAGAGGGTTTTAGGGTTTCTTGTTCAACATACAGCCAAGTTCAAAATGCCCTTTAGCTTTCACTGCATGGCTTCTGTTAGAGAACAAGGGAACAGCTCAGGTTGGTCAGATTATGTTATACACCTTTCTTGATAACTCTATTACAATACATAAAACTACTATTAGAAGTTCAAAGTTTTCCAATGAACTGGAAAATGCTGTTGTGTATTCTTTTCTGGGAGCTTTCCTTATATTTCACGATAAACAGAATTTGTAAATAAATTGAGGAAGCAGCAAACAGTGAATGGGATAGATTTTTGGTCAAATTTGAATACTTCTCTGTGTAGCAGCCATTGATGTCAGCAGGTAACACATGTTCATAACCTCATACTATCCTTTGAAGCAGCACTGATGAATTTCAAAGCTTCTTGTTGCTTTAAGGAACTTTTCTAAGAGAGAAAGGGGAATCAGCTTAAACCTTCTTGGACAGATATTGGAAATTTGGCCCATGCCAATTATCCCCCAATGTCCTTCCAAACTCTAAGAAGATAAGCACAATTATTGTTGATGAACTGTTTAATTAACTCATATATTATTCAGCATACTACTTTAACTAGAATTTATGATACCATAAAGTTGCATTTTATGTGATATACATATGTATACGCACATGTATCTATAATAGTGGAGTGCTGTGGTGATGCCTACAGTGCATTTATGCCCATTTTATTAGGCTTGGAGCATAATTTTACTCTTTTGAATTTTTATGGAGTTATTGTTGCTGAGCCTTGGCTTTTATCACATATTTTTGTTTACTGCCATAGTTTTTCCTTAGTCAGTAGTACAACCTTCAATTATTGCATTCTTTCCATGGAAAAGCACTATATGTTTACACCATAGGCTTCATGATGCTCTAGTTTCCTGGAATGCATTTTGGTTAAAAGCAAAAATTGTTTGTATATCAGAACATGATTGTAGCTAATTAATTACACCAAAAGGCAATTAATCCAGGAAAAAATTTCACTGTGTGCCATCATGTGCCTAGTACCATGCTTTTTTAGTACTAGCTTTTTGAGATATTCTAAAAGATATAAAACATGGACCTCTAACACTCAAGGGGCCTACAAGTATTTTAAAAGCTTATATAAATCAAATATCTAATCAAATATTTGCAAAATATTTGATTTTGCAAATCAAATGGGCAAAACCCATTTTTAAAAAGATGTATTTAAGTCATTTAAGACAGACTTAAGTCAATGAAAATGTAATATTTTTTTTGGTCACGCTCTGCGGCATGCAGGATCTTAGTTCCCCAACCAGGGATTGAACCCATGTCCCCTGCAGTGGAAGTGCCGAGTCCTAACAAATGGACTGCCACGGAATTCCCCCAAAGTGTAAATTTTTCTTTAATATATGAAAGAATCTAGTTAATATTTGAAAAATTAATCATCTTTGCAAAAAGTTAGGATAGGATGGGTGGGGTGGGAATCTATGTTTTTTAAACATGAAGATAGTGAGGTAGACTGGAGAGATGGGAGTGGCATGGAGGTCTGCAGAAGAGGTGGGAAATGCATTTTCAACTATTGTGTCTTTTTTATTGCATAACCTTGATTAGGAACTACTCTCATTGATTGTGGCTGGAGAGCTCCACTGGGGGGATTTCTTCTAGGAAACTTAAGCAGGAAATTTCAGAAAAATCAAGTAGATCCTTTCTTTAAGAGGATTCTACAGAAATATAAAACGTGGCTACTGGGCTTCCCTGGTGGCGCAGTGGTTGAGAGTCCGCCTGTCGATGCAGGGGATATGGGTTCGTGCCCTGGTCCAGGAATATCCCACATGCCGCGGAGCAGCTAGGCCCGTGAGCCACGGCCGCTGAACCTGCGCGTCCGGAGCCTGTGCTCTGCAACGGGAGAGGCCACAACGGTGAGAGGCCCGCGTACCGCAAAAAAAAAAAAACAACCCAAAAAAACAAAAAAACGAGGCTACTTCTTAGTCATTATTCCTTGGGTTTGTCTTATTCACCATTATCCTTACCATTCAATAAATAATTAAATCAATGAGTGAACATTAAATTACCAGTAGTAATTCTAAATTCCTAGGAGGTTATAAACCCAGTGTAGTGTTCTTAAGTGGTATTTCCTCAGAAATTTTCATCATCCGACATTTCTTAAAATTAAGAGAAAATGGCAGAAATACTTAAACAACAAATTAAATTAAGCCCATTATTCTTTTTTTTTTTTTTTTTGCGGTATGCGGGGCTCTCACTGCTGTGGCCTCTCCCGTTGTGGAGCACAGGCTCCGGACGCGCAGGCTCAGCGGCCATGGCTCACGGGCCCAGCCGCTCTGCGGCATGTGGGATCTTCCTGGCCCGGGGCACGAACCCGCGTCCCCTGCATCGGCAGGCAGACTCTCAACCACTGCGCCACCAGGGAAGCCCAAGCCCATTATTCTTATACAGTTTTTTGAAAAGAATATATTTGGACTTATTAAGTCTAAACAAAAAATATCGATATTCTATAGGTGTGTAAATTTACGAGAATACAGCACTGAAAGGGTCAAAGATTATTGCTTTATTTGCAAATCTTCAGACTGACAAAACCCTCTGGAAAAATTTATGATGTTTGTCTTTTTTAAAAAGCAATGTTTCTATAAACCCTATCAAACTGCTATGAATAAGGCTGTAAATCACTTCACTGGCTTGAGTAATGGGACTTTTATTTCATGAAACCATGCCAAGAAACCTGGAGGCTTTCATTGATATTGAATCTCCTGTAATATTTAATATCTCTGAGTCCCCAAAAAAGACAAATTTTGATACTGACCGAAAATACTTTTACCATAATTTTTTTCTGAGAGGAAAATAAATAGAAATCAATGATATTATCTGATGGTTTTAAAGAGGTTCATTAGTTACCAACAGAGAAAAAAAAGTTAGAAGCAGTAGAAAATAAATAGAACTACCTTCACTAAATCAATGTGGCTGTAGGTTTAGATTTTATCTGTAATTATGATTTGTACATCCAGTTCTAATGGATGAATAATGTTGACCTCTTCCTTCTGGGTGACTTTTCTTTCAGTCTTGCTTTAAGTTTGTTTGACAAAACAGAAACTCTGTTGAATGTTCCACTCTTCCCCTTCCCCATTATATCCAAATGGATATAATCCCAATTATATCCATTTTATGCAAATGGGGAAATGTAGAATCTGATAGCTAACTGCACTAAAAATCCAATAGCAGGAACTCTGTGGAGAGAGAAGCATACGTGTTATATGAATGCTACATTTGCATTTAATAGTAAAATAAGTGACATGTACAGTGCTTAAAGACAGCTCTGTGTACCTCTAGTTAAGAACCTGGCTGACATTCTGGGCCATGAGTTTTATGAGTGCTGTTCAATCTTACCAATCTTTTGCTTCAGGTAGTGTCTGAACCTAAAAGAAATTGGGCCAGGAATAAAAGAAATCAGGCTAAGGACCAAAGCAAACCTGTATCCCCAGATGTTTATAATCTCCTGTGACCTTTCAGACACTGGTCAGTGATTTGTATGTGTTTATTTACATCCCTCTTGGTTTTTTTTTACAAAGGATTTAATGAGGGTTAGCAATGCATTCAATACCACAGGATACAATAAATAAAAATTGGAAAGAAACTGAGTCGGAGGGAACGTAGGTATAGACAAGTAGGCAAAATCCATGCCATGGGGTCTTAAACTCCGGGTCCCATACTCCAGTGCAGAGGGCCAGGCAGGTAATGTCAAGCCCTAACCTTTAAACCCATGTGCTACAAAAAGGCTGTGAGTCTGGTACAATGGTGGGAGAAGGGGTCGGAGAGGTTCTTCAAACATCTCACAGCTCAGAAGGAGTTGTGTAATGTGCATTTGATATTTTGTTTGTGAATATTCAATTCTGTTACAGAAAACAAGAAAATAAATGGGATGGATGAAACTCGTGAGATTTGTTAAGCACAGATAAGGAAGTTAGTAACCTATTAGACCAAGAAGACAGCAAATATTTATGATGCACTATACATACAGGAGACATATAAGGCACTCAATATTCATGAGGTCATAATTCACCACTCATTGGTGGTACCCATTCTGACTCCAAGAAACACAAGTAAAACCCATAGCTGCTCAGCAGACTAATTGGCAATCTATAGCTATTGGCGAGGCATACTTGCCCCTCTGTATTTGCTTGAGTTAATATGCTTCTGTTCTCGAGAGTTTTGCCCCTAGCACTCTCCTTTTCAGTCCTGCATCCTGTTCCTAAATGGCCTCATCTACTCTTATGCTTGAAGCTCCTCTGGTGTACACAAAAATTACCCTCGGCTATCCCATAGGTACCTAACTCCACCTGGACATTATCTAGATGCCCCATGGGCACCTCAGACTTCATATCTCCCAGATTGACCTCATCTTCTCTTTCCCCAAACAGCTTGTCCGTCTGTATTTCAGCCCACACAGCAGCAATATCTACCTAATCACTCAACCAAAAATTTGGATATTGCCCTGACTCTGTCATCTTCCTCTAGTACCAAGTCCTGGGATTTCTACCTCATGAAAGTTTCTCATTGTTTTTCTCTACCCACCATCTCCAAGAATGTGCCAAATTAGCACTAATCACCCTGGGTATCAAAGAGTCTTCAGAGTGAAGACCTAAGTGCCGAGCACAATGGACAAGACTGCAAAGATCTCCCTTGGTTTACCTCTCCGCTCTCATCCAAGTCCTGGACACAGTGCAAAAGACCCTTCCCCTCTCTACTCTTACCTCTTGACATTTCACCGACTGAACTCTGATTACTTACAGATTCCTGAACGAGCCATTATCTTTCTCACATCCATGATTTCATCCTCACTGTTTTCCTCTCTCTGGATGTCCTTCTCTCCAACCTCTCCAACCCCACAATCCACCACCCCATCACCCACCATTTTATGCTGCTAACTCTTAATCTTCTTACGCATGTTCTAGTGGGAATGTCAACTCCTCCAGAAAACTTCCCTGAAACCCCAGGCTCACCCCTATCATCATCCTCCATCCCTGGCCTTTATCTGAATTAAGTGCCCTCCCTTCGTGTTTCCACAGCAGTCTGTCAGGGCTGCAGAGGAAGGAGATGGCACACTCAAATTAGGATGATTCAAGGAGGTGTGGGAGAGGTGCAGGGGAGCCATAAGGGATGGGGCAGGAACCCCAGGTTAGTAACGTGGAGCTGCCACCAACTCTAGGTCTGAAGAGACTAGGGGAGAGAGTGGTTACCAACACGTGGACAAAGAAAGTCACGTAGAAGAGTTTATCTGGTGAGGAGCGGTGACCTTTGTTTGATAGTGACCAAAGCAAACTGGCAGTGAGAAAAGCAGGACAATAACTACCTTGGCCTCATTCTTCTCCCTTCTCCTTGACCCCATACCAGGTTCCCCATTGGCCAAACCAACCTGCAGCCAGAACACAAGGAAATGAGTTAAAATAATCTTACAGCTCAGCCTGCAGACCTGTAAGGGTGGAGAAGGATAGAAAATACATCTAGAGAAATAAGTGGATTATATCTAGCACAACCACACTTTAATAGAATTGTCTCTTTGTTCTTTAGTCTCCATCACTAGACTGAGTTACTCGAGGACAGAGAATGTTTTATTTATCTTTGCATCCTTAGTATCTAATATGTGTTAGACAATAAAAGCTTATTCAGAGAATATGGCAAATTGGCCATAACTTGGAGGATTACATTTTCTGATCTTGCCACTTGCTTTCTCACTCTGGAAAATAGAGAACAGAGTGAGCTCTACAATTTTCATTGTCTGACAAAAAAGAAACATCATTTGGTCAGGAGTAATGAGTTCTCTTAGCGCTCAGTGCTGAGAGGAATTAGAGTCAGTCATGTGACTATCTACATAAGAGGCACTCAACTGCATAATGGGCAATATCTTCAACATGGAAACCACAGGTGCAGAAACATTCTTCATGGGGTCATTTAAAAATATTAGCCCTTGATAAAAGCCAAAGGCATGTTATTAAAAAGTAATCCAAAGGTGAACTGAGCTAGTGTGTGCCACTTTGATTAATCTTAGAACATCTTGCCCAAGAAATGGTTAAGCCTTAGACTTCAAATCTGACCCACTAAAAAACTACAGTCCTCTCTGGATTCTCTCATCTCTCATCAGCCTATAGATGAAAAGGATCAACTGAGAAACTCAATGCACTGAGGAGCCATGGATCCATTAGAGGGCAGAAGCCTGGGTCCCTGAATGACTAGGTGGAGTGGAGCCCTTTCTCTAATCTCTGCAAACCTCTGTGCTGACAGCAAGAAATAAGCCTTAAATGTGTCAAACCTCTGAGATCTGTGGAGTTTTATAGCAGCAGTTATTTTGCCCTGACTAATGCAGTTATAAAATAATGTCCTAAATTCTATACTGGAGTCTGTTTTAAATGTTATCACCATTATTATCATAAGCCATAGTCCATATCATATTCAAGTTCTTTTCATGGAAGTCCTTTCCAGCTTGAATCTCATAATATCAGGATTATAGTATTGTCTTCCATAGCAGAAATGTCTCTCAGAGCTCTTCTTGCTTGGACTATGATAGAAAATATAACACCAACATTCTGATGTATTTTATAATGTAAAAAACCCTGTCTCATGCATTATTGTTTTAGAATCTCCCAGCAACTCTGAGGAATACACAAGGGTCTATTATTATCCTCATTTTGCAGGTGGTGAAACTGAGACTAAAGGATAAAGTGGAGAAAACAATTTACAGAGTTGTTTGAAGATAAAGCAAGAGAATAATTTAGTCTGCCTGGCATTTGGTACATGTTAAGAATTAAGTTTTCTTACATGTTATGTATTGCCTTGTAATAAACCACCCCAAAATAATGACTTAGAACAGCAGCAATCATTTATTCTGCCAGCAGAATTTGGGCTGTGAAGACACAAATAGCTGCGGGTGGGGGTAGGGTGGAACAGCTGGCTTCCTTGGGCTTCTCTCTTTCTGTGGTCTCTCCACATGGTCTCTCCACATGGCAGCCCCAGGGTAACCATGGCAGCTGAAGGCTTCCCGAGTGAGTGGAGAGAGCAAGAGCAAGAGAGCAAGCAAGAGAAAAAAGAGAGAGAGAGAAAGAGAACGTTAGGCAGAAGCTCTAACACGTTATGACCCAGCCTTAGAAGGATATCACACTGTGTCACTTCTACTACATTTTCTTAGCATCAAGCCACTACAGACAACTCATATTCATAGGGAGGAGAATTAGACTATGCTTCTTCATTGAATTTTGGGGCACATTTCCCCCTCTACAATGCTTTCCTGAATTAGTACAGACATGAAAATAACAGGTAAGGGACACAGCCAGGGTCTTTCACAGCTAGAGTTAAATGGTTCCACCACTATTAGATCCAAATGTGTGACTCCCAAGCCCCTGCTCTTTTTCACTACTCCAGAAAACCTCCTGTGATCAGCATGTCGAATAGGGAAGACATGCTAGTCCCCAAACAGAGGCAGTTCTTCTCATTGCCTTGGAAAGCGCACTTAAACATGTATTTTGCAGGAAAATGTTACCCTTAAAGCAGTCATCCATAAGCACTTTCCAAGTTTCCAAGTATCTGTGTTTTTAATTCCCCGCCAACAGATGTATTCATTTGCATTTCCCCTAGATGAACCACGTTTTTTTGTTATTTTTGACTGTATATCTCACCTCTCAAGATCCTTTTGTATTAATTTCCAAACCCATCACTAAGGTTGATGCCGCCACCCAATTTGTAATCTTCCCTTGATTCCATCATCATGAATGTGTGCCCTTCCTGTGGGCCACTGAACGAAATGTTCTTTAAGAGGAGGGTCTGACATAAGATCTGAGGGGCATTCTTTTTTTTTTTCTCCCAAGAATTTCTATTGAACTAAAGAGAGTTTAAACCATCTCATTTTAGAAAATCTGGAAATTTGAACGATGACATGGATCTGAAATCTCAGAGCGTTCACATACCGGTTTTTGTAACTCTCAGCAGTAAGGCAAATTTCCCTATAGGAGCTTTTCTCTGTTTAGGGATCCCCAGCAGTCCCTATGGGGAAACATCCTTTTTGTTCCCCCTGAACCCTAGGGCTTGGTGGGGGCCTGGGGTAAGAAGTAGAGAGAATGGATAAGGGTCTCCAGTGTAGACCAGCACAGTCCACAGGAATATAACTGCAAGCCACATAGGTACCATATTTTCTAGTATCTGTATTTTAAAAAGTAAAAGGTGAAATTAATTTTAATAATATATTTCATTTAACCCAATATGTACAAAATACATTTGAACATGCATTTCATATTAATATAAAAATATTCAAGAGATTTTTTCATCCTTATGTCCATACCAAGTCTTGGAATCCCATATGTATTTGACACTTCTTGCACACCTCATTCCGGACTAACCACATTTCAACTCATCAATGGACAATACTGTACTGGACTGCACACATAAACCCTTCGTTTCTGTTGCTGCATTGGGCCTCTGAGACCTCAAACCTTTCTTCTCTGGTTTCATACCTTCTTACAGTTCAGATCTCAGCTCAAAACATCTATCCTGAACAGAATAGGTGTTTCCGTTACCCTGCAGTATTGTCTCCATGGAACCAATCCCTTCTAAAATGATCTCATTTATTCGTTTACATATTGATTGTCTAGCTTCTCCACCAGAATGTAAGTTTCAAGAGGGCAGGGATTTTTTTAAGCCTATTATGGTCTCTGTGATTTTCCGGTGCCGAGCACCGTGCCTGGACCACGCGGGGCGCTCAGGACACCTCTGCGGGATGAAGGAATCTCATTTCTCTGGAGCCTCGCCGAAGGGGGCAGCGTAGCAGCGTGTCACAGGTGGGGCGCCCATGTTGCGCGCGGCCGTGCTGGCTGAGCTCCTGGCGCGGGTGTGGGGCGAGTGGGTGTGTGCGGGGGTGTGCGCGGTAGAGCGCGCCAGCGAGTCCAGAGCGCCGAGCGGGGAGGAGCAGCCAGCGCCGCGCAGCACCCGCAGCGCCGGCCCGGCCGGGCAGCTCGGAGGTGGGTGGGCCCTGTCGGCAGCCCGCCCGCGGGGTCCCCATTGGCCGCCTGCCGGCCGCCCTCCGCCCGGAAGGCGGCGAGGAACCGAGGGGCTGCTCCGGAGCAGGAGTGGGAGAGCCCGGCCGAGCCGACGCCGGACGGACGCGCGGGATCCGCGCCCCCACTCGCTGCCTCCCTGCTCTCCCGCGGCCGCCCCGCTTGTCCCCGGCGCTGGCGCCTACCGTCGACCTCTGACAGCGTCCCGGAGAGACCCGGGCAGCTCCCGGGCGCCCGGGTGAGTGGCCGCTCGCGGCTCCCCGTCTCCTCCCGGGCCCCGCCGCCTGCTTTTGCTTTCGCGGCCGCGGCGCGGCGGGGTTGGCCCGGGCAGCGCCCAGGGCAACCGGGAAGGCCGAGGCGGGGTACACTTGACTGAGGGGAGAAGGGGAATCGCAGCCAGGAGATGCCCCCAGCCCCGCGGGCCGCGTGGGAACAGGTGGCGCGGGCCGGGCGCTTTGTGTCGGGACGCGGAGACCGGGAGCGGGCGGCCGCGCCTCCCTCAGCCGCTCCCTTCCCTCCCTTGCTCCCCCGGGCGGCCGCACGCCGGGTCGGCTGGGTAACGGAGCTGGAGTCGCCAGGAATGTGCCTCTGGGGACTGCTTGGCTCGAGGGAGGAGAGAAGGTGGCTGAGGCGGCCGGGGAGGTGCGGGAGCCGAGAGGTGGCGCGGGGGTTGCACCGCCGCTCCAGGCAGGAGACGGATGCTTCCAGCTAGGCGCGTTCGGCCCCGGCGAGGGCTTCATTCTTCCGCTGCGCCCCTGGAGGTGGGGAGCTGGGTGGGCGTGTGTGCAGAGAAAGGAGAGGCGGGGAGGCCAGCCACTTCCGGAGCGGGTTCTGATCCGTGCCGAGCGCCCTGCTTTCGGGGACGCGGACCTTGGGGTGCGGTTGTGCCCGGCCCCACGCGTGCGCCGGAGATGCGGGGCTGGGGGCGTCTCTGGCCCGGGTTTAACAAAGAGTGCTCCTCTCCACACGGCGGGGTGCGGCAACTCCGGAGAGGTAGTCTTCAGCGAGCGAGTCTTAGCCCTGGGGAGGGGTACTTCGTTTTGGGGTTGTCATTTTATTGTTGTTATTGCCTTTTTTTTTTTTTAAGGACTGTTGACTGATGCATGAGGGGCCCACGGAGGCGCAGGAGCGGTGGTGATGGTTTGGGAAGCGGAGCTGAAGTGCGCTGGGCTTCCGTGAGGCGTGACAGTTTATCATGACCGTGTTCAGGCAGGAAAACGTGGATGATTACTACGACACCGGCGAGGAACTTGGCAGGTACTGGGGGTGCCGGAAGCGCACGTTTCTGGGTTGTGGGAATGCACAGTACTGCGGGCAGTGGGTGGTAAACAAATGCAGTTTGAATTCAGGCGTCTCCCTCGTCCTTCCAGGAGATGTGCAAATTATAGAGAAAAGAGTTAACTAACCTAGCAAGGACTAGGGACCAGAAATATACTACCTAAAACAAGGGGCTGGCGGCGGAGAAGCTATTTCAGTGTTAGATTGTGATGCAGAGTGTATTGATCAAGACCCCTGGACAAGAATAGATTTAGTTGTCTGCAGTAACGCTTGTCAGCTTTTACCCTTCTGAGACAATGAGGCAAAAGCTGAGATATAGTTGAAACTGGAGTTAGCTTCAGTTAACTGTGAGTTAGCCCTTATGTGTACAGAGAGTACAAACTAATTCATAGGCTTTTAAAGGCTTAATACTTTCCCTCTTTCTGAATTTTCAAAATAGCATGCACAAGTATTGGTAGGTCACACATGGAGACTTGCCAGATGTTGATGTTGGGTTTGGATTTTGAAACTTCCTTGAACCAGGAATTTAATTACCCAGTTGGTGTCAGTGGTTGCTTTGGTTTCATTCACAATGTTAAATTTTTAACACATCCCTAGTTGAGAGTCTAATATGTCTACCTGGATTCAGAGCATACTTCCATTGCTGCAGGAGCTGTGATTCTGAATGTGAAGCCTTTCAGTTCCAGGTGAACAAAGAACGATTTCTTTGGGGGCCTCTAAGGGCTGGATGGGTTTCCCCTTGACTGGGGATTTGACAGGGTGTGTTATGCTCTGGTCTGACTTGAGCTGAAAACCCAGTTTTCACACCTAAATTTAAACTCAACATAAGAAATTTGACTGCAGTGTATTTGTATTGTGAGTCAAGTAGGCAAAAGGATCTTTAAACTAACAAAAAAGTATGTATTTATTTACATGTGTATCAAAATATGTATTTTTCCGTATACACCTGATGTCCTGATTCAGTGCTTCCTGTTTCCCCATGAAAAGGAAATTAAAAAATACCCACACCCTAGGTGACCTTGTGAGAATTGTGAAAGTTGAGTTTAACTAAAATTTTTTCAAGTTCAAGTAATAGTTCAGAACAAAAGCAATTTTTAAAAAGATATAGTATCAAAATATTTCTGTATACATTTAGTATGGACTCAGAACATCACTGGGAACTTGTGCTTAGGGGGAGCTTACTATATATTGGGGATTTACTGAGTGAATAAGTAAGAAGGAAAGCTCTCAAAAATATTTCATGGATATGTTTAATGTTAAGGTTTAAGAGTATGTGGTTGAAATACTTGGTTTAACTATAATTAAGTCACTTTATTCCTGTGGTCTTTAGCAAGATGAGTGGTACATGGAGTTTTCCTTTGGGAGCAGGGGAAAAAGGCAAAAAAAATATGTTTAAATTCTGTTTGTGTAGTGTGGCCTGATTATATGAATTCTCTTATAAAGAAAGATGATTAAAAGTAGGTGAGATCATTGCTTTATAGATTAAGTATGTTGACCTATTTTCATTAAGATCTTTTGGTAGAATTCTGTGTTATGAGAAGGAAAAATAATGAGGCCTCCCTGTGGCTGGCGGGGGAGTTTGTGATCTTTATTTCGTGGGTGGGATGACAGGCCCTCTGCCTCTGCGATGGAGAGCAGTTTGCTCATTTGTCACTAGATTTTGCTTTGATTTTGGCTCGTTCTACGTTTCTGTGTATAATTTTCTCCCCACTGTGCAAGACTAATTGACAAATTGTTTATTGAATAATTTAATTTGTGTGACCTATGAATTTGAAAGAAGTGCTTTGACAAACTGGGAGTTGGGGATTTTTTAAAATAAAGTATACATGCTGATCTGTCTGATAGGTCTTTTGCTTTTGTTTAAAAATGCAGCAAATGGTTGATTTTTTTATTTCAAAGTTTTTTTCAAGTCCTGTGAATTTTATGTCTGCCAGGAAACAGCCACTTCCTGAAAACAAATCCTGGCATAAGATGGACATATAGGAAAGATGCTGCTTCATGTGTCACTGAGAGAAGATTGGGAGAAGAGGCAGGAGCTTAGCAGTGGAAAATGAAAGTGGGCAGATGTTTAACACAAAAGCAGGCTTGTTCTAAGCAGTGAGTTATAAACAAACCAACATCTATGATTTAAAACTTCATCCACATATCTTTAGCAGTAATCTACTTAATAGCTACTCACTTACTTTATAAATGGTCTAAGACAAAGTCCATAGCTAGAGGAGGGAGGATGGGTTTTTAAACAAGTAGGATATAGTATTTTGATTATTACTATTGTTACTTTACTTTTAGGAAAACAGTATGTGTGTACAAGGGTGAGAGTGTGTGTGTGTGTGTGTGTGTGTGTCTATGTATATTAGTGTGTGTACTGCCCAGGTGTACTGTAAAAGCTCTCTGTCAACTCTAAAGAACTTTATAAAGTATTATGATTATTTGTAGTAGTGATAGAGCAGACAGACCACTGGACAGATATTCTGGTCCAAAATTGGCTCTAGAACTTGCTAGCTGTATAACCTTGAATAGGTCACTTACCATCTCTGACCCTCAGGATCTTCATCTATAAAATGAGAGTCCTAGTGCTTATTTCATGGCTGTTGTGAATACCAAGTAAAAGAATTTTATCAGCAGTCAAGAGTTAAACAAATATAGATATCATCAGCAGGACTGGTTGAGACATGTGAGTATTCCAGGCATGCTAATAACTTGGTTTGCAACTTGATATTCTTTTTTTCTGTTTACCAATTTGGGGAAGGGAGGTCCTGTGGGAAAAGGGTCATGGGGGATACCCATTGCTGACAGCCCTTGGCCTCTCCACTCTGATTCTGAATAATGCAGCTCTGGCCTTGAACTTGCACACCCTTCAAGTAGAAACAAGTCCCTGCAGTGAAAAGGACTGTCATGGTTAGAATGTTGTTTGGTGACCTGTGTTGACTCCAGGAGGCCCTTTGGGTCTCACCCTCTATCCCAGGAGGTGGAACGAAGAACTGCTTCTGTCACATGTAGTGGTTTCTGGGAGGGGTTCTTATAAATGCGGATTTCTCCATGTGCTGTTACACTAGGTCATTTTAATGCCCCAGGTGGCTTAGCATCTCTTATCCGTTGGCACTCGGGGCAGCTGAAGGCCAGCTTGTCCCACCATCGTGCTCCAGTTACATCCCTGGCCGTGGTTCAGCCTAACCTGCGAGCCTTCTTGGCACCTCTGTGAACACCGCCTTCCTGAGAACTGGCCTTCTTTCTCTTACACTGTCTGACCTTATGTGATCTGAAGACCTGGGTCCCACCTCCTGAATAAATCTCTCCACAATGATCTCTCCCATTCAGAAGCCAAATGACTTGCTCTCTGAAGCTCTCCACTGGTCATGACCACAGACTGCACCGTCCATGCTCCATCCTTGCTTTGTGGTGTTAATATTCTTGTATAACTCCATGTAGCCGGCTTAGAAGTTCCTTCAGGGTGCGCTGTGGGCTCTTTTCTCCCCTGTGGGTGTGCAATGTGCTGTATAATTCTGGGCAAAAGTTTAATCGATGCCTGAATAGGCTAATGCAGGGCGGCAGGTACAATACTGAGACCAGAATGGGGATTTGAGATGCAAATGCTGATGCGGGTGCTGAGGCCGATGGAGAGGTGGTGTGTAGTGTGGGACAGCCCGGCACCCTCCTTTGGGAAGTGGGGAGACACCTACCTTTGCAGGATGCTATACGAATTAGAGGCAGTGGCTGTAAACATCTCACACATAGTCGCTGCCTCAGATATTATTTTTAATAACCTCTTTTCCCCGTTACAGCATTTACCACAACGCATACTCATTACTTGTTTGATTATCTGCTTCCGCCACAGCTTGTCACAGGGTTGTGACCTTGGCCTTGCTCATCATTTTCTATCTCTTATGCCTAATTAGGTGCATGACGTAGGTGCTCAATAAGTGCTGACGGATTGAATAAATGGATTAATATTTGTAAAGCACCATGAGTACACACACACATGCACATATATATGGTTACATGTATATGGCCCTCAACGAGTGATGACTCTGGTGGGGATGAACTTAGGATATTAAAGGCTGCAGCTCATCAAAATAAAAGCTGTTTTTCCTTTTGCGTTCTGTGGCTAAGGTGCACAGCAGCCAGCATATCCAAGCACAAGATCAGTTTTAAACAAAACAAAGTGGAGCATTAAGTATTCTACATTTGTTTGTATGGTTGCTGGAAGCTAATAATTTAAAGTTAAAACACTCTCATTTTGGCATAAAATCCAGAGGCATTTTAATTGACGTGAGGAATTGTAATAAACCCTGACAGTCTGAGTACATCTTCCTGTTGGTTTACTGTGAACTGCAGGAATCAGTCCTAAGACTGGCAATCCCGTGGGGATGGGAGAGGGAGAGACTTCCCAGCGTGTTTTCTCCTTGGAAGTGGGACTCGCAGGCTCACTAGGTTGACTAGTGAGATCATCCTGTAGGACCTCCCTGAATGTGAGTTTTCTCTTCTCATTTCTGCTTCTGTGTGCCCTCAGCTGTTTCCTCTGATGGGAAAGGCTGCAAAGGTTTAAGAGAGATAAAGTTCAAATATATGTATTAGAGTTAACAATCAGGAATTTTAGAATTTTGCGCATTATAGGGAGGTCTGATAACAATTTTCTAGCATGTGAAAGGAGGGCACGGTGACAGTAGTGAGTGGCAGCTGGGTTGAATGCTTGCTTGCCAGCACTGGGAATGCGCCTCTGGACCACCTGGGGATGTAGAAATTAGGTTCACTGGGACCTGGCGGGACATACCATCAGGAACATAGGGTATGGAGGCGCTAATTGATGGGGAAGCCAGGGAACGTTGAAGCGGCCTTTTTGGTCCTCTTATGCCCTTTTACCCTAGGCTTGTGTCTCACCCAGCCGCTTAGGAACCCAAAGGCCCCATAGCGTTGGCACGCCCCCGCAAAGCTGTGAAAAACACAATAAGCTTACAGAGATGGATGCTCAGATGAATTTCAGTAATTGCAATACAGGGTTTTATCAGAAGAGGTGACATTAGCAGATGTATCCTGTGGTCTCCCAGCAAAGTTGTAACCCCAGAAAGGTAGAGACCATTTCCTTCAGGCATTGGGGTGGGGGTGTGTGGATACCTTCAGAGATGGTGTGGTGGGGGGATGACGGGGGGGGAGCGACAAGGTCAAGATTAGGTGGTCTGACCTCTGGGACACCCTGTTGGGGAATGAGTTATGAACTTTCACCCCTAATTCTACCCAGTTGCAATGTGTACCTAACCTAACCTAATCAGGCATTTTATATACATGAAATAAAGCATGATTTTAATGGAAACATATTTCTGATCAGGAGACAAAGAATGCCACCTGCTGGTAGAGGGGAGGGGCTTTTGTTGGTGAAGGGTAGCCCAGGACCCTTGGGCACTTAGACCTAGAAGAAGCTGAGCAGTCAGTGAGTCCTTCCTTGTTTCATCCCATCCGTCCTTAGGTCAAGTGGCTTTCTCAAGGTAGCTGGCTATCAGGTAGCAAGAGATGGACCTAGACTCCCGAGCAGGACTGTTTTCATTATGTTCTTCACACTACTTAGGATTTGGCAATTCTCATTTTTTTGGAAGCCAGATACTGTTGATATTGAACAGAAGTGATTTGGGCAGCCATCTAATGCCTCTCCATCTTAATACGTGCTTGGAGAGGATGGTCAGGAGTAACTAGTAACTGCTTCATGGTGGGTTTCCATTTTCACCCCATGGAGAGGCTGACGCTTTGAGTGCAGAACTGTCATTGGCACTTGACAACACATGTGACCTTCTCGCCTCTTCCAAATGGCTTGTGCCCCATAGTTATGAATGGTGCTCATACGTGCCGTAGTTTTACCCAAGTGCCAAAGTCCATAATTTAGCTTTTTAGAAAGTTCACAGAACACTTTCATTATTATTTGACCTTTGAGTCATGGAATGTATAAGAGTCGTCGCTCTGCCCATTAGGCCACCCCCCTAAAAGACAGTTTCTCATTTCATTAAGTCGCCCTAGTCTGTCTGGTTTAAGGCTGGGGTGTGATTGTTTGAGGCTTTATGTGGAAGGTGATACTTAATTGTTTTGCTTTGGTTTGCTGTGGTGAGTTATCACAACAGAATGCATCAACCCTCGGCCTTGAGAGAGATTATATTATAGTATAATTATTTATTGTATATCCAGTCTATCACTTTGTTTACATTCTAAATTAATTCCTGTAAATGTACAGTTAGGAGAGAGTAGAGGAAAAAATGACTGACCTTTGGTTTTTCTACATCATCTAACAAAAATGGGTTTAAAAATAAATTTGTCTAACTAGTATAACTTTTGTAGGTAAAACAGAAAGTGTCATATGCCTATTCTAGGTTTAATGTACTAAAAGGATTTTTACAGGGAAAAAGTCTGAAACCTGAAATAGTTGGTCTTATTTTCAATCCCAGTCCAGAACAAAACAAAACCAGTCATGTGCTGGTAACTAATCTCTGGTGATAACTGACAGGTGTGATCCTTAGTGACTCTTGTTTATCGCTTCTGTCTTTTGGAGGTGACGTTGAGAGCTCGTGTAGCTTACAGACCACACTGCAGTCATTTAAGTATAATGTTGCTAACCTCTGAGAAATGACCACGGGGCTTTCCCCTATGCCCTACCTGTCGACATTCCAATTGTCAACTTGATAAATTTTATTCAGTAATATAATGTATTGATACATTCAGAGATGTCAGGAGGGGAAGGAGGCAGGGAGAAAGTTGTTGATTTTTCCCTTTATCAAACATTTAACTTTGGATGAGGAATGTAGTGTTTGAACAAATGAATGCTGTGAACTGCCCATCTCTGGTGTTTGAAAGGTTTATATTGATGGTGCTTATATTCATAAGCCTGATGGTTTTCAGCTGGGAAATTTAGCTCTGTGTGTGGACTATTGTGGGACACATTTTATTTTCGGTCAAAACTGTCTGATTATTCTTTCTTAGATATAATGTGATGAATGGGGCTGGTTTTCAGATATCTCCAGTACAGTTGATATAGTAAGTTTTCACGTATAAGGAATGAGTGAATTTCCATTTTTTTCCATTGTTAAATAGTTTTTTCTATAGTTCACTGTTTTCCACTTTTGAAACCACGCAACCCTTCCCTTTTTAACTTGTAAGGATTGTCAGGATTTTCGAGACCTTACTTTGGTCCTCCATGCTCTTGTCCCTGGCCCCCCAGTGTGGAATTTTCCAGTTGCAAAAGAAATGTAGGAGAGGTAATCAGTACCTTTTTTTTGGTCCCATCATGAAGAGGGTCAAATTTCCCTCTGAACTGCCTGTCTCTATGTCTGCCTAGCAACTCATACCACCGTCTACGACCAAGCTGTATCTGCAGGAGGGTAGGTACGACTCAGGTGATAGGACAAAATAGTGACAGAGGGATACATACGTTGGCACATAGATGGAGCGGCTTGGGGGAGAAGAGGTCAGTAGTTAGTGCTGATTCTGTTCTAATGTTTCTGCCCTCCTTTGAGAAGTTCTTCTAAATCGTTTTGCCTCCTCTGGGTAGAGCTCAATTTTTTTTTTTTTCCATCTGTGGTTTATGGGTAAGCGGCAGAAATATGTGTCTCTGGGAGAGTGATGAAAGACTGCAACCTTTTGAGTGTAATATTTAATAGACTGAGAATTGCAAGCTGCTTCCCTTTATAAAAACAAAGCTATGGGCACTGTAGGTATACGAATACTGTAGAGAATAGACTTTTCACAGCTAACTGCTGAAGCTGGAAATGCTGAATTGCACCTGATACCCAGAGGAGCTGTCCTGAGAAATTTGGTAAGCCAAAAAAAGTTAAGAAGTTATTTGTTATCTTAAAAATACTATTTTACTGGTACATAAATCAGTGTAATTGAAACCAGATCCTGCTAGGGGTTTCTGATGTACACTTGGAATGTGAATATAGAAAGTTGTCTTTCTAAATGTTGTCTTTGTCAGAGTGTCTAGAATCAGCATGTGAACTGCTGTGTGTAATGCCAGAAACTTCCACCAAAATATCCTCAGGAGCTCCCCTGTCTTTGGATAATCACAGGTTTATTTCCTTCCCCTTTCGTGGCCGGCTTACACTTCTCTGCAGACCATAATTGCAGTGGCACCAGTGTGCTCAGGACAAGGCCTGGCTGATGTAAGTCACCTCTGCTCTTGTCTTCTCCCTAATGTCTCTATTTCCACATTGTACAATCGGAGTGAAGTAGAATCTTCACCTGTCATCCCATTTGGTGGAGAACCTATAAAATGACTGCTTGAGACCTTGTGCTAGGAATGTCTTTGCCATGTAATTCAAACTAGCTTTGGAATGGAGGGAAGATATTTACAGTTCCCCATTTAGAATGGATAAGGTTTGAGCACCTGGCCGATATCCCCCCTCAGGAGCTTCAGGAAGCTGATTCAATTGTTTGGGAGAGGAAGTGAATTAGAACAAGTGGAATATTTTCCAGGATGAAGTTTTATCGGTCTTGCTTTCCTCCCCATCCCTCCCATGGCACACAGAGATAGGAAAGCTTGGCAAATACGGCAGTGGACAGGCAAGGTAAGTCGAGGTGGTGTAGAAGCATGAAATCCCTCGGTTTTGCTAAACATGCTTCAGGCACTGAATGAGTATATCCGGTTTTATTAATGTTACCAATTAATATGGACCATCCTTTGTAGGCCTCCTCTTCAGAAGCAACATTCTCTTTCATGCAGATGATTTAAAACATTAAAACAAAATTTTTGCACCCGCAGGGCAAGGTCAGGCAGAGCAACCGCGGAGCAGGACCCCGCGTCCCGGCGGGTCTGGGCTCCCAACATTCCCGAGTCTCTGGCGCCCCTTCCCCGTACCCTCGCCTGACCCCGCGCCCCAGTGTGCCCTTTGACCCCATCTAAAAAAGTATTCTGAACCAAGCCGCCGACGGAGGAGGGGCCCACAGCGACCTGAGGGACCGCTCTGCTGTGCAAACGCTGCGGCGCAGCCGGGCACTCGCTCGGGGAGGCGGCGGGGAGGCTGCAAGGCCTCTTCCCCCGGCGCAGCCCGCCCTCCGCCCTCCGCCCGCGGGGCCGGGGTCCTGACCGACCCACGTGCCCAGGCCGGCCAGAGGAGCGATCGCGGCGGCGCCGAGGCCGGTGTCCTCGCCGACCCCGAGCCGCCTCCCCTCCGGCCCAGGCTGGGTGGGCGGCAAAAAAAATTTTTTTAATTAAAAAAAATTATCTGTATTAGAGACAAGTTTTAACCTGGAGAAGTAAAAAGCGAATGCAAAGTGAGCTGGCCTGTTTCGGCCTGCAGGCTTCTGTGGAGCATGTCCACGGCTAGTCGTGCAGATTCTCTCTTTTATTTGCTATATCCCTTAACAATGTGCGGTAAATAACTGGGCACTTGGTATTATTTTACACTTGGCTTGTTCATGTGATTCTTGGCTCTCTCTGAATTGTGAGTTTTCTGAGAGTAGAAAGCATGGCTTTTTGTGTCTCTTACATGGGGTGGGATTCAGCTAAGCCCACAGGAGGCTTTGTTTATTTGCCTTATGAAGGTA
This sequence comes from Mesoplodon bidens, assembly GCF_964165515.1. Lineage (NCBI taxonomy): Eukaryota > Metazoa > Chordata > Mammalia > Artiodactyla > Ziphiidae > Mesoplodon > Mesoplodon bidens. The sequence continues at coordinate 41,131,422 of NC_138162.1, read as the reverse complement.
CATGTCCAGAAGTTAGAATGTGGTTCAGAGCTTTTGACCCAAATCCCTGACTCCACAGTGCGCTAGCTGTTGCCTTGGGAAAGTCACTTGACTTCTGTGAGACTCAGTTTTCTCATCTGTGAAATGGGGATAATAAGCATACCTACCTCATAAGGTTGTTGTGAAGACACACGTAATGCGTGTAAGGCACTTGGCCCAGTAGCAGGCACACTGTAAGTGCTGGAGAAGGGGCGGCTGTTTAATAAGACAGAGAGCGCAGGAGAGACTGAACATGCCTCTGGATCCTTGTCACGGGGGTCCTGCCTTTTTCTGCTAGTTCCTCATTTCCCCACCCAGGTTCTGACCTGGTCTCCCAGGGGCGGGGTGGGGGTGACGGCCCTCTTCTCAATTCCATCCTTCCTCCTTCTCTTCTTTTCTCCTCTGTCTCTCTCCCCATCTTTGGCTCAGCCTGCAGGGTGGGCTCATTCTACCAAGTTTGACGTCATTTATGTGATCTGCCCTTCTAGCTGCCCGTTCCGGCTGGCTCGGACCCAGGACTCGGTTTATGTGCTGGGCTCCCTGGTGGGTCCGCCCAGTAGCGTGGTCAATGATTTGCAGAGCTCCTGAGAAACAAGTTAGCCAGGAATTTAGCCATGCATTTGAAAGCGGGCTGCTGGAGATGGGGCTTACAGGGATGCCATTGCCAAAGTGCACCCAGACGCCCCTGGAAGAGGGAGGGAGGAGCTCATGTCAAGGAGGGTCTATTAAGATGGGAAAACATGCTTTCAGGGAAGCCAGGACAACTAAAAGCTGCACAACAGCCGGGAGAGAGCTGCTCGGAAATGCTCAGAGGGACGGTCATCCTGGCATCATTAAGAACCCGAGGTATGTCAGCACACAAATTTATGTTTTAACAGGGTGTACTGTAACTTCCTGAAAAGTCAATTTCATTTTTTCTAGCTGCTTTTTAAATGAAAAAACTGCCTTAAGCAGCCCAATAAGAGACTAGGAATTTGATCAGATGAACAAATCATTGATTTTTCTTAACAGTTCTTTATGGAAGAAGGAATCTGAATGAGTGTGTGAGTTCCATTCTGAGATGAACTTGCCGCAGAAGGCAAGACGTACGGCAGGTCTGAGCCTCCGTTCAGTTCTGACACGTACTGATTTAAGATGTGAAAATAAGTGTTTGGCCAAGCCAGAATTGCCTGTGCCAAGAAAAGCCTATTAGGTTGGTGGCTGAAAGGCTGAATTGTTAGGATTTACTTAATGGCGAGGTTCTGCCAGCTGCTGGGAGTGAATGCCCACTTAGGCGTTTGAGTGCATCCTTGTTCCCTGGACTGGGGGCCCATTTGTTCAAGGAACATGGCGCTCGCACCAGAGGCCCCTTTAAAGTATGCTTCCTTATTCTTTGGGCCACTGAGTAGAGATATCTGTAGTTTATAAAAGTGACATTAGATGCTCACAGATTTGCAAAGGAAAATGCCCAGAAATTGGGTTTATAAGGTAAGTTCAAGTGAAATATCAGGGAGTTGACAATGCTAACTATAAACAGGCAACATAAGTAGACTGTTTAACAAAAGTGTCGTGTGAACTGTGATATCCGTCCATCACATATTCATTCCTCCAGGGTTGATTGGACTTCCGAATGATAGGGCACTGGCTGGGCTGTCAGGCAGGACCGTTCATCTCAGCAAGTTCCTAACCAAGTAGGGCAGACAGACTTTATACAACCAATGATAATAGAAAACCTAAATAAGGAGTGAGAGATTCAGTATGAAAAACTGTTTCTGGAGTTCAGGCAAGAAGAGGCCATTCTGACTTGGAGGGTTCATTCATTTATTCACTCATTCATTCAGATTCTTGTGGGGACATAAAAACATAAGCAGGTGGGTGCCTGAGCGGATATGTGTGCGCACGTGTGTCTATCCATTTATTCCCTGGAAGAAATTGGAACTCAGACATGAAGGAGGAGACAAGGAAACTAAGATTTACTGGGGGCCCATTTTAGACCAGGGGCTGGAGGGAGGTATTTAATCCACATTTTACAGATGAGAAAACCGAGGTTCGGAAAGACGTTGACCTTGGATAATGTGTTTAAGATGGTGGAGGCAACCATTGGACACCCAAAATTGCTAAGTCATGACTGGAGATTGGGTGATGGGTGGTAGGGCTTACTCTGTGACCTGCTTCTCTGCCCTGTAGTGGAAGGGAGAAGTTTAAAGAACTTTAAAACATCCAGCACAGTGCCTGGCTCATACAATGTGTTCAATACATGTTTCCTTCCTTTTTTTTTTTTTAAATAAATTTATTTATTTTATTTATCTATTTTTTTACTGTGTGGGGTCTTTGTTGCTGCGCGCAGGCTTTCTCTAGTTGCATCGAGCGGGGGCTACTCTTTGTTGCAGTGCGCGGGGTTCTCATTGCAGTGGCTTCTCTTGTTGCAGAGCACGGACTCTAAGCACGCAGGCTTCAGTAGTTGTGGCACACAGGCTCAGTAGTTGTGGCTCGTGGGCTCTAGAACACAGGCTCAGGAGTTGTGGCTCATGGGCTTAGTTGCTCCGCGGCATATGGGATCTTCCCAGGCCAGGGCTCGAACCTGTGTCCCCTGCATTGGCAGGCGGATTCTTAACCACTGTGCCACCAGTGAAGCCCAATGTTTCCTTCCTTTAAACTGAAAGTTCTCAACCTGGTACTAGTGACATTTTGGTAGGGATGATTCTTTGTGGTTGTGGGATGTTTAACAGCATCCCTGGCTTCTGCCCTCTGGGTGCTAGTAACATCTGCCCCCACCCCCCGCCCCAGCCCGTTGAGAAGCACTGGGCTACAGGATCAGGACAAGGAAGTGTTAAATGGACCTAGGGGTTGGAACGGGTAGTAGGCAAGGAGGATCCTGCACCCAGTGAGCAAAGAAAGGGCCCCTGAAGGAAGGTATTGACCTTGGGTGTCCAGAGCTTGGGAAGGAAGAGAGCAGGCTGCAGATGGTGTGAGCCAGAGGTCTGAGGCAGGTGTTGTCTTAGTCTGGCTTTTATGTACTGTCCCTGGAGTGGGTGTGTCTGCTGTTTCCCAGAGGCGTGGGGTGGCACCAACAATGAGTAAGACCTGGAGAGACTTCCTGATGTCGCTTGTCCAGTGTGGTAGCCACCCATGACCAACATCGAAGTTTCTGCCTTGCCCCATCCCGCTGAGCAGGCTTCTCTGAGTCATGGCTCGGCTGGGTTCCCATCACTGCCTGACTTCAGTCCACCCTCCTGTCTCCTAAGGGGGGCCTTCTGCTGCCGTCTCCATGACTCTGTTTTTAACCTGCTTAATAGCTTTGTGTGTGTGTTTAATGCTGATTTCTAATTTTTAGTCAAAGCTAGATAACTCCTTGCTTTTTATTCGCTTTTCATTCTCTTAGGCCCCCGATCTTGCCTCTCAAGCAGGCTGGATGGCATAGCATGCTGTGTGACTGTGGGGAACCCATATAGCTTAGTTATTGCCTCCAGTATCCCCTCTTCCCAGCAGGGGGCTTTTAAAGGTGAAAAGTCAGGTCTCAGGATGTGGCAGGAGGTGTGAAGAGTGCTCTCTGCCCTCTCCCAGCTCCCTGGGGGAGGGGCACTTATACAGAAGTCACCTGGGGAAGCTTGTCAGTGGTGGAGGGTGTGAAAGGACAGGGGCTGATTTGGAGGGCACGGTGGGGAAGGGAAATGGGTCAATCAGGGTGCTGGCAACAAATGAGTCCACTCCTCTTCCCTGGTGGCACAGCGTTTGAGAATCCACCTGCCAATGCAGGGAACAAGGGTTCGAGCCCTGGTCCGGGAAGATCCCACGTGCCGCGGAGCAACTAAGCCCATGTGCCACAACTACTGAGCCCACGTGCCACAACTACTGAAGCCCGCGCACCTAGAGCCCATGCTCCACAACAAGAGAAGCCACCGCAGCGAAAACACGCACACCTCAACGAAGAGTAGCCCCCGCTCGCCGCAACCAGAGAAAGCCCGCGTGCAGCAACGAAGACCCAACACAACCAGAAATAAATAAATAAAAATTTTAAAAGAAGAAATGAGTCCACTCCTGATGGTCAAGGTGAAGGACGGCCAAGTACACACAGTCTGGGAAGCTGATACTGTGCCTAGGGCTGAGTTGGGGCCACTGAGGAGGGCCTTCAGCACATATGCTACTTTGGGGAAGACACACCCTGACCTCTCCCTCTCCCTTTCTGCCAGTGCCTCCTCTTAACCCCTCCACCCCCGAGGGAGCAGGATGTGGGGCAGCCTCCAGCTGGGCAGAGAACGGTGAAGAACAGATTGGGGGGGTGGGGAGGGTGGCGTGTGGACAGATGGAGGAGATGGAGAGTAACCAGGAGAGGGGCGTCCGCTAGTGACAGCTGTGAAATAGCGCTGGGTTTGCCATGGAACTGCTCCCCTCTGTTGGGGCAGGTGATCAGAATCTGCACTCTCAGTGTGCAGGGTCCTCCTTCCTACTCTGAATACTGGGTTTATATTCCATTTTTACCAGGAAGTCACTCCTGACCATCCCTTTTCAAAGTGTTCCCTCCTCTTGCAAACTCCTGGGTATTTCCTCTTTGGCACAGTCATCCAGCATTTAGACTCTCCATGTTGCATTGCTGGCTGTCCCTGCATGTGTGTGTGTGTGTGTGTGTATCTGTGTTTATCTTCCCTAGATTGTAAGTCCCTTAAGGTGTCATAGTTCTTTTGTTCCCAGCATCTTGCACAGAGAAAATATTCCAGAAATACCTGTTGTCTTAATTGGTCATATCACAATATTCTGAAATGAAGGACTGTACCATAGTTCCTATGAGTTTTAAAGGTGGATAAGTAATCACTAAAAAGTTCCTCAAGATGCATAGTATGTTTTCATCCTTGGAATAGCCCTGGGTAGCGACAGCCCTGTAAAGGTACAGAGTGGGTCCCAGTTTCAGCTGCTAGCTGGAGAGTAGGATATGGACAAGACGGCTATATCCTTTCCATTGTACAATTTCCATTGCAGAAATCCTGATGATTTCCCCCAAATCTATTGGTACTTTTTTTTTTTTTTGTATCATGTTACCTATTCTCATTGTCTGATTTTAAAGTATGGGGGAGTCTAGTGGGAATACACTGTGGTTGACCCCCTCTCAGTTACTGAAGGGAAAGTAGGTACTAGAGGCAATAGGCACCAGCTGTTGATGTGCCCATGTCACAGCTAGCGTGGTTCTTAGAGAAAGCAGCACATGTTTGTGCTGAGTCTGTGAACAGAGCCTCTACAGCACAACTGTTTGCCCTGGAATATTTGCAGTTTAAAAGTGAAAACCATGGGACTTGACGTTAAACCTTTCTGCAGTCGGCAGTCTCTTCAGTACCATCAAATTTGCTCTCTTTTTTGTGCGATGCTGGAAAACTGGGGCTTCAGAAAGCCAAAAGGATGTCTGAATATAGAATTGACTTCTTCCCCAGTAAATTTTAATTGATTCTAGTGTGAGTAGAAAGGTGTATTATGTGTTCTTAAAAGATAGGATTTAATTATGGTTTAAAATTAATTCTCTAGAAAGTGCTGGAGTTGCACCCAGAGAGAAGAAACAGGGCTCTGGCAGAATCGTGTAAACTGATTGATGGGAAAATGGGCTCCTGATCCTGAGGGTTTGGGAGCGTTGCCAGCCTTACGACAAGGTGTCAGTTAGCCTCCCCACTCAGGGAGCAAGTGGAGGGACTGCCAGCTTGGGGGAGCCCTGTTCTGAGAGGGCAGGGACATCTGGAGCCAGAGCAGTTTCCAAGGCGGTGCAGCTCTTGTTTCTCGGGTAGCATTCCTTCCTGTGGTAATAAAGAGGTTACAGGCGAGAAGACAGCCGCTCGAAAGCCAAGGACAGTTGTTGCGAACAGGTATTTAAAAATCAGCCACCGTGGGATGGGAAGAATCAGGATATTGGAGACAACTAGGGTTCAACTTTATGGCTTAGAGTTTCTTTTTTGACCCTTGAAGGCAGGTGGGAAGTGGTTTTTTTATGCTTCTTTTTCAGATTGGGAAACCAGAGTTTAGAGAAGTTAATCTCAAGGTAGCAGAGTTCAATTCAGTGTGAATTGAAATGCGTGTATGTGTGTATATACTTACATACGTATATATATATATATATATATATATATATATATACACATATATAATATACACATGTATATATATACCATACATACATTTATTGTAAATTTTACTGATGTAAAGGATGTGTAACAATTTACAAATAATCACAAAATATCCATATTCATTATTATAAATTCCATATATATAGCCGGAATGCGTTTGTTAATTTTTGCTGTGGTCAACCTATGCTTGATGATGTTTTGACAAATGGAGAGGCATCCCCATCTGCTAATTCTTTTCCCAATAAATTGATTGCCACTCAATCTGGCATGTGATCGACTGTCCAACGATTTCTCACCCTTGTACAAATTATATTCAGTAAATTGAACCCTCTTTCAGCTTCAGCACTGCTGATTGCAGTAGTGCTATCTTTTTAGCTTTTGGTGTCATTGCCGGGATTGGGACATTGTTGGATTCTGTATTCTTTAACAGTGGCTATGTTTAACACGCAGCTCACAAAATTTCTGCAAAATGAGCAGTAGGCTCTCATGAGCAGCACGGACTGGCTGGAGCGCTTCCCCAGCTCCGTTTTTAAGCAGTTGTCTGAAAAGGCAACTGCTTACCTGTCTTACTCACTGCTGAGCCCAGTCCCAAGGCTGGTGCCAGATGTGTGCTTGGAGACTCAGAAAGTGTTGTTCACATGGATGAGTGAGACTTCAAAGCTGGGACCAGCAGCCAGTTCATGGGACTCTAGTTTGCACCCCTTGAGGACAAGGTCCTTGGTGGACAGTGAGGAAGCTCAGGAAGGAAGAGGCACCGGAGACCACCTCCACCATCAGAGCTGCCTGACAGAGCCCTGCCTTCTGGTGGGGTGTTAGCGCTCGGGCAGTGACACAAAGAAGAGGAGAGAGGACAGCATCTCCTTCTGTGTCCCTTTCTTCCAGCTTTATTAAGTCTGGCATTTTTCTTCCCCATCTTCTAGGGAAGGCAGGGCCTTCTTGTCTACCAGTGTGGGGACTTGCCCTAGTTATCAGTACCCAATGCGGGTAACCAGTTATGGGGAACAAGAGACATATAGATCCCTTTACGTCTTCTAAAATGAAACGGGTCATACCTTTCACACAACACAGACGTCAGAGAGAACATGCAGGGAAAGTCGTGTCCCTCCTTCTGTCTTCCAGCTACCAGCTCCTCAGCTTCCTGGGGATCCTTCCAGGTAGAGCCTGTGCATATTTCAGTCAGTAAGCTTATGCATATTTTCATGTTTTTACTGAGATGGTATCATGTTATATGCATTGTTCTACACTTGGTTTTTTTCACCTCACAACATATTTTGAAAATCATCCCATTACTGCAGAAAGAGAAATGCCTCTTTCTGTTCTTTGAGTTTGCCGTAATTTATTTAACTCTCTCCCTATCTATGAACTTCTAGGGTTCGTTTCTTTTTCGCGGTACGCGGGCCTCTCACTGCTGTGGCCTCTCCCGTTGCGGAGCACAGGCTCCGGACGCGCAGGCTCAGCGGCCATGGCTCACGGGCCCAGCCGCTCCGCGGAATGTGGGATCTTCCCAGACCAGGGCACGAACCCGCGTCCCCTGCATCGGCAGGCGGACTCTCAACCACTGCGCCACCAGGGAAGCCCCGTTTCTAATTTTTTATTACAAATAATTCTTCAGTGAATACCTTTGTATAAAAGGTTGAAATTATCTGTAGGATAAATTCCTAGAAGTGAAATAGCTGGGTCAGAAGGTATGAGTATTTGTCATTCTGGTAGATATCGCCAAGTTGCTCTTCATAGAAGATAAGCCAGTTTATAACCCAACGACCCAAAATTGAGAGAGCTGATTTCTCTACCTTCTTTTAAAACTTCTGGGTGCATTCTATTTTGATAGGTGTGGTTTCATTAATTTTTTTTTTTTTTTGGCCCCGCTGCATGGCTTGCAGGATCTTAGTTCCGCAACCAGCGATCGAACGCAGGCCACGGCAGTGAAAGAGCCAAGTCCTAACCACTGAACCGCCAGAGAATTCCCTCATTAATTTTTAAATATGAATGAGTATAAGCTTCTCTTCATGTGTTTAAGAACTATTTGTCTTTGCTGTGAACTTTCAGTTCATACTATTTGCTCATTTTTCAATAACTTTTTAGACCTCTATTAACTTGTAGGAACTCATTATATATTAAAAATTGCTTTATGTCTATGGCATGATTTAGACATCTTTTCTCTAGGTTGTCCTTTGTCTTTTGACTTTGTTTCTGTTCTTTCCCCCCCCCATGGATATGTTTTTCTGTATTATGGTAAAATATACATAAAATAAAATATACCATTTTAACCATTTTTAAGTGTACAGTTTAGTGGTATTAAGTACATTCACATTGGTTATGCACCACAATCCAGCTCCAGAACATTTTCATCATCCCAAGCAGATATTTTTTTAAAGTAGTCAAATTTATCAAAAATTTTTCATCTTTTTTAGGTTTTGTATCACATTTAGAAAGTCTCTGCTCACTTTGAGTTCATTAAAAAATATTTTCTATAGTTTCTTCTCGTACTTTTATGGTTTATTACTTATGTTTAAATTCTGTCATCCATCTGGAATTCCTTTGGGTATAAAGTGTGAGGTATGACTCCAAGTGTACTTTTTCCAGATAGGGAGCTCCTTGGTTGCCATTTGGCCATCAAACAGGTTTGAGGACTAACTAGATTCAGTTCTCCGTAGCTATAGGGAAGCAGCAGAGGAAGCCACTTTGAGCCGTCCATGTGAGCGTGGGGGACTTCAGAAGTTAAGCCTGACCTAGACTGAGGAAATTGAATTGTAGGAAACTATAAACTCCTAGGTATTTATGTTTGCTATCCTCAAAAAAAAAAAAAATCACAGACATGCTAGTCAGTACTTTGAATTTGCTGAAAGACAGTCTGTCCGCCCTGACAGAGGTGGATAGGATATGTACAGCACACAGGACAGAACTTCTGGCTCTTAGGCAAGACCATCCTGCAGGAAGAGCAGTTTGTACCCTGCCAAAGGCTCTGCAGCAGGCTGAGAAGGGGTGGGGTCAGGACTGTAATCCAGCTGATGCTCTGGGACCTCTTCCTGGAAGAGGGGGCACGTGTTTCACAAAGGCTCCAAGTAGGCCAGAGGTGCCCTAACACTAGAACTCAGTTTCCCAGGTCTCTAGACCCACTGGCAAGCACCCTTCTGGATCCTCCCAGGCTCCTCGAGTGGAGGATCAAGGAGCATCCCTCACGTTCCAGATGGACTGGGCTGTGGGTCGGTTGGGAAGCACAGACTTGACCTCTTGAACTTGCATCTTTCTCAGAAGCCCGCAGGTAGAGCTGGGGTGGGTTTCCTGCCAGAACCACCTCCTCACAGAATTCCAGGGGACACCAGTCACAGACATTCACATCCAAACTGTATGAATGGTATGCCCTGCAGTCTCCCCAGGGTCCCATTTTATCCCGTGGAAGCCTGTGGTGGCCCAATGGAAGCAATTGGGTGGAAGAATGTCTTTCTATATGTGGGGGTGAGTTCCAGGACTTTCTGCATCTCTGTTTTTCACTGTGCTTAACTCAAAAATGAGTTGAATTAATGAACGACGTGATGTCAACTTCCAGAAAAACCTGTGGTATTTCTTTTGCAGAGCAGCCATATCCAGGTTGGGGACTTCTGGTCTACCTCCCCTGTGTGTTTTCATCCCTTCCCCTGTGAGCTCTCTAAGGCCTGGCACTGGGGGAATCTCCGTTTTTCCCAGCTACTCTCTCTAGACCTGACTCATACTGGATGCTTGAAAGTTTGAGGAGCTTAATTACCTGTCCCTGTTGCTCCCACCATGGGGTGAGAAGTCAGTTGCTCCGAAGGACGCAGCCAGTCAATTGAGCCACCAATGTACAGAGAGATGCAAATTTGTTTTTATGTTTTATTTTATTTTTTATTTTTAACTTTTAATTTTATCTTGGAGTATAGGCAATTAACAATGTTGTGATAGTTTCAGGTGCACAGCAGAGGGACTCAGCCATATGTATACATGTATACATGTATCCAGCCATATGTATACATGTATACATGTATCCATTCTCCCCCAGTAAGTTTGTTTTTAAATATTAAAGTGGAACTCACCTAGAAACAGCAAATATTTAAATTCTTTGTTGGGTTTTGCTCTTTTTCCTGGTTACTATTAGATTTTTTTTTGGCCTTTTTTTTCAGATATAGTTTTCATGAAGTAACATTATACTTTATATTGTACAGTGTTATGAGTTTTAACAAATACATATTGTCATGTAACTGTCACTGCAATCAAGAGGTACAGTAGTTTTGTAATCCCCCCAAATTTCCTTGTGCCTCTCGTAGTTAACACCCCCACTGTCCCCAGCATCTGACCACTATTTATCAGTTGTCTGTTCCTCTAGTCTCTCCTTTTCGAGAATGCTATAGAAATGGAATCATAGCATGTGTACCTTTTAAGCCTGGGTAGCATAATGCATTTAACATTCATCCAAGTTGTTGGCTATATCAGTCATCCCTTTGTATTGCTGAGTAGTACCCCGTCCTATGAACATGCCACAGTGTATCCATTCACCAGCTGAAGGACGTCTGGGCTTTTCCAGTGTTAGCATTTTGACTCCATTTGCTAGTGGGTGGGAAGCTTTCTAAGAGGATCATTATGGTCCTAACCAAGTATGTTTGGTATCTTTTTCGAAGACATCCCCCAAGACACTGCTGTGTAGTTGTGCACTGAATGGTCCTTTAAGGTGATGGTAATGGTGGTGTCACTGCCCAAATCTGGTTGACATCTCACCATTCAGCCATCCTTAATTGTTCTCTGCTGCTCTCTCTGGTGAGTGACACACCTTCTTTGATGTTGAGGCCAGTTGGAAATGTTATAAAGGCATTTCTCTGAAAAACTCAGAACCCAAACTAAACCACCTCCATATGCTGTTTTCTGCTTCAAAGACAGTGAGAGGCTAGTTCGACACAATTCCTTCCCATTAGAACAGAGAAGACCCTCGGCAGTGGGGCCAAGGAGGAGGGGATGGAAAGAACCACCTGAACAGAACACACTGGTCTCAGGCAGGCTGTGAAAGTGGATGCCTGAAGGGTGGAGGGCCAAAGGCCATGTTAGTTGTCTGTGCTTACTTAGCTGATGGAAGCAGAATTCCACAAACATTCTGTGAGACCAAAGCCTAGTAGGAGGCTGCACACTCAAGTGAGGAGAGCTGGGGTCTGCATACTTCACTGATACGTTGTTTCATTTAGGGCAACCCTCTGCCTCTCTAGGTCTTGATCTCTCAGTGACTGAAAAAAATCCGAGAAGGGAATTGAGGAAACTCATCTTTTGACCTTGACTTGTGTGCTCTTGAGCATTGTGTGTCCTTGGGTGGATCACCTACCCTCCAGTTCCTCTTTGCTAGAATGAGGGGCTTGGAGGGGATGGGCCTCCTGGGTCTCTGACACTGATCTCACCCTCTCAGAGCCCAGCACATACTGGCTCTTTGCATCTGCTGGGTCTGCAAGTCCAGAAGCAACAGCTCGGTACTGCAGGGAAGCCCCTGCTGCCATCACTGCTCACCAAGCATGGCGGTGGGGGGAATGCTCTGTTGTAGGACAAGCCTGGGCTGGCCAAGCCCCCCTAGCAGAGTGCAGAGAGAGCTTGCTCCCCCTGGGAACTTCCCTGGAAGCTTCTCTGATGCATTCTGAATCCAGGCCTATAAGGAAGGTGATCTGGCAAAAGATCTCCAGAGCCTTTGAAAATCCCTTTTATAGATGTGCATGCAATACTGTCTTCCAAAACACAAACTTCATGTTTCCTTTGGGTCATTTCCAAACACTGAGCTTTTTTTTGAGCTGTCACTGGCTGAATTATTGGGACTTACCTCAGGTGGTTATTTCACATCCTCCTCTTCTCGCGAGTGACATTTAAAATACTTCTCCTTTGATAGCACGCTATGTTAAGCCAGGAAAAAATCCAAGGACTGGAAGGGATCTTTTGGCTGAAGTCTTATCTGCAAGTGATCGTTTGTCGACTGGAATGCAGAAACCACGAGTCCTCCTTTGCTGCTGCGTTCTAGTGACTTTGAAATGGAAAGTTAGATTTCAGAAGCACTCGCAGTGCACTGTGTAGGCCACATTATTTCATACTCCTGTATGCATAGGTAGTTTGAATTCATCATATACGTTCATCAACATAGTAAGCCACATTTGTACAGAGAATGCCGGTGACACTAACACGAACGTGCCGTGTAAGCCTAATATCCAGATGGTTGAACACTCTTCTACGTTAATCATTCTTCTGAGTACTTCAGCAATATATGGACGCTTTATCCGTTGAAGCTTATTGTTGGAATGCGATGTCTATTCCCTCTACCTGGGATGCTCTTCCCCCCTGAGAGTCACATGTTAACCCTCACCTCCTTCAGTGTTTGCTCAAGTGTAGCTTTTTCAATGAAGCCAAACTTTACCACCCTATTAAAATCACCTCTCACCCCACACTGTACCCCATTTTCTGCCCTGTTTCTCCCCCAGCACTTAGCACTTTCTAACATACTACTAACATAACCTTACCTTTTTAAAGTTAAGGAGGTTATTTATTCTGTGACTCTTTGGGCAGAGATCTTTGTCTCTTTTGTCCTAGGCATCTAGAACAGTACCTGCCTGACACATAGTAGATGCTCAATAAAAAGTGAAGGAGTGAATGCATGCATGAATGGGGGGATGAATGGCATAGTTATTTGGTTATTTGTTTGTTTTCATTTCTTGACCGCAGAGCTGGAGGGAAGGCCCAGGTTGCATTGGAGGAGACCGAGCTTTAACACCACATGGGCTGCAGCCCATATCCCTTTTCCTGCTGGATAACTGACTACATTGAGGCTGCCTGGAGCAAGGAAGCTGCCAGCCCCAGAGGCTCAGGCTGGCCCGGGAGAGCCCAGGAGGAGGGGTCCTGGTCACCTGCCCCTTAGTGCAGGGCAGATCCCCTCTGTTGCACTGGGATCTGGTCTCCTGCTGTAAGTTTCTTCCTTGTTGCCTCTGGCCCTTTAAATTTGGGGTTTTATGAGAATACCTGGGGTGGTGGAGTATTTGATGTCTCCTTCACTTCTCAGAACTCCTGCTTCCTCATCTGCAAAATAGGATCCTAAGAACTGCCTTAGAGATCTGTGTGCATTAAATGAAAGAATGTCCACAACTTCTTATTGCAGTGCTATCATTAATTTTTAAGCTCACTGCTCCCTCCCTGCTACCATCCGTATTTAGAATTAAAAAGCGCAGCCTAATCTTGCCCTCCTGTTTTCCCCAACAAGAACCTATATGGTTTCTCTAAAATGCAAATCAAAATTACAGTGAGGTATCACCTCATACTGGTCAGAATGGCCATCATCAAAAAATCTACAAACAATAAATGCTGGAGAGTGTGTGGAGAAAAGGGAACCCTTTTGCACTGGTGGTGGGAATGTAATTTGATACAGCCACTATGGAGAACAGTATGGAGGTTCCTTAAAAAACTAAAAATAGAACTACCATACGACCCAGCAATCCCACTACTGGGCATATACCCTGAGAAAACTATAATTCAAAAAGAGTCATGTACCAATAGTCATTGCAGCTCTATTTACAATAGCCAGGACATGGCAGCAACCTAAGTGTCCATCGACAGATGAATGGATAAAGAAGATGTGGCACATATATACAATGGAATATTACTCAACCATAAAAAGAAATGAAATTGAGTTATTTGTAGTGAGGTGGGTGGACCTAGAGTCTGTCATACAGAGTGAAGTATGTCAGAAAGAGAAAAACAAATACTGTATGCTGACACATATATATGGAATCTAAAAAAGAAAATGGTTCTGAAGAACCTAGGGGCAGGACAGGAATAGAGACACAGACGTAGAGAATGGACTTGAGGACACGGGGAAGGGTAAGGGTAAGCTGGGACGAAGTGAGAGAGTGGCATTGACATATACACTACCAAATGTAAAATAGATAGCTAGTGGGAGGCAGCCACATAGCACAGGGAGATCAGCTGGGTGCTTTGTGACCACCTAGGAGGGTGAGATAGGGAGGGTGGGAGGGAGACGCAAGAGGGAGGGGATATGGGGATACATGTATACGTATAGCTGATTCACTTTTTTATACAGCAGCAACTAACACACCATTGTAAAGCAATTATACTCCAATAAAGATTTTTTAAAAATATGTATATATATAAGCACCTTTCAAAAAAAAAAGAACTTACATGGTTTCTCTTGTGTTCTGTTGTTATTCTTCTATTCACCATAACTTATGCCATAGCAACATAGCATTTTCCAGAATTTGAGAAATAGCTGAACATTGAGACTGTCACTTTTGTGCAGTTGTCAGAGATGTAGGAGAAGCAGTTGAGAGCTCTTTTGACTTTTAGCATCAACCTCAGAGACCCTGTGTTACCAGCATAGGTTGCGTTATCAGTTCATGCCTTTAGTCTTTTAAAGGTAGCTTGGGGCCTCCCTGGTGGCGCAGTGGTTGAGAGTCCGCCTGCGGATGCAGGGGATACGGGTTCGTGCCCCGGTCTGGGAGGATCCCATATGCCGCGGAGCGGCTGGGCCCGTGAGCCATGGCTGCTGGGCCTGCGCGTCCGGAGCCTGTGCTCCGCAACGGGAGAGGCCACGACAGTGAGAGGCCCGCATACCGCAAAAAGAAAAAAAATAAAAATAAAAAAAAATAAATAAAGGTAGCTTGATTTTCAGTTTGCAAGTTGATTTCAAGTTTGTTTTGTATGTACAATTTATATTCAGCACATTAACAGCCTCGAGCTCTCTGAGGGTCAGATAATAGGTCTGCTTTTCTGCACCCATTTTGAAGTTAGCAGAGACAGTAATAGGCAGCTGCGTGCCCTCCCTTTTAGTTTTAATAACGGACGAAAAGTTCTTTCATCCACTGTATTTCTTTGAAAATTCCAGAGCAGTTTTCCTCTGTTTGAGGAATATTAATGTGGCTCTTTAAAAAGATAAACATGTTATTTCATTTCTAAACTCCAGTTTCCAATGGAATTCTGGCATTCGGGGACAGCCTGGATGAACTGGGTTGGGTGTTGCTACATGAAAAAGATGGGCAGTGGGAAGCCTTCGTGGCCGGTGGGAAAGGACATCCAAGGATATCCCTGAGGGGCCCTTTTGAAGGTCAGGCTCCCTGGAACAAAGATACTCATTGGGCCCAGATCCGTGACCTCTTCATATTCATGCAGGTCTCCCCTTCAAAGGAGGTTTTTAAGTAATTTCCTTCCCCAGGGGGACAGAGCAGCCGTGAACCAAGGATTAGCATCTGGCCTTTTAAAGATAGAGACCTATGAATTTAAGAAATGCTTACCCTTTAGAAAGTCAAGTCGAGACATGGATATATTTTAAAGTATCTATCTACCTAACCCTCTCCCTCAAAGGAGACGGAGAGGGAGGGAAGAGAGCCAGAGAGTGCAAGTGAAAGCTAGAGAGAGGTGCATTTGTGGAGGAGATGGGGGAAGGGAGGAGAGGGAGAGAAGAGACAGAACCATTTTTTAGGGAAAATATGGTCTGATAGTTCTGGGTTGCACGCAGTGGGTTTGGTTCCGTGTGCTTCTCATTTGCACCCCGTGATGGATCATGGCTTGTTCACAAGTCCTCTTGTGCACGGTCCCCTCCAAGTGGAGGACTGTGCCCCATGCCCTCTGCTGGAATGCATTACTGGGCCACCACCCTCCAGCCTGTTGTTCAAAGAAGAAACAATATTTGAAAGCTGGCCTGATTTTTCCCCCCTTTGGGCTTTCCTGCATTTTCTTTACTGAGCATGTAATACGTTGTATTATAATTGGGGAAAACAGGATAAATAGCAAAAAGAAGGGTCATGAGGTGAGACCACCTGAAGGCTTTGTAAGCTGTGAGAGGGAGAGGTGGGGCGAGAACACGGTCACTGGGCAGCAAAGACTGGTGGGTTTCAGGCCAGTGCAAACCTCTGCAAGGTTAGTGACCCAGGACAAGTAGAAAAAAGTCACCAATTCTGTTTAATGCTAAGAAAAAGCCACCCCCTCTCTGACAGAGGGCATGGAATCCTTCAGGATTTCATACAGGACTAGATATTACGTATAGTTTTAAAAGCTAGTTACCTGAAAATTAAACTATTATTGTTTTCTCTGGCTTACAGGAGAGTTACAGAATATTGGAGAATAGTGGAGTGAGGAAGTTGGGGGGAGAGGGGCCTGAAAGATGGGTATCAGTTCAGAGCAATCCCCTGGACTCTCTTATTTCTGCAGTTCTCCCCCTGTGCGTCCCCTGGGCATTTGCCCCATGATCTGTTACAGGTAGCGCTGAGAGTGTTCTTGGCTCTAGATTTTCCTTTTTCGAGGCACCATCTCATATTCCTAAACGGGCTTTAGTGCTATGCTGAGCCTGCTCTCTTTCTGGCCACATGGGCATTAATGACACCCTTTGAGCTCCTCCTATTTGTAAGCCCTTATGTGCCATTGATAACTGGGGCCAGAAGTGGCCAGGGTACTGTGGTTTATATCAGGGGTCACAAAAGATGACTCGAAGGACAAGTCTGGCCCAATGCCTTTTTGTCCAGCCCACAGGCTAAGAATGGTTTTCAAATTTTTAAATGATTGGAAAAAATCAAAAGAAGATAATATTTTGTGACATGTAAGAATTATGAGATTCAAATTTCAATATCCACACATAAAGTTTTATTGGAACACAGCCTCACCCATTCTTTTACATTTGGTCTACGGCTGCTCTCATGCTATAGAGTTGCGTCGTTGTGGCAGAGATCTGGAGCCTTTGAAGCTGAAAATACTTACTATCTAGCTGTTTACAGAAAAAGGTTTTCAATCCCTGGTTTACATCATTGGACTGTGCATGTTGTACCGTTGTCCTGTTGTTTAAACTTTGAGATCTGAAATGTATTAAATTAATCCCATTTACATTATAATGTAACATTTTTGTTTTGACAGCACTTTTCATGCCCCCATAAAAACCTGAAAATGCCAGACAGTGACTCAATGTTGAAACTGTTGAATACACAGAGCCAGGTGTCCATAACCGAACGAACGCTCTGATGCTTTAAGAGAAGAAAATCCTCATCCCTCCTTTTCCACCCCCTTCGTTTTTTCCAACATGTTATTATGAAAAATTTCAAATATGCAGAGAAGTTGAGGGAATATGCAGAGAAATATACTATGCAGTGAACACTGATATGCCCACCACTGAGATGCTGCATTTGCTAACATTTTGCTTTATTTCCTCTATCCTATATCTATCCATCGGTGTACCTTATTTTCAATGCATTTTAAAATAAGTTGCATATGTTACTACATTTCAACCATGGGTTACTTTTATTTCCACTGTTGATGAGGCATAACCAGAATGTTTTCATTCTCAGAATGGAATAAAAGGGAGGTGGTAAAAGCAGATAGGAGCAAACAGAAAGACATAATGTAATGAAAGCCTGGGTTTAAAAAAAATACATGTGTTTGTGTGTGTTTGTGCACACACACATTGTAAACTTGTGTGTGCATATACATGTGTGTGTATATATGTATGTATGTCTACATATAAAATAAAGGACAAAAATTGTCCTTAAAGTAATGGAATCTTAGGGAAGCTTATTCAGAGGCAGCTGCTGGGAATGAACTATGTGTAGCTGTGCCTGGACACCAGGACAGTGTTGTGAAATTAAAGATGCCAGAGACAAGGCCATGCTGAGTGTCTAGACTGGGGGCCGGTGTGTTTTAAGGAAGGAAACACGTGGCCACCTGGGTAGCCCTGTTTCTAGCCAGGCCACGTGGCACCGCCAGGGCAGCCTCGACTTCCCTGCCCTTCGTTGGCGTATCTTCTAGAAGCCTGAGCTCTCCTGAAGTTGTAGTTGTGTTGCGGTTCTGCCTGAACCTATTTGGCTCCGCTTCAGGAGAGCATCCGAGGAGTGGGACGAGGCAGGAAAAGTGGTGTCTGTGTGTTGCAGGCGGCTTCAGATGGGTTGAGAGCTACCTTCAGGATCAGAAGCCAGCCAGTCCAGAATGTGCTTGTGTCTACGTGTGAAAGCAGCTCTCTGGGGAGCAGAGCCAGGTGCCTGGGGAAAAGTCTGAAGTGCATTAGGCAACCTGCTACCTGAAGGACCAATGAGGAAACATTATCAGAGAAGCCTTTTAGGACAGGAACAATTAATCTTTAACTAACTCATTATGTCCATTCATTGTGTCACAGGCTTCTCAACTCCCTGTCCTGGCGGCGTATTTAAATGTGTTTACATAACGCTTTACAAATTTTAAAGCACTTTTCATGGGTGGTATTAGCTGTCACTATGATCGTGTGGGGGTTATTATCCCAATTTCTTAGGAGAATTTTTTTTTTTTTGCAAATTGCTTTGAGTTCTTAGGGAAAATTGTGTAATAAACACTAGAGCCTATTTACCAGTAAATGTACATAGAGCTATACACCACATGTGGCAAAATACAGATGGCTTATTTTGGTAATTGTTTTTGGTTTTTGTTTTAATGCTATAATGCTCTTCCAACTGGTTTGGCTTAGAAGTTTTTTAATTGACAGTTTTTGTCCCTCCCAATCTTTACTCCCTGAGGGCTCCGGTACTCTGTTGGA
The DNA here is from genome assembly GCF_964165515.1 of Mesoplodon bidens. NCBI lineage: Eukaryota > Metazoa > Chordata > Mammalia > Artiodactyla > Ziphiidae > Mesoplodon > Mesoplodon bidens. The sequence goes on along the minus strand of NC_138162.1, from coordinate 41,112,801 downwards.
CATTTAATTGAACCTTCTAAGGCCCTTAACATAATGCTGATCCTCGTGCAGATACTTGGTAATGTTTACTTTAAACTGACTTTGAGTTATTGATAAGATGACTTAGTTTTGATTCCATCTCTGACTCAAGGATCAGCAAAAACAACTTTAGGCACACTCGGTGTTCTTGTCAGTAGATACTGTTGTGAACAAGTGAAATACCTTTCTGTTGGTGACCATTATTTCAAAATTATCTTCTTCCTTGTGTTGTATTCTTCCTTGATTTGTTTTCTATAGTCGATTTGATTTGTGCAAATGTATTTATTAATATGAAGAATACTTTTTTGGAAGACATGTTATTCAGAAGATTAAGGAATAAATAAACAGTTCCTGATTTCAAACAATATTGCAAAGCTATAGTAATCAAAACAGTATGGTACTGACATAAAACAGATACATAAATCAATGGAATGGAATAGAAAGCCCAGAAATAAACCCACATGTTTATAGTGAATTTTCAACAAAGGAGACAAGACTTTACGAAAGGACAGTCTCTTCAATAAATGGTGTTGGGAAAATAGGATATCCACACGCACAAGGATGAAACTGGACCCCTATCTTACACCATACACAAAATCAACTCAAAATGGGTTAAAGACTTGAATATAACTCCTAGAAGAAAACATAGGGGGAAAGCACCTTGATATCAGTCTTGGCAATTATTTTTTGGATTTGACACCAAAGCAAAAATAAACAAGTGGGACTACATCAAACTAAAAAGCTTCTGTACATCAAAGGAAATCACTAACAAAATGAAAAGGCAACTTATGGAATGGGAGAAAATACTTGCATATCTAATAAAAGGTTATTATCCAAAATATATAAAGAACTCATATAACTCAATAGCAAAAAAACCCAAACAATCTGATTAGAAAATGGGCAGAAGAACTGAATAGATATTTTTCCAAAGAAGACATACAAATGGCTAACAGGTACATGAAAAGATACTCAACATCACTAATCATCAGGGAAATGCAAATCAAAACCACAATGAGATATCACCTCACACATGTTAGAATGGCTATCATAAAAAAAGATAAATGTTGGTGAGGATGTGGAGACAAGGGAACCCACGTACACTGTTGGTAAGAATGTAAATTGGTGCAGCCACTATGGAAAAGAGTATGGAGGTTTCTCAAAAATTAAAAAATAGGACCACCATATGATCCAGCAATCCCACTTCTGGGTATATCCAAAGCAAATGAAAACAGTATATCAAAGAGATATATGCACCCCCATGTTCATTGCAGCATTATTCACAGTAACCCAGATATGGAAACAACCTAAATGTCTCAATGAATAAAGAAGAAGTGGTAATAGAATATTATTCAGCCATGAGAAAGAAGGACACCTTGCCATTTGTGACAACATGGACAAACCTTGAGGGCATTATGCTAAATGAAATAAACCAGACACAGAAAGACAAACACTGCATGGTATCACTTATATTATGTGGAATCAAAAAAAACGCCCCCAAAACCCAGTCAAACTCACAGAAAAAGAGATAGAAAAGTGGTTACCAGGGGCTGGGGGCAGGGTAAGATAGGGAGTGGTTGTCAAAAGGGTGCAAACTTTCAGCTACAAGATGAATAAGGTCTGAGGATCTAATGTATAACATGGTGACTATAGTTGATAACACTATATTGCTATTGTATGATTGAAATTCACTAAGGGAGTACACGCACACACACACATACACACACACACACACACACATACAAAAGAATAAATAAAAAATCTTCATCAACTCTTAGCTGCTGGAAATTACGTGATGTAAATGATTGGATGACACAGAAACCATATCTTTTTTTCGTGTTCTCTGTGTGTTTCTAGCCCCTGGCTAATCCTATTGTAATGGCCCCTGTTGTGTTTTCACCGTGGTTTATGAACTGCTTTTCCATTAACTCCCCTTTTCTGGGTTTACCTGACTCTGGATTATTGTTTCCTCAACAGCATCAAGCAGAAATCAGCAGAGAGATGCTTGTGAACATGCTGTATCACCAGTGTTCTTAGATTTATTTTAGTGTTCAATTCTAGTAATGACATGAAGTTAATTTTTTTTGATACTGATTTACATAAAAATTATAAGTCCTAACTTTTGAGCCTGGTTTAAAAAAGTCCTGTAAATTTGCAACTGGTTCTTCTATGGCATCAGCATTTTATATTGTAAATTATAGACACTCAGAATAACTTACAAGGAGGTTCAGTTGATCCTAACATGGAGTTCTCACGTGTGTAGGTCTCCTTTGGTGTCAAATATAATGTAATATATTTTTAATGTAATACTATCTATAAATATGATTTTTTTCTCTAAGCAAGGTTATAGTCTTACCTTAGTTAATTTAGATGCGTAGTCCTTTAGAATTTTATTTCCCTTTATATCATAACATAATTCACATAATTCAGGATATCTTAGAGTATTTCCAGATCCATAAATTTGCTTCACCAATTCTTTACAAAATTATTAAACTGTTTATTATTTTTAATAAAATAGATCATGATATAGTAAATGTCTTTTGCCTAAGACATATTGTTAAGGCAAATTAATATATTTGTACGTATAGGGAGAAAAAGGGTTGGACATATAAACCAAAGGCCAGTGGTGGTTATCTTTCCATAGAAAACTGCATCTTGGTGATTTTTGTTTCTCTTTTGCTCATTGGTTTTCTAAAATTTCTATAGTAGAAGTTTTACCTAATAAAGTGGAACAAAATGATACTCTACTTTTTTTTTTTTTATTAATAAAATCAGTTATACCTGCCCCTCAGCTTTTCTTCCCTCCCAAGTGAGGCAGGACTCACATGAATTTTTTTTTTAAGCTTTATTGAGGTATAATTGACAAAACTTTAAGATATTTAAAGTGAACATCATGGTGGTTTGATATACATTGTGAAAGGATTCCTCCCATTTAGTTAGTTCCATCCATCACTTCATGTGTATATGTGTGTGTGTATATATAATTTTTATTTATACATAAATTTTTTTTAAGTGAAAACATTTAAATCCTACTCTCTTAGCACATGTCCATTATACAATACACTGTTATCAATGGCAGTCACCTCAGGGTTCTACCTGGTGTCCTTGACTGCCTTCTAGGTTAGGTTACTGCTCAGGTCAACCCCAGGTGCTGTAGGAGCTCAGGAGTAAGGGTAGTCTGCTATCACCAGAGTGGCCTCACTGGCTGAGACATGGGTGTGGAGACAATTTAATTTAATTTAATTGTACTTAGAAAAAATTGATACTGATGAGAGATGAGGTTTTGATGTGTTTTGGAAGTCCTGTTGAGGACATCAGCATCTCCTGTGATACAGCACTGTCTTACCTCCCCCACTGGACAGGCTGGGGGTCCGGGGAGATGTTCCTGGGTGTGGTAGGGTCTGTGTATATGTGTGTGGTATATGGGATGCATGTGTGTGGGTGTGTGCGTGTGTGTAGTATGTGATGTGTAAGGTGTGTGTCTGTGTGTTCTCGTCAGGAGTAGTGGATGCCATAAAGGATGCATTCTCACTCTCTGCTTAATGGAGGGAGAAGGGTCTCAAGAAACAGCAGGTAGAATGAAATGTGCAGCTGTAAAGTTAGAAGAAAATGTTGTTGAGGACCAGATTGGTTCTCAGGCCCAAGAAGGAGAAGGAGCATCCTCATAACATCCACCGCTTAAAACTATAAACATCAGATAGAGCCTCAGGCCACCCAGGGGCTGAGAGGAGCTGAAATGTGCTCTCATTCACAAAAGCAGTGGCTGCCAGCGTCGATCCACAATCCCATAGGAATTACAACTGTTTTACTGGTCCCAAACACTTTGTAATTCAGCAGATGGCTTGAAGAATTCAGTATCTTCCCATTTTTACTGTAAAGTTAAAAGGATTCTGATTAAAGCTAAAGCTACAATCTCAATGTCATTGTTTAAATGAATTCACTAAGACTATAGCTGTGGAATCTTTTTAAAGACATTTTAAGATGTTAATTTTCTATAGAAGTGTAGTATACTAATAACTGAACCAAATAATTACACTAAAGAATGATTTAGGGATCTGCCCTTTTGGAGTACATTTTTTTTTTTTGGAGTTTTCCATTTTTAATATTTGGTTAAACAAAATACATCTTTTGTAAACAAACCCAGCACAAGGCCAACAAAAAGGAATAAAAGCAAGAAAAACAAAAAGCCTAGGGTTGCCCCTTACTGGGCATCAGGGTCAGGCCTGCCCCCTTTCTTAAAGGAAGTGGGGCTTTTTGCCCTTGGGCATCAGCATAGGTCCCTGTTCCTAAGCACCAGAATTGGATATGAACAGAGAAACCAGCCCTGAAATGGTTAAGCGTCTTTGCATATATCCCACTGGCTCATGGACTCCAAGTGCATGGGGACTCCTTTGAAGTGCCATTTGCACAGGCCCAAGCAGATTGGTGGTGAGGAGTTTCCTTCTCCTCCCAGGAAATGGCTTACATCACTGACAGTGCCAATGGACCCAAGGTCCTGCTTGTGACAATGAGCAAGGTTGGCTGTAACTTCTGGCTGGTGGTGGTTGGAATGTCATCGTGCAGGGGTGAAGAGCTCCCTGTGGTGCCAAGCAGGTCTGGTGTAGAAAATGGTGCAGGAGAGAATGCGGCCACGGGCTGAGAGGGTGTAATGCAGTTGCCGCTTGGTGGCCTCTGTTACTCAGCATAAAAAACGGCCTTGCTGGATTGAAGATACACGTGCAGAAAAAGTGCTGGTGTAAACATGCACTCCAGTCACAGTGGGGAGAAAGCCTCAGCTTCATCCCGTTAAGCTTGCTCAGGCTGGACATGCAAGCCCCAGGCTGGCTCTGCTATTGGAGAGGTCTGGCCAGTGGGGCGGCTCTCAGACCTGCCGAAACCACTGACCTGTGAGGGCTGGACAGACCATCCTTGCCTGCCCAGCTGCCCTGAGACAACCACAGCCACTGTGGTGACAGGCGGTGTAGTATGACCCTTACTTCTTTTGTTTTCCCAAGTTACGGGGAGAAAAGTGGCCTACAACTATTTAAAGAGGTAGGGGGCGGGTCCATTCTCAGTTGATCTGTAAAGGAAGCTACAGAGAGATGACAAAGCGTAACGCACATATCCACCCAACGTGAGGGCTCTGCTTCGTCACTATAGTGACTCCAAGCCTAGGACTTCTACCCATTCTAGCTGCTCCAAGTCTCTGAAGGCTTATCTTCCCAATACTTTCCTTGCCCAACTCTGTCTCAAACTAGAAGAATTTGATGTCAAAGGCAGTCTTATTTTTTTCCTGATTTTTGCCAGAGTGGGTCAGCTGGGAAAACTGCCCTTTTGCCTATCTTGTGCCTCAAAGCCTCCTAAACCAATGCAATGCAGTGAAGTGCGAGGGATGATGCTGGAGTGAGGCGGACAGGCTGCCCATGCCTGCCCCAGCCTGGTTCTGGCCACATCCTCTTAGGTATCTAGCTCACCCTGTCACACTAGAATATTGCAGGATTCAACCACCCAGCATGGAATATTAAAGAACTTTTCATTATAAAACTCCAAGGATGGCCATAAACCACTCTTAAAAACGGGGTAAGGGCGGCATTGAGGGTTGGAGACAGCATGCTGTACTGCTGCTGCCGTTTTGGAGATGGTTTCCTGAGAGGCCTTTTTGCTTAAGTCCTTCAAACCTGTCACATGGGCTTTGCCTGTACTGTGTCTTCAGAGCCACTGGTTGCCAGGAAAGGGGAAGTGAAGGCAGCATCTCCAGGTGAGTCAGAGCAGCAGTGAACTCCAGCAGAGCCTCTGGCAAGTCCTCAGAGAAACGGGGAAATAAGCTAAGACCCACCTTTCTTTCTCCTCTCTTAAATAAAACAGAAGTCTTCCATAGCTTGCCCTAAGCACACAGAGCTCCTACTTTCCTTTCCCAGAACAAGTAACGCTGGTTGGTTCTGTAACAGTCTACACGTCTGTCCTATTGCACTGTCAAATCTGAGGGGAAAAACCCGATGAGATGTTTGGGGACGTGGCAAGGGCAGACCCACTGTAGAGGCCACAGCACATCACAGAGGATTTCGGGGGTTGAGGTGAGGGAAGGCTGGGTAGAACTGTGTTACACATCAGCCCTCCAACTCTGATGGGCCTCCACCTCTTCTGGTACCACCAGCAGGAGTTCACAGTTCTTTCCTCGCAAATGAAAAAAGAATTTTTTCTTTCCTAATTATAAAAGTAATAAATGGTCACTAAAAAAAAAAAACCTGAAAGAAAAGAAAAATCACTTATAATCCCCCCCACCCAAAGAGAATCATTGTAAATATTCACTCATTTCCCAATCATAAATGCAGATGTCTGAGGCTGTGTAGGGGTGTGTGTATTGGTTTGTTTTGCAGTTAAAGGCCAATATCTTTCCATTCAACTTAAGATTCTATTATTGTCTCCCTTTAAAAGGCCTTTATCTGAAATCCCCAATATGTCACAGTTCACACATCCTGGAGACCTGCTGTTAGAACAAATATTTGAACAGAATTCTTTTAAAATCCTGAAATATACGAGATACAATATTTAAACAAGACTGACTTTCTGCCCAGATGTTTTGTTGCTGGCTCATTCTACAGGAATTGCCCATATGAATAAAAATTCATTGTGAGAGATTAAAATAAATAAATAAATAAATAAACCAACAAAACCAACCTTACGTCTGATTAATTAAAAATGTTAAAAAAATTAAATTACAAAACAACAATGAATTAGTATAACTTTATAAACTGTTTGTTGGCCTTGTTGTTTTAATTTTAACAATTTTTAAAATTAGATTTTTTTTTTTAAAGAAGATGTTGGGGGGTAGGAGTTTATTAATTTATCTTATTTATTTTTGCTGTGTTGGGTCTTCGTTTCTGTGCGAGGGCTTTCTCTAGTTGCGGCAAGCGGGGGCCCGGTGCGCGGGCCTCTCACTGTCACGGCCTCTCTTGTTGCGGAGCACAGGCTCCAGACGCGCAGGCTCAGTAGTTGTGGCTTACGGGCCTAGTCGCTCCGCGGCATGTGGGATCTTCCCAGACCAGCGCTCGAACCCGTGTCCCCTGCATTAGCAGGCGGACTCTCAACCACTGCACCACCAGGGAAGCCCAATTAGATGGTTTTGAGTCTTTAGCTGTGATGTCTTTGTACTTGTTAGACAGTAAAGGCCTTGTACTCTAAAAAGTGGGCTAAACACCCTAATTGTATTATGTATTGATATATATATTTGGAGGCCTTTTATGAAAACTCTTGGTGTTAGCTTAAGTGTCCTCAAAGTAATAAGACTTACATTAAGACAGTTACTGAAGTTCAAGATGTGTAGATTTTATATAGACTTAAGATGTATAGTTTAAGATGTATAGGTTATATATGCTGGTAAAAGCTAGATGTAACCTTTTCCTGGCCGCTATTAAGTTAGTTTAATAGGACAAAGAATTGTAGTTGATAATAGGAGTATCAGTGTGACCACAGTAACTAATTCTATTATTATACACATTATACGACAATGTAGTGGCTCACTCATCTGTCTCTTTCCTAAACTGTGAGACTCTTAGTGAAACCTGTGTCTTAATCATTTTTTAATTCCTAGGGCTGACATGTACTTGAGATAGAAATAATTGTTTAAATAATGAAAGACCCTCTCTCTGAACTTTCTCTTTACCCAAGTTCATTTGGACTGTGACATACATCCCACAGAAATCTGTTTCAGTTTTCCATGTCAATCTCAACCTCACACAGAAATGAAAGTAATTTGAAAGACTTTCCAGGAGCATTCTCATACTTTCCTACATTTTAATTAAAGTACTCCAGATTTTCAAAAAGAAATAGTAATATTATTATGTATAAATTATCAGAAGTAGTTAAGTAAAGACAAAATCAAGACATTCAAATAAAACATCCTTTTACTAAACATTGAATATAGTTTACTGCTTTTATTCCTCCATCAGCCATTTCTGGTAAATGCTTATATATTCCTGTGTAGTTTATGACCAGCTCAAGTATAAGTGATTCTTCTTCTAACACTTAAAGAATGATGACAAGAGACAACAAAAGGCAGTAGAGCAAACTGCATGCCACTGGAGGAAACTTGTGACTTTCTGAAAACTTCCTCAAAACACTGTGGTTAACCAATGAAGAAATGCAAAAGGGGAAATGTGAGGTTTATTTTTAAACTGAAGATAGTAGTAAGAAGAGCTAGAACCTCCCAAGAATATATTTTCATTAACTACAATCACACATCACATTCCCACAGGTACTATGGTGATCTGTAGGGCCATTCCTGTTACTAATGTGATTGACTCATTTTTCTGTTATATATCTATCACATATCTGTGTAGTCCCTACGTATTTATGCTTTTCCTGTTTGTTACAATTGGATTTTGTTGTTTTCAGCAGTTGCTTGTTTCTCAGGTCAGAGAATGTCTTTGCTCATTTTTAAAGTGGTATCGATAACTACACAGAATTAAATGAATTTTTGAAGAAATTGACATCAGCAGGTTGTTTTAGACCCTGAATTTAAGGACTACAGCAGTATTTATAAGCCCTTTGCTCTGATAAGAAAGAATCAGGGACTTAGTTAAACTAAAAAAAAATAACTTATAGGGTTTGTCAGCAAACTTTTGTGCTAATCTGTCCCTTCATAATGATTTAGCTCACTTTAATCCCAGATTAACAATAAAAAATTAATAAGGTGCAAAAATTACTTATTAATAATAATGGGTAGCATTTCCTGAAAACATGAGACAAGTCAAGGCAGTGTTAGTGTTTAGCAGTGCTTTCTGCAGATTATCCCACAGTCATCACAACAATCATAAGAGGTTGCTGCTGTTACGCCTATTTTACAGATGAGAAAACCGAGGCTTGACAGGTAAAGGGATTTGTCCATGTCACACAGAGACTAAGGGATAAAGCCAGACTCTGAGCCCAGATGTGTCTGGCCTCCTGGTCCCAGACCTTGTGCTCCACCCATCATTGCTAACTTTGTCAGCAGTCCAGCATATGAACCTGCAAGCAATGCACATGTCATTGCCTCACCAGACCTACCCTGTGCTGCAGGGGTTCCAGCTAGGTTTTCCTATGCATGCTAATGAGTACTTATCAAGTACCTACCCTGCTGGTTGACTTACATTCAGTGACTTTTTGAAGCCTTGCCAAACCCTATGCGGTTAGAAGGATCATTCCCATTTTAAGGATGAAGAAACTGGCTTTGTGGCTAAGTCACCAAAAGACAGATGGCCAGTGAGAAGTGAACCCAAGTCTGTCTGAAGTCAAGTGTAACACCTTTGCCGTTGCCCAGGGCTGGCTTCAGAGTCAACGCAGAACCACTCCCCAAGGCCTTGAAATGATTGGATGCCCTGCACAGGTTTACTAGCCCTTATCACCACAGAGTTCATTGACAAATACGGGAAATGTTATCAGGATCCTAAATAGATGTTCAAATAACCTGGCTTATTGTTAGCATGTTATTTTATAACTAATTATCCTAATGTGACTGGACAGGTGACAAATCAGAAAATAAATTTTTATTGCTTCTACCGTGAAGCGTGTAGACATTTTGTAGGAATTATTTTAATAAGTATTTAAAATATGACATATATTATATAGAGCAAGTTAGAGAATGTTAACATAAAAGAGGTTATTTTTTTAATTAATTAATTTATTTTTGGGGGGCGGCTGCACTGGGTCTTTGTTGCTGTGTGCGGGCTTTTTTCTAATTGCAGCAAGCGGAGGCTACTTTTCCTTGCGGTGTGTGGGCTTCTCATTGGGTGGCTTCTCTTGAGGAGCACGGGCTCTAGGCGCGTGGGCTTCAGTAGTTGGGCCCTCGGGCTCAGTAGTTGTGGCACACGGGCTTAGTCTGCGGCATGTGGGATCTTCCTGGACCAGGGCTCGAACCCGCGTGCCCTGCATTGGCAGGTGGATTCTTAACCACTGCGCCACCAGGGAAGCCCAAAGGAGGTTCTAAAAGTATTATTTAGGGTTGCACATTTATGTGCAAAATATGTAATTCTTGTCTTGATAGTTCTGCTTGTCTAAAACAAATGATCTGATAAGGAACATGCCTTAGCCCCGAAGGTGAGGGGGAGGGGCAGGAAACCTTTATAAAAAACAAAATTATGGTGGCCTCCTTCACAGGCATAAGGTTGAATCTTTCTCAATGCTCATCTCTTAAAAATCGCTTTTCATTCAGAAAATTTCCTTTGCTCACCAATTAAATATAACTATTAATCATTTTGAACCCAATTTCTTTAAAATACACTGTTGTTAATAAATGTTTTCTGGTGGTAGATAAGTGGATTCTGACATAGTTAATAAAAACAACACAATCAGCCTAAATGACTCTAAGGATTATCTTTTCATTTCATGGAGCTTTCTGCATATTTATCATTTATCCCTATCTGGGTTTTTTTTTCTGCAGTTGCTTTATTAAGCATTGCATTATTTGGTAATACAGATTGTGGGTTGAATGAAGTGGTATAAACTTGGGAAAAATGTAAAAGCCTCACTTAAATATCCAGATTAAATTCAGTATAGTCTTACGTGTTTAGAGTTTGTTTATTGTAACACTGTACTGTAGGTTTAAGGATTGAGGACTTAGAAGAAGATTGCAGCCTGAATTAGTGACCTGTCATATTTTAAACAAACTTGTGTTGATATAATAAAGATAGAAGTTGTAAATGTATAATCCTCCAGAAGGCAGGGGTTCTATCCAAAAACTTATTTCAGATAATGTTTCAGAAGAGGAATATACATGATTAAATATATAAATCTATTGTCTTAGGAAAAATTATACAAGGAACATGATTCATTATTCAAATTTTGAAAAAACAGAAGAAAATTCACCCACAGCTCCACTATTTCAATAAAACCCTGTCATGATTTTGAGTTAATAAATGCTTGTTGACAATAAAGATAAAACAGTGAGCTCACCAGATTTTCATTTTTAAATATTGCATGCCTGAGCAGAGAAAAATTTTATAAATACCTTACTCAAGAATATATGGTACTTGAGAATCTGAGTGTGTACAGAGATATGTGTATCCATGTATACATATACGTACACACATTTCAGGAAATTGTCTAATATTTCTTACAAAACACAATCCGCATCTTTATGAAGATAAGTATTTTTGCATTGTATTTAGTGACCGTATCATTTATTTTTCATAGCAAGATTTGGGTAGTCCCTACAGATGGTGCTTTCCTCCAAGCTCTCCCTGGCAAGGTGGATTCTATATGTCCCACTTCAAACAGGGAAGGCAGGACGACTTGAAAATGTTGAATTTTAAATGAGAGTTTAAGATTGACATAAAGTTAACTTCCCCTCGGGTATCCAAAATGCAGGAAGAAAAGCATTTTCCTCTAGGATGAAATAGAAAAGTGAAGATTTTCATTCGGTCCCTGCCCCGCCCCGCTCCCAGTTCCCCAAGGTGGAACTGGCAAAACAGCTCTGCTTTGTGGCAGGTAGACGATGTTCCGCACGTTTGTGGCCCACTCTTGCACCTCGCACACTGTGTGTGCGGGCCTCACACTCCCTAGGTTGCTTCCAGCATCTCACTGCTTGCTTTCAAATCTGCTTCCCATCTGGAAGATATTGTCAGCTACCACTGTACTTCGCAGGCGAGGACGGAACTCCTGAAGAGCAGAGGCTGTCAGACCAGCTGTTGAAGGGCTTACCACCTTTTATTCAGAAAATCAGAGGCCCCCAGCAGCATGGTCTCCCTGCTTCTCCCAGAGCAGGCTCCCTGGTGAGCTGTTAGGAAGGACTTAGCTTGAGAATGGTTCCTGAACCCACAGCTAAACTATTTATTAATCATCTCAACTCCAGCAGTTACTTGGGATGAATAGATCTTAATGGCTGCTTAATGAAAATATACATAATATAGAGGATTAGACAACCGCAAGCAAGAGTCTACGTCATGTATTAGTTTCTTTCCATTTTAGAAAGAATGTGGACCAGACTGAGAAAAATATGCTAGACAGACATCAGTCAGAACATTTAGGGATCCAATCCTAGCTTTGCCCCTGCTGGTGACCTTGGGCGAGACGTTTCAGTTGTAAAATAAAGGTGTTTGTGTGATCATCTGACAATTAGGTTTGAGCGATTGCACATGGTCCTGTAAAGATGGACCATTTTGCTGCATCCAAAAAAAACTATAAAAGAAGAGTTTTGTTTTGTTTTTTTGGTTTGATTTGGTATTTTGGGTTTTTTGTTTTGTTCCTTTTTTTGTTTGTCTTGCAGAACTTACATATCCTTAATACTTCCCACAGCACAGCTGAATAACACACTCCAGCTCTTTGGCTAGGAAATTGATTTTCAGTTAAACAAACTTGAGTTTTCCAGTGGTAAGACTGGGTGTGGTGGGGTGCAGCTGTTTTCAAATGTAGATTTTGTTATTATTCAGGTATGGTGAGGTCAACAGGTCAGGAGACTACTGCCACTGGAAAGGTGGTTTATTACTGATGGTTCCCAAGGGGAGGGGGCACACCACGTTTTCGGGGGGCCACCAGGGGAAGCACCGGGTGGTCAGGAGGCAGAAGGACTGAGGGGAAAATGTGGGTAAGAGCCTTTATTGTGGTTTCCGCAGAAAGGAGTGGGCCAGACTGCCTAGTTTGAGTAGCTTCAGAAGGCCCTGGGGTATAGGAGCGGTCTGAGCTCTCTGATACCTGACCCTGGAGTGAGACTGAGGGATACTGGCCCAGAGTGTGAGGGCCTAATAGCGATGGTGATGGTCGGGGTGGGGGGTGGGGGTGGGGGTGGGGGTCTGGGCTCTGGATTGGTTGGTTTGAATATGAAAGGTACACTGGCAGGTGTGTTATTATCTAAGAACTGGCTAATCCTGGGAGAGCATTCCTTCCTGGGTTGCAAGGTCCTGGAATAGAGCAAAGCATCAGAATATAGAAAATAAAAAGGCATGATTGATGCAGGCAATGTGTTGGTTTTGGATGACAAGAGGCACATCCTTTTTCCCCCTCTTCCACGCCCTGCTTCTATGCACCTCGCTTCCTTTCTTCTGCCCTGTTCTCTCTGCCTCCTACCTCATCTCTTTTTGTTTTCCTGGCCCTTCCTTTTACCAGAAGATTCAGATCAAGTCCAAAAAAGGCTGCACTGACTAGAGCAATCTGCGTTCTTTTTTACCTTTATAAGTAAAAAATTCACAGGGGGGTTTTAAATACCTGATGTAATGATAGTAGAAATGATAATTTCTCCACTGGCTTCCTAGGGAAAGGCTCCTTTCCTTTTCTAGAGGAGTGCCGTCCAAGAGAGCTCTCTGAATGGAAATCTCTGTATCTGCACTGTGCCTTACGGGAGCCACTGGCCGCATATGGCTATTGAGCATTTGAAAAGTAGCTAGTGAGACTGAGGAACTGAATTTTTAATTTTAGCTCACCTAAAGTTAAATTTAAATAGCCACCCCAGCTGGTGGCCACAGTGCTGGACAGCACACATGTAAGGACACTCTGCCTGTAGTGTGCCAGGCACTTCACCTGGGGCTCCACCAGATAAGTGCTATTGTACATTCTGTAGGAAACATTGCGGAAGCACCTAGTAAGTCACTTGCCCAATGTCACACAGCTGGTAAATCGGGATTCACACCCAGGCAGCTTGGCTACAGAGGTCGTGCTTTACCACCACCTCTACTGAGCCTCCCCTAGCTTTGAGGGGCAGAGTTGCTTTCTAAACATCAGACTTTTTTCTCGTAGGGGCTGAAGTCAGAAGGCTTAGGTTAGAACCCTAGTTCTGCCCCTTAAATAGCTGTGTGATGTGTATGTCACTGAGTATCTGTGAACCTCTGAGTCATCATCTGTAATATAGGAAGGATAATTCTTTCCCCTTGCATTTTTTTTTTGAGGGGAAGGAGGCTGGGAGGGTCCTAACATTTTGTTTGCATTTCTCTCTCTCATCATTTTGTGGACTACATTTTTCTTATTGCTGTGTCTATTCTGCAGAATATAAGCTTGAAAACGTCATCGGTAAAAGGCATTTGGTTATTGAAGAGTTAAACTGATTTACATTATTTTTTCCTTTAATACTAAAATGCTGGAATTGCTTCTTTGATTCTACAGGAACAGCTTAACTTGTGTATTCAGAATTACCTCGCTTACTCAAAGAGGAAAGCATAGCATTGTTCTTATTTGTGTAAAGTTTTCCTTTTAAGTTACTGTCTCTGAGCCAGTTCCCCATATTTGGCTGCCGTCTTGGGGAGCATGGTGCTGATTTTCCTCCTGGTGTGCACACTCTGAGGTTCTCAGCTGGAGTCTCCCCATCAAGTTTCAGTAGCTGGTTCTGCTTTTCGGAACTTCTGTCAATGCCGCGCCTCCACACGAGGCTATACAGGACACAACTTTTGAGAACTCAGCACTGAATGTGAATTTAATTTTTATGTGGTTTGTTGGTTTGGGTTATCCTCAGGATTATTAAGAATAGACATCCCTCATAAAAAAGAATGAAAAATTTGCCATTTGCAACAACACGGATGGACCTGGAGGGTATTATGCTAAATGAAATAAGTCAGACAGAGAAAGACAAACACTGTATGATATCACTTACATGTGGAATCTAAATAATACAACAAACTAGTGAAAATAACAAAAAAGAAGCAGACTCACAGATATAGAGAACAAACTAGTGGTTACCAGTGGGGAGAGGGGCAACACAGGGGCAGGAGATTAAGAGGTACAGACTATGGGGCTTCCCTGGTGGCGCAGTGGTTGAGAGTCCGCCTGCCGATGCAGGGGACACGGGTTCATGCCCCGGTCCGGGAAGATCCCACGTGCCGCGGAGCGGCTAGGCCCGTGAGCCATGGCCACTGAGCCTGCGCGTCTGGAGCCTGTGCTCCGCAACAAGAGAGGCCGCGATAGTGAGAGGCCCACGCACCGTGATGAAGAGTGGCCCCCGCTTGCCACAACTAGAGAAAGCCCTCGCACAGAAACAAAGACCCAACACAGCCATAAATTAATTAATTAATTAATTTTAAAAAATTGTGAATCGGACTTCCCTGGTGGCACAGTGGTTAAGATTCTGCCTGCTAATGCAGGGGACATGGGTTCGAGCCCTGGTCTGGGAAGATCCCACATGCTGTGGAGCAACTAAGCCCGTGCACCACAACTACTGAGCCTGCTCTCTAGAGCCCGTGAACCACAACTACTGAAGCCCATGTGCCACAACTACTGAAGCCCGCGAGCCACAACTACTGAAGCCCACCCGCCTAGAGCCCGTGCTCCACAACAAGAGAAGCCACCGCAATGAGAAGCCCGTGCACTACAGCGAAGAGTAGCTCCCGCTCACCGCAACTAGAGAAAGCCTATGGGCAGCAACGAAGACCCAACACAGCCAAAAATGAAAACAAATAAATTAAAAAAAAAATTCAGCCCAGAACCCCAACAAATGACTGAAAGAGTCTCCTAGGTTGTTGCATGTGTCAGTACTTTGTTCTTGGTTGATGAGTAGTTTTCCATCGCAAAAGTAAACTAAAGTTTGCTTAGTCACTGTCCTGTTGGTGGGCACTAGTTCTGGCTGTTGTGACTAAAGCTGCTAGGAACCTTCTTGAGCAAGTCTTTCTGTGGACTTGCGCTTTTGTTTCTCTTGGATGTAGACCTAGTGTGGAATGGATGGCCTATCTCCTTCCAGCTGTAACCTACTGAGATTCAGAAGTAAACCTCTGGGCTTCTGTTTCCATATCTGTGGAATGAAGATTACTAGAGTAAATAAAAAATCTTGAAGAAAATAGCTTCCTTCTACATTTCTCTACAATAATAACCAAGAGATGGAGGATTCCCCAGCATGTCAAGTCCTGTCAGCTGTAGGACAGTAACCACAGTAACCTTTGAATATTGGCTCTGCAGACTTGGGGAAAGTGGAAAAACAAGTGAATTTCATATTTGCCATAAAATGGCTCCTATAGAATGATTGACATTTGGCCATAAATGTTCCTTAACAGCATAGAAAGTATACAGTGAAATAATAATGAGAAAGTCAGTTTCTACTTGACTTACAGTGAGCGAGGTTCAACAAATATATATAGAATGGATAAACAACAAGGTCCTACTGTATAGCACAGGGAACCATATTCAATATCCTGTGATAAACCATAATGGAAAAGAATATGAACAAGAATGTATATATATGTATAACTAAGTCACCTTGCTGTACAGCAGTAATTAACACAACATGGTAATGCAACTATACTTCAATCAAAAATAAATTTTAAAAAAAGAAAGTCAGAGTGGAAGAAAGTATTATATCATATATAATTTACAAAGGAGTTATATTCTGAATTTATAAGAACCTTCTACAAATTCAAACAACAATAAAAAGACAATCAGAAAAGAGACTTGAAGGGGTACTACATAGACGAAGTTATCCACATATATGAAAATGTGCTCAAACTCATTCATCCAGACAATCAGAGGAGAGTCTGAATGCTTGTGTCATCTCAGGGTCTTGGGACCAGGAACAAGGATGAGATGCCCCAGCGTCCAGAAGCAGCAATATTCAGGAAGGCAAAGACCAAAAATATGTGTGTGTTATATTTTTATATATAATAAAAATAAATAAAAGCCTTTTCAGGGTTGTGCAGAAGAGCCTGGTGCCCAAGGTAGAACTCTTAGAGAGCCTGGGAGGGAGAAGTTGCTCCACCCACAGAGAAGCCAGAGGGGCTCACTCAGGATGAAAGGGTGGATGTTGAAGGGCATTCCTCTCCAGGCCAGAGGACCCCAGCTGGTGGATTCCCCCACCCCCACCCCCATCTGCTGTGGGCAGCAGCCTGGAAGTGTTGCTGGGATACAGTCCAGTTGGGAGGCAGCAATTACAAACCACAGACCCTCCTTCTTAAAAGTGGGTGACATCGGGCTTCCTTGGTGGCACAGTGGTTGAGAGTCCACCTGCCGATGCAGGGGACACGGGTTCGTGCCCCGGTCCGGGAAGATCCCACATGCCGCGGAGTGGCTAGGCCTGTGAGCCATGGCCCTGAGCCTGTGCGTCCGGAGCCTGTGCTCCGCAACGGGAGAGGCCACAGCACTGAGAGGCCCACGTACCGCAAAAAAAAAAAAAAAAGTGGGTGACATCTTCATGTCCCTTCATTTAGGTCCTAGGCCAGGATCTATTGGTCTCCCTCTAAAGTTAGTGATGAAGTCCCTAAAGACCCAGTGGCTGAGGGTGTTACTGGGACAGTAGAGCAAAGGGAGCTGGGGAGATAGTCCCCAGGCCTCTGTTGGCAGCTGATGAAGGACAGAGAAGAAGGTGAAGTCCTCCAGAGCTGCAGGAAAAGGAGGACAGAATTCCCTGGGCATCCTTGGGGGCCAGCCCAGCAGGATGTCCCTTGCATCCTGCCATGGGGAAGCAAGCGATCAGCACCCCGCACGCTTCCAAGGCAGCTCAGGTGCCTGATACATCAGCACAGAGAAGCCTTAACGAAACCAGCGGGTGTAGAACCCTGAAGGCGGATCTTAAAGATAAGCATCACCCTGTACAGTCATCTCCCTGCAGCGATAGACATGCGAGCCTGAAGCTGATGCGGGAGTTTCAGATCCCTCTGTGGGATGGCAATCCACAGGCAATCTAGATGAACTGCACTCCAGATAATCTCAGCTGCCAGTAAGCCTGGGGGCTTTGTGATAACCAAGATCAAGTTCTGAGTTGACCAGGAGGCCCATGTAACTCTCCCCACAAGCAGCTCACTTTTCAGGCTGCTAGTGATGGAAACGTGATGCTGTCCGGGGTCCACTCTCTGGGCCCGGCAGGGAGCCCAGGAGCAGGCAGGAGAGCTTGCAGCTGGTGACCATTCCGAGTGTGGGGACTGCCACTGTCAGATGAGGCTGCCAGACACTGCAGCTCTGGTCAGGGATGCTCAGGGCTTCCTTTCCAGCCCTGAGAACGTCCCAGAGGAGAGAAAGGAGGGGAGTGTCGGCCTGAGCATGGACAGGGACACTGCCTAAGAAAGAACCTGGCATGCATCAGGGTTTGTGAGACTCTGGGCCCAGCAGACTCATCTTCTTTAGCACCCTCACAGAAATGGGTGCCAGTAACATCTCTTTTTGCCAATCACATACAGAAAAATCGACACTACTTTTTTCTCTTTTTAAATTGTGGGAAAATGTACATTCCATAAAATTTACCATTTTAGCCATTTTTAAGTTCATTGCCATCAAGTACATTCACATTGTTGGGCAACCATCACCACCATTCGTCTTCAGAACTTTTTCATCTTCCCAGTGAAAACTCTGTACCCATGAAACACCAACTCCCCATTCCCAACCTTCCTCCCAGCCATTCTACTTTCTGTCTCTGAATTTAAGACTGCTCTTGAGTTCATCCTTGACATTTTTATTGATACTGTCAACGAAAAAAATTAATCAATAGTTGATCTAAGAAAGAAATGGAAAATTTCATTCAAGCCACCCTGAGGATGATAACCCGGGAGACAGTCTTTCAGAAATCTCTGAGGACTGCTACCAACCATTAGAGGTCAAAGCACAGTTATAATAAGTATTTGAGATAAAGGATTATACATCAAATGACGTATTGTTGATAGTTTACACAATCCAGATCTACATGTACAAAGCGAGTAGTGGGTCATGGGTCATCTTGGCCTCTTACAGGATTAAGAAAGAAGGTTACCTCCTGAGGAGTTGTGACCCTTGATGAGATTAAGAAGGAATGTTATCTCCTAAGGAGGTCTGGATAACGCAGATGCACAACACACACTAACAGGGAGGGAGGAGGCCCAAACAGGCAGAGAAAAATTTTATGTTTAAATTTTTCTCATCTTGCTGTAAAATATGAATTTTATTTCATCAATACTTAAGTTCCAGCCAGCCAACTAGGCAAGAAACCAAACAAAACCTCATTCATCAGGTTCTTTGAATATGTTCTTCCTTGATTTTTGTCTGTGACATAGAGTGGGGTTGGGGATTGGAAATTGACACCTACAGAGCAATCTCTGAACCTCCCCCAGCTTTCTGCTCGTATGCATCTCAATAATCTGCTCGTATGCATCTAATAGATAAGATCATCTATTTTTGTGTCCTTCTTTTCCATCTGACTCTGAGCTCCCTGAGAACATGGGCCCTGTCTGATTTGTCCTTGTATCTCTAACACTGAACACTATGTCCAGCACATGGTGCTCAGTATTTATTTATTTATAAATATTCTCCAGATGAGGGTGACAAGGAGAGGAGGAAGAAAAGGAAGAAGAGAGAGGATGAGGTGTGTAACTTGGGGGCAGAAAGGGGAGGCAGGAAAACATCCCCGTATGTATCTTCCACCAAGTATTGACATGTTCAAGGGAATAAAAGGAACTGGATTGGGTGAATTTGCTATCAATTAAGTAGACTCTAAACATTTGGGGGAACTCCTTTGAGAATAGTTGAGAGCTATATATACCCCTTTCTCAGGAAAATGCCCTCAAATACTCAAACACATAGCCCGCTCATAGACCTGTAGGTCAGAAATCCTATACTGAGGCATAAAAAATAGAATTTTTATTTTCATCTAAGTAGTTCATAAGGAGCTACAGATGCATTAAAATTTTACCCTAGGTTTTGCCATCAGTAATCTCCTCAATGAGTGCAAGGGAGGCAAAGGAGGATATTCTCAAGTGCGGTCACACTGATGCTTTTAAGGGTTCTTGTTGCTGACTACCATTTTGAAAATGATTATTATTCCCGTCTTGTGCAATGCCTCAAGGCATTTTCTAAAAATATTTATTTTGCGGCACGTGGGATCTTCATTGCTGGGCACGGGCGTCCCTCTAGTTGTGCTGCGCGGGCTCCAGAGCGCGAGGACTCAGTAGTTGCAGCTCTCCAGCTTAGTTGCCCTGAGGCATGTGGGACCTTAGTTCCCCGACCAGGGATCGAACCTGTGTCCCCTCCCCTGCATTGGAAGGCAGATTCTTAACCACTGAACCACCAGGGAAGTCCCCCTCAAGGTCTTTTTTAAGTTCAATAGCAATCATTAATTTAATTAATGATTAAATAATTGTGGAATACTGGAAGCAATAAAAGTAAAATGTAATACAAAAAAAAAAGTCATCTTCATTTCATCTAGAAAATTCAGTTTAAAGAAAAAAATCCTGTCCCTCCAGACATAACAGTGACTAAGCCAGAACACTCCCTCTGACTCAGCGGGACCTTGGGGAGCCCAACCTACCAACTCTGTACACAACCCCCCTCCAACCCCGCGCACTGCCTCGACTTATGGGTGCTCACTTAGCTTCCTCCAGTGGTCCTGTAGGGGGGGCATCCAGGGAGACTCCTGATCTCCATGGCAACCTGGACCCAAGTAAGCAAAGCCCATCAACTGTTCTGGGCTTGCTGACTAGTCGGAGGGACAGAGGCAGCTGGTCCCGCCCTGGCTTCCTGCACCACCTCCCCTGGACACCTGGAGCAGGGGGTTTCTGCTCTCAGCTTCAGCTGGTTCTCCAGGAGGTCTTTAAAGAGAAGCCCAGCTGGCGACAAATTCTCTACCAGAACCTGGAGCGATGTTGTAATGATGGCTCTTTAGATGGGTCAGGGAGCCAAGTGACTTGCTGGAACAGAGGAGGAACTGTGGACCGGCCTCTCAGAGCCGCAGCAAAGCAGATACAGGAGAGCTGTGTGCTCAGGGCAGCCTCACTAGTATAACTTTGAAGGACGTGGGGGTTTATGTAACATCCCTTTTTCTCAGCTAAGTAAGTTCCTTCTTTCTGAATCTCATTGCTCTGAGAAGACCCAGTTCCTGATCTAGCTGTCCCATTAGAGCATTTCCCTAATATAGCATGTTCTTAAGCAGATGTTAAATCAGGAAGCAATTAGATCAGAGCTAAGCCTGGTCTTAACCTTCTAATGCAATGTATCTGTCCTTCCCTTTAGCCTGTCTCCTGTCTCATGGACACAGGGGGAAGCTGGGACTGATACCCTGGGGTCATCTGGTCCTTTCCTTGGGAAATATTAGTAAACAAACAACAAAAACAAAACCAAAAATTTAAGTTCCAAGTTAAAAAAACTAAGCACTAGAAGCACCTTAAAACTTACTGTTAAGCACAAATATGCAGTCATGCAAGAGCGCACTATTATAAATGTACTGGCTAACTAAAAAGTAGGTGAGTTCCATATCAATATGATTAAGCAGTGCACAGAAAAATTATCATTTAAAGGAATGGAGGTAGTCACGTGCTGCCACCGCGGGAGATACTGTTTTATTCTTAAAAAGACAATTGAGAAAAGTAAGTATCATGAATGCAGGAGCAAGTGCGAAGGTGACCATCATAATTACTGCCACGGAGCAGACGAGGAGCCATTTATCTTCTTTCTAATCTTGGTCACTGGGACTCATTGGTGAGGCAGGACCAAAAACAGGAGAAGGCAATTTGGGGTGGACATTTCATTAACAGCAACTTGTGTGGCCCAGCAGCTGTGAGGGGCGGGCACGGCACCAAGTGCTTTTTCGTGTATTATCTCGTTTTAATCCTTGCAATCCTTGCATATTCATTTTGCGGGTGAGGAGGCTGAGGCAGGGAGCTGGAGGGCCTTGCCCAAGCTTCCCTGTCAAAGGTGGCAAGGCTGGGTTAAGTGCCCACGTGTGCCCCACACCCTCTCAGCTACTCACGACGCCCAGTTTGCTCTCTGGCTCACTGATTTACCACCGTATATTGATGGGAAAGCTGCCACACACTGGTCAGCGTTTGGCCCCTGGGGTACCTCGGTGGACAGGACAGCATGACCCCGTGGTCTGGTGGGGATGAGGGGTTGGCGGCGGTGCGGCAGGTAGGACCACCGTGTTCTCGCGCTGAAACCCAGTGAAGTAGCTCCACCGCCCTTCCACGGAGGGCAGCCTTGGTCTCTGAGAGGTGAAGTCGTTTGCTCAAGGCCAAGGTATTCGGAACACGATGTGAGGATTCTGGCCCAGGCTTGTGTGGCACCCAGCCCCTCAGGAGGAGGACTTCCTCCTCAAGTTTTTATATAAAGAGGGGGCAAAATTGCCTTCCCTTGTCCTTGCTCTCGAGAAGGACCTAAGAACGGAAATGACCTGCCCCTGCCAGGCTGAAATGGGGTGCGGTCACTGAGGTAGGGCCCAGAGGCTGGGGACTTGGGCCTTCTGAGCTGCTCTTCCCGAGGGGCTAGCCCAGAGATGGAAGCCGGGTGGGCAGAGCTCCTCGGACCTGGTGGTGGAGGTGGATGGAGGACCTTCAGCTTTTCCCATCTGGCCGGCAGCTGCTCACGCCCTTTATGGGTCAAAGAAAGAGGAAGGTCGAGGCCTGGCCTCTAACCTCATCCTCCCTGAGGCCGCTCTGCAAGAAGGGAGGGCCAGCACCTCCCTTCTCGGCAGGGTGGCTTCTCGGAGCTCAGTGTCTGGCTTTGTGAGGCCAGTGGTTTTCAAATCCTCTTTGGTCTCGAGCCCTTTGTTCAAAGCATGTTACCTGGCAGCCCCACATGTGCCAGGCAGCCCTCTGAGGCACCCGTGGGACTCCTGAGAAGAGTCCAGAAGCCTGGGATCTGCCTTCTCCTCAGTGGCTGGGCCTCGGGAGAATCACCTCTTGTCTTTGTCCTGCCCTCTGTTCACTACATCTGGCCCCTTCCTCGTGCTTCTGATGCGCTGCATGCAAGAAGAATATTACAGTTTTCCTTCTGTGACTCAAAGAAGCCTCTTTTGTGAGCTCTAAAGCCATGCAGATTAAGAAATTATACATTTAAAATAATGTTGAGGGACTTCCCTGGTTGCACAGTGGTTAAGACTCTGCCCTCCCAATGCAGGGGGCCTGGGTTCCATCCCTGGTCAGGGAACTAGATCCCACATGCATGCCACAACTAAGACCCAGTGCAACCAAATAAAAATAAATAAATAAATAAATAAATAAATAAATAAATAAAAATAATGAGTGTTCATTGCTTTTTTTTTTGGCCATGCTGCACAGCTTGTGGGATCTTAGTTCCCCCACCAGGGATCGAACCCCGGTCCTTGACAGTGAAAGCACAGAGGCCTAACAACTGGACCGCCAAGGAATTCCCCATGTTCATTGCTCTTATTGACAAACAAACAATTTTAGTCATTAGTGGTTTTTTTCTGCCTCCTACAGGATCCTCCCCTTATTACTTAAACCATTACTTATTGAGAAGTTATCTATTAAGAGAAAAACGTGTTGGGTTTTTAAAAATACCTAATCCTTTAGCCAAGTGTGTCTCTTGGAGAAGTCAGTTATTAATCCTTAGAGCATTTTCCTTCTTTCACTTACCCAACCATGATCAGTCTTTAACTTTAACTTCAGTGATCAGGATCCTGAGTGAGAGCCCAACGTGGTAACTGGTAGTTAGCTCGTCACACGTCCTATCATCTTGCCAGCCCCTTGGAAGCCAAGTGCAGGATACAGGTGATCTGTCTGGTTTCACATCATGGCCACAGAATCTCCCGGGCTGATGTCTTATCTGCACACTGGGTGTCTTGGCCTGTCTATACCGTCCTTGAGGCCTCCTAGGAAGATACTAAACAATATGGGTCATATCCTTTTGTCGTGAGTAAACCAGCGGGCAGCATTACAAAACCTGAGAATAAACCCACAGACTAGTGGGAGAAAATAAAGCAAGCAAGCCTATAAAATCAAGGGATATATTTTAACCGTGAAAAAATCTTAAATAAGTAAAGGAGCCTGGAATCACTTGAATACATGCTCCACATACATAAATGCACACATGTATATATCCACACACATAAACACGTACACAGTAGCAGATAGGCAAGGTGCCAGACAGTCATTGCATGTCAGTGCCCCTCTTGAGGGATATGAACAATTCCTGGTACCACCTGGTCCCTGGGTGTCTGCTATCTATCCTGCAGGGTCATTGGAGGGAAGGGCTGAGATTAAAGGGGTTCCTGTTGACACGGGCAGCAGTTTTCCTCTGTGGATCCCTCACTTGCCTCGTTGAACAGCCTGCTGGGGCCAAGTGGGGGCTCAGTCAGAGCCTGCTCTGGGCTGCACCTACCCATGTGGCCTCCCACCTGCGGTCCCCATCCCCTCACTCCCCCTGGTTGGACTCCTGATAGGCAGGTGGGAGAAGGGAGACCAGACCTCCCCACACCTGGTCACCGTGCCTGGTACCTGGTGGGCCATCTTGGAGGTGCTGTCCATTTCAGTTGTTTAATCAGAATCTGTTATGCTTTCTGTGGATGGGGAAGGTGTACAGATGACTGATTCATGCTGTCTCGCTGCAAGGAGTCCCAAATGTATGTGTGTTTGTGTACATTTGTATTCTAGTTGCACCCTTCCCCAAAATAATACCTAGCATTCATTGAGCTCCTACCATGTGCCTTACAGGTGTGATCTCGTTTACTCCATTTAACAACATTATAAGTTACATGCTAATACTATAACTTTCGTATAACATATATGTATGTTAGGTGTAATACATTTTACACATGGGGAAGCTGAGGCAGAGAGAGGTTGTGTGTCATCCCTGGTACCCCCCAAGTTCCCAGTGTCCCAGGAACGCTTCCTCCCATGACCGTATAGTATAGTGTAGTATACAGTATAGTGTCTATACTGATGCTGTGCAATAGAACTTTCTGCAATTATGGAAATGTTCTGTGCTGTCCATTGTGGTGGCCTAGAGGTTCCTTTTTAACTGAATGGTATTCCACTGAATGTATCTCACATTTTCTTTATCCATTCATCCACTGATGGATATTTAGGTGCCCTTCCGTCTTATCTTTTCTTCCTTTCCCTCCCATTTCCCTCCAAATATAATAGGTAATTAAAATATCTAAACAATTATTATATTAGGTGAGGATCAGTTTGTACTTATTTCATATTTTAAGAGCAGCAAGTGCTGAACCTTTATTCTCCCCCCATCATCACCCCAAAATGTACCAAATGTGTCTGCCAAAAGTGGATTTTTAGTCTAATGAGGCCTCCTATTGACTTTTAATTTCTCGGGGTCATTGACTTTCCATAGAAAAAAGAAATTCCCCAGGTCTGCTTAGGGTATGGCCCTGCTCAGATGGTCGGTCGGATGGGCTTTGCATTGGGGTAATGTTTGGGTATGTCGGGTGGCAGTAGTCTTGACATGTTAAAGAGTTAATTTTTCTCTCCGACAAAAGTGGGGAGGTAAGTGGCCGAGTGTGACATGGTGGCCCCTCGGTGCCATTGGAGACACAGACTCCTGGGTGTCTCCTCTGCCATCCTTAGGGGTCACTGTCATCTGTGAGGTTCCATGGTGGCCACCAAAGCTCCATCTACCATGCCCATGGTTCAGGCAAGAGGATGGGAAGCGTAAAGGGTCCCAGAGGTGCCACCCAAGGCGCTGTCCGCTTATCAGCCAGACTGTGTCGCAGGGTACCCTGGCTCCACCGCCAGAGCGTGGGAGGCAAGGCACGTGGCTGCCATGAATAAAGTTTGATTCTGGTGGGAAGACAGAAGCGGGTGGACATAGGGCAGGCAGCCAGCAGCTCATCTGGTGGCTTCAGCATCCACTCTCTTGGGGTTCAGCCTGTGGTACCAAGAATTGGGGGCACAGACCCCTTTCAAATGGCCTGCCCTTGATACTAGAGGCATTTGTCTGCGTCTTTTGCTGCTAGAGCAGGCCAGCTTCGCTTTGTGAGTGCGGGCTCTAAATTCTTCCAAAAATAGAGGAAAAGAGTGTGTTGTATCCCTGTCTGGTTTCTTTGTGCGTCTGGTCACGGAGAAGTGTGGGATAAAGTAGCTGCCTGTGAGGTCTCCTCTGCATGGGTCTGTTTTAAAATTCTTCTATTTAAATGGGTTTTTAAATGTGAAAGGGGAAAAAAAGGGTTGTCCCCTTAAAGAAGTCTCTTTCAGACGATGGTTCATCAGACTGCAGCTTAATAAAGACACTCATTCATAGTGATTAGGTCTTTGTTAGAAAGGATGGGGGAGAGTTATTGAGGCTGGTTTGCAGAGACTGCGATTGCCCAGATACCCTCGTGGTTTGAGCAGACAGGTAATTTACTCTTCCTCCGCGCTTCACAGGGGGCCTGTGAAGGAAGGGGGCACAGGGAGTGTGGGGATTGTCATAAGTCCTGGCTCCTCGAAGTAGTGAAGTAGGAACAGGGCAGTCAGGGTTCCAGGCCCTACTTTGGAGGGCTCAGTGGGAGTGCTGGAGAGTTTGGGCAGGGTTTCCTTGCTGAGTCGCTGTGAACAGAAGTGGTAGGCTTTAGGCATCCAGGGGCTGGCCTTTGAGGCGATATAGCTGTGGGACCAGAGAAAAGAAACCTCTTGGGGAAGCAGGGGAATCTCAAGCCTCGGAACCCTCAGACCAGCTGTATAGAGGCAGAAAAGGCAAGTCAGACTCCAGGGGAAAGAGAAGACAGGCAAGAACTGGCTTCCATACAGTGTATGTACTAGTGTCGGGGGGACAGTCTATGAGCCAGCAACGAGCCCAGGAAAACAGCCGGGTTTTAGACCTGGGTTTGCTACTTACTCTAGGCAAGTGGCTCACTCTTTGCCACTCAGGGTCAGGACTGTGAATGAAATGGCCCCAATGGGCAACACATATACCTTCTGACCCTATGATCCAGACTTGGGGATGCTATCAAAGGGGTCAAGGGGGCTTCCCTGGTGGCGCAGTGGTTGAGAGTCCGCTTGTCGATGCAGGGGACACAGGTTCGTGCCCCAGTCCAGGAGGATCCCACATGCCGCAGAGCGGCTGGGCCCGTGAGCCACGGCCGCTGAGCCTGCGCGTCCGGAGCCTGTGCTCTGCAACGGGAGAGGCCACAACAGTGAGAGGCCCATGTACCGAAAAAAAAAAAAAAAAGAGGGGGGTCAAGGCCAAGATCCCATGCCAGAGAGGAACTTGATAGACCCCAAGCTCTCTCCCTTAACCCAGTCACTTCTGTGCGTTTCCTGCAAAGAAAGGAAATAAAGCAGTTTCCTAAATTCAAGGCAGGCAAGGACAGAGAAGTAGGAGCAATTAGGCAGAGGGTAGTGAGGAGCACGTAAACTGCTCTAAAACCAGGAGTCATCTTGCTTAAACGGGCTATCACTTTCTTCCTCCTAGCAATTAAGGATACTTATGTGTTCAGCGTAGTTATAGTAAGTTAGGACAGGCAAAGTCATGCCGCTGTAACAAACAATGCCAGTGCCCAGTATGAGTGAGCTGGGGGTTCTGTCTCACATGTCCTGACCACGGGACCAAAGCTCTACCATCTGAAAAATGACAGTCACATTGGTGAGGGAAGAGGATGTGGCATATTGAGGACTGGCTCTTGAAGCTTTCATCCAAGGCAAGTTCTTTGGCTCACATTTCATTGGACAAAGGAAGTCACATGGCCAAGCCTAACTTGAAGAGCATGGGGGGCGCCCTCCTACCATATCCTGACGGAAAGGTCCCTGAAATATGTGATGAATAGCACTGCCACAGTAGTTATTTTAATAAAGAGTTATATTTTTACAGAAAAGGGGTCAGGAACTGGGTCATTTGCTAATCCAAGTCCCTACATTATTTACACCTGAAGAAAGCTGAGATTCCCATATAACCTTACCATACCATTTAGCTTAATCTCAAGCACAATGTCCAGAAGGAAATAAATCTTGCCAAGTCTAACTCATAGAATGATAGCTTGTCAGCTGTCCAGATTAGGAGGACAGATTGAAACAGCAGTCTGCTGTTACTGCCGAGGAAAGACAATTTGCTGTGTATTAAGCTTAAAGGGTGATTTAAAGAGGATTCTGCCCAGACGTGATGACTGCTCTGCTTTTTCAATGGAACCTAAAGCAAGTGCTGACCTCTTAAACTTTTTTACTTCCATCATGACACATGATGGGATTTGTAGTGAAGGTTGGAAAATGGAAGGAGGGCAACAGTCTACTTGGAGATTTGTTACTGTGAATTTCAGGGCACATACTCTTTGTGAAACGGTCATGTTCTTATTCTGTCGTCTCAACGTTTTTTGTAAGCAAAAGAGACTTTTTATTCTTTATTAACTGGGCCTTTGGGAATTCTCTGCTGATAAATTCCAATTCCTAAGTTTATAATTATGTGTATTTGTGACAATTTAATTAATCCACATGAATTTATTAAACACCCACTGTGTGGAAAGAATTACGGGAGTTGCAATTGGGGCTACAAAGGTAAATAGGATTTTAGGCTACTTGAATGCTTTTGAATTTAAGTGCCCCACAGAGAAGGTATAAGCTCATGCCCTAATAATATCTCTTTCCATTCTGGGGTGGATCGTAATATTCATGGTCCCTAAGGAACCTCTTGGTGGCACACCCCTTGGCAGTTTGGCATTGCTGTTCTTCCCTTCCCTTTGAATCAGGACTGGCCCTGTGACTTATCCTGGCCAACAGAATCCTGCAGAAGGGATGTTGTGACTTCCAAGGCCAGGCCTCGCTCTCTTGGTACACGTTATCCTCACATAAGGGCGCTCTGGGTAACGTCCTGGAGGATGAGAGTCACGTGGAAGGAGGGGCCCAGCTGACGGCCAGCAGGTGCCACCAGACACGTAAGCAAGGCCATCAGCCCCCGCCAATCCCACTGGATTGCAAACAGGTGAATGAGCCCGGATAGCACCATGAGGAGTGGACAGCCTGCCCAGTTGAGCCCAGCCCATACTGCCACCATCAGAACTGTGAGCAAGCCAGTTATTGTTATTTGAACTACTAAGTTTGGGGTGGTTTTTGTGCCCAGTGGTTGACCGTTGCCCAGTTCCTGCACTGACCCAGCCAGACCGACCTTCTTGTCATTCGCCAATATGATGAGATTTTGGGCTCCTTCTTGGACGTGTTGTCCCTTCAGCCTAGAATGCCCGCCCCTCACTTCCTTTCTTGGAACTTTCTGTCCTATCTTCAAGATCCAGGTACCTCTCTGAGTTCCCCTGGAGCCCTCGATACACGTCTTTTACTGATACTTTCTCTGTTGTCCTGTGGTTCTTTGTTTACAGGTTGGTATCTCCCATTAGATAGATGCTGACCTCCTAGGGGAAGAGGCTGTCCTCTCCTTCACTGACTCCTGGGCCTCTACTCAGATCCTGACACACAGTGGACGTGGCAGCCCATTGGGAGACAAAGTGTGGAGAATAACTCCTTTGTGAGGGTGAGCACTGCACTGGTAGTGGGAACATGGCTGCCGAGTCCTGACTATAACTGGATATCATACAGCAGTGCTTCTCAAACCTTAACCATGTGCACGTGATCGCCTGGGATCTTGTTAAAACGCAGACTCTGATTCAGTAGGTCTGGAGAGGGGCCAAGAGTCTGCATTTTTTTTTTAACATCTTTATGGGAGTGTAATTGCTTTACAATGATGTGTCAGTTTCTGCTTTATAACAAAGTGAGTCAGCTATACGTATACACATATCCCCATATCCCCTCCCTCTTGCATCTCCCTCCCACCCTCCCTATCCCACCCCTCTAGGTGGTCACAAAGCTCCGAGCTGATCTCCCTGTGCTATGTGGCTACTTCCCACTAGCTATCTATTTTACATTTGGTAGTGTATATATGTCCATGCCACTCTCTCAAAAAAGAACTATTTTTTGGTTTTTTTTAGATTACATATATGTGTGTTAGTATACGGTATAAGAGTCTGCATTTCTAACAAGCCCCCGCAGTCCACACTTTGAGTAGCAAGGCCATGAGATAACCCAGGTACCCAAGAACAACAATCAGTAGTTACAGAGGTCCTCAGTGGTTCATGGAGAAAAAAAATAGGGATGAGTCTTTTTTTATTGAAGTACAGTTGATGTACAATATTATATAAGTTACAGGTGTACAGTATAGTGACTCACAAATTTTAAAGGTTTTACTCCATTTATAGTTATTATAGAATGTTGGCTGTATTTCCTGTGTTGTACAATATATCCTTGTAGCTTATTTTATACATAATAGTCTGTACCTCTTAATCCTCTACCCCTCTGTTGCCCCTCCCCGCTTCCCTCTCCCCACTGGTAACCACTCGTTTGTTCTTTATATGTGTATCTGTTTCTTTTTTGGTTATATCCACTAGTTTGTTATTGATACATTTTTTAGATTCCACATATAAGTGATATCATACAGTATTTGTCTTTCTCTATCTGACTTATTTCACTTAGCATAAACCTCAAAGTCCATCCATGTTGTTGCAAATGGCAAAATTTCCTTCTTTTTAATGGCTGAGTAGTATTTCATTGTATATTGTACACCACATCTTTATTCATGAATTTGTTGATGGACACTTAATAGGGATGAGTCTTAACAGCAGTGCTGATGGCCGTAGATTACAGAATATGGCAAATAAAGTGGGCTTGATCATTTTAAGGGTGCTCCAACTGAAGAGCAATGGTAGAAGGAGATAAATAGTTATTGGGAAAGGAGTGTTCTAAATAAGCTCAGATTTTTAAAGGATCTACCAGAAATAAGGTGGGGAGCATGAACTATATCAGTACTGTTGACTACAGAACTAGCCTACTTTCTGACAGATACTAAATACAGAAACAAAACAAAAAAATTTTGTAGACTGGTGTTCTGAAGAAGAACAAGGATGGGATAGACACATTAATCGGCTTCTTAGAAGGATGAAAGGAAAGCAGTGAACACTGGGGAGCTGGTCATATCAGGCTAACCTTATTTTCTTATTTGAAAAGATGACTGGGCTGCGGGAACAGAGAAGTGTGGTCCTGGCACACAGCGGATTTCATCAGGGCATTTGACTCCTACCTGGGACACATCCTGTGGTCAATATGGAAAAAGCATGTATGTTTGGAAGTGTACAGTGTGTATGTTTGGAAGTGTACAGTGTGTATGTTTGAAAAGATATTTGTACTTTTTTTTTTTTTTTTTGCGGTACAGGGGACTCACTGTTGTGGCCTCTCCCGTTGCAGAGCACAGGCTCCAGACGCGCAGGCTCAGCGGCCATGGCTCACGGGCCTAGCCTCTCCGCAGCATGTGGGATCTTCCCGGACCTGGGCAAGAACCCGTGTCCCCTGCATTGGCAGGCGGACTCTCAACCACTGCGCCACCAGGGAAGCCTGATATTTGTACATTTTGATGACTAGTTGTAAATCAAAGCAGCAAGAACACTGATTGATAAAGTTTACCAATGCAAAGAGAGGTGCCCTAGAATTCGTGCTCGTAGTTCATCTGAAGATATAGTTGGACTACTTATGAAATATAGAGTTCCTTCCAAAACAAATTATTAGGAGATTAAAATATACTCTTTCTATTGACACAGCAAGTAAAGGCAAAGTCGAGGGGACTTGAGAAATGCTTGGCGTCCCCTCTCTCCTGGCTGGTGCCAAGTCAATCTGTAGCTGTTTATTGTCTTGAATATGTACTCAGATTAGCTGTGTAGCAGGCCATCTGCCATCTCCTCCAGACTCAGTTGATAGGCCCTGGGAAAGGGAAATCCTGCCAAAATGCAAATAACCTACTAAACTGATAATAAAGGGAAAGATAAGGTCTGTGGGGGGATGGGGTAGGAATAAGTGGCTGTCTTCTCAGCTCCTCTTTGTCTTTCTTCTGCCTGTATTTCTTCCTGTTAGAGAAAGACCAGGTGTGGATCAGGAGACCCCTGTCTCAATTGGAGATACTGGGTCAGACCCGAAGTAATGGGGCAACTAGGAGGCTCAGTTGTAAGACTACGTTTTGCAACCTCCAAAACTAGTCTCTTCGTTTGAACTCAGCAGCTGGCTTGGTTTCCACTGGTGGGCTTGCCGTGGTGGAAGCCCTGGTCAGATTTGCGCTCTTCCAGGTGAGGGTTGTGGTCTCTGCCCCCAGGGGGCTAGCACCTGGATTCCCCAGGTTGCCTGCCGTCTCATTAATTCATGAGCCCAGCCTCTTCTACCACCGGCCCCTGCCCCCAACTGCCCTCCATGGCGTTCCCACCCAAGCATGATTCAACTGTTCCCAGCAGCAGTCTTGAGCTGACTGGGCAACTGTCATTTACATGCACCTACTACTTTAGTTTCCAAACACTTTCATATTCACCTTCAGCTCCTTTCAATACTCATAGCCACCCCAGGAAGCTGTCACTACTCAATTGGAATAGTAATGTTAAAGAAACTAAGGCTCCATCCCAGGAGGAGGTTGTGACCATCTAAGACCTCATAGCTAAGGAGTAGGAGACCAAAAATGTGAATGCAGATCCTATCACCAGTTCTGTCACTTTAGGGTGAGTCGTTGAGTAAAGAAGAGTTTGCCAACTCAGATGTCCGCAGGGCCTCTGCTCCTAGCAGCAAATATGTGAAGCTGACCAGGCACAAGGCAATAGGGAGCAGTGAGGCCTGTGTCCAGCTGGAGAGCACAGGGCCATCCCAAGGGGGCTGCCGTTATTCACCGTGTGATGGTTGTATGTGCGGACTGGGCCAGCACTGCCAGCTCTTCCAAGTCTAGGCAATGCTGAGAATTCGTTTTAAAATATTGACAATGGATTCATTACTTTTCACACTTTGTGGCTCAAACAAAAATCATCCCCACCACCCTCCAGTTTGATCAGTGGATTAAAGTAACATTCCCTGGTGGTGAATGAGGCTTCGCTTCTTTTGAGGGTACTTGCATTTTAAAAGAGTTTGTTGAAGCAATTTAGTTTCTAATTAATGCAGTCCATGGGGGAGATGTTTTTTCATCCCCAGCACTACCTTCCTGAGCCTGCTTTTAAGTCCCTCAGCTTCAACAAATCTTGGCTAAAGAGAGTTTGAAAATGAGATGCAGTATGCATGACATCACCCCGCAGCTTAACCATATTGCCCCCGTTCAGGGGTCTAAACTCCACAAGGTGGCTGCCCACCAGGATACAGAAGGGGAGGCTATCTAAACTTACCTTGGGGGATGCACAGAAGTCATTAAAAAAACATTTTCCAAAAATCCTTGGAAAGGGGGAAGAAGACTGTCTGAGCTGTAGTTTATAGTTTGGAGCTGTTGCAAAGCAGATCCATTTTTAAATTGCAGTTGTTAATCACCCACGCCCTGTGTTTGAAGGAGGATCTTGCCACAGGAAGGGACTTGGTGTAATCCTGGGCTGAGGTAATGAGCAGACTTCATACTGGGAAAGGAGTTTAGAGGAACATAGAGTCGGCTCCGAAAAGGAAATGTCAACCTAGCAGGAGTGATTTTAAAAATATGGGGGTTGGGGGGTTCTCTTGATATAGGGAACACCTTAGGCCATCTTCATTTTGCATGAGTGGCTCCGGTCTGCGTTAGTCTCAGTGGTTCTGGGGAATCTCCTGGGAGCTTTAGAAACCACTGCTACCCAGGCCCAGCCTCCAAGATTAGATTTAATTGGTCCAGGTCTGGTCTAGGCACCTGCATTCTCAACGGCTCCCTGTAACCCTGGTTGAGAACAATTACTCCAGGTTTGGGGGTTTCAGACTTCACAGCATCAAAGAGCCCGGGGGGCTTGTTAACATGGGCATTGCACCCCCTCTCCTGTCCAATGAATAAGAACCTCAGGGAGGCCCTGGACTCTTTATTTTTTAAAGACCCCAGATGATCCTCGGCTTAGGTTTTGAGCAGCCCTTTGTAAACCACCCCCTACCTTGTGGGCACCCAAGTACACACACAAAGATACCATGTGCAACCAATAAATAGAAACACTTTAGTGTCCCACTTTGGCAAGCACTTGAGGTGAAAATAGATCTCCTGAAACAGATGTCAGTTAAGGCACAAAGGCTGTGACGGCCTAACTCTTAACTGCTGGGGAATGGGGTCAGAGGGGGCAGTGAGGACCGGATCAGGCCGGGCTTCTGGTTAAACTCAGGCTTTCCCTGTGAGAGGTCTTCCAGCCCGCCCGTTGATCTTGTGTCATTTGTAGAAATGGTGCCAAACAGCTGTAAATGCAGGGCTGAGAGCTATTTGTCCCCTTGCTTTGTTCTCTTTCAGATTACAGAAAACACTTCTGACCAATAATGTACACAAAGTTTTATTTATTCTCTTTTGATTCAAGAAATCACCATAAAACACAACTTCAAAAACTCTGAAGGTCATGATTTTATAGCTGGCAATATAATATTTGTGTTTCTGGGTCTTAAGTTGTTAGAAAAGCTTATGAAACAAAAGCACTTTGTTTTTCCCGCATCTGATTCTTACACCTCTCATTTTGAAGTTTGCACTGCACATTTAGTGTTGTTGGTCTGTGCATAACTGAGTCACTTGCTAATATTATTTTTGTTGTTCTTTTGTGATAAAAGCAGAATTTCTGTGAGTTGCAGTCCAGGAGAGAGAAGGTACAAACACTGCAGATCAAATATCACCTGGGCCTGTATGGACTCCTGACCTCGTTTCCCTCTTGTATCTACAGGAGACACACTTCATTCTGACTGTTTAAGCCTCTCTGTCTACTAGAAACTTCCCTTCTGATTCCAACCTTGTCTAATTATTAACACTCTGAGATACTACTACTGAGTTGATCAGAAAAGGGGAGAAAACTTAGGTTTAGGGCTAATTTTATTACATCTCAAAATGGCTTTGATGGAAATCTGCCATATGTATCTTTTTATATATCGTCAAGTGCTTTGCTTTAACTCCAAGGATATTACCCTCCAGTTGGGCCATGCTCTTTTCCATTCTTCTTATTATTTTGTTATGCAAATGGACAGCCAGTTGCACATAGCGTAAATAATACAGGTTTTGCGTGCAGAGCTAGAATTCGTGGGACACTTACAACCAAAGAACTTTTGTGCAGGGAGTGAAAACCCCGCTGAGCATGTCCTTTTCTCAGGAATTTCTTGAAGGAAGGGAATCATTATTTCCAGCAGCCACCCTAGGAGATTTTATTCCAAAGACTGAATTTTCTGTTCAAATGTCTGAAATACCTGATTCCCTAGATTTGGGGGACAGAAGAGGGAGAGAAATTATCAGGAACACATAGGGTGTTGGCTATGCATCTCAGCGATTTTTTTTTTTTCATCCTAAGTGTCATTTGCTCAATTTGTTTTCCTTGCTTACATGTGGAACTGACCCCTAAACGTGCTGATAAGAGAAGAATAAGTAAGTAAACACTCCCAAGGTTCGAGGCTGATATAAAAGTCACTTGGTTTCAGTGAACCGGACTGGAACACGAGCCTTTTGTTTGCTGTTGAAAGTTTAGCACTTGAATTTCGGGTTGGGCTGTTCATTTCATTAAGGAAAATGTGGACACCTCATGCCAACTCCTGTTTTCCTTAGTCCCTGAGAATGGAAGGCATTGTGTATTTGGTCCACACACCAAAAAGTGAACAGTGACTTAATTGTGCCCTGGGAACAAAAGCTATTACCTGGGGAC
Organism: Mesoplodon bidens; assembly: GCF_964165515.1. Taxonomy (NCBI): domain Eukaryota; kingdom Metazoa; phylum Chordata; class Mammalia; order Artiodactyla; family Ziphiidae; genus Mesoplodon; species Mesoplodon bidens. The sequence goes on along the minus strand of NC_138162.1, from coordinate 41,077,646 downwards.
AAGATGGGAGATCCCAGGCTTCTGCTCACCCTGCTTCACTCTTTACAAAAGTCAGCGTTGCTGGGAACCCCAGAGCAAATGTTTGCATTGTGGCCACTGTTTGCGTTTGAAATTGTAACCCCGTAGAGTGGTTTCTCCTGGTGCTTACAATTGAGAGGAATGTGGCAAAGTGGGGACCAGGCTTATTCGGAAGAGATCAGGCATCCGGGCCCCAAGTCCCCCAACAAAGACCAGATGTCAAGCCGAAGGGGGAGACTGAAAAGGGAAAAGAGAGAGTTTGGTTCCCCCACTCAATCTGCTTCTTCCTCGCAAAAGCCCCAGTGACACATATTGAAGGTTGCATCAGTCATGTGGCTGCCCATCTGCTTGTCAGCAGTTCATCTTTGGTTAAATCCATTTAAAAAGCACTTACGCACTGTTCAGTTATCTGCAGGCAATGAGTATGTGCCAGTGTGAGAATTGGGGGGCATCAGCTTTTCGGGCAGATGGTGGCAGTCCCTTGATTCTTCTGTCACATGAATGTGATGACACTGTACCTCCTTGAATGCTGATGTCAGGGTAGGAAGCCTTTTCTCTCCTGAGAGTGCCTAAGGAGTTGGCTTTGCTGTTGGTTGAAGCCAGCACTTTGGTTGATGACCCCGAGTCCCAGGACATTTTGTTTTCTTTTGCCTTTGGAGTATTGGCCAAGACTGAGATTTTGAATGTTTTTTGGTTCATTGGGGAGAATGTTGACTTGCCAGGGGTTGGGAATAAAGTGCCTCAAGTAAAAAGAGTTGCTTCAGAATCTGAAATTCCTCTTCCCCCAGTGGTTCTCTTGAGTTCTGGTAAATCAAGACCAATGAATATCACAGCTAATAATAGTGGTAGCAAAAACAAAACTAGAATTTTTTTGACCTTTTATACTATACCATAACATATATAAGCATTATCACTTATAATCCTTACAATAAGTGGTTCTTATTTTAAAAAATGAAACAAAATGAAAAGCAAGTATTGAGATTGGATCTCAGGACAATGGCTAAATGTGTTATGTTCTCCGTGAAGTCATGACATCATGGACCTAAGCCAGCATTTCCCAAACTTTGGTGTGTACATGAATCACCTGGGATCTTATTAAAATGCAGATTCCGATTCAGTAGGTGTGGGTGGGGACCAAGAGTTTGCATTTCTAATGAGTGTGATGCTGCAGATCCACGGAACACTCTGGGTGGCAAGTTTCTGAGTCAGAGATTGCCAAACCTGGCTGATCATTGGAATTGCCCGGAGATTCTGGAACACATAGCTTCCCTTCCACCTTTGAGATGCTGATTCTTAAGACACCAGCCTTACTTTTATAAAATGAGCAAACTGTGGCCCTGAGAGCGGCTGTGATCTATACAAGATCACACGCAAGAATCCAGCCTCCTGGGGTCTGGAACACACTTGTTCCTCACACTACCTGTGACTTAACGTTGACTGGTATCACGTGCTGAAATGTGCACCCAAGTTCACATCTTCTTTCCTTCTTGCCGAATCTGCACAGCTGGCAAACCGCCCTGGTTGCTGGGAGGAATGGGCCTCACTTCCTGCCACATGATCTGAGCTGGTCTTCCTCCTTGGACTGCTCACTGTGTGCTACACATTTCTCCCAGGTGGCACCACAACTAAGGCTCTGTCTCTGCAAGATGGAAACGCTGCTCCCTGAAGAGCTGGTGACACTTGAGTTCTGTCCTTGCACACGGCCATTTATTAATACAACATCAGGAGGTGATGTGAGGAGGACAGGGGGGCTGGTGCTGGGGCAGTGGGGATCAGTGGCTCTGAAGGAGGTGTGGTATGTTTGCAGAGGTGAACAGCACAGCTGGGGGCTTCTCCGGCATAGCTGCATCATTGCTGCCCATCCCTGACCAGGAAGGCTCAGACTTGTGGAAGTGCTCCCAGCTCTAGCCAGCACCTTATGTAAGTGTCCTGTGGCCTCAGGACCTTCTCTAGTCACTTCTGCACAGCTTCAATCTCCCTAAGTGTCCAGGAACTCAGCAAGCTTATGAAATGGTCTTACAGGATTCACTTCATGCCCCTGATCTCTATGACTCTAACCCAAGCTGGAGTTTTGAAGATATTTTCATTACTGAATATTTGTTAGGATTAGTTTTGGCTGCTTGTGACAGAAAACCCAAAATAATAATGGCTTAAAGAAAAAAGGACTTTATTTCTGTCTTGTGTAGGAGTCCAGAGCTGCTGTGGCAGCTCTGTAGTATCAAGGACTTTGCCTTCTTTTATGATGTCACTCTGCCAATATGGCTGCACATGCTTCAGCCATCACATCTTCATTCCATCCAGCAAGAAGAAAGAAGGGCATGCCCTTTCTCATGAAGGACATTCCTTGACTATTGCACACAATACTTCTGCTCACATTCTGTTCGCCAGAATGTCGTTACATGGCCACAGCTAGGTAGTTACATGGCCACAAGAAAGGCTAGGAAATGTAGTCTTTATATCAAGTGGCCTGATTATCAGCTGAAAATTGATAATTCTAGGACTCAAGACAAAGGAAAGATCAAATATTAGGATTGACAACTGGCCATGCCTCACCAAGCTCTTAACGTCATTTTCAAACCCAAGTAGTGTTTGAATTAGAACCAGATTTTCAGATTGTTGCTTCCAAGCCACTTTATGTACCACAGGAGGTTTGAGGTTATGCTGGATCTCTTAGGCATTCCTCCAAGAGGAGCCAGAGCTGGCCATTATACTTTTATTCAATTAATTATGATTTAATAATTTAATTAATTAGGGCTGATGTGGAATGCAGATTTAAGGAGAGAGTTGCTGGCAGTAATCAAAGCTTTAAGGCAGAACGCAAGACTCGTAGATTGATAGCATTTCCCCTGATGCCGTCTTCAGCTTGCTGGAGCTGCTTGTTCATATGTTTGGAGCCGGGCAAAAAGATTAACTATAACCACGGAAAGAAGAGAAAAATGGACCAAGTCTTAGCACCAGAAGGGATGGTTGTTTTGAGTCAGCATTGGGTGCTTTCTGGAGCATGATAGAACCTGTGAATCTTAAGGAGTGTCTGGGTCCTGAGATCCTTATTTTGTAAAATGAAAGCCCAGATCTAGAAGTACCTGGGGTGTCAGTCTTCATGGGGGTTTCAAAGAAGCAGTTTGAGGAGTGGCATCCATATTATTCGAACATTGATAGTTAAATAGATTTCCTCAGATAGTGTACGACTGAGTGGGCCATTCTGTGTTTTTTGTAGAATGTTCTGCCTCGTTCTTAGAAAATACCTAGGATAACTTCTGTATAGCCCATAAATGGACGTTAACACCTCACTTCCCCCCACCCCTCTTTTTGCCCAACAGCAAACACAAAGTTTTCTCTTTAGAAGAGAATGGCCAAGAGAGGTGGGAAAATAAGAATAAATTTCTTCAACCTAATCATTCCAAACAGTTGGAACAAAGCAATCCTCACACAGGTAATAAGGAACTCCCCTGACAAGTGGAATCTAGAGCAGAACAGAAGGTGTGAGTAGACCTGGCCATGTCTTGCAGGGGGAGGCTGTGAATATAGTTACGTTCTGAAACCAAAGTAGACAAATCACATGTCTTTTACAGGTGCTTCCCATGGCTTGATGGTTTGCTTTTACTGACTACTCAGGAGGTCTGCTTTAGTGTAATCCTCTTAATATCAGTGTCCAGTGTATTCCAAACTTCAGTGGATTTTGATGGACTCATTCTTCACAGACATACACATGGAAAATACGTTTGAATTTGTGCTAAAGGCAGGCTGTTTTCTTATACTGAATGCACTGCTGCTTTCCTGTACTAATAACTGTAAGAATTTTAAAAAAGCATAATGAACCCATACATTTGCTCCTGCATTTTCCCCATGTTATATAGGTCATGTCTTTTCAGGCAGCATGCTACTTGCTTAGAGGAAAGGTTTTATCTAGTAAAATGTGTGTATGTTCTCCGAGGGAGAGAAGCCAGGACTTGGGCATCTGACAAGCCTTGGTTGCATCTCGGCCTCACCCTTCACTAGCTGCCCATCCGTGGCAAATGACCCTGTTTCCCTGGATGCCAGTTTTCATTTTCCTATGATAGAGATGGCCGTGCCTCCTCACAGGAGGATGGAATGAGCTCTAGAGGATGTGAAGGGTCCAGCCCAGTGCCCAGTTCCCTGCAGCTGCTCAGTGAATGGGCATTTTCTTTCTTTGTCTTGATTTTCTGGACCTTTGCCTTCTTTGGAAAAAAAACCTGCCTGTCAGTGTTTAGAGGAAGAAATAATAATCTGGTTTGTCACTAAAATTTATCTGAGAATCTGCTATGGGACTCAAGGTCCCTGGGGCAAATCCAAGAAGCTCTTGCTCTACATCAATAGCTCTTGAAGTGTGGTCCTCAGCCCCACAGTATCATCGCCTGGGAAATCATCAGAAATGCAGATTCTCAGGCCCCACCGCAGACTTGTCAGTTGGGAACTACGGGAGTAGAGCCCAGCAATCTGCGTTTTAACCAGACTTCTGGGTGATTTGAATGTATACTAACATCTGAGAACCACTCCTCTCTACATCTGGGTTCTCGGACCTGGCTGGACCTGAGAATTCTGAGGTGCATTTTTATTTATTTATTTATTTATTTATTTATTTATTTATTTATTTATTTATTTATGGCTGCGTTGGGTCTTTGTTGCTGTGCACAGGCTTTCTCTAGTTGTGGCGAGCAGGGGCTACTCTTCGTTGCAGTGCACAGGCTTCTCATTGCAGTGGCTTCTCTTGTTGCAGAGCACGGGCTCTAGGCACGTGGGCTTCAGTAGCTGTAGCGTGCGGGCTTCAGTAATTGTGGCGTGCGGGCTTCAGTAGTTGTGGCTCGTGGGCTCTAGAGCACAGGCTCAGTAGTTGTGGTGCACGGGTTTAGTTGCTCCGTGGCATGTGGGATCTTCCCAGACCAGGGCTTGAACCTGTGTCGCCTGCATTGGCAGGCAGATTCTTAACCACTGCACCACCAGGGAAGCACCACCCCCCACCCCCGGCCCCAAGGTGCATTTTTAAATACCTGCGCCTGGGCCCTGATCCCAGAGATTGTGATGCTAGGAGTCTGGGGTGGAACCCAGACATGGGGATTTTTTAAAGGCTCCCAGGTGATTCCATTGTGTGCCAGGATTAAAAAATTTCTTCCCTAAAGAGTTTCCATCTCATCTTCTCTCTTTCTCCTTCCCTCTTCCCCTCCCCACCTCCTCCTCTTCTCTCCTCCTTCATCTACTCTTTGGGGTGGGATGCTGGAATTAGGGAGAGAATTGTAACATGAGCTCAGAGGGGCTCACAGGGAGTGGGTGAGATGCTACCCACAGACCACAGAAAATTTCCATTGCCTTTGCCTCATTCCTACAGCCCTCTGCTATCTTTTGATGGAAGTCTTCTGATTTTAAGTGTACTACATGCTCACGTAGAAAGTTTGAAAAAACCTGGGAAACTTTGAAGGAGAAAATGGAAATACCCCATAATCCTATTCCTCCAAGGATCCCATTAAATGTTAACATTTTGCTGTATTAGCCTCCAGTCTTGCACTTATATGTCATATTTAATATGAAATTAGGATGATATGTATAGTTGCATATCTTGCTTTTTTACCTAACATTATATTATGATAATTTTGTATGATATTCTTTGAATTCCGTTTCAAAGCCAGCATCAAATTGCACTTTGTGGATTTGTTGTAATTGGCTCAGCCATTTCACTCTGGTTAATTCCATTCTTTTTTTTCCTGGATAAGTTCAAATATCCTTGTAAATAAGTCCTTGTTTTTCTGATTATTTTCCTTAGAATAGATTCGTAGAAGTAGACTCACTGAGCCAAAAGTTAAACTTTAAAAGTTCTTGTTACCTAGTGCTAAATTCGTTTCCCAAAAGGGCTGTGCCGTTTTCACTCCTACTCTCTGAAAGTGTTCTGTTTGCTTGTACTTTTGCTAACATTGGTTATTATCTTAACAAACAAAACAAACAAACAAAACTTGTCATTTTGCTGAGGCAGGTGGTCGCGTTCTTGTTCTCTAGCAGCTCTCTGTGGACATGGTCACAGATTTCTAAACACGTGTCTTATCTTCCTTTCATTCATCTTTTGGATCATGTTTATCTTTTAATGTCTGACAGCACTAGTTTGGGAATTTTCATCTTATCTTGGGATTTGAGACCATCTGGAATTTCCAGCTCTGCTCTCTTATAGCTCCATCCTCACTGTATCTGGGCTTCATCTTCACTGCCTTTGTACCTTTGAACCCATTCATGCCATGCACACCAGCTTAGCAGGAAGACACTTAGGACAGTACGCTCAAGAGACCCTTAATAAGTGCTCTGAGATATGACAGCAAAGGGCATACATCAGATTACAGTCAAAGTTAGATTATTGTAGATCATCAACCAAGGTGTAAGTCATCTAATGCAGAAGGACACTGCATCTGCACACACACACACACACACACACCCTCAAGCGCATTTCTATAGTGCATCATGTAGGGAAGTCTTTTAAGGACCCTCAGCTGAAAGAATCAGAGAATTCATTTTCTTGGCCTTCCTTGACAAATGATATTTGCTTGAAGCACCAAATAGCTTATAATTGTAGACTTTCCTTTTAAACTGAATGTGCCTTGCTTCAGTGAAGGAAGAGGTCGAGAACATTTCCACTATCCACGCTTAACATCGTGCAGCCATCCCAACTTGTAACAAAGGCCATGTAGATAAAACTAAGATAACTTGCCTTTAGGTTTGGGACCTCCTAGGAAAGTCTCTGTGCTGGAAGGGTGCTGACGAAGTCGTAAATCATCATTGCTCTAATTCCTGAAGCTTCCGGCACCTTCACATCCTAGGTGCTCTAGTTTTGGAAATGTAGACAACTACCTGCCAGCTTGAATTCAAGCTTAGAGCATCTGCTGTCTGGGAAGAATAACAGTTAGAGGCCCAGCTGTTGGTGAAGTTCAAGAACTTCGCATTATTTGAGAGGTGGGGAAGTTCAGGAGAGACAAGGGCAGGAAGGATTGAACTCTTGTATTCCAGGGTCAAGGCCACAGGTTTACACATTCTCTTCTATTTGTTTGCAAAGGGATTCCTCTTTTTCAGTTTAGGGAAATCAGATAACTGATGCTGCAGAAACAGACTGATGGCCTTACTTTTATCCCAAAGGCTCCTGGATGTCTTCTGTCCTATCCATCCATACATCCATACATCTACCTACCCACACATTTAGCCAGCCAGCCAGCCATCTACCCATCTACCCACCCATCCATCCATCTACCCACCTACCCATCCATCCATCCACCTACGTACCCATTCAGCCAGCCAGCTACCCACCCAGCCATTCAGCCAGCCAGTCACCCAGCCACCCATCTATCCATCCACCCACTCACCCATCCACCCACTCATCCACCCGTACATCCATCCACCCATCTATCTTTCCAATACAAATTTATCGAACACCTACTACTAGAAAGCAGCCACTGTGGTCCATGGTTTTCTGAAGCACTGCAATACTGTACAACACGAGTGTGTGCTATGTATCCAGAGGCCTAGGAGTGGCCTGGTGTGGACTCACTGGCATATGCAGATTTTTTTCACTTAAACTGGACATTATGACAAACAAATAGAAAATTAGCCAATAATAAGGCCTAATCTATTCAAAGACAGTAGTTACAGCATGTAAATAGTGGTTGAAGGGGCAGGCAGGGAACAGCTTTAACTGTGGGTAAGAGAACCTTCAGGTTATACATAGAGCTGCCAAGTCTGCTCCTTCTTCCAGACAATTCCTTTTAGTTCCTAATCTAAAAAATAAATAAGTAAGGAGGTCTATGGTTATGTTTAGCTCATTTTACAGGTGTGGTAGGCTTGGATAATGGCCCGCAGTGATGTCCTCCTCCTAATCCCTGGAACCTGGTAAAGGGGACTTTGTAGAGATGGCAGTAGGAAACTACCATGAGGAGTGGGGTGTTCCAGTACAGAAGCAATCTCAAATATTTTGTCCTCATAAGTATACTTTATTTTTTTATACTACATAGCCTGGTTTTGGGTTTGAAAGGTACAATCTCCATAGCAGGTTACACAGGAATGAATTCTATCCTCCATCCCTTTATCTTTGGAGGAATTTTTCGCTCCGAAGTTTAGTTTATTGGATATTATTAGCACTTACTGTATACAAGGCTAACATAAGAGTAACTACACAAGTTGATACCTGCTCTTGCTTTGCATGACTTTACCACCTGCTCTAAGACTCCCTTCATCTCAGCCCTCCGTGGTGTCCCAGTAGTGATCTGATTGCCCCATAAAGGTAGCACATGTATGGCTCTCCCAGGTAGGACTGCAAAGTTAAACTTATGAAGAGGATTTTGGAAGTTTTAGGGAGAAGCAGTACTCAGAGTATGGTTCCAACAGTGTGTGAGGACAGGTAATATGACCACATCATCATTACTTCAGTGTGTGGCCTTTATACAACTTGGTGTTGACTCTACTGTAAAATGGAGATGACACAGACCTCTGTGGGATGCTATCCCCACTCCCCCTACTACAAAGTCAGTGGAGAGGTAGAACTACCATATGACCCAGCAATCCCACTACTGGACATATACCCTGAGAAAACCATAATTCAAAAAGGTACATGCACCCCAATGTTCATTGCAGTGCTATTTACAATAGCCAGGACTTGGAAACAACCTAAATGTCCATCAACAGAGGAATTGATAAAGAAGATGTGATACATATATACAATGGAATATTACTCAGCCATAAAAAGGAATGGAAATTGGGTCATTTGTAGAGACGTGGATAGACCTAGAGACTGTCATACAGAGTGAAGTAAGTCAGAAAGAGAAAAACAAATATTTTATATTAATGCATATATATGGAATCTGAAAAAATTGGTATAGACAAAGAAGAAATAGAGACATAGATGTAGAGAACAAATGTATGGATACCAAGAGGGAAAGAGAGGGGTGGGATGAATTGGGAGATTGGGGTTGACATATAAACACTATTGATACTATGTATAAAATAGATAACTAACGAGAACCTGCTGTATAGCACAGGGAACTCTACTCAGTGCTCTGTGGTGACCTAAATGGGAAGGAAATCCAAAACAGAGGGGATATATGTATACGTATAGCTGACTCACTTTGCTGCACAGTAGAAACTAACACAACATTGTAAAGCAACTATACTCCAATAAAAAAATTTTTTTTAAAAAGCAAAGTCAGCAGAGAGGGACTGCGTGCCCCAGTCAGAGGTGACCTCTCTGAGTGGTCTCTCTACCCGCTCAGTCTCCTTGACCACTTTTAGACTCACCATCTAAAACCACGATGCAGGCTGTTTCTCTCAGCTGTTCAGACCACCCTCCAAAAACATAGCTTCCTTGCACACCAACTGTAATCCTTAAATTGCATAGTTTTTGTGCCTTTGTTTTCATTTTTCCTTCTGAGGGGAGGAGCGGGGAATGGCAGTGAGTGGTGGGAGTTACCTTAATCCGTCATTAAAGCTCTTCTATCTGTAGGCAGATAGACTCAGCTTTGCCAGAGCACAAATCGTGATGATGGAAACAAGCTGTGACTTTTTAAAAAAACTTAGCTAATTTTACTTAAACAATATTCTGCAATCAAAATGGATTTTAAATTGTGTAGTTATCCTTATCAATAATAAATAAGCTGATTCCAGGTCCTGTGCTTTCAGAAGTGTTTAAGCTCATTTCCGTTTTGAGATCCACATGTTATTTATGGCTAGGTCGGGGTGGAAATTAGAAGTTGATTCTTCTCCCTAACTACCCCACTTCCCTCTTGGCCATGTGGAGGGTAAGCTGTTGTGGGTCGAAAGCAATGTGCTCACATGACCAGCCTACAAAACAGAGCCAGCCTTTAAACCTGCCTGACTGAACCAGTTTGGAAACTTGGAGAAACTTCCCACAGGGGTAGAGGGTCGTGGCCAGGGAACAAACCAGCAATTCATCTTATGCCCTTCACCTGGAGTAGATCATGTGCCCGGAGGTCATATGTATTTTTCAACATTTCTTCCGTCTCATTTTCTTTCATTTGAAACTCTGGGGTTAATGTAATAAGAAAATGTAACTGAAATTTTGAACAGGGCCTCACATATAGAGTTCAGTATTCTACAAAAAAATAACTAAACTTTTCAAAAGAAAACTAATTTAGAAGGCCTTCAAAGCTATACACTTAAAACAATCAACTTTTTGTTTTCAACGAAGATAGATTTTGTGTTCTGCTGGAATGTGGCCCCTTACCAGGTGCATCCTTCTCCTCTGATTCCCTTCTTAATGAGCTGGAGTATCTAGCGAGATCTGAATGAAGTGTACATAAAGTAAAACTGAAAGAGTTGCTACATCTTGGCAGCTTTTCTGATTGTACCAAATAATTTAAAGCAAAGTGAAGTTGGAGGTATATATGAGTCAGCTCAGACAGCCATAACAAAATTCCATAGACTGGATGGCTTAAACAACAGAAATGTATTTTGTCAGAGTTCTGGAGGCTGGAGGTCCAAGAATAGGGTACAGCATGGTTGGATTCTGGTGAGAACTTTCTTCCTGGCTTGCAGATGGCTGCCTTCTCGCTGTGTCTCTTCTTACAAGGGCACTAATCCCATCATGAGGACCCCACCCTCATAACCTCATCTAAACCTACTTTTCTCCCAAAGGTTCCAAATTCCACCTCCAAATACCAACATACTGGAAGTTAGGGCTTCAACATATGAATTGGGGGAGGGACACAAACATTCAACCCTTAATGAGGTGAAATGAGTTAAAAGGCTGGACGTGTCATGAAAAAAACAATAGAGAAACAACAGTCATTAGAGTCTCTGGGACTGTAGCCTTCTGGGGCCCAGTAACGGTTGACATTCAGTGACAGTCTTCACTGCTCTTCAGTGTAACGGAAGGATGAATCCTTAAAAATGTGGTCAGGAGTGGCTGGCAAGTTTGTTGAGACTGACATTCTACTGCAGTTGCTTCTCCCTAAACGGGGAGAAAGAGTCCTAGAGATGTAATTCTCAGCCAGGCAAGGGAAGAATAACATTTCATTGTTACAGATTCCCCCCTTTTGTGATATTTTAGGAGAAAAAACTCCCACCAAACTGTGCCTGATACACAGACAGTGCTCAAGAAGTGTTCACTGAGTGAGTGAATGAGTGAATGTATGCATGCAAGGAACAATCACCTGGAATTCAGGCAGAGACCCCAGTTTTTCTCAGCATATTTAAACTTGCCATCTGGCAGGAACGCTAAGCACACTGTACATAAATGCCTATGGCAGATTTAGTGAGTTCTGTGTGATAGGCTTGTTAATTCTTATGACTTTCCCAAGCAAGGGGAAATAATGGATGTCAATACTATGATGTCTCACAAGTGAGGGAGAAATGAATCAGCCCTGTGTTTGAGAAATATGCTGCATAGAGAGGGCAGATGTCAGTGAACATGAAAATCCGGGCTTGCAGGCTTCCCTTTCACCCCTCCCCTGCCATCCTGTCAGCAGCATTAACCTCCCTGTGGATGATGTAACCATTACCCTGCCTCCTACTTCCTTGACCCTCTCATTTCCAGTATCCTTTTCCTCTGCTTCATGGTGTCACCAGAGACTCTACCAATATCTCCATTTCCAAGCAGCCCTTCTCACAGCACCTCCCGCACTGGCCTGCCCACCCCTTACACCATAGATACTCTTTGGCCTCCTTGGAAACTTGCAGTCATCTACCACTTTTCCATATCCATCACCACTCTTCTCTATTTTAGTCCTTGGGTAGGAGAAGGGGGTAACTGAAATAAATAAGATCATATCCAAAATCAATTTACCGAATAGGGTCAAACTTTTAAAGTTAGCTGAATCATAATCTCTGTGTTTCTCACTGGGGTGGATGTATTTTTGTAGCCTCATGTAGTATGCTGCTTAGAAATCTTGACATTTGCCTTTTTGGAGCCTTAAGATTGTCTACACCAAACAGTGGTTCATGGTAGCAGGAATTTGCTAGAGAAGGCTATACAGAGTCTTAGTAAATGCCTTCAAATGCATAAAAGTTGGTTAAAGCACACAGGTTGTCCAGTTGACTCCCGTACTCTAAACAGCAGTGTACGCTTACAAAGAAAACTATCTTAGGGCACGTAAATGAAGAATTGAAAACTTATTCACATAATTTTAAGAAGAATATCCAGAATACCTAGTCTGGGTTTTCAAGAGAATGTTGGTCTTTATTATTCTTCTAATAACGTCAGCGGTAATATCTTTATCTTCCAATGGTTAATGTGTTAAATTAGCAATGGTTCACCTCCCAGGGACTTCACAAGTATCCTTTCCACCTCCCTTCTGTAAATAAAATAATCACGCTATGTCCCAGTTTTATATTATGGCTATAAAATTAGCCTGAAGCGGTGCTGTGTGACACAATAGCCACCAGCCACTTGTAGCCATAGAGCCCTTGGAGTGTGGCAGTCCCAACTGAGGCGCGCTGTGGGTGTCAAGCACACACTGGAGCTCAAGCACCCAAGAAAGGGTAAAATAAGTCATAATGATTTTTAATTCTTGATCACATGTTGAAATTATAACGTTTTGATATGTTGAGATAAATAAAATATATTATTGAAGTTAATTTTACCTGTTTCTTTTTACTTTTCTTAATGTAGCTACTCAAAAATTTTAAATTGCACATGGGGTTTGCATTTGTGGCTTGTATTATATTTCTGTTGGACAGCTCTGTCTTAAATAAGTCATGTTTTAATTTATAAATGTTTATTGCTTAAAACTTAATTTTATATTTATGTCCTAATTAGGAAGATTACATATTTATTTATAACTATGTAAATATATAAATCTTATATAAATATATAAGATTACATATTTGTAATTCACTTACTATAGGAAAAAACTATTAGATACATTTCTGGACAAATTAATTGACACTGGGACTTAAATAGATTAATGTAAATTGAATTGACCTTAATATATAGTTAAATTGCAAGCTTTTAATGCTTTTCTTATGTGAAATTTTATTCTAAGTATGTTTGCTTAAGAGAGGTTAGAATTCTGGAACTAGTGCAAAGTTCAGTTCCGTTTGCTTTGCCCGGAACCACAAATATTAACTCTTTTGAACCAGTTATATAGTGACATGACACCCAGAATTTTTAAAGTTAATTCAACGTCCTAAAAATCCTTTTCTTCCGTTTGTTTACATATGTCTTTATCATATCCCATGGATCTAACAATGAAAAACATCTAACATTTTCTTTAATTGGGTTAGTGAATCAAAAATTAACAAGAGAAGCTTGGAATGCCAAGGCCCAAGGCTAAACAGATTAATTCAGCCACCCATTCAGCAAACATTTGCTGTGAGGAAGAGGGAGATGAGGTGTCCTAGCAGGGTTGGACCTCCTCTTCTCCCTCACCATGTACGGTTCAGGGATTTGTAGACAGACCCAAAGACATAGATTCAGAAGCACACGGTATGTTCTAGTAGCTACAGGTTGCCGAGTTCATCGCTTTCGGGTTTATAGGGACAGAGTTACAGCTAGCTCCCAGGCATGAAGCTTTCCCCCGTGGTCCCTGTCTTCATGGCAGGTAGATGATAATATTTCACATTTATGTTATTAATAATGGAAGAAAAAACAAGGCCAGATCTTTCTCTACTCCCTTTCTATATTTAATTTTTTAATGCTTTGTTTACCTACACAGAGCGTGTCTGTGCGTTAGAAAATGTTAATCTTATTTTTCTTGTGCATGATAAATGTTGGTCTTGAATGATCAAAGTCACAATTGTTAGCTTGAGAAATTTGAGGCTTCTTTGAACATAGGTAAACTCGAGTTAGAAACAGCCTCAGACAGCCTCAGTTAGAGTCTTTCCTCCATGGCTGTCCAAGAGATGGACCTATAATTGTCCCAGGGTGAGGTTGCCCCACAGAATTTGACCATCCAGTCACTCCTGAGGCCATGAGGCCAGCAAGATGTCAGAATGATTTTAGTCAAGGACCCAAGGTGTGAAAATTGGCCACTTTTGTTCTCATGCTTTCTGTCTCTTCACCCTGAATATTTCAGTATTTCCTAAGTCCAAGTGATTAGCACCTTCCCCACATGCCAAGGTGTTCTGAAGCCATCAGCCTTCATGGGAGATCCACTCAGCAGCCCACGCTCAAGACAGTGTCTCCAGAACAGGGTGAAAAAGAAATTGCGTAAATTTTTCCTTCTCTTATTTCTCTAGTAAGACAGTGTAAGAGCCTTGACATGTGTCTAAGAGATGCAGATGGTTTTAAGCAACCATATACAATAATAGCACAGGTTTTTCCCACTACCCGAAAGTAGAGCATTCCTATGAAGCCTCTCCTAAGCTGAAATAGCATGAAGTGAAGAGTATCCCCCACTTTCCAAAAGTTCATTTTATACCACTTTGCTTTTATGAAAAACCTACATTAGTACCTGTTTCTGCTAACTGCAAGAAATCCAAAGAGTAACAGAAATGTGTTTTTTTCCCCATAAAAGTAAAAATCCTCTTTTCTCCTTAATGCTCTCATCATGCAGCTTGTAAGTGGCAAGGCCAGGATTCGAAACCAGGCCCTCTCTTTCCAAAGTTCGAGAGACATGATGTCATGCAGATTTATCTGTCTAGACATTTTAAGTTTTCATTTTGGAAGACTTGAATGGGCTGTTTCTAAATCCTGCTTAAAATAATTCTTTCCTTCCTTTGTCATCCCCTATTAGAGACTGACCTGAACTTATTAGGGATCTTTGGACATAGACAAAGGAGTTTTATTCCCAGCTGTGATATCACTTAAATATTTCCAATTATTAACATTGTATTTGTGTGATAGTATGGAGTGTATAAATCACAATCACGTCTTTTTACTTCTTTTTAGTCTTACAACAGTCCTATAAGCTAAGCATCTTTAATCTCAGTTGTGTGTGTGGGGGCGGGGGTTGTTTTTTTGTTTTGGTTTTGGTTTTGGGTTTTTTTGCGGTAAGCAGGACCCTCACTGTTGTGGCCTCCCCTGTTGTGGAGCACAGGCTCCAGATGCGCAGGCTCCGCGGCCATGGCTCACAGGCCTAGCCGCTCCGTGGCATGTGGGATCCTCCTGGACCGGGGCACGAACCCATGTCCCCTGCATTGGCAGGCAGACTCTCAACCACTGTGCCACCAGGGAAGCCCTGTGTGTGTGTGTTTTATTTTTTAATTTCCCAAATGACCATGCTAAGGCTCAGGAAAGGTACTAAAGTATCAGCGTTCCCACTGTTGCTAGACGGGAGAGTGGGGTCAGCTGCCTCCTGGCTGAGCTCTCTTCCCTCCCCACAATGCATTTCCACTCAGGTTGTTAATACTGTCTCTCATTTTGGAGAGTTAATCTCAAGGTGCAGATGCATAAAATGTATTTCCAAATAGAGTCTAGAGAAGTTGATGGAAATATGGATTTGATTTTGTGTTCCAGTCTGGGAAGATCATTAATATAACAGAGATTCAGAAAATGCATGAAGAAAAAATAGTGTCATAGGATTTCAGGTATACTCAATAATATGTTTTCTTTTAGTTAAGTGAGGAGTATAGCAAGCCAGAGTCTTAATTTCTGCAACACCTAGAAACAGAGCATCTTAAGGTTGGAAGGAATTTAATAGACCATCGTCCAACATCCCACTCATTCCTGGCTGATGGCCTGATTCCTCTTGACAACTTTTCAGATAGTGACAGTTCTCATACCCAGAAGCAAAACCTCCCTATTGTCCGTGTCCTCCCCCGACTGCCACCTACACTGCCAGCGTCTTTCCTACCAAGTGCAAGTGCCCAGCATGAGGCCCAGGCTCGTGCTGAGAGCAGGAGCAGTGCACCCCTTCAGCACACTGGGACCAAGTGCACGGTATGGACAGTGAGGTTACACTGTGCTTGTGTCATGTGTGGTCAGATAGAACCATCATCTGTTTTCTATAAGAACTGCTGTCCCATGAGGTTCATTTCCTTGAACTTAACTTTAGGGATATCTATTTCTCTTATGAATTTTATTATTCAGCCTGTTGGGATAATTTAGACTCTAGGTTCTGTCAGTAAATACAGCCATTACTTTTAGACTAGTTATTTTAAAATGTGGTAAGTATGCTTTCATCTGATACCCTGAAAAATGTCTAGAACAGTGCTAAACTCGAGAGTCTTATGGCCTGCCAAAATCCGCCACATGGTGATTCACCATTTCAGCTACAAAAATGTCATGAAAAATTATGTCACAGGCCCTGCTGAAATCAAAACATTTTCTTGTCTGTAGCATTTCCCATTTCTGCTTGTCTTATAATGCAGTTGGGACAGTGGGAAAGTTCTTGCTGGTTATGCTATTGATCACTTGCTGTTTTTAATTCATCTGAATGATAACTGATCCTCAGTTTTTGCTGGGTACTAATAACAAGCTAATTAATCTTAGATAGGGATCCAGTGGGTCCTCTTTTGAACATCAGTTCAACATCACTCCTTAACATTTGTCCAAGATTACCAGCAATTGAGATTGCTTCTGCCACACTGAGGTTTAACTTTCCCAGACCTGTAGATTGGAATTTCTTTTATTTGTCAAGCCAGACAATCTTTTACCATGTCTTTTCTAAACTCAAGCTTCGGTTCCACTTTACCAGTCTTCCCTAAGGGAAGACCACTGGCCTCATACATAAAAAAAATGAAAGCTTAAGAGAATTAATTTTGTTTCCTACATGTCTATTACGCCGTCGACTCTGACCAGCCGTTTTTAGCCCTTTTCTATCCATTGTCTGTTAAGTTTTTGAGGGTTTTTTTTTTTTTTTCCAAATCTTAGTTCATTTAGGGTTCCTGTTGTGTACATATGAGAGCATGAGACTAACCTCCTCATTTTCTCTTCTTCAGAAATCTGACCTCATGGAGTTTGCAAATTGCATTGGACTTTCAAGGGCCAGTTACAAATTGCTTAATGACTATGAGCAATTCTTATTTAAAAAATCTTTAGGTTGTGCTTCAATTAGGGGATTTACCTAAAGTTATAACCTAAGGCAACTGCTTGGGAAAAGCACTTGGCCCTAAGGAGACCTTAGCCCCAAGGAGACTGGGGGAATTCCGGGAAGTGTCAATAGCCCTATGATAACCATAATATACCTTTGCTTTTTAAATGAATGTACAAGATCAAATGCACTGATTGTCCCTTTGACAGCTTCTAAGGCAGGTGGGCAGCTCCCAGGGGGGCCAGTTGGGACCTAGCACAAGGCTGGAGCCCAGTAAATTTTGGAGAAAAGTAAATGCACGTGGACTGCCTAGGGCCAGGAAGTTCCTAAAGCTAATGATGAGACATCTTGTGTGATATTTTAAAATACCGGAACAACTGTTTTTCCATGTCCAGAAGGTCAGTGGAAACAATTTAAACAGTTAACTAGTCAGCATATAAATTTAGGGTGACCTGTAAGGTGATTGAGTCAACATGTATTAATTCCAAAATTGTACTGAATGCATCATGTTGGTCTCTTGGTACTCAGTAGTGGTGTCAATTTTCAGGAAGGATCCTGTATACAAATGTGATATAAACAATATTTTAGAAGTTAATATATTGGTAGATCACTATGAAGGGGATTAAAATTCAGACTCTATAATAGACGATTCTTCTAGTGTTACTTCTTTGTGGTTCTAAATGTCATAACTAGTGGTGTATCTCTCATGGATGCCTAACAGGTCACAGAGTAGCTAAAAAAATGGGTTCTACTTTTGTGCCATTCACTTGCCTGTTAAGTGGAAAGTTAGTTCCAAATTGTGTATATTGGACTTCTGCAGCCACTGTCACCATGAAGCCACCTAGCCACACTTGAGTCCAGCTGCCCTCCCTTCTCAAGTTGCTCTAGAACCCCCAGAAGTCAGCCGCTAGACCGTAAGGCCTAAACAAGTGACCTGGAGTGTTGCACGTAACCTCTGGTGTGCCGGCCTAGGGCATTACGAGTGTGTTTATTCCCATTAGATTGTCTGTTGCTCCAGGCCTATAGCCGTGTTTCCTTTGGGCCTCATTACCTGCCCAGAAGTTGTGGATCTTTTTTTTTTTTAATATTCTTCTTTTTTTCAAACCCCACATTTGTTTATTTATTTATTTTTGGCTGTGTTGGGTCTTCGTTTCTGTGCGAGGGCTTTCTCTAGTTGTGGCAAGCGGGGGCCACTCTTCATCGTGGTGCGCGGGCCTCTCACTATCGCGGCCTCTCTTGTTGCAGAGCACAGGCTCCAGACGCGCAGGCTCAGTAGTTGTGGCTCACGGGCCTAGTTGCTCCGCGGCATGTGGGATCCTCCCAGACCAGGGCTCGAACCCGTGTCCCCTGCATTAGCAGGCAGATTCTCAACCACTGCGCCACCAGGGAAGCCCGAAGTTGTGGATCTTTAAAGCAAGTAGCCTGGCCCAGGTGTTTCTACGAAACTGCAGATAAGCACAGGCTCTTGATCCAGGTGACAAGACAGTGTAGACCTTCCGGGGAGGTGTTTCGGCAGCGTCACTCAGCTCTGTGGAGTCCAAGGCCATCAGTGGGGTGGGGGTGGGGTCGCAGAGACCCTCAGTGCCCCACACTGCAGATGAGGAAGTGGGAGAAGGGTTTCTCACCTGTACCTCTTCAGGGGCCGTTCCAGAAGTTTCCAGCAGACAAAGCTTCTGAAGCCCCTGTGCACGATCACTCTGAGTCTCCCTGAATGCAGGTTCCACATTTGCTTAGGAAGCGACATGTCATGAAAAGGCCTTGGGGTTTGAAGCCCCTGCTTCGGGAAGAATCACTTTCATATCTCATACACGTGACTTATTTTTCATTTTCTTTTATGTTTGACCTAAGACCTGATAAGGGACACCTGCTCCTCAGAAGTCTCCCTTCCCGGGAGAAGAAACGTCATCCGTGTGTTCAGGCTCTGGGCTGGGCTGTTTACAGCCCTCCCGGCCTCCAGCGATAAGCTTCGTGTTTGCTCTGGTCGGGGCGCAGGGGTGAGGTCAGCCCACGTGGCAGGCTTCCAGGGAGTTCTGCTTCCATTGAGGGAATACTCAGCCTTCCCGGGGGCTCTGGTTTCTCTTTAACTTATCATCTTTCAGTTTTATCTGCGTGGCTCTCTCTTCAGGTAACTCCAGCAGTGAATTTCCCTGCCAGCCCCTCCTTGCCTGGCCTGAAGTGACCCCCTCGGTCCTCTACCTGTTTTCTCCTCTCCCCAGACTTCCTCCGGGAGGTGAGTCCCCTCCTGATTCAGAGCCAAGGTGACAGGTCCATAGACATCATGGGAAAAGACTTGGCCAAGAGCGCTGTGAAAGGACTCCTCCCAGATAAGCTGATGGCCAGACAGCAATTGGCTGCCTCATTGAGACCTGGGCCTGCGACTTCTGCTGCCCCAGAGAAGACAAACCCTCAGGAAGCCACTGCCCCAGCTGTATTCAGTGTCCAGAGCCAGACAGGCCCGTGAGCAGTGTCTCCAAAGATCATCGGTCTATGGCTGCACTAAAAGCCATGTAACACCAAGCGTATTTGAATTTCTTTCAAGTCACTCAAGTCCAAACTCTTCACTAATATAGACCCGACTTCCTGGAATAAGATAGAGCTGATTCTTCCCATGACAAAGTGTGACGGAGGGTCCCAACCCTGCTCATGAAAACACACAGGGAAATAGTATTTCTACCTAAACTGAGAGGGAAGACATGAAAATAGTCAAACAACTTTGTTCAGCACCTCAAAGGCTCCAGAACTGGGCAGAGTACCTATGGTAGGGCGGGGGTCATCCCACAGTTCCTATAAGTTACATTTAGTCTATGCAACTCAATACGGTATTTGCACAATTACAACCCATACCCATCAGATTGCGGAACTGGTCCTTTCTCATTCCCTTGAGCGCGTTCCCTCATCTTGAACCCTAGCACCTTGAACAAATCTACCTTTCTCTCTGGCTGAGGCATAAGGAACTTCAGCTCAGCTCCTCGTTTGTCTTCTCTCTTCCCGTGAAGTTATGTGAACCTCCTGCCCCCTTTTTGTTTTTTTCCCCTGAGAACGGCTTGCTGAGTTAAAAACAGATCGTACCTTATGGCCCAGTTACCTTTAGCCCAATAGCTAGAAGGGGATTCCATGACCAAGTCAGGATGATCAAATAATGGGATTGGCCCAGGGGGTAGGTTGCTGAGGTTGGAGTGATCAAACAAGGGACGGACCCCTCTGAGTCTCGATGGGACATCCGGAGGGCCCCCTGCAGCTCCAGCTCTCTGGGGCAGGAAGCCCCAATCGCCAGTCCCCCGATGTGGTCACCATTCATTAAATGGGCGAGCTGACCCTGGAGTGACACCCTGTCCTTGTAAAGGCATTTGACTTTCCATAAAACTGGATCCACAAGCAATCCTGGTTCCGATGTGGGACTTACTATTTGGAGAAAACATCTGGAGTATTGCTGTTTGTTTTGTCTGGTCCACTGGAGCATTGTTTAGATTGTATTAAATGACACTTTTCCAGTACTCGTTTTCTTCTTTCCTTTCCCTTTTGGCTTTAAAAACAAAAACAGGGCTTCCCTGGTGGCGCAGTGGTTGAGAGTCCGCCTGCCGTTGCCGGGGACACGGGTTCATGCCCCAGTCCGGGAAGATCCCACATGCCGCGGAGCGGCTGGGCCCGTGAGCCATGGCCGCTGAGTCTGCGCGTCCGGAGCCTGTGCTCTGCAACGGGAGAGGCCACAACAGTGAGAGGCCCGTGTACCGCAAAAAAACAAAAAAACAAACAAAAAAAAACAGCTCTCAAACACCATGTCCGTGCTCTGTACCCGGCCCTGAGTTCGGTACCAGGAGTGGTGCTGAGCAGAGTGGATAAAACTCCCCTCAGCCCTCAGCTGGAACAGGACACCCACCTGCTCTGCACACCTCCATCACGTAGCATGCGCAGCTCTGTCATAGAGAAATGTATAAAGTCTCGTTAATCCCTGTGGGTTGTAAGTTCCTTAAGTCACAGATCGGATCTGAATCAGGCAAGATGATTAGGCATGAGTAATGCAAACCGAAGGAACTGCACCCAGAACAAGATGTTTTTTCTAGGCTCCTGCAAATCAAGTGCTGGGGGAGGCCATTCAGGACTCACTTTAAGGGCTCCACAGGATCCAGCCTCCTTCCCACCACCACACTCCTCTCAGGGCTGGTGCTTATGGTCCAAGGTGGCGGCAAGGGCTCCACACATCACCTGTAAATCATCCAGCAAGTATCACTGTGCTCTGCCTTGGAGCTCCCACTCTCCACACCTACTCAGCCTGTTCTCAGTTGCCACGGTAAATACCCAACCCAACTGACAGTCTGAAAGAAAAGGAAAACACAGAATTCCCTGCTGGTCTCCAGTGGTACTGGGCTTCTGTTAGGACTGAGGCCATCATGCGTTTGCCTGTCCCCTGTGAGCAGCCCAGACCAGCAGCCAGAAGGAGGCCGGGGAGCCCCAGGCCCGAGGCGGCAGGTGGCCTCCTCTCCCAGGCCTGACTCAGATGGTCCCCACTCTTCTAATAGGCCAGAGCCCCAAAAGGGTCTGGACCCCCATGGACACCTCCATCGAGCTCTGCACTCAGCTCCACCCAGGCCTGTGACTGACATTGTGCCTTAGGAAATACCTCAAAATGCAGCTCTTGGTTGAAAAGGAAAAGGAAACGGTGCATCCAGAGTCAGTCCCAGCTCTTTTTTTTTTTTAACCTTTTTATTTTATATTGGAGTGTAGCCAGTTAACAATGTTGTGATAGTTTCAGGTGCACAGCAAAGGGACTCAACCATACATACACATGTATCCATTCTTCCCCAAACTCCTCTCCCATCCAGGCTGCCACATAATATTGAGCAGAGTTCCCTGTACTATACAGTAGGTCCTTGTTGGTCATCCATTTTAAATATAGCAGTGTGTACATGTCAATCCCAAACTCTCTAAATATCCCTTCCCCCACCCCTCCCCCCAGTAACCATAAATTCCTTCTCTAAGTCTAGTCCCAGCTCTTAAGAAGCTGACCATTAACTGGGAGAGAGGAACAAAGCAAACTCGGTAAGAAAACTGGACTTCACGACAAAAAAAAAAAAGAGGTGAACAACACCCTCCAACCTGCTGAAGCGCTGAATGCTGTGCCCCCTCTGCTGGGTCCTTCACACAGAGGCCTGTTGTGACTCTGTTGACCCAGTTTTCCCTAAAAGTGCTTAGCCATGAAACTCTTTCTCCAAGTAGCCTTTTTAAAAAAATTTTATTGAAGTATAGTTGATTTACAATATTGTGTTAATTTCTGCTGCACAGCAAAGTGACTCAGTTCTACATATATACTTTCTTTTTCATGTTCTTTTCTATTATGGTTTATCACAGGATGCTGAATATAGTGTCCTGTGCCATGCAGTAGGACCTTATTGTTTATCCATCCTATATGTAATAGTTTGCATCTGCTAATCCCAAATATGAGCTCCAGAGAACCCACTTTGGGAAATGCTGTTCCAGGTGGATCTCAGACCTTCCCCCTCCAAAGAGGTATCCTGGGGACAAGTGGAGTGAACAAAGATATCCACTGCTCTCTTTCTGATCTTCCTTATTTCTGAGTCTTCACCTGCTCTGGTTTGCTAATTTCTTAATTATAATGAGGCTGCTCTAGCCACCCGATACTCCGTGTATTTGGTTTCTCTGACCCACTGTCAGCACCACACTTGGGTGGGAAGTGAGACCCTTGCCTGCCCTTACCATGGGTCCTGGGTCTTGCCCTGTTCTCCTGGAGTTCTCTGTGTCCTGTCTTCTGGGAGGATGCTCTCCCCAAGGGGGTGGCCTCTGGTCCGAGCTCCTCTGCCCAGTGTGTGGCTCCCAGCACACCCTCCAGCAGCACTTATGTTCTGCATCTCACTCCTGACTCGCATGTGTTGTCCCGGTTCCTGGCGTGACGTGCTGCTGTTTATCCCCTTGGCAAACTCTGCTTCTCCCTGTTGGTGCCCTGGCAACCTGCTCTGTTTTCTCACTGGTGGGGGAACTGTTGTTCTCCAGATCATGTGCCATTTTAACTGACCCGTGGCAGCAGTTCAAAATAATTTTTGGAGGGTTGTTTTTTTTAATAATAATAATGGTGATAAATCACCAGTTTTGTTTTTTTTGTAAAAAGTGGTTTCCCTTGCTGTCACATGTAGCTAGCTTCTCGAAAGGCAGAAAGAGAGCAGTTTCCAAGTGTGGGCTGCACCATGGAAACATTCCAAGGGAATTTAACTTGGTGCTGAAGTACCAGGTTCCCACACTGAGTTAGCCATCATCATATTCTGAAATCTGCGCAGCCGGTGGGTTAGGATGGAAGGGGAGGTTTCCACTGAACGAGGACAAAGTGCTTCCTCTTCACCAGAGACCCCTACAGGTGATGTCACTAGGGGTAGGCCCTGAACATTCAGAGCAGTCAGGATGGAGATTAACAGTTATATGTTTACTGGGTCCTGCTGGAGAGTTTGGTTCTTGTGTGTTTCCCAGAGTGGGGACCTGCTTCACCAGAGAGACTGGGAAAGGTAGGTTGGAGATGAGCACAGCTCAGGCAGAAATCTGCGAAAGCATTTCAGTGAGATCTTTGGGTTTTGTTGTCATCGGTTTGGGGTTCTGGCACAGAGGTCCCTTGTAAATGATGCAGCATTTTTCTTGAAAGGGGGAATTTCTGCCAAGATGAGAAGCAAAGAATCTGAAAAGTGAGCCCACACGTGCTGATGTAACGAGGGGACTGTTTGTGGGAGGCCCTACCCCACCCCAGGGGGACCTGCGTTCAGAATGGTCTGGACACTCTCACTCCTTTCCCAGGCTCTCCCTTTAGGCTCATCAGCAACACAGGTCACCTTCTGGCGCCTCACCTTCTGTACTGAATCCTTTCTTCATGTAGCTTCTGGGGTCATCAGTTTAAAAAACAAAAATAGTGGCTGTTCCACTTATCCATTGCTGTGGAACAAACACCCCAAAACTTGATAGCTTGAAACAACAATTTTTTATGAGCTCATTCTTCTGTGGTTTGCGTGAGTGTTCTTGCTTGGGGTCTCTCACATGGTAGCACTAAGATGTTGGCTGGGGCTTGAGCCATCTGAAGACTCACCTGGCTGGCCTTATTTTTTTTGAATTTTATTTTATTTTATTTTTATACAGCACGTTCTTCTTAGTTATCGATTTTATACATATTAGTGTATACATGTCAATCCCAATCTCCCAATTCATCACACCCCCACCCACCCACCCCCACTTTCCCCCCTTGGTGTCTATACGTTTGTTCTCTACGTCTGTGTCTCTATTTCTGCCCTGCAAACCAGTTCATCTGTACCATTTTTCTAGGTTCCACATATATGCGTTAATATACGATATTTGTTTTTCTCTTTCTGACTTACTTCACTCTGTATGACAGTCTCTAGATCCATCCACGTCTCTACAAATGCCCCAATTTCGTTCCTTTTTATGGCTGAGTAATATTCCATTGTATATATGTACCACATCTTCTTTATCCATTCGTCTGTCGATGGGCATTTAGGTTGCTTCCATGACCTGGCTATTGTAAATAGTGCTGCAATGAACATTGGGGTGCATGTGTCTTTTTGAATTATGGCTTTCTCTGGGTATATGCCCAGTAGTGGGGTTGCTGGGTCATATGGTAATTCTATTTTTAGTTTTTAAGGAACCTCCATACTGTTCTCCATAGTGGCTGTATCAGTTTACATTCCCACCAACAGTGCTAGAGGGTTCCCTTTTCTCCACACCCTCTCCAGCGTTTGTTATTTGCAGATTTTCTGATGATGCCCATTCTAACTGGTGTGAGGTGATACCTCATTGTAGTTTTGATTTGCATCTCTAATAATTAGTGATGTTGAGCCGTTTTTCATGTGCTTCTTGGCCATCTGTGTGTCTTCTTTGGAGAGATGTCTATTTAGGTCTTCTGCCCATTTCTGGATTGGGTTGTTTGTTTTTTTAATATTGAGCTGCATGAGCTGTTTGTATATTTTGGAGATTAATCCTTTGTCCGTTGATTCACTTGAAAATATTTTCTCCCATTCTGAGGGTTGTCTTTTCATCTTGTTTGTAGTTTACTTTGCTGTGCAAAAGCTTTTAAGTTTCATTAGGTCCCATTTGTTTATTTTTGTTTTTATTTCCGTTACTCTAGGAGGTTGATCAAAAGAGATCTTGTTGTAATTTATGTCAAGGAGTGTTGTTCCTATGTTTTCCTCTAAGACTTTTATAGTGTCCCATCTTACATTTAGGTCTCTAATCTATTTTGAATTTATTTTCATGTATGGAAGTTAGGGAGTGTTCTAATTTCATTCTTTTACATGTAGCTGTCCAGTTTTTGAAGCACCACTTATTGAAAAGACTGTCTTTTCTCCATTGTATATTCTTGCCTCCTTTATGAAACATAAGGTGACCATATGTGCATGGGTAATCTCTGGGCTTTCTATCCAGACCCACTGATGTGTATTTTTGTCAGTACCATACTGTCTTGATTACTGTAGCTTTGTAGTATAGTCTGAAATCCAACAGCCTGATTCCTCCTGCTCCATTTTTCTTTCTCAAGATTACTTTGGCTATTCGGGGTCTTTTGTGTTTCCATACAAATCATGAAATTTTTTGTCCCAGTTCTCTGAAAGATGCTATTGGTAGTTTGATAGGGATTGCATTGAATCTGTAGATTGCTTTGGGTAGTATAGTCATTTTCACAATGTTGATTCTTCCAATCCAAGAACATGGTATATCTCTCCATCTGTGGTATCATCTTTAATTTCTTTCATCAGTGTCTTACAGTTTTCTGCATACAGGTCTTTTGTCTCCCTAGGTAGGTTTATTCCTAGGTATTTTATTCTTTTTGTTGCAATGGTAAATGGAAGCGTTTCCATAATTTCTTTTTCTGATTTTTCATCATTAGTGTATAAGAATGCAAGAGATTTCTGTGCGTTAATTTTGTATCCTGCTACTTTACCAAATTCATTGCTTAGCTCTAGTAGTTTTCTGGTAGCATCTTTAGGATTCTGTATGTATAGTATCATGTTATCTGCAAACAGTGACAGTTTTGTTTCTTCTTTTCTGATTTGGATTCCTTTTATTTCTTTTTCTTCTCTGATTGCTATGACTAAAACTCCCAAAACTATGTTGAATAATAGTGGTAAGAGTGGATCACCTTGTCTTGTTCCTGATCTTGGGTAAATGGTTTCAGTTTTTCACCATTGAGAATGGTGTTGGCTGTGGGTTTGTCATATATGACCTTTATTACGTTGAGGTGAGTTTCCTCTAGGCCTACTTTCTGGAAGTTTTTTTATCATAAATGGGTGTTGAATTTTGTCAAAAGCTTTTTCTGCAACTGTTGTCATGATCATATGGTTTTCATCCTTCAGTTTGTAAATATGGTGTATCACATTGATTGATTTGCGTATATTGAAGAATCCTTGCATTCCTGGGATAAACCCCACTTGATCATGGTGTATGATCCTTTTAATGTGCTGTTGGATTCTGTTTGCTAGTATTTTGTTGAGGATTTTTGCATCTATGTTCATCAGAGATATTGGCCTGTAGTTTTCTTTTTTGTGACATCTTTGTTTGGTTTTGGTATCATGGTGATGGTGGCCTCATAGAATGAGTTTGGGAGTGTTCCTCCCTCTGCTATATTTTGCAAGAGTTTGAGAAGGAGTGGTGTTAACTCTTCTCTAAATGCTTGATAGAATTCACCTGTGAAGCCATCTGATCCTGGACTTTTGTTTGTTGGAAGATTTTTAATCACAGTTTCAATTTCATTACTTGTGACTGGTCTGCTCATATTTTCTATTTCTTCCTGGTCAGTATTGGAAGGGTATACCTTTCTAAGAATTTGTGTATTTTTTCCAGGTGTCCATTTTATTGGTATAGAATTGCTTGTAGTAGTCTCTTAGGATGCTTTGTATTTCAGTGGTGTCTGTTTTAACTTCTCCTTTTCATTTCTAATTTTATTGATTTGAGTCCTCTCCCTCCTTTTCTTGATTTTTCTAGCTAATGGTTTATCAATTTTGTTTATCTTCTCGAAGAACCAGCTTTTAGTTTTATTGATCTTTGCTATTGTTTTCTTTGTTTCTATTTCATTTTTTTCTTCTCTGATCTTTATGATTTCTTTCCTTCCTCTAACTTTGGGTTTTGTTTGTTCTTCTTTCTTTAGTTCCTTTAGGTGTAAGGTTAGATTGTTTATTTGAGATTTTTCTTATTTCTTGAGGTAGGCTTGTATTGCTGTAAATTTCCTTCTTAGAACTGCTTTTGCTGCATCCCATATGTTTTGGATCATCGTGTTTTCATTGTAACTGGTCTCTAGGTAATTTTTGATTTCCTCTTTGATTTCTTCAATGATCTCTTCGTTACTTAGTAACGTATTCTTTAGCCTCCATGTGTTTGTGTTTTTTACGTTTTTTTCCCTGTAATTGACACCTAATCTCATAGCATTGTGGTCAGAAAAGATGCTGGATATGATTTCAGTTTTCTTAAATTAACTGAGGCTTGATTTGTGACCTAAGATGTGATCTATCCTGGAGAATGTTCTGTGTGCACTTGAGAAGAAAGTGTAATCTGCTGTTTTTGGATGGAATGTCCTATTAATATCAATTAAATCTAGCTGGTCTACTGTGTCATTTAAAACTTGTGTTTTCTTATTAATTTTCTGTTTTTTTGATCTGTCCATTGGTGTTAAGTGAGGTGTTAAAGTCCCCCAGTATTATTGTGTTACTGTCTCTTTCCTCTTCTATAGCTGTTAGCAGTTGCCTTATGTATTGAGGTGCTCCTATGTTGGGTGCATAATATTTATAATTGTTATATCTTCTTCTTGGATTGATCACTTGATCATTAATTATGGAGTGTCCTTCCTTGTCTCTTGTAACATTCTGTATTTTAAAGTGTATTTTATCTGATATGAGTGTTGCTACCGCAACTTTCTTTTGATTTCCATTTGCATGGAATATCTTTTTCCATCCCCTCACTTTCAGTCTGTATGTGTCCCTAGGTCTGAAGTGGGTCTCTTGTAGACAGCATATATATGTGTCCTTTTTTTGTAGCCATTCAGCAAGCCTGTGTGTTTTGGTTGGAGCATTTAATCTATTCATGTTTAAGGTAATTATCGATATGTATGTTGCTATTACCATTTTCTTAATTGTTATGGGTTTGTTTTTGCAGGTCCTTTTCTTTTGTGTTTCCCACTTAGAGAAGTTCCTTTAGCATTTGTAGTAGAGCTGGTTTGGTGGTGCTGATTTCTCTTAGCTTTTGCTTGTCTGTAAAGCTTTTGATTTCTCCATTGAATCTGAATGAGATCCTTGCCGGGTAGAGTAATCTTGGTTGTAGGTTTTTCCCTTTCATCACTTTAAATATATCATGCCATTCCCCTCTGGCTTGTAGAGTTTCTGCTGAGAAATCAGCTGTTAACCTTATGGGAGTTCCTTTTTGTTATTTGTCATTTTTCCCTTGCTGCTTTCAGTAATTTTTCTTTGTCTTTAATTGCTGTCAATTTGACTACTATGTGTCTCGGCATGTTTCTCCTTGGGTTTATCTTGCCTGGGATTCTGCGCTTCCTGGACTTGGGTGGCTATTTCCTTTCCCATGTTAAGGAAGTTTTCTACTATATCTCTTCACATATTTTCTTTGGTCCTTTCTCTCTCTCTCTTCTCCTTCTGGGACCCCTATAATGTGAATGTTGTTGCATTTAATGTTGTCCCAGAGGTCTCTTAGGCTGTCTTCATTGCTTTTCATTCTTTTTTTCTTTATTCTGTTCTGTAGCAGTGAATTCCATGATTCTGTCTTCCAGGTCACTTATCCATTCTTCTACCTCAGTTATTCTGCTGCTGATTGCTTCTCGTGTATTTTTCACTTCAGTTATTGTATTGTTCATCTCTGTTTGTTTGTTCTTTAATTCTTCTAGGTGTTTGTTCTTTAATTCTTCTAGATCTTTGTTAAACATTTCTTTCATCTTCTCGATCTTTGCCTCCATTGTTTTTCCAAGGTCCTGGATCATCTTCACTATCATTATTCTGAATTCTTTTTCTAGAAGGTTGCCCATCTCCACTTCATTTAGTTGTCTTTCTGGGGTTTTGTCTTGTTCCTTCATCTGGTACTTAGCCCTCTGCCTTTTTATCTTGCCTATCTCTCTGTGAATACGGGTTTTTTTCCCCACAGGCTGCAGGATTGTAGTTCTTGCTTCTGATGTCCTTCCTCCGGTGGATGAGTCTATCTAAGAGCCTTTTGCAAGTTTCCTGATGGGAGGGACTGGTGGGTAGAGGTGGGTGTTTCTCTGTTGGGCAGAGCTCAGTAAAACTTTAATCCGCTTGTCTGATGATAGGTGGGGCTGGATTCCATCCCTGTTTGTTGTTTGGCCTGAGGCAACCCAACACTGGAGCCTACCTGGCTCTTTGGTGGAGCTAATGGCAGACTGTGGGAGGACTTACGCCAAGGAGTACTTCCCAGAACTTCTGCTGCCAGTGTCCTTGTCCCCACAGTGAGCCACAGCCATCCCTGCCGCCTCTGCAGGAGACCCTCCACCACTAGCAGGTGGGTCTGGTTCAGTCTCCTATGGGGTCACTGCTCCTTCCCCTGGGTCCTGATACACACACTGCTTTGTGTGTGCCCTCCAAGAGTGGAGTCTCTGTTTCCCCCAGTCCTGTCGGAAGTCCTACAATCAAATCCCGTTAGCCTTCAAAGTCTGATTCTCTAGGAATTCCTCCTCCCATTGCTGGACCCCCAAATTGGGAAGCCTGCTGTGGGGCTCAGAACCTTCACTCCAGTGGGTGGACTTCCGTGGTCTAAGTGTTCTTCAGTTAGTGAGTCACCCACCCAGCAGTTATGGGATTTGCTTTTATCGTGATTGCGCCCCTCCTACCATCTCACTGTGGCTTCTCCTTTGTCTTTGGATGTGGGGTATCTTTATGGTGAGTTCCAGCGTCTTCCTGTCGATGATTGTTCGGCAGTTAGTTGTGATTCCGGTGCTCTTGCCAGAGGGAGTGAGCGCACGTCCTCCTACTCTGCCATCTTGAACCAATCCCAGCGCACGTCCTCCTACTCTGCCATCTTGAACCAATCCCAGCGCACATCCTCCTACTCTGCCATCTTGAACCAATCCCAGCGCACGTCCTCCTACTCTGCCATCTTGAACCAATCCCAGCGCACGTCCTCCTACTCTGCCATCTTGAACCAATCCCAGCGCACGTCCTCCTACTCTGCCATCTTGAACCAATCCCAGCGCACGTCCTCCTACTCTGCCATCTTGAACCAATCCCAGCGCACGTCCTCCTACTCTGCCATCTTGAACCAATCCCAGCGCACGTCCTCCTACTCTGCCATCTTGAACCAATCTCCTGGCTGGCCTTTTAGAGCTGCTGTCAGCTCAGCTGGAGCTATTGACGGGAACACATCCACAGGGTCTCTCCAAAGAGCTTGGGCTTCTCCCAGCATGGTGGCTGGGTTCCCAGAGGGTGCTCCGAAGAATGTGCATGCTGAGCAACCCAGGCAGAAACCCCAGAATCACCTCTGCCTCATTCTAGTGGTCAAGCAATGCTCAGATTCCAGGGGACCAGGATAATGGGAGAGGCAGGACCACACTGCGGAAGAGCATGTGAGATGGAAGGTATGGCTGAGGCCATCTTTACAAAATGCAATCTGCTTCCCATCACCTACCCACAGGCTAAAACTTCAGCATACAAACAAAGCCACAAGGTTCTTTAGGAACCAAGGGGGGAAAAATCAAATAGGTCCCACCCAAAGTGAAAATAGGTTTGTTGAGTCCTAATGGGGAAAAAAAATGTAGAGACTTAACACTCTGATTTCAAAGATGTTGGGAAGAAAAATGCCAAGAAGAAATTAGGTGCTGCTTTTCAGCCTCTGAAATACTACCATCTTGGCTTCTTTCAGAAATCTGAAGCTGAGACAGCATGCTAATTTTCATTCTTTACATGTGCTTGATGTGCTGCACTCACATGAGTGGCCTCATTTCATGTTGCCATTGCCCTTGCACAGATGTGGAAACTGAGGCTCCGCGAGGTCCCTGCTTTCCCATGTTGTTGGCAGAGTTAGGACTGGCATTGCTCCACTCTGGGCAGGGCCATGATTGTGGAGATCCCTCATGCCTCTCCCATCACTTCCTCCTCCCTCAGAAATATTATGCAGGCTCTTTCATGCCTCCCTGCCTCGGGTCACGCTCTTCCTGCTCTTGGAAGCCGTCCCTCCACCACACACTTTCTTCCTCTCCTGGCTGGAGCCCAGCCTTCAGGACACAGCCTGGGCCTCCTGACCTCACCCTCTCCCCTGGAGTGGCCCTGAGTGGCTATGTCCTCTTTGTGGCCCTTTCCACATTATAGCATTACATGCTTCTCCCTCCTTTATTCTATAAACCCTTTGGGGTTTGTATCCCCTGCCATAAATGTGAATTATTATCAAATGTTAACTCATCCTTCAAAAATCTTTTCTGTCACCTCACCTCTTATATAAGACCTGTAATTTCAGTATTCTAGCAGGATTTGAGTCAATGCCACTCTCAGAATGCAGCTCTTCAAGAAAAATAGATGACCCATAAACCAGCACTAAAATTTTGCCATGGGCTTGATATATGAATTCAAAAGTAAAAATTATTTTGTGTTAATTAAAAACCTTTCTGCAAATCTTGGGAGGAGGGGAGAGATGGAACTGATCAGCTGTTTGATTTAATCCAGATCTGTTTCCAGCATTAATGTGGGGAAGTCACAATCATAAATAGTTACCAAAAATAATTTTAACTATCATATGCACTGGGTAGATACATATTTTAAATCAAAGAAAAAATTACACCCTGTTTTAGTCACTCTTTTTGAATCTGCACCCACCTTCCTTGGTGGGAGCTTGTTCAAATGTAGTGTCTGGATGAAGGTCGATGATGAAAATGTCAGGCCCTGGGGTAGGTACCAACCCATAAGGTAGAAAAAATTGTCACTCCAGCCAGTTTGCTCTTCATTCTAAATGCAGCATTTTCTCTGACATTGTGTGTCCATCCAGTCTTTCCCCAAGTGAGAGCAAAACTGCCACAGAGAAACGAATTTGAAAACAAAACCTGGGGACTTCCCTGGTGGCACAGTGGTTAAGAATCTGCCTGCCAGTTCAGGGGACACAGGTTCGATCCCTGGTCCGGGAAGATCCCACATGCCGCGGAGCAACTAAGCACTACAACTACTGAGCCTGCGCTCTAGGGCCCGTGTGCCACAACTACGGAGCCCACGTGCTGCAACTACTGAAGCCCATATTCCTAGAGCCTGTGCGCCACAAAAAGAGAAGCCACCGCAATAAGAAGCCCGGGCACCACGGCGAAGGGTATCACCCAATCGCACACAGCAAATGAAGACCCAACCCAGCCAAAATAAAATAAGATAAAATAAAATCCTGACTGGATTAAACAAAATTCAACAGGTGTATGTATGTATGTATGTATGTATGTATGTATTATTTTTGGCTGCATGGGGTCTTAGTTGTGGCACGTGGGATCTTCATTGTGGTATGCAGGATCTTTCGTTGCAGCACGTGGGCTCTTCGTTGCAGCACACGGGCTTCTCTCTAGTTGTGGCATGCGGGTTTTCTCTCTCTAGTTGAGGTACACTGGCTCAGTTGCCCTGCAGCATGTGAGATCTTAGTTCCCTGACCAGGGATTATACCCGCGTCCCCTACATTGGAAGGCTTTACCACTTGACCACTAGGGAAGTCCCACAATAAGTTTATTTTTAATGCGCAGTGAAATATACACAAATGCTTCACCAACTGTGTGTGATCCTTGTGTGCTGACCTTGAGAATGAACCTTCTGTGGTTCTTTCTCATTGTTAGTATCGTGCTTCCTAAGCACACATACAAACAGGGTTCTCTTTTTATTGCAGAGCCCCTCTGAGCATGTTAAAGCCATGGTTTCACCTAATTAAAACACTGTCTGAGTTTTCATTGGGGAGGAGGAGGCTACATTGCCCAGACTTACTTAACCACAAGGCCCCTCTCTTTGCCTTGCCCTCACAAAACTCTTTCCTGAATGATGCTCCAGTCCTGTCTGTGACTTCACAGGA
This sequence comes from Mesoplodon bidens, assembly GCF_964165515.1. Lineage (NCBI taxonomy): Eukaryota > Metazoa > Chordata > Mammalia > Artiodactyla > Ziphiidae > Mesoplodon > Mesoplodon bidens. The sequence goes on along the minus strand of NC_138162.1, from coordinate 41,044,689 downwards.
GTGGCTTGTATCTCAGACAAAATGGACACAAGCCCAGCACAGCAACTGTGCTCAGTGAATAGAGCTATGGAGGCAAATGCACTTGGGTTTGAATTCATTTCTCAATTATGCAACTTACTTGCTGAATGATTTGGGGCGATTTTAAAAATCTCTCTGAGGCTTGGTTTTCTCATTGATAGAAGAGACAGTGATAATGTGAATCTCATAGTTGTGGTTATTCATAAGATAATACGTGTAAAATGCCTTGCATAGCATCCTGGATACAGTTCACTGAGTGACTACAAGGGTACTGTTTAAATTAGATATATTGGTAAATTAGACCAAAAAATCAGATTGGAAATTAGATTAGGTTGTTTTATATGAAACTTTGCTCCTTTTAGCTAAAGTTTTTCTCTTGCTTTTTGTTTTTTTGAGTTTATTTTTGTGTATGGTGTTAGGGAGTGTTCTAATTTCATTCTTCTACATGTAGCTCTCCAATTTACCCAGCACCACTTATTGAAGAGACTGTCTTTTCCCCATTGTATATCCTTGCCTCCTTTGTCATAGATTAGTTAACCATAGGTGTGTGGGTTTTTCTCTGGGCATTCTATCCTGATCCATTGATCGATTTATATTTCTGTTTTTGTGCCAATACCATACTGTCTTGATTACTGTAGCTTTGTAGTATAATCTGAAGCCAGGGAGTCTGATTCCTCCAGCTCCGTCTTTTTCCCTCAAGACTGCTTTGGCTATTCATGGTATTTTGTGTTTCCATACAAATTTTAAGATTTTTTGTTCTAGTTCTGTAAAAAATGCCATTGGTAATTTGATAGGGATTGCATTGAATCTGTAGATGGCTTTGGGTAGTATAGTCATTTTCACAATATTGATTCTTCCAATCCAAGAACATGGTATATCTCTCCATCTGTGGTATCATCTTTTTTTTTTTTTTTTTTTTTTTTTTGCGGTACGCGGGCCTCTCACTGTTATGGCCTCTCCTGTTGCAGAGCAGAGGCTCCAAACGTGCAGGCTCAGCAGCCATGGTTCACGGGCCCAGCTGCTCCACGGCATGTGGGATCTTCCCAGACCGGGGCATGAACCCGTGTCCCCTGCATCAGCAGGCAGACTCTCAACCACTGCGCCACCAGGGAAGCCCTGTGGTATCATCTTTAATTTCTTTCATCAGTGTCTTATAGTTTTCTGCATACAGGTCTTTTGTCTCCCTAGGTAGGTTTATTCTTATGTATTTTATTCTTTTTGTTGCAATGGTAAACGGGAGTGTTTCCTTAATTTCTCTTTCAGATTTTTCATCATTAGTGTATAGGAATGCAAGAGATTTCTGTGCATTAATTTTGTATCCTGCAACTTTACCAAATTCATTGATTAGCTCTAGTATTTTTCTCATGGCATCTTTAGGATTCTCTATGTATAGTATCATGTCATCTGCAAACAGTGACAGTTTTACTTCTTCTTTTCCAATTTGTATTCCTTTTATTTCTTTTTCTTCCCTGACTGCCATGGCTAGGACTTCCAAAACAATGTTGAATAATAGTAGTGAGAGTGGACATCCTTGTCTTGTTCCTGATCTTAGAGGAAATGCTTTCAGTTTTTCACCATTGAGAATGATGTTTGCTGTGGGTTTGTCGTACATGGCCTTTATTATGTTGAAGTAGGTTCCCTCTATGCACACTTTCTGGAGAGTTTTTTTTTTTTTTTTGCAGTACGTGGGCCTCTCACTGTTGTGGCCTCTCCCGTTGCGGAGCACAGGCTCCGGACGCGCAGGCTCAGCAGCCATGGCTCACGGCCCAGCCGCTCCGCGGCATGTGGGATCTTCCTGGACCGGGGCACGAACCCGTGTCCCCTGCATCGGCAGACGGACTCTCAACCACTGCGCCACCAGGGAAGCCCCTGGAGAGTTTTTATCATAAATGGGTGCTGAATTTTGTCAAAAGCTTTTACTGCATCTATTGAGATGATCATATGATTTTTATTCTTCAATCTGTTAATATGGTGTATCACATTGATTGATTTGCATACATTGAAGAATCCTTGCATCCCTGGGATAAATCCCACTCGATCATGGTGTATGAGCCTTTTGATGTGTTGTTGGATTCTGTTTGCTAGTATTCTGTTGAGGATTTTTGCATCTATATTCATCAGTGATATTGGTCTGTAGTTTTCTTTTTTTGTACTATCTTTGTCTGGTTTTGGTATCAGGGTGATGGTGGCCTCATAGAATGAGTTTGGGAGTTGTCCTTCCTCTGCAATTTTTTGGAAGAGTTTGAGAATGCTGGGTGTTAGCTTTTCTCTAAATGTTTGATAGAATTCGCCTGTGAAGCCATCTGGTCCTGGACTCTTGTTTGTTGGAAGATTTTTAATCACAGTTTCAATTTCATTACTTGTGATTGGTCTGTTCATATTTTCTATTTCTTCCTGGTTCAGTCTTGGAATGGTATACCTTTCTAAGAATTTGTCTATTTCTTCCCGGTTGTCCATTTTATTGCATGAGTTGCTTGTAGTAGTCTCTTAGGATGCTTTGTATTTCTGCGGTGTCTGTTGTAACTTCGCCTTATTCATTTCTAATTTTATTGATTTGAGTCCTTTCCCTCTTTTTCTTGATTTGTCTAGCTAATGGTTTATGAATTTTGTTTATCTTCTCAAAGAACCAGCTTTTGGTTTTATTGATCTTTGCTATTGTTTTCTTTGTTTCTATTTCATTTATTTCTGCTCTTTATGATTTCTTTCCTTCTACTAACTTTGGGTTTTGTTTGTTCTTCTTTCTCTAGTTCCTGTAGGTGTAATGTTAGATTGTTTATTTGAGATGTTTGTTGTTTCTTGAGGTAGGGTTGTATTGCTATCAACTTCCCTCTTAGAACTGCTTTTGCTGCATCCCATAGGTTTTAGATCTTCGTGTTTTCATTGTCATTTATCTCTAGGTATTTTTTGATTTCCTTTTTGATTTCTTCAGTGATCTCTTGGTTATTTAGTAACGTATTGTTTAGCCTCCATGTGTTTGTGTTTTTTAGTTTTTTTTCCCTGTGATTGATTTCTAATCTCATAGCATTGTGATCAGAAAAGATGCTGGATATGATTTCAATTTTCTTAAATTAACTGAGGCTTGATTTGTGACCTAAGATGTGATCTATCCTGGAGAATGTTCTGTGTGCACTTGAGAAGAAAGTGTAATCTGCTGTTTTTGGATGGAATGTCCTATTAATATCAATTAAATCTAGCTGGTCTACTGTGTCATTTAAAACTTGTGTTTTCTTATTACTTTTCTGTTTTTTTGATCTGTCCATTGGTGTTAAGTGAGGTGTTAAAGTCCCCCAGTATTATTGTGTTACTGTCTCTTTCCTCTTCTATAGCTGTTAGCAGTTGCCTTATGTATTGAGGTGCTCCTATGTTGGGTGCATAATATTTATAATTGTTATATCTTCTTCTTGGATTGATCACATGATCATTAATTATGGAGTGTCCTTCCTTGTCTCTTGTAACATTCTGTATTTTAAAGTGTATTTTATCTGATATGAGTGTTGCTACCGCAGCTTTCTTTTGATTTCCATTTGCATGGAATATCTTTTTCCATCCCCTCACTTTCAGTCTGTATGTGTCCCTAGGTCTGAAGTGGGTCTCTTGTAGAGAGCATATAGATGGGTCTTGTTTTTGTATCCATTCAGCAAGCCTGTGTGTTTTGGTTGGAGCATTTAATCCATGCACATTTAAGGTAATTATTGATAAGTATGTTGCTATTACCATTTTCTTAATTGTTATGGGTTTGTTTTTGCAGGTCCTTTTCTTTTGTGTTTCCCACTTAGAGAAGTTCCTTTAGCATTTGTAGTAGAGCTGGTTTGGTGGTGCTGAATTCTCTTAGCTTTTGCTTGTCTGTAAAGCTTTTGATTTCTCTGTTGAATCTGAATGAGATCCTTTCCGGGTAGAGTAATCTTGGTTGTAGGTTCTTCCCTTTCATCACTTTAAGTATATCTTGCCACTCCCTTCTCGCCTGTAGAGTTTCTGCTGAGAAATCAGCTGTTAAACTTATGGGAGTTCCCTTGTTTGTTTTTTGTCATTTTTTCCCTTGCTGCTTTCAATAATTTTTCTTTGTCTTTAGTTTTTGCCAGTTTGATTGCTATGTGTCTCGGCATGTTTCTCCTTGGGTTTATCTTGCCTGGGACTCTCTGTGCTTCCTGGACTTGCGTGGCTATTTCCTTTCCCATGTTAAGGAATTTTTCGACTATAATCTCTTGAAATATTTTCATGGGTCCTTTCTCTCTCTCTTCTCCTTCTGGGACCCCTATAATGCTAATGTTGTTGCGTTTAATATTGTCCCAGAGGTCCCTTAGGCTGTCTTCATTTCTTTTCATACTTTTTTCTTTATTCTGTTCCATGACACTGAATTCCACCGTTCTGTCCTCCAGGTCACTTATCCGTTCTTCTGCCTCAGTTATTCTGCTATTGATTCCTTCTAGTGTATTTTTCATTTCAGTTATTGTATTGTTCATCTCTGTTTGTTTGTTCTTTAATTCTTCTAGATTTTTGTTAAACATTTCTTGCATCTTCTCGATCTTTGCCTCCATTGTTTTTCCGAGGTCCTGGATCTTCTTCACTATCATTATTCTGAATTCTTTTTCTGGAAGATTGCCTATCTCCACTTCATTTAGTTGTTTTTCTGGGGTTTTATCTTGTTCCTTCATCTGGTACATAGCCCTCTGCCTTTTCACCTTGTCTATCTTTCTGTGAATGTGGTTTTTATTCCACAGGTTGCAGGATTGTAGTTTTTCTTGCTTCTGCTGTCTGCCCTTTAAGTTTTTCTCTTTTTAATAAAATTTGTGATTATGTAAAAAACACATTTTTTTAAGTAGGTAATTCTTTAATGCAGGGAAGGGTCTCCTTCTTTTTATACTCATCTGACCAGTAGAGGTTTATAAATGTTTATTACATTGAAGTGAAAATTTTCATTTTAAAATGAGTGTGGCTGTCTGTACCTAGTGCAGCAAACTGTCAGTTATTAAATGACGGAATGTTAGTAGAGTTTTTTAAAATGACACACAGTTAATTCTCATTGTGGTATGTTCTATAAATTCACCACAAACAGCTGAATTAATGGATACTGAACCATTGGTTCTGGAGGACATACAAGGTTAGGTACCAGTGAGCCTCTGGTCACATTTTTATCAACAGATCAATGCAAAGCCTTGTTTGGTGTGTGTTTCTGTTTAAAGGCACCTTATTTAATATATATTGTTGATTCACTAACATTGAACTCACAGCCAACACCGCTTATCTAGCACACGTTTTCTCTGTAAGGTGCACCATAGCGTCTGTGCTTCTGGACAGCACTTCAATGCCATGCTTAGGGGCCATTTTAAATAGCGAAATCACAAACAAAAAGCACAAAATGCAATTTAAAAAAAAACCCCAAAACAAAAGACAAAACAAAAACCACGGCACTAAACAGACTGTAATGTGGACACTGTTCACAGTGTGAGAGCTGAAAAAGGAAGGCAGAGTGTGGCCTTGACCGAGCTCAGCTGGGAACATGCACATCTGGCTATTCAAATCCACAAATGACCACAAAAGTACTGTGAGTATTGATTTTTTCAGTTAAAAATCAATTTTACGGAGTAAGTGAATTCACAAATATGGATCCCACAAGAAATGAGGATAGCCTATACTCTGTTTCGTCAAGTTTAAATGATAATATACAGTGAGTTTTTGTTTTCTAGTGAGGAAGGTACATTCCCCATCCACAGAACCGTCACCACAGCCTGTGTGGACATCATTCACTGAGGAGCCTCGAGTGTTTGTCACGGGATGGGGGCTGGAGCAACAAGCAGTCCCCCAAGTGGGCAGCAGTGGTGGCCTGGCTTCTCTGTGTGTGCTTACTCTCCTCCTGCCCAGAGCTCACCCTGGAAGCTGGATCAGGATGTTGCTCTGGGAGCCCACAATTTAAAAGCCCTTGCCACAAAAATCCCAAACAAATTGTCTTTTCAATTGGGGGGGCTTTGGAGAAGAGGACTTTCCCCCAATGTGGCCAAATCCAGGGTGGAATGTGGGCGCAAGGGAGACGGGGGCCAGGCGCCCAGGCAGGGAAGGATGACAGCAACAGTTAACCAACAGCCCCACTGGAATTAGGCCTCGCAAAGCAAATCACTGTGTTAGCGAAGAATGTCTTCTCCGAGGAGTCTGTCCTCAGCCTGCTGGTCACCTGAGGAGGTGGCCCTGTGGAAATGCCCGACGAGCGTCACTGAGTCACACCAAGCCCCTCCCCGTGGGCCTTGCATGTGGCTCAGCTGGGACTCCATCCTCGTCCCAGGCACTGAGTGCAGCCAGCTTCAGGGACCAGGAGTCCTGAGCAGCTGCTCTCCTTCGGGGTGGGGCAGTGAGAAAAAGGGGGACGGGAGGCTGTGTTGGAAGGCTGGAGCCAGCCTCCAGATTTAGCAGCAGTTTTACATACTTTAACAGAGTATCGCCCTGCTGTGTGTGTGTTTTGTGTTGCTTTTCCTTTTAGGGCTCTCTTCCCCCAGGCAGTCCTGAGAGGTGACATTTTTGGGGTAATACTGCAGCACTTTGAGATTTGAGCAACCGTGAGCTAATGACAATAACTCCAGTTTTGGGGCCTTCCCTGGTGGCGCAGTGGTTAAGAATCTGCCTGCCAATGCAGGGGACACGGGTTCGAGCCCTGGTCCGGGAAGATCCCACAGCCACAGAGCAACTAAGCCTGTGCGCCACAACTACTGAGCCTGCGCTGTAGAGCCTGTGAGCCACAACTACTGAGCCCACGTGCCACAACTACTGAAGCCCACATGCCTAGAGCCCGTGCTCCGCAGCAAGAGAAGCCACCACAGTGAGAAGCATGTGCACCGCAAAGAAGAGTAGCCCCTGCTCACCACAACTAGAGAAAGCCCACACGCAGCAAAGATGACCCAACGTAGCCAAAAAATAAATTAAAGAAAAACAAAAAATCCTCCAGTTTTGGAAGAAAATAGCTCACAGTTACTGAAGATTTACTATTGCCAGGAACTGTTCTAACCACTTGACCCATCTTAGCTCATTTATTCCTGCTCCCTCCATCCCAACAACCCTCCCAGGTAGGCACTATATTGTACCCACTTTACAGGTAAGGAAAGTGAGGCAGAGTGGTTAAGTAGGTTAAGTAAGCCCACACGTACGCAGCTACTAGGCATTCAAATACAGGCAGTCTGAGCCCCTCACGGCTCCATGGTTCTATGGAATTACAGTGAGGCGGCTTCAGGTTAGCACCTCTGGTTTTTAGGATTATAGATTCGGAATTCAGGAGCAGGACATCAGCATTGTGCATGGGCTCCTGGCGGGGCTCTGCACCAAGGGCCTTGGGGATAGAAGATGCACCCAACAGCCCTCGGTCCTGAAGGGATTACGGTCTTGGGAGGGGTGGAAATGGGCAAGAAACAGGAAACAGCAGGTGCCACAGAGGGGTATGAGGTTCCCTGTGGACTCAGGGGTGCAGCACTGATTGCAGCAAGGGAGTGGGGAGGCAGATTGTTCAAGAATTGACAATAAATAAGGAAAAGTGTCTTTAAAGAGACAGCATTGAGATAAGTCTAAGGTGTTTTCCAAAATTGTTCTACACCCTCGTCCGACCCTCTGCAGCCAAGGTTATCCAGAACATTAGCATGCTGCCGTGGGGCACTAGAATCACATCCTCTCCTGCACGGGGGCCTTTCCCACCTGCCGGCCCCTCCTCTCCCACCAGCACCCCTCATGAGGGGACCCTGAAGTGTGACTGGGGGATCAATGATTTGGTGAGGGGATGGGTTCCAGATGTTTCACTGCAAACCTGGGCAACATGGTCAGCTTAGATCTGTGCACACACTACTGGCCTCGACACATAGGATGTTCAGAACCATGCCTGAACCCAGCCCTTAGGGTTGGGGGGCCTGATGCTCTCACTTCCCATAATTAAAAGCATCAAAGGTCAACGTGAAGGGTTTTCCTGGTGGCACAGTGGTTAAGAATCCGCCTGCCAGTGCAGGGGACACGGGTTCGAGCCCTGGTCCGGGAAGATCCCACATGCCGCGGAGCAACTAAGCCTGTGGGCCACAACTACTGAGCCTGTGCTCTAGAGCCCGCAAGCCACAACTGCTGAGCCCGGGTGCCTAGAGCCCGCGCTCCGCAACGGGAGAAGCCACTGCAATGAGAAGCCTGCACACCTCAATGAAGAGTAGCCCCCGCTCGCCGCAACTAGAGAAAGCCTGCGCAAAGCAACGAAGACCCAACGCAGCCATAAACAAATAATTTTTTTTTAAGTTTAGCTTAAAAAAAAAAAAAGAATGTCCAAAACTTAAAAAAAAAAAAAAAAAAGGTCAGCATGGAACATTTGGCAGTGAAAACACATTCGGGATAGTCTTTGAGTTTAGGCTTTCATTCAGCAAGCTTTTGGCTCTTTGCTTTTGTTTTTTAAAGCAGTGTGATTCAAACCACTGAGTTTGCTTTGCGTCTGCCTTTACAGCCCCCGAGACAAGTGACTGTGACTGCAAGATATGTGCAAGGTCCAGCTCCTGGAAGCATGGGTTGCTGTGGGTTGGGGGTCCTGGGCTGGCCTGGGGCCCCTTGAGAGCACTCAGTGGGGACATGGTACTGTCTTTGAGAGGAGAGGGGATACAAGCACCACTTCACTGGCCTCTGTAAAGCAGTAACTAACTTTGTTTTGTATTCAGGCTGTTCTTCCTCTTTCCTCCATAAGCCCCATCTCTGTGCCCACCTCCCACCCCCCACCCCCCACCAGAGAGAAAGCCCAGTTCTTCACTCCCCAAAGAAATCAGGAAATGGTTGTAATAAAGTCATAACAGATCCCGTGACTCTTTAAGGTTGTGAGTTTATGGGCAATAGTTGCTAGTGTTACGATGTGATTTATTCTTCAGCTTCTCTGCTATCCTGCTGCAGGGGGAAAGATGGTATTAATAAGTTGTCATGCAAAAAAATTGACACTGCCATAAAAATAATCCTTCATTATGTATTTTTTCTTCACTGGCCTCCCGCTGCCAAAGTAAATGAGTAACGTTTTAAAGTATCGATTCTTTAACATCAAAATATTAACCTTAATTTTATTTTTCTATCTCCCTTTTGTCTTCATGTGAGGAGAATAAAGCTAGCTAGAAATAACTGTGATAATTCTCCACATAGCAGTTCCCCAGAAGGTGCCAAGAAATATACATATCCTGTGATGAGTGGATGGACGCTGGGCACTAGGGTGTTAGGGAGGAGGTGAAGGTGCCACCATTGACACAGGAAGCATCCTTCCATTGTGTTTCGCTTACTTTCAGGGTAGCCTACTTGCTTCTCAAGATTTCAGCTGCTTACATAGTCACACTTTACTATTTTGTGTCAAGCTCTGTTATTATATTCTTTTACATGTGGATAGGAGACTCTGGTTGCTTGCTGTCGAATTTAGGATACTTTCCTCTGCAAGAAATAAAAAACCCAAATCAAACTGGTTTTAGTGGTAAAGGGAATTTTATTGGCTTATGTTGCTGAAAAATCTAAAGGCAGATAACTTCAGGCTAAGGTTGATCCAGCCACTCCACAGTGTTACTGCAGTGTTACTGGTTTCTTTCCTTTTACCAGCTTTGCCTCTGCTTTAGATCAAGAGTGGTCACAAGGGCTTCCCTGGTGGCACAGTGGTTGAGAGTCGGCCTGCTGATGCAGAGGACACAGGTTTGTGCCCTGGTCTGGGAAGATCCCACGTGCCGCGGAGCGGCTGGGCCCGTGAGCCATGGCCTCTGAGCCTGCGCGTCCGGAGCCTGTGCTCCGCAGCAGGAGAGGCCACGGCAGTGAGAGGCCCATGTACCACCAAAAAAAAAAAAAAGAGTGGTCACAAGATGACTGGCAGCAGATTTTGGGGGTCAAAGTGTCTCAGAAAAAATCTTTGTCTCACATTCTCCAAAAGGTCTTACTTAGGTCATGTGACTTATCAGTCCCTGAAGTGTGAACAAAATATACACAGGCAGACTCAGAGACATCGCAGGTTCAGTTCCCGACCACGGCAATGCAGCAAATATTACAATAAAATGAGTCACAGGCATTTTTTGGTTTCCCAATGCATATAAAAGTTATGTTTATACTATACTGTAGTCTGTTAGGTGTGCAATAGCATTTTATCTAAAACAAAACAATGTAGACACCTTAGTTAAAAAAATAATTTATTGCCAAAAAGTGCTAACAGTCATCTGAGCCTTCAGCGAGTTGTAATCTTTTTTCAGGGATAACATCAAAGGTCGCTGATCACAGATGACTATAACAAATATAACAATAATCAAAAAGTGTGAAGTATTGCAAGAATTGCCAAAATGTGACACAGACACAAAGTGAGCAAATGCTGTTGGAAAAATGGAGCCAACAGACTTGCTCAATACTGGGTTGCCAGAAACCTTCAAATTGTAAAAATATCTGTGAAGCACAATAAAGTGAAGCACAATAAAATGAGGTATACCTGTGTTGTTTGTTGTTGTTTTGTGTTTCAATTGACAAATATTGGTGCTAGAAATATGTCATTGAAGGCAGGGCCCTATATATTTTTCTGTTGGTCCTGACCCCTTGCTTTCCTAGACATACAGGATAAGAACAAGGAAATGAGGTCAGACAGGAGGGAGCTCCTTCCTGTGGCCCCTGAATCTGAAATGGGGGAGAAGGAGGAGAGCAGAGAAACGGGGGCATATTACCAATGAATAAAATTTAATTCAAGAAAATAAATTTTTGTTCTTTGCAACAATGTTCATAAAGAGACAGGCTTAATGGAACTGAAATATAGAAGAAATTTCTCTGGTGAATTTGTTAATTTCCCACAATTTGGACTTTCCTATTTGTAATCCTGTTGTCCTCCCCCGGCCGCCTCCCCACCCCACCACCGGCATGGAGCCACATCCTTGCCCAAACCTGGGTTTTAGTGAACAATAAAGAATGTATAAATGACCTGGGACCTCTTCTGCCTTCTCTCTTCAGTGGGCAGTTTGCAGTCGTGAAGAAATGCCGTGAGAAAAGCACCGGTCTACAGTATGCCGCCAAATTCATCAAGAAAAGGAGGACCAAATCCAGCCGGCGGGGCGTGAGCCGTGAGGATATCGAGAGGGAGGTCAGCATCCTGAAAGAGATCCAGCATCCCAACGTCATCACCCTGCACGAGGTTTATGAGAACAAGACGGACGTCATCCTGATCCTGGAACTGTGAGTGCTGTGGCTGGGCGGGGAGGAGGGTGGGCTGCAGGCGCCCCGGCAGCTGGACAGCGCAGTGACCAGCCCCGGAGCCTCGTCAGGGATTGACTTGGCTTTGCCAAGTTCGAGAACTGCAGTGGGTGGTGCGCTGTGAGGCTGGCTGCAGTTATCTGGAGTAATTCTGCAGCAGCTTCCATTGATATGGTCCCACTTGATTTGCAAGCGGGTCCCCAGTGGGGTTCTTCCTCGTTTGTCATGAGGTCGTCTGAGTTTTGAGTTTCTTGTTAAGCTTTAGGCTTATGTTCTTCCCTCCTGTCATGCTGTTCCTCTGCCTTCCCTCTGTTTTCCTACTTCTCTTTTTCCTCTTTCTTTCTGTATTCTCTTCCCTCTGTCTTACCACACCGTATTTTTAACTGTTGGACCTGTCAACACTCATATGAAAGGGTAAAATTGAACCAGAATCACTCAGGGGTGATTATAGGACTTGTTTTTAAAGCGTTTTGCTGATTTTCTCAGGCACACCCTGCCCATCGGATGTTATTGTGGGAAACTGTAGCGTGATGTTCTGTGACTCTGTCCCCCTGTCCCTGGCCCTCTGCCTGAGGGCGCCCCACTCCTTTTGAGTCCAGCAACATGGGCTGGCAGGAGAGGAGAGGAAGTCATCAAGAACGCGCAACTGGGAGTGTCTCTGGGCTGTTTGGATGGAGGACACACATTAGTACCCTGAGGGCAGAGGGAGGGATGCATGGAGCAATCCTGGGTGGTTCTTAGTGAACCACCCATTTCCTGGAGCCTCGAATTAAGATGTGTCCTTCTGCCAGCCCAGCAGCTCCCCCTTATGTGCAGATCTCTTAGGGCTAAGAGGTGATTTTTGAGACCAGGGGAGATGGAAGTGAAGGGAGGTATACAGAGGGAGCCCAGCCTTGGGGGCCCCGCACTATGGGGACCTGCGCTTTACAGTCACAAGGGCCTGGGATGCCCATTGCCTCTTGCCTCACCGTTGGGATCTGGGCACATACCTTTATGCGTCTGAGCAACAACTTTCTTCACTTTAAATTGGGGTCAATAATACCTACCCCAAAGGGTTTTGAGGAGATAAATGAGATGAGAACATAAACATGTCTGGCTCATGGATGTGTCTAATACATGTTTCTGGGAAGTTCTCAACCTCTGCACTAGTGACATATTGGGCTGCATAATCCTTTGTTCAGGGGGCCATCCTGTGTGTTGTAGGATATTTAGCAACATCTCTGGCTTCTACCCACCAGATAGCATCCTCTTCCCTAGCTGTCACAACTAAAAATGCCTCCAGACACTTCCACATGTCCCCTGGGGGGCAGATTCTTTTCTCCCCCTACCTGCCTCCCCATCCCCCCACCCCCTCCTTGAGAACCACTGCTTTAAAGGAAGAGCAGGGTTTTAAGGGCACAGAGGATTAAGGGGCCTGCTCAGGGTTCAGCAGAGAAAAGACAGGAATCAGAGTGTAATCCTTGCTATGGCTTTATATGGTGACTTGGAAACCAGACAGAACCAAGATCAAAATCCAGGGCAAATCCTTTACCATCTATCTCTAAGCCTAAATTTCCTCCCTTAAGGCTGTTGTCAGAGACCATGAATGCAAAGTTCCTGGGAAAGAAATTATGTAGATCACAACTGTTTTGCGTTTTCAGAGAATTACCAGGTCATGCGTAGTAAGTCAAGAATATAATTTGCTCCCTTTGTATATCAGAATGTACAAATGATGCCGGGGAGTTACTGCCACCTGCGTGTGTATATTCTGGATTCAGCTTCTGTTGACTGACTCCCAGTTCATAGGTATTTTCCACTAGGTGCATTTATCCTGTGCATAAAATGGATAACACACAGGTTTTTTTTACAACTTGATTTAAATTTTTTAAAATTATTATATAGTAAATTTGATGTTGAGGGAGGGTTGTGTAATTCTATGAAAGTTGACACATGTATAGATTTGTGTAACCACCACCCAAATCAGGATTCAGAATAGTCCCATTGCCCCAAAAACTCCCTTGTACTCTCCCCTTCTAGTCACACCAACCTTCTTCCCTCTACCCTCTGGCAATCACTGAGCCATTCTCTATCACTGTAGTTTTGTCTTTTCAAAAATTATATAAGTAGGATTATAAAGTATTCAATCTTTTGAGACTGACTTCTTTCACTCAACATAATGCTTTTGAGATTTGTGCATGAGTCGTTTGCTCCTTTTTATTGCTGAATAGTATTCCATTGTGTGGTATTTGTTTATCTATTCACCCATTGAAGGACATTTGGGTTGTTTCTAATATTTGGTGATCATGCATACAGCTACCATAAACAGTCACATACAGACTTGTGTGTGAACATAAGTTTTCATTTCTTTGGGGTAAATACCACTGAGTGGGTTTGCTGGGTCATGTTGTGAGTGTACATCTAACTCTACAAGCAGTTACCAAACTGTGTTCTAAAGTGGCTTCACCATTTTACAGCCCTTCCAGCAATGAATGAGTGTTCCAGTTGCTCCATCAACCCTTTGTATCGTCAATATTTGTTTCTGATTGTAGCCATTCTATTAGGTGGATAGTGGCACACAGCTTTACATAGTTCATTATGTGGAGACCTTGAATAAAAGTTGAGCGGCTTCCCTGGTGGCGCAGTGGTTGAGAGTCTGCCTGCCGATGCAGGGGACACAGGTTCGTGCCCCGGTCTGGCAAGATCCCTTATGCCACGGAGTGGCTGGGCCCGTGAGCCATGGCTGCTGAGCCTGCACGTCCGGAGCCTGTGCTCCGCAACGGGAGAGACCACAACAGTGAGAGGCCCGCGTACTGCAAAAAAATTAAAAAAAAATTAAAAAATAAAAAGTTGAGTTAGCTCACAAAGAGCAACTGTTAGGTGGAAAGAGCAGGAGGAGTCTTAGAAGATGGCCCCTCCCCCACAGGGTCAGATGCATGTTTGTCTTCCCTGGGTATTTGCTCCTTACAGATTCCAGCATTCCCTGTGAGCTGATTGTCCTAGCCTTTTCACCCACCGGGCATGTGGGGAGTAGTGATGGTTACTTTTATGTGTCAATTGACTGTGTCACAGGGTGTCCCAACATCTGGTTAAACATTATTCTGGGTTGTGTCTTGAGGGTGTTTCTGGATGAGGTTAACATTTGAATCATAGACTGAGTAAAGCAGATTGCCCTCCCCAGTGGGGGTGGGCCTCATCTAATCAGTTGAGGTCCCAAATGGAACATAAAAGCTCACCATACCCTGAATAAAAGGGAATTCCTCCTACCTGATGGCCTTCAAGCAGGGACATTGGCTTTTTCCTGTCTTCAGACTAAAACTGATATGTTGGCCCTCCTGGGTCACCAGCTGGGTTCAGTGGACTCCCCTTGCAGGTCTTGGGACTTGTCAGCCTCCATGATTGCATGAGCCAATTTCTTAAAATAAATCTCTTTCTCTCTTTTTACCTGTACATCCTTTTGGTTCTGTTTCTCTGGAGAACCCTGACGAATACAGTGGTACCAAAGGCTAAGGAGGGAAAGTGTACCCTTGTTTTCACATCACAAGTCTGTCCCATTTTATATCTATATTTACTTTGCCATGAAGAGGTGTTTTAATTTTTAATAGACTATTCAAAATATTAGGTCTGCCCAGGAGAAAGAGTCATCTTTGCCTTTGAGAAAATTATTGTTGTTGTAAATTCTAACAGTTTTAAAGGACAATTTAGTCATCAGTGACATATTCCATCTCTTCTTTCCTTTCTTAAGAATGCTGGGATACAGTGGTGGTTAAGGAGAGAATAAAATGTAAGAATTTGTCAGAAAATAGCCCTATGACCTAATAGTGGCCCCTTGTCTGTATCCTCTGGTTCAGTAATCTTTAAGTGGATACATTTTTTTGATTTATTGTTTTGGGATGAACTCCATGGCAATAGAGCTTCCTTCAGGCTTACTAATGAAGCTTGCTCCCTTGTTGAAACTTCCCTCATTGAAGCCTGTTTCCACGTGGATTTGTGAGTTCTCACTCCCACATCTGGCCCTGTCCTTACCACTGAGACAGAGACCCCAAACCGCCACTCCATGCACTATTTAATGAGCTGCCCCCAATGATCTGGGCGAGATACAGAAATGATATCTTTTCCGTCCTTTATACAGAAGCTACTTGGTGTCTGTGTTAAAGGCACAGTTGTCAAGTCCTACTCCAGGATTTGACTTAAAATTTCTGTAAGCCCTGAAAGTAGTTTTTAAGAATGATATTTCCCCCACATGCTTCTCTGGAAAAGAATCTTTCCACACCTTATCTGCTATTGCAGCTCAGCAGAGCATATACACCAAGGAGGCAAACCTGATGTCTCAAAATCACAATTCCATGTCCTCCACATCGCATTGCTCCATAATGAAGTCATACAAAAATCTCTTCGTTCTGTTACAGCTCACCCGTACATTGTCACATGGGCAAGCCACTACAAAACTTTGATCTTCAGTGCATGAGTCATTTCATAACTTGCCCTGTTACCTGGTGAAAAGTGAAGCCAAACAAAGTCTGTGCTAATCAGAGACACTGGCTTCTAGAATTCTGTTCCTAAACTTGCTGCTCAGAAACAGCTAAGTATTTCAAGCTGTGGATAATTTAGGTTCCCTCTGCCCAGACATGGGTCAAACCCAAATGCCTTTAGGGGCTGGACAGGTGATGTAAATGAGTGAGGTTGGTCTACACAAAGCCTCAGAATCAGGGAGGCATCAGGGAATGGTGGGAACTGTGGCTAACTGAACCCTCAGTCACTCTTCAGTTGATTGTTGCCATGTGGGATTTTGGATCCAGTGTTGCCAGATCCTGCGATCTTTTTCAAGAAAAGTCTGGTATCTAGGTTTTTAATTTTGGCAGTTAGTTCATAGTATTCATGAGCAGACAAAATAAAACCTTCCTGAAGGTCACATGTGGCCTTCACAGAACTCCAGATTCTAGCCTGTTTTATGTAAGCAATAAGTATTAGCAGCATGTGATAAATACAGTCAGAGACAGCCCCAAAAGGCTAGCAATTCTGTTGGAAAGGCAAGATACACACTTAGCATTACAAAATGATTTTTTAAATGTCCAGTGTGGTTTAACAGTCATTCTCAAACTTTAGCGTGCTTCAGAATCTCCTGAAGGCTTGTTAAAATACACATTATTTGGCTGCACTTCCAGAGTTTCTGAATCAGTATGTCTAGGGTAAGGCCCAAGAATTTACATTTTACACAAATTCCCAGGTGATGCCCATGCTGCTGGTCTAGGGTTCACCTTTTGAGAAGCTGTAGTAGGTTGAATTGTGTCTCCCCCAAAATGATATGTTGAAGTCCCAACTCCTTTTATCACAAAGTGTCCCCTTATTTGGCAATAGGGTCATTGCAGATGTCATTAGTTAAGATGAGGTCATACTGGAGTACAGAGGGCTCCTTATCCCATGTGAACTTATAAGAAGAAGGCCATGTGGAGACAGAGACCTGGGGAGAAGGCCATGTGGAGATGGAGGATTGAAGTGATGCAATAGTAGCATCTACAAGCTACTAGGAGAGAGGCCTGGAACAGATTCCCATTGGAGCCCTCAGAAGGAACCACAGCCCACACCTTGCTTTCAGACTTCTGGCCTCCAGAACTGTGAGACAATGAATTTCTGTTGTTTTAAGCCACCCATTGTGTAGTCCTTTTTACAGGAGCCTTAGCAAACTAATACAGAAGCACTAGAATAGAAAACTACCCGTTGCTGGACTGCGAGCCCACTCATGTGTTAACCAAAAATTCTGTAAGCCAGTTAACAACAAAGTAAAACACCTAATCATGGTAGTTCCATCAGGCAACCAAGAAACAGTGGGATGTGTGACTCTTCCTCCCTGCAGGAAGCTTGCGCAGAGGAGGGCTGGAGCGGGGTAGGTGATCCTGGGTCTACCTTAAGTCAGGAATGGACATCACCCTGTCATGGCCTGCTTCAGGAGGGTCACCTGAGCTTTGGATGACCTGTCTGAAAGGTTGCCCTGTTAAGATTTATAAAGTAAAAATCCTAGAATTGCCATGTAAACTTGGCATAGTGGATTGTTCCAAAGAAATCAAGCCAGTTTGGGTCTCCAACCTTAAATTTTCCCCTTTATTTGTTCTGCTTGGAATTTAAAGCAGGTCTTTAAGTTAGAGTAATCTTTCTCTCTCTCTCTCTCTCTCTCTCTCTCTCTCTCTCTTTCTCGTAGGAAATTCAGTTTAATTAGTGCAGTATGCAGTGGTTATAGCCAGGTGCAGGACATGGAATTAATGCACTCTATTTTTATTTATTTAATAAAGTAAATTTTATTACTTTTTCTACTGTGGTAGAAAACACATAACATAAAATTGACCATCTTAACCATTTTTAAGTATATAGTTCAGTAGCGTAACATATTCACCTGTGCAACATATCTCCAGAACTTGTTCATTTTGCAAAATGGAAACTCTATACCAATGGAAGAACAACTCTCCTTTTCAGCTCTCTTTTTGACTTTGTCTAAGTTAATAATTTCTGGAATTCAGTTTGTTCATTGCAAACAACTGCCGAGTTGTATTCAGATATTTGTGTAATATTAGAACACTTTATGCAGGGTCATTGTTAAGTTGGCTCACTCTCTCGTAACCAAATGGAGATGCAGACTTATAAGAATATAAATATGATTGTTTCATTGTACCTCAGTACAGTGGATGTATGTGGATAGGTTCATGCTTCACTGACAGCAAATCCAGAATTGCAAGGGCCTTTCAAGAAGCAAATGCAGTGATTAAAGTGATGGTTTCAGGGTACCTTAAAAGTGGCAAAGTTGTACTAAGCTGAACGCAGTTGTAGGGACATAAGTGCTGCTGGTAAATGAGGCGTATCTGACGCCAGGGGCCTTTCAGTCCCCCACCCCCATTCTCTACTGCTCTCCTGGTCCTCACAAGACACAAAAACACATTAAGATTGCTTAAATGCTTTCCTTCCTTTCTTTCTTTCTTTCTTTCTTTCTTTCTCCCCCTCTCTCTCTTTCTTTCTTTCTATCCTTCCTTCCTTCCTTCTTTTTTTTTTTCTTTTTGCTGCTACATTTTTTTCTCTCTTCTCTGAGCTCCAGCCAGCTCTTTTGACTTTTTGAACTTTTGTTTTTATTCACAAAAGTAATTTCAAGAACTGTTCTGGGTTACACTTTTGGCTTCTGGATCCTCAGATATCTACTGTTAGGCAAGAACAGAGAACTGAAATGCATTTGGCAACAGTCTCAACCTTTCACAACAGAATTAAATTTGTGTAGAATAGGTTATTTTCCACTCAGGCATTCTCTTGAGAAATAAAACCCTATATGTATGTCTTCCCCCATGCTCTTACTTCTTGCTAGTTCGGTTGAAAGTGTTTCCTTAGTGTTTATTAAATGGACATTTTTATTCACTTAAATGGATTTTTGATTTCCAGATGGTCTTAGAAAAATTGGGACAATGAAAATCGTAAAAACAAATCACACATAGTATCTGTGAGCTCATAGATGTGCAGTTTTTATCATATATTCATAATTTTAATATCTGGCTCGATTTACTCTGTGCTTTATACATAAGTTATAGATAGTGAGTATTTGAAATCTTTGCTTATCTCCAAGAAAGGTGTATAATTGTTAAGGTTTGGTAAACTGGGGTAACACTGCTGCCTGCCAGCATCAGAGACTTCCATAGCTGCAGTGATGGGCTATTAATCCCTCCTCAGGGACCACAGATTCTACTTTATGATGCTCTGGGGTACTCCAAATCCCTAGGAACTGTTCACACTTCCTCTTGGAAACTCACAGCCATGTCACAGATCTCATTATTCTTTCTGTCTTGGTTAACCACTCTCCTGATCAACACTTCAAGAGCATGCAACACAAGGTTACTCTGTGGAATTGTGGCTTCAAATGACCCTCAGGCATTCTGGTTTCCCCTCTTGCTCTGCTCCCTCTCCTTGCTGCTCTGGTTTCGTATGTCCGAGGTGGGGGCCATCCTGGACACAATCCCAGCCTCGCTGCACTGCTCAGCTTCTTTTCTGCCCCCAGAGCCCAGGTCCCTCCCAGGTCGAGGGCTGCTGGTTTGGTGGTCCACGTTCAGTCCAGACCTTCTGCCTGGCTTGCCTCACACTGCTCATACAACACCCACGTCTAGGCACACTGCGCCCAGAATTCTGGGGTATGGTTGGGATCAGTTTTGGGAACAAGAACCTGGGGAGGACTTCCCCCGAGCCAATGCCGCAGAAGAGAGAGCATCCAGATCACAGGTCATGGGTGGGATTCCCTTATTAGGCTAGTATTTAGAGTAGATCAGTAACAATCTCTCCAGAACATCGATGACTCCCTGGGAGCCTCCCTTCTGCCTCTCGTCATTGAAAAATGTTGTTTAGAGAACAAACAGAAGGTCGAGACCTTCAAGATGGCGGAGGAGTAACACGGGGAGATCACCTTCCTCCCCACAAATACATCTACATGTGGAACAACTCCTACAGAACACCTACTGAACGCTGGCAGAAGACCTCAGACCTCCCAAAAGGCAAGAAACTCCCCACGTACCTGGGTAGGGCAAAAGAAAAAAGAAAACACAGAGACAAAAGAATAAGGATGGGACCTGCACCAGTGGGAGGGAGCTGTGAAGGAGGAAAGGTTTCCACACAATAGAAGCCCCTTGGCGGCACCCGCGGGTGGCGGAGGGGGGAGCTTCAGAGCCACGGAGGAGAGCGCAGCCACAGGGGTGTGGAGGGCAAAGCGGAGAGATTCCACACAGAGGATCGGTGCTGACTGGCACTCACCAGCCCGAGAAGCTTGTCTGCTCAACCACCGGGGTGGGTGGAGGCTGGGAGCTGAGGCTCGGGCTTCAGAGGTCAGATCCCAGGGAGACGACTGGGGTTGGCTGCATGAACACAGCCTGGAGGGGGCTAGTGCGCCACAGCAAGCTGGGAGGGAGTCCAGGAAAAAGTCTGGACCTGCCTAAGAGGCAAGAGATCATTGTTTCGGGGTGCGTGAGGAGAGGGGATTCAGAGCACCTCCTAAATGAGCTCCTGAGACGGGCACGAGCCACGGCTATCAGCGCAGACACCAGAGACGGGCATGAGATGCTAAGGCTGTTGCTGCCACCACCAAGAAGCCTGTGTGCAAGCACAGGTCACTATCCACACCTCCTCTCCAGGGAGTCTGTGCAGCCCACCACTGCCAGGGTCCCATGATCCAGGGACAACTTCCCAGGGAGAACACACGGCGTGCCTCAGGTGCAACGTCCTGCTGACCTCTGCCGCTGCAGGCTCGCCCCGCATCCGTACCCCTCCCTCCCCCCGGCCTGAGTGAGCCAGAGCCCCACTCAGCTACTTTTTTAACCCCATCCTATCTGAGCGACGAACAGATGCCCTCAGGCAACCGACACGCAGAAGTGAGACCACATCCAAAGCTGAACCCCCGGAGCTGTGCGAACAAAGAAGAGAAAGGGAAATCTCTCCCAGCAGCCTCAGGAGCAGCGGATTAATCTCCACAATCAACTTGATGTACCCTGCATCTCTGGAATACCTGAATAGACAACGAAGCATCCCAAATTGAGGAGGTGGATTTTGGGAGCAACTGTAGACTTGGGGTTTTCTTTCTGCACCCAATTTATTTCTGGTTTTATGTTTATCTTAGTTTAGTATTTAGAGTTTATTATCCTTGGTAGATTTTTAAATTCATTTTGTTGCTCTCTTCCTTTTTTTTTTATATAGAGATATATATTTTTTTTCCTTTCTCTCTTTTTGTGTGTTTGTATATGTATGCTTCTTTGTGTGATTTTGTCTGTATAGCTTTGCTCATACCATTTATCCTCAGGTTCTATCTGTCCGTTTTTTTTTCTCTCTTTTTTTTTTTTTAGTAAAGTTTTTAGCGCTTGTTATCATTAGTGCATTTGTTTTTTGGTTTCGTTGCTCTCTTTCTTTCTTTTTTAAAATTATTTTTAAATTTTTAAATTTTTAATAATTTAAAATTTTTTATTTTATTCACTTTATTTTATTTTATTTTATTCTGTTCTTCTTTCTTTTTTTCTCCATTTTCTTCTGACCCATGTGGCTGACAGGGTCTTGCTGCTCCAGCCAGGTGTCAGGCCTGTGCCTCTGAGATGGGAGAGCTGAGTTCAGCACCAGAGACCTCCCAGCTCCATGTAATATAAAATGGCAAAACCTGTCCCAGAGATCTCCATCTCAACGCTAAGACCCAGCTCCACTCAACGACCAGCAAGCTCCAGTGCTGGACACCCGATGCCAAACAACTAGCAAGACAGGAACACTAAAGCACCCATTAGCACAGAGACTGACTAAAATCATAATAAGGTCACAGTTACCCCAAAATTCAACACTGGACGTGGTCCTGCCCACCAGAAAGACAGGATCCAGCCTCATCCACTAAAAAACAGGCACCGGTCCCCTCCACCAGGAAGCCTACACAACCCACTGAACCAACCTTACACACTGAGGGGAGACACCAAAAACAACGGGAACTACGAACCTGCAGCCTGCGAAAAGGAGACCCCAAACACAGTAAGTTATGCAAAATGAGAAGACACAGAAACACACAGCAGATGAAGTAACAAGGTAAAAACCCACAAGACCAAACAAATGAAGAGGAAATAGGCAGTCTACCTGAAAAAGAATTCAGGGTAATGATAGTAAAGATGATCCAAAATCTTGGAAATAGAATGGAGAAAATACATGAAATGTTTAACAAGGACCTAGAAGAACTAAAGAGCAAACAAACAATGATGAACAACACAATAAATGAAATCAAAAGTTCTCTAGAAGGAATCAATAGCAGAATAACTGAGGCAAAAGAACGGATAAGTGACCTGGAAGATAAAATAGTGGAAATAACTACCGTAGAGCAGAATAAAGAAAAAAGAATGATTGGGGGCCTCCCTGGTGGCGCAGTGGTTGAGAGTCCGCCTGCCGATGCAGGGGATACGGGTTCGTGCCCCGGTCTGGGAGGATCCCATATGCCGCGGAGCGGCTGGGCCCGTGAGCCGTGGCCGCTGGGCCTGCGCGTCCGGAGCCTGTGCTCCGCAACGGGAGAGGCCACAACAGTGAGAGGCCCGCATACCACAAAAAAAAGAAAAAAAAAAAAAAAAAAAAAAAAAAAAGAAAAAAGAATGAAAAGAATTGAGGACAGTCTCAGAGACCTCTGGGACAACATTAAACGCACCAGCATTCGAATTATAGGGGTACCAGAAAAAGAAGAACAAAAGAAAGGGACTGAGAAAATACTTGAAGAGATTATAGTTGTAAACTTCCCTAATATGGGAAAGGAAATAATCAATCAAGTCCAGGAAGCACAGAGAGTCCCATACAGGATAAATCCAAGGAGAAACATGCCAAGACACATATTAATCAAACTAGCAAAAATTAAATACAAAGAAAAATATTAAAAGCAGCAAGGGAAAAACAACAAATAACATACAAGGGAATCCCCAAAAGGTTAACAGCTGATCTTTCAGCAGAAACTCTGCAAGCCAGAAGGAGTGGCAGGACATACTTAAAGTGATGAAGATTACTCTACCCATCAAGGATCTCATTCAGATTCGATGGAAAAATTAAAACCTTTACAGACAAGCAAAAGCTAAGAGAATTTAGCACCACCAAACCAGCTTTACAGCAAATGCTAAAGAAACTTCTCTAGGAATGAAACACAAGACAAGGGAAAGACCTACAGTAACAAACCGAAAACAATTAAGAAAATGGTAATAGGAGCATACATATCGATAACTAACTTACATGTAAATGGATTAAATGCTCCAAGAAAAAGACATAGACTGGCTGAGTAGATACAAAAACATGACCTGTATATATCCTGTCTACACGAGGCCTACTTCAGACCTAGTGACACATACAGACTGAAAGTGAGAGGACAGAAAAAGATATCCCATGTAAATGGAAATCAAAAGAAAGCTGGAGTAGCAATTCTCATATCAGACAAAATAGACTTTAAAATAAAGACTATTACAAGAGACAAAGAAGGATACTACATAATGATCAAGGGATCAATCCAAGAAGAAGATATAACAATTGTAAATATTTATGTACTCAACATAGGAGCACCTAAATACATAAGGCAAATGCTAACAGCCATAAAAGGGAAAACCAACCGTAACAGAGTGATAGTAGGGGACTTTAACACCCCACTTTTACCAATGAACAGATCATCCAAAATGAAAATAAATAAGGAAACACAAGCTTTAAATGATACATTAAACAAGATGGACTTAATTGATATTTATAAGACATTCCATCCAAAAACAACACAATAAACTTTCTTCTCCAGTGCTCATGGAATATTCTCCAGGATAGGTCATATCCTGGGTCACAAATCAAGCCGTGGTAAATTTAAGAAAACTGAAATTTTATCAAGTATCTTTTCTGACCACAATGCTATGAGACTAGATATCAATTATAGGAAAAAAATCTGTAAAAAATATAAACACATAGAGGCCAAACAACACTACTAAATAACCGAGATCACTGAAGAAATCAAAGACAAAATAAAAAAATACCTAGAAACCAATGACAATGAAAACACGAAGATTCAAAACCTATGGGATGCAGCAAAAGCAGTTCTAAGAGGGAAGTTTATAGCAACACAATCCTACCTCAAGAAACAAGAAACATCTCAAATAAACAAGCTAACCTTACCCCTAAAGCAATTAGAGAAAGAAGAACAAGAAAACCCCAAAGTTAGAAGAAGGAAGGAAATCATAAAGATCAGGTCAGAAATAAATGAAAAAGAAATGAAGGAAACAGTAGCAAAGACCAGTAAAACTAAAAGCTAGTTATTTGAGATGATAAACAAAATTGATAAACCATTAGCCAGACTCATCAAGAAAAAAAGGGAGAAGACTCAAATCAATAGAGTTAGAAATGTAAAAGGAGAAGTAACAACTGACACTGGAGAAATATAAAGGATCATGAGAGATTACTACAAGCAACTATATGCCAATAAAATGGACAACCTGGAAGAAATGGACACATTCTTAGAAAAGCACAACCTTCCAAGACTGAACCAGGAAGAAGTAGAAAATACAGACGAATCACAAGCACTGAAATTCAGACTGTGATTAAACATCTTCCAAAAAACAAAAGCCCAGGATCAGGTGGCTTCACAGGAGAATTCTATCAAACATTTAGAGAAGAGCTAACACCTATCCTTCTCAAACTCTTCCAAAATATAGCAGAGGGAGGAACACTCCCAAACTCATTCTATGAGGCCACCATCACCCTGATACCAAAACCAGACAAAGATGTCACAAAGAAACAAAACTACAGGCCAACATCACTGATGAACATAGACACAAAAATCCTCAACAAAATACTAGCAAACAAAATCCAACAACACATTAAAAGGATTGTACACCGTGATCAAGTGGGGTTTATCCCAGGAATGCAAGGATTCTTCAATATATGCAAATCAATCAATGTAATAAACCATGTTAAATTGAAGGAGAAAAACCATATGATCATCTCAATATATGCAGAGAAAGCTTTCAACAATATTCAACACCCATTTATGATAAAAACCCTCCAGAAACTAGGCATAGAGAGAACTTACCTCAGCATAATAAAGGCCATATATGACAAACCCACAGCCAACATAATTCTCAATGGTGAAAAACTGAAACCATTTCCTCTAAGAACAGGAACAACACAAGGTTATCCACTCTCACCACTATTATTCAACATAGTTTTAGCCACAGCAATCAGAGAAGAAAAAGAAATAAAAGGAATCCAAATCGGAAAAGAAGAAGTAAAGCTGTCACGGTTTGCAGATGAAATGATACTATACATAGAGACTCCTGAAGATACTACCAGAAAACTACTAGAGCTAATCAATGAATTTGGTAAAGTTGCAGGATACAAAATTAATGCACAGAAATCTCTTGCATTCCTATACACCAATGAATAAATTACCTAGGAATAAACCTACTTAAGGAGACAAAACACCTGTATGCAGAAAACTATAAGACACTGATTAAAGAAATTAAAGATGATACAAACAGATGGAGAGATATACCATGTTCTTGGATTGGAAGAATCAACATTCTGAAAACGACTGTACTACCCAAAGCAATCTACAGATTCAATGCAATCCCTATCAAACTACCAATGGCATTTTTCACAGAACTAGAAAAAAATATTTCACAATTTGTATGGAAACATAAAAGACCCCAAATATCGAAAACAATCTTGAGAAAGAAAAACGGAGCTGGAGGAATCAGGCGCCCAGACTTCAGACTATACTACAAAGCTACAGTAATCAAGACAGTATGGTACTGGCACAAAAACAGAAATATAGATCAATGGAACAGGATAGAAAGTCCAGAGATAAACCTGTGCACATATGGTCACCTTATTTTTGATAAGGGAGGCAAGAGTATACAATGGAGAAGAGACAGTCTCTTCAATAAGTGGTGCTGGGAAAACTGGACAGCTACATGTAAAAGAATGAAATTAGAATACTCCCTAACACCATACACAAAAATAAATTCAAAATGGTTTAAAGACCTAAATGTAAGGCCAGACACTATAAAAGTCTTAGAGGAAAACAGGGAGAAGACTCTATGACGTAAATCACAGCAAGATCCTTTCTGACCCACCTCCTAGAGAAATGGAAATAAAAACAAAAATAAGCAAATGGGAACTAATGAAACTTAAAAGCTTTTGCACAGCAAAGGAAACCATAAACAAGATAAAAGTCACCCCTCAGAATAGGAGAAAATATTTGCAAGTGAAGCAAATGACAAAGGGTTAATCTCCAAAATTTACAAGCAGCTCATACAGCTCAATATCAAAAGAAAAACAACCCAATCCAAAAATGGGCAGAAGACCTAAATAGACATTTCTCCAAAGAAGATATACAGATTGCCAACGAACAAATGAAAGGATGCTCAACATCACTAATCATTAGAGAAATGCAAATCAAAACTACAGTGAGGTATCACCTCACATCAGTCAGAATGGCCATCATCAAAAAATCTAGAAACAATAAATGCTGGAGAGAGTGTGGAGAAAAGAGAACCCTCTTGCACTGTTGGTGGTTATGTCAGTTGATACAGCCACTGTGGAGAACAGTTTGGTGGTTCCTTAAAAAACTAAAAATAGAACTAGCAAACCACCCAGCAATCCCACTACCTGGCATATACCCTGCAAAAACCATAATTCAAAAAGAGTCAAGTACCACAATGTTCATTGCAGCTCTATTTACAATAGCTAGGACATGGAAGCAACCTAAGTGTCCATTGACAGATGAATGGATAAAGAAGATGTGGCACATATATACAATGGAATATTACTCAGCCATAAAAAGAAACGAAATTGAGTTATTTGTTGTGAGGTGGATGGAGCTAGAGTCTGTCCTGCAGACTGAAGTAAGTCAGAAAGAGAAAAACAAATACCGTATGCTAACACATATATATGGAATCTAAAAAAAAAAAAGTTCTGAATAACCTAGGGGCAGGACAGAAATAAAGACGCAGATGTAGAGAATGGACTTGAGGACCCAGGAAGGGGGAAGAGTAAGCTGGGATGAAGTAAGAGAGTGACATGGATGTATATATACACTACCAAACGTAAAATAGATAGCTAGTGGGAAGCAGCTGCATAGCCCATGGAGATCACCTCGGTACTTTGTGACCACCTAGAGGGCTGGGATAGGGAGGGTGGGACGAAGATGCAAGAGGGAGGAGATATGGGGATATATATATACATATAGCTGATTCAGTTTGTTATACAGCAGAAACTAACAACATTGTAAAGCAATTATACTCCAATAAAGATGTTTTAAAAAAAAAGAACAAACAGAAATAGTTCTAAAAGCAACCTTATATTGCTTTTTTCCCTTATTTGTCTTTCCAAGTAACTGAATATTACCTCACTTTCTTTTTTTTTTTTTTTTTTTTTTTGCGGTACGCGGGCCTCTCACTGTTGTGGCCTCTCCCGTTGCGGAGCACAGGCTCCGGACGCGCAGGCTCAGCGGCCATGGCTCACGGGCCCAGCCGCTCCGGGGCATGTGGGATCTTCCCGGACCAGGGCACAAACCCGTGTCCCCTGCATCGGCAGATGGACTCTCAACCACTGCGCCACCAGGGAAGCCCTACCTCACTTTCTTATGTTTCTTTTTTTTTTTTTTATCATGTGTCTAACTTGTTTTCATTATGGTCAAAATCACTCTAACGCCGATGAGGAAGCTCAGCAGTCGTCGGTATTTGCTTGTTCCATCCTGAAATGTCAGTTTCATTTCCAGCCTCTACACGAATGTAGTTACCAGTCATGGCTGCAGTGAAACGTGAATGCTGCTATATTGATGAAACTAGGTGTAAGTGAAACATGGGCTAAAGGACCTCATTCTCCCTAGATACAGAATATTTTCCCCCAATATTTTGATGATAAAATTCAAGTAGAATTGATTGTTTCAGAAACACAGTGTAGAATGTTCACTTGTTTTGAGTCATGTGCAGTCGGTGTGGATCTTTATAACCTCGTTGAGAGAGAGGATAAAGGACAAGAGAGACTTTCCTTGGAGAAGAAAGAGAAGCTGAAGTTCACTGAGTCTTCGGGTCAGTCAGTCTCTGCAGGGCCCCTGCCTTATGTTTTCTCATTTAGTCCTTGGGCACAAGCCCAGGAGGATGGTATTGTCACTACCGTCCAGATTTGGAAAGCTGTGCCTATCCAATCCCGATAGAGGGATGGGGGATTCTAACTCTCAGACAGCTTCTCAGGGAGGGAAATTTTTTGTTTGAGTCCTGAAGTTCTACTGAGGCCCTGTAGGACTTAGCCTACAGGGCTAAGCTGTCATCTTTGGGGTTTGGGGAGGCGGTAAATGAAATAAAAGACCATCTTGGAGCAGGGAGGGTGTTCCAGGTGTGCCCCCTCACCCTCTTCCTCATCTAGGGCTGCAGTCACCTTGGACCATGACCTTCAAGGGCAGTGATGCTCATTCCAGTGGCTCTTGAGCTGCATTTGCTCCTCTCAATTTCAAAGCAGTGACTGAGCAGCTTTTGAAAGCCAATCTGGACCTTGAGGACCTTTCTGTTTCTCTCTTTGGTTCTGCTTCTCCGACAGTCATGTTGTTCTTACCCCTCATTTCTTAGTATTTCCATGATGTTGGGAGAGAGCAGAAAATGTTCTAGTGTTCCCATGGGTATGAAGGTGTCCAGGGCAGCTTTGTGAGGGCCCTGGTGTGTGTATTTGCCCCCCTCAATATGTTTCTTTGAGGGCAAGACCATGTCCTGCTTTGGGTCCCACAGCACTTAAGACTGTTCTTGGCCCAATAAATGTATGCAAAGTCCAGATAGAGTCAGAAGAACATCATAATATGATGGAAGGGGTCACATGTGGCTCAAGAGCCAGCTGACCACTGACGGAGACATTTTTCTTTGTGAGATGCTGATTGACTTGCTTGGGCTTCAGGAAACGTAGTACTCTTGACTAAGTTTCTTAGAGGGTAAGGAATAAAACCTTCAACCTGAGGGTTTGAGTCAGTCTGGATTCTACCAGAAAGCAGATGGCACACACAAGCAGGGAAATTTGAAGAGCATTTAATAAAGAGACAATTAATAAAGGTGTGTCCAAGGGTTAAAGAAAACAAGTGCTGGGAAAGCACCCTGGAACTAGTGATAGCAAGGTGCTCCTACCACCCTTAGATCTGAAGGGTAGGAGAGGGAGTGGCTTAGGAAAGGATAACTTCCTGGAGAGAAGAACCACCCGACCTGAGCTGAGTGCTCAGTAGAGGGACTCGGACCTTCCTTGGCAACCTGGCAGGGGAAACAGGGTTGACCTCACTCTCCTTCCCTGTGGATGCTGCCTATTAACCAAACCAAACCTGAAGCCAATTGACAAGGGAACCTTTTCATTCAGTCTCAGTCAGCAGCCTCCCTGCACCCAGAAGTGGATGGAGAAGAGTAGAACATGGACCTGGAGAGGTAAATAGACAATAATCTTGCTTGGGGTTTAGAGGGTTTTTTTTTTTCTTTCTTGATTCTCTAATCCTTTTGACACTAAGTAGTTACAGTCCAAACTTCCTGGCACCCCCTCATGAAGTCTGTCCAGACCTGAAAAATACCAATTTGTCACTGGATGGTTAGGATCCATTTGATCTCATGCCCTCTTTTATCAAAGGCTGTGTGCCCATCACACATTCGTAAAAAGGAAGTACTTTTTTTGAAACATGACTCCCTTTTGTTTTCCCCATTTTTCACTTTATTAAAAACTCTATTGGAGTGAGGAGGTGGAGACATGGAGGGCAAGGCTCGGAGTCTTGGCTCTTTGACAGGCAGCAGTTCTCCTTTGCCAGGGTAACTCACCCAGCAGGAGAGTTGTGTTCATCCTGCCTCTTTTACCCCTTGAGTGCTGTGTCCCTCTCTGAAGGGACAGGAGTTGTCTTCATGCTCCTTGGCATCCATGTGTCTAATGGCGGCAGTGGGAAGGATTTCCATGGAGATGGGAAGCACTGTGTATCTTCTTTCCTGTGATTCTCATTCCCTCTTCAGATCACTTTAATCTACCTTCCATTTCTCTACCTGCCACTGAAAGGACTCTTGCCAGAGCTTTCTGATTCGCAAAATTCTTTAATATATATACAACCCATGATACTCAACTATCACCTTCCAATATATTGATATCCCTACAGCTATATCTCTCAGTCTCTCTGCAGCCCCACAATTGCTTCTCCAGTTGCCTATTCAACATCTCTACCCAAATGGATCTCCCCAAACTTAACATGTCCTAACTGAACTCATTATCTTGCACTCCCCAATTTACTTCTCCCCTCTCCTTCTCTAGCTCAGTTCGTGGCATCACCATAGTCCTGGTTGCCCAGCCTGGAAACCTTGGCACCACCCTTGCCACTTCCTTCTCCCCTCACTCCCCACTGACCTACACGGCCAATCTTTCATTACATCCTGTGGGTGCTGCTTCTGAAAGAGCTCCTGAATCCCTCTCTTTCTTACCATGCTCATACTTTTTCCCTGGTCCAGGATCTCATTAACTCTCCCCTGAGTTACTACAACATCCTCTAGTTTCTCTTCTGTCCAACTCACGCCCAGATTTATTATAAAACAGCTACTCTCTTGCTTAAAAATCTTTGATGTGAATAAGCATGTGAAAAGATCCTCAATATCATTCATCATTAGGTATCCCTACAAATCAAAACCACAGTGAGACCACGTCACATCCAGTAGGATGGCCATAATAAAAAAACACAGACAATATCAAATGTTGGTGGGATTTTGGAGAAATTGGAACATTTTCCAAAACATTAACATTGCAATGTAATTAAAATGTAATGTAACATAATTACATTGCTAGTGAGAATATAAAATGGTTCTGCTACTTGGAAAACAATTTAGCCATTCCTCAAAATGTTCAACATAGAGTTACCATATGACTCAACATTTCCACTCCTCAGATTATACCCAAGAAAAATGGAAATATATGTTCATACAAAAACTTATTCATGAAGTATGTAGCAGCATTATTCGCAATAGCCAAAAAAGTTAAAACAACCCAAATGTCTATCAACTGATAAATGGATAAACAAAAATCTATACAATGTACTATACAATGGACTGTTGTTTGGCAATAAAGAAGGCAGAGGTACTAATACATGCTACTGTGGATGAATCTTCGAAACATTATGCTGAGTGACAACAGCCAGTCTCAAAAGATATCACCAGATATCATATGGTTGATGAATATGAAATGTCCAGAATAGGCAAGTCTGTAGAGACAGAATGTAGATTAGTGGTTGCCTCAAGAACGTGGGGTATCAGTGGCAGGGAATGAGGAGTGGCTACTAATGGGCATGAAGTGTCTTTTGGGACCATGAGAATGTTCTAAAATTACATTGTAGTGATAACTTCACAGCTCTGTGAATATAGTAAAAACCCTTGAATTGTAGACTTCCTCTCATTGCTGTGGCCGCTCCCGTTGTGGAGCACAGGCTCCGGACGCACAGGCTCAGCGGCCATGGCTCATGGGCCCAGCCGCTCCGCGGCATGTGGGATCTTCCCAGACCGGGGCACGAACCCGTGTCCCCTGCATCAGCAGGCAGACTCTCAACCACTGCGCCACCAGGGAAGCCCAAATTGTAGATTTTAAAAGAGTCAATTATATAGGAAGTCATATCTCAAGAAAGCTTTAGAAGATATCTTTGATGGCTCCCTCCTGCCTGCAGAATGAAGCCCACAATCCATAGAATGGTGTAGGATCTTTGAACCCATGTCCAGTCCCCTCCTTATATCCAACCACTTCCCCTGCACTCCTTTTCCTGTGCCCCTGATGCATGATTCACAGAGAATCTCTTGTCTTTTTCAGATTTTGCCAGGCTTCTAGGCACCCCCAACCTGTGTTTATGCTGCCCCCTCTGCCTCTCACACCATACCTTGTCCACCTGGAGAATTCCTACCCATCTGTCAAAGCTCAGCTCACACATCACCCTCTCTCTTTGGCTTTCCTATCTGCCCCAGTTAGATTTAATTGCTTTCTCCTGTGTGTTTTCGTCGCCGTTGAGAAGTGTGTTGATTATAGCACTGACCATACTATATTTTATATATATTTATATATACTTTTATATATATTTTTTGTGTTGTTCTCCTGTAATGGATTGTGAGCTTTCCAGGAGATATGCTAGTGTTTTATTTACTTGTCTTTCCGTCTCAAGCCCCTAGAAGAGGGCATAAATACTAGTGCGCAGGCAGTGCCCGGTAAAAGCAGCTGAAGTTGAATTCAGTTAAGGAGACTAGCAGGGAGATCCTGATGAACAGCGATGAGTAGCTTTTCTAGAGTTAGGACAGTGGGGATGAAAAGAATTAACAAAGCCAAAAGCTCTGCTTCGTTTGTGACCTGTGAAAGTTGCCCTCTCTCCTGAGAACAGAGCAGTTGGTCACCTTAGCTAATTTCTATCTTGGTCCTGAATAGGACCATATGTTTAAGCTGGGTGCATGGGATGAGGAAAGAGTAGGATAGAAGGATAGTTGATGGGATTCCAAGGGTCAGGAATTGAGAACCTACAATATGCCTGACATTGTGACGCCAATGACAATCAGAGGTAAGTGGCTAAAATTAAAGCTGCTGATTTTCACTGGCATCTGGTATAATAATGCCCATCACATGGCAGGTACTCAATAAACATTTATGCAAATGAAAAAAAGAAAGAAAGTCACCGTTGCCCATTATAGCATTCTGCATAGAGCCTGCCCGTCTCAAACCCGGGTATGGTCCCAGGCTGACCATGCTGTTGGAAAAGAGATCCAAATCCCATCTCCATCTTTCTTCGAGGCCTCCGGTGGGGGGGTGACTCTCTGCTCTCAGCCTCCTCTTCCAAGGAGTAGGTTTCAGGCTTCCCTCTCCTTCCCTCCAGTTACCGACCAAGGTGGCCAGTAGGAGGCGCTCAGCTCCACACCACTCCTCTACCCATGACTCCCCACCTTCTGCCGGCGGCCATGTTTTTGGTGCTGTCAGGGGGAAGCCAAAGTAGGGCATGACCTGAGAGCCTCCCACCTGCTGAGTGACTATCAACTCCCTCACCTTTTCCACCCCCTCCTCCTCCAACTCTTATTCCTCTTCCTCAAATCCATCCTCAAACTCAAGGGAAAGACCACTTTGCTCTACACCTATTTAAAATCACAGCTTTCCACATCGCGGGTAGCCTGGCCCACACCGTGTGTACTTCAGATTGGCCGGTGCCACCTATGTGATAGGCCATTGGTCTTTCATCCTGTGATTTCCAGGTCATTAGCAATAGTCAGCAGCTTTCATCTGAGCCCTTCGGGATGGATTGTCATAGAGAATAAAGCTGATCAAGGAGTAGTTGGAGGAGATGGATCCCTGTGCTTCCCCAGATAATAGCCTTGCCTTGTTTGCAACTAGACGAGCCAGAATGATTTTGGAAACAGCCTCCATCTCTGGCTGCTCCAGTGTGGTTTACTTCCCACTGGCCTTTTGTTCTCGCACCAGTTACAATGACCCAGGCTGAAGAGGTGTCTGGCTGCCCGGCTTTTCCATTTGCCCCACTTTTGATCGACCTCTGGAGCCATTAAAGTAGAAAGAGGCTTATCAGATGCCGTGGTCAGTCTTGCTGTTGAGTTTCTCGTGTCCCTTTACGTGAGTACCTTCTTCTGTTGAAGAAATCTGCATGGACATATTGAAAGGAGGGACCAGTCTGTCTCTCAGCACCTTCTTTACCAGCCCCCAGCCTACAGCAGTGCGGCTCATCCCTTGTCATGTGACACTGGTTTGGGGTAAACTGATGAGGCTGTTCATGGCTGGAGGTGACCATACTTTAGGTTCAGATGGGCACCTCTGGGCCCCATCCAGACACCTGAAGGCTGGGACCCCTCTACTTCTGTTCATCTGTACCCCACCTGTGGTAACCCAGTTGGCAGACTCGGCCACTGAACTCTGGGACACCATGCCCAGGAGGCTACATGTGGCCTTTCTAGCAAGCTTCTTGCCTGAACCACCTCAGCTGGGATTCCTGCATTCCTGGGCCACCTGTGTCCGGCCTTTCTGCATCTCCTGACCTCCCTAAGCTCCTCAGGGATGAGCAGTCTTTATGTGTATCATGTAGCCTCATGT
Source organism: Mesoplodon bidens (assembly GCF_964165515.1). Taxonomy (NCBI): domain Eukaryota; kingdom Metazoa; phylum Chordata; class Mammalia; order Artiodactyla; family Ziphiidae; genus Mesoplodon; species Mesoplodon bidens. Next base: position 41,010,927 of record NC_138162.1, on the reverse strand, counting down.
GTATCGCCCTCATTGTTGGCGTGGCATTTCCTGGGGATCCTCCAGACTCTATCTCTCTCTTGAAATGTAGGGCTGGGACTGTGCGCTCTCCTCAGGATGTGGACGGATGGGGAACCACTTGTCTTCAGGTTTTAAATCCACTGTGCATTCCCAGCACAAGTGGCTGAGGATCTCCTCTGATGCCGGTTCCCTTCCTTGCATGCTAGCATTTGCTTGTTCTCATCTGAATTTTTTATAATTTCACCTGGAGTCGACATGTTTGACTATCCCTCTCCACCCTCCCTTTCTTCTTCCCCACCACCCCCATTAGAACAGAGGCCTGGGTGCCCCCAGATCCGGGGCTGCTCATCCCTCTAACTCAGAAACGCAAGGTTCTCCAGACAGCATGCTGGGCTCCCAACACGGCCCTTTCTCGCACACTCTTCCCTCTCTCCAAGGGCATCCTTCGGTCTCATGGAATTATCGGGGAAGCACATTGAGCCATTGCTCTACAGAGGTTTTTGTTCTTGCTGTCTTATACCTTTTTCCCTTTTTTCCCTCCTAAACTGATATACTCCATCATTTTTTGTTTCTGGGAGGTTTCTGGAAACTTGAAACTGATTTTATCTATTTGGCATATTTTTATGTTCCCTCCCCCATCCCTTTCTCTTTCCCATGTCCCTTTACTCCCTAGCCAGTATGGGGGAAAAATGCAAGTAGGGGATCAGGAAATGAGGCAGTGCTCAGGGTTGGGGGTGGGAGGGCTGTGGCTTACATGAATCTACTGTAGGTGTGATAACCACCTAAATAAGACATCCTGCAGCATGATGTGTCACCCCACTGCCTGAGCAGCAGGCCCTGACACCTAAAAAACAGCCATCAAGGTTTTCTTCTCCAGAGACCTGCACTAACAAACCATGTCTCTGAACCGATAACATATTTTCAAGAGTCATAATGATTTTGAGCTAGTCAGTGGTAGAGGGCAAGTAGATTCTGATTCCCGAAAGAGGAAGAAAGAAACAAAACTGGTTTTGGTTTGTTGGCTTGTTTTGTAAATGCCTCATTATATTCCACATAGAGCTTCTTCAATTAAAAAAAAAAAATTAGGGATTTTGTTTAGTACCATGTCTAGCTGAGAACTGAAGCCTCCTGTTTGAAAGTCTGCCTCAGCAAACTGCGGCTCTCTCCTTCGACCTTGAACTTGAGCCTGTGGTCATTTAAGTGAGGGGGTTGGATAATCGCATCCGGGACCACTCGGACTGGGGCACAATCGCTCATTGTGCTTTGTCCACAACTACTGCCATCTTCTTAACAGCGGAGTGATGTGGCCTGGCCCTGTGCATCGTGCCTGCTGTGTTGATAAATCATGATGCATTTTCTGTTTACCAGTCCAGCATCCTATTTCCATCCTGGATACTGAAAGAAAGTCATGATTCTGCTCTTTCATTCATGAATGAAAGTGACTGCTTTAAAATCTTCATTTCTTCGCAGAAGTCATACTTTAACCCAGCTTCACAGATTAGTCCTTCCTGACAATAGAAGACCAGATATTTGAGGCAAGGGACCTTTTGGGGACCCCAGCTTATTTCCAAATGTATGTCTTTGTACAAGACTGGAATCTTCCTTTTCTTGCCACAGCTGGCAGAGCTAACAAGTTTGGTGCCTCTTGCACAAAGTGTACACCCCTAAAAGCACATAGACCAACTCTCTACTTATTTAATACCATTTCAGGTTTTCTTGCCAGTTACTTCAGTCAATCATTCTTGAATCATGGAGGTGCCATGTCCACCGGGATGCAAAGGAACTGAAATGAAATTGTTCATTCTTGAAGAGTTAGAGGACCAGGCAGAGCTGCCGAGGTGTAGTGGTTGCATGGTGGGCTGGAGGGTGGGTTGGGAGTGGAGGTGTGAAATGAGCTAGAGCTTGTGTGAAAGTTTCCGAACACCAAAGCAGAAGGGTTTTTGATGTTTCATGAGCAACTACTTTATGCCATACTCTGCTAAGTGCTTTTCATAGAATCTCACTGAATGAAGAAGCCACAAAAGTCATCAGCCTCTTTAGAAAGCTCAGCGTTAGGAGCAAACCCCCTAAGATAAGGAAGTAAAACATTTCCCCTATCCCTGGAAGGGAACTCAAGCAGCTGTATTTTCTCTGAATAGTAATTGACATTACTGAGGACTTTGTATGTGCCAGGCATTGAGCTAATTAAGCACACAAAATCCCAAGGAGGTAGTGTTCTGAGGCCCCATTCTGGGTGTCTTTTGCTGCATAACGCCGCCCCAAAGCTTAATGACCTAAAATGGCAACAGTCATTTGTTTTGATCCTGAATCTCTGATGTGGGCAGGGATCAATGGCGCCAGCTCCTCTCCGCTCCCTGTAGCATCAGCAGGTGACTGCTTGGGGCTGGAGGACCCCCTTCTAAGACAGCTGTCTCACTTGACGGGCCAGGTGGTACTGACCATCAGCTGGGAGTTCAGCCGGGGGTGTTGGCTTTGCTCCATGTGTGCCTGCCTCTCCGCAGAGCTGCTTGGGCTCTCCCACAGCATGGCAACTGGGTTCCAAGGGCAAGAATTCCAAACAGGATGTAGAAACTGCCAGCGTCTTATGACTGACACAACATCACTTCTTTCATCTTCTTTTTTTTTTTTTTGCGGTACGCAGGCCTCTCACTGTTGTGGCCTCTCCCGCTGCGGAGCACAGGCTCCAGACGCGCAGGCTCAGCAACCATGGCTCACGGGCCCAGCCGCTCCGCGGCATGTGGGATCTTCCTGGACCGGGGCATGAACCCGTGTCCCCTGCATCGGCAGGCGGACTCTCAACCACTGCGCCACCAGGGAAGCCCTCTTTCATCTTCTATTGGTCAAGCAGACACAGAGCATGCTCAGGTGTGAGGCGAGGAGACCGAGGCCACAGCTCTCAGTGGGCAGTGGCAAAAAACTGGCAGCCACCTTTATCCTCCACAAGCCCAGAAAGGTTAAGTGCCTTGTCCTGGATCGCACAGCTAGCACGTTGACAGGTCCCCTCTGCTCTGCATCTTCTAGATCCTGTGACACTCCCCGAGGTGCCCAGAGCACCTGACAGACCTCAGTCCAGATTTCTGTACCTTTTCCTGCCATTAACTGGGTCTGTAGTGTCAATGCCCAGTGAAGCAGGTTCTAGAAACATTCCTAAATCACTTCACCTATATTTGGAATTGACTTTAAGAACATCCCTGGAAGAATCCTAGGCCTGAGAAGAAAAGACCCAGGGGTACGTGAGAACCATTTTTAGATACGGGAAAGCTGGTTGTGTAGGTCACAGCGTGGCTTATATTCTGCATCCTGTATTGTTCGTGAGCAGAGGTTGTCAGACTACAGCCGGTGGGCCAAAGCCTACCACCTGTTTATGTGTAGCCCTCGAGAAAAAAAATAGTTTGACATTTTTAAATGGTTGAAGAAAAAAGCAAGAAAAATATGTAACAGAGTCAAAGAGTTGCAGCGGAGACTGTATAGCACACAAAGCCTCTTACAGAAAAAGTTAGTTGACCTTTGTTCTAGAAGGCAGAATCAGCACTGTGTTAGCAGAGCTAGATTTCAGGTCCACATAAGAATTTTCTGTTTAGAGCTGTCCACGTGCAGGAACAGCAGCTCTCAGCTGAAGGCCATGCAGGCAGAGGGCTGTGCCTAGGATGCTGCTGTCAGTGGTGTGCTGGTAAATGTGTAACGACCAGCTCTCCAGGGAAGAAAAACCCTGACGTGTAATGTTTGTCTGTTTTTTTGGTACAAATCCCACCGTGGTCACAGCTGAAAACCATGGTCAGTTTTCAGTTCTGACACGATGTCACGAAAGGTGGAGTTGGGAAGAGATGCACATAATCGGCTGCAGGAGTTCCAGTTTACCACTGTGATGGGTTCCGGGGATCGATGCTATATAATGCTGCCCTCCAGTAGCTCCCACTGCGGAGAGCTGCAGGTGTGCAGGGAGGAACAGTAGTGCTGGGAAACCTTTGACATTCCATCTGCCCCTCTGGGCAGCCATCGTTAGCATCTGCAAGCGCAGAAAGATTACGTACCGTGCCCTGGATTACACAGCTGCTAAACTCCACCTGCCATTTCCTGCCTCACATTCGGTTTAGAAAATCTTGATTTCTACAAAGAGTGATAAGTTGGACTGCATGCAAGTTGAGAACTTCTGTTTAAGAAAACATCACCTTAAGCAAAGGTAAAATGTAAATGACAGATTGGAAGAAAACATGTGGAATCTTAAGAGATCCAGGCCTAGTGTCGAAAGGATGTAAAAAACACCCATCAATCAATTAAAATTAAAAACAAAGACAGTCCAGTAGAAAAATGGGCAAAGGGTGTGGACGTACAGTGTATACCTACTCAAATACGAAAGGCTGATAAATGTAGGAAAGATGATTAGCCTTTCAGCATGAAAGAACATCAGTCTCACTACTAAGCAGAGAAATAATGGGATAATAGTGGGATTCATTTATTTCATCCATCAGATTGGCCCAAAGTAATAATACCAAGCAAGTGAGGCTGTGATCAGAGCACATTCATTGACTGCAGCTGGAAGAACATAAGTTAAAACATCCATATACAAAACTAAAGTTCCTTCTATCTCCCCTCCTCCCCAATCTTGGCCCTCTTCCTCCCTCCCTCCCCCACCTCCCCAAAAGTAAAGATGGTCCGAATTCAACTTAATGATTTTTCAACTTTATGCTGGTGCCAAAGCAATAAGCACTCAGTAGAAACCATACTTCGAAGTTTGAATTTTGATCTTTTTCCAGGGCTAGTGATACGTGGTACACTCTTCTCCCATGATGCTGAGCAGCTCCCAGTCAGCCACACGAAGGGAAAGGACAGACACTCTACAGGGTACCGCGTTGCCGGCATTTATTGCGTATTGTGTTTTATGTTTCAAATCCCATCATGGCTACAAAATAACCGCTGACCCAGAAATTCCAAATCGGGCCTAGAAAAAGCCTCACATTTTCAGAGGAGGCAGGGACACAAAAAGATCATCCGCCTTGTAGTTTGCAGTAGTGAAAAATTGGAAACAACATAAAGCCCCTCAGTCGGGGAATAGCTAAGTATACTCTGATCTAGATATCCCTATGAGCGCTAGGCAGCAGTGAAAAAGAGGACACAGGAGCTCTGTACCAACGGGCATTGCTGAGGTGAGGTAGCAAATTCTAGAACGGCTCAGGCAGTCGAGTACCATTTATGTTCTTAAAATGTAGGTGAAAGAATGCTGTGTAGTCCGTAGAACATCCATAAAAAGTTCCAAGGGCCTATATACCATAATAGTGTACACAGGTGCTCCTTGACTGATGATAGGGTTATGTCCTGATAAACCCATTATAAGTTGGAAATGCATTTAATACACCCAACCTCCCAAGCACAGTAGCTTAGCCTGGGCTCCCCTAAACATGCTCAGGACACTCATCAGCCTACAGTTGGGCAGTTATCTTGAGTTTAAGCTCAAGAGTAATTACCTTCCTCTTCTTCTTCTCACCAGAAGCAGGAGACACAGATGGACATTTTGTAGACATGGTGGGATTTGAAACACAAAATATAATACACAATAAATGCAGGCAACATGGTACCTTATAGAGTATTGGTCATTTCCCCTCGTGATCGCATGGTTGCTGCTGTCCGGCATCATGGGAGAGGAGTGTACCATGTATCACTAGCCCCAGGAAAAGATCAAAATTCATATTTCGATATACAGTTTCTACCAAATGCTTATGGCTTTTGCACCATCAGGAAGTTGCAAAATCGTAAGTCAAATTGGCACCATCTGTACTTTTGTGGAGGGTGTAGGGAGGGAGAGGGCCAGGACTGGGGAGAAAGGGAGATAGAAGGAACTTTAGTTTTATATATGGATGTTTAAATTTTTCTTAAGGAGAATATATTTATGTATTTCTTGTATAATATTTTCAAGAGAGCAAATTAAAGTTCAGTCCTCCCCACATGGAAGGGCTTCTGTGAGGGAATGTGCCATCTCCCTGGCTAAGCCCACATCTACCAGGTTGGCCATGCGGGGACCACTTGGGGAGGGGTGTGTGAGTGGTGCTCACTTTGGCCCATGAGGTTGAACTTCCCTTGAGGACTCTCTCTCACCTCCGTCCAGGCCTCAATGTTCTCTTAACACTTGTGCCTAAGCAAGGAAAAGCTTTTGTCCTTAATTTCCTGTTGCAAGATTGAGGCTGGCCAGGAGCAAGGGCACCAGAGTCACATTAGATGGACCCTGTTGGGTTGAGGTTACCAGCACTGCCTTCTGCCCGCCCCTCCCATCTTCCCCCTCAGGGCTCTCATCCCTGTGCCCCCCAGCTGCTCTCAGGCACGTCTAGACTCCTCTATGTCTAGACCCAAGGAAACTGGGCCAAGGCACCCTTCCGACTTACCTATTTCATGTCTAGGAACCCACCTCTTCCCCAGATTTTTGGCCCCAGGTATGTCCACCCATTTCAGGAAAACTCTTCTGTTTAACCATAGGCGAATGTGTGGTCTCATTGTACTGTTAGCATGACAGCCACATCAGAAGCCCACACTGTACGATGGCAGCTGGACAAGAGACACACAGAGAGTAGCTTCGAGGGTTTTCCTCACCCAGATGCCTGTGGTTAAGAGGAGTGAGGGCCCAGGATGGCTGCATGGAATATTGACCCACTGACCATGTGGCAGACACACTCATCCTACATCATATTATCCCCATTCATCCCCAGAGGTAATAATGAACAGTAGCTGTTACTATTCCTATTCTACAAGCAAAGGAACTGTGCCTCAGAAAGGAACTTAACCTATCTGAGGTCACAGAGTCCAGACTGAAACCCAGAATGCCTGCCTCCACTGCTTTTTAACCTGAGCCATATTCTTCCTTTAGGGATTTCATTCTAGAAGTCTTCAGAAATCTCCTCCCTGCTTTGTGCACAACCTCCCAGAGTGAAATGAAAGATCACTTCCCCCATGAATTTTGAGTGCCAGGCATTCTTTTCCTTGAGAATGCCCAGAACTCCTTTTAAGTTGTTGCTTAAATTTGAAGTGAAAACAGACAGAAAATGTGTTTGCAGATACAGCTTGCACTAATTCAAGAGGAGGCCTGAAGGTTAGGACTCCTTTGATATTATTTATGTGATTTGAGGCAACAGTATATAATCAGAGAATGGTATTCGCAGACTCCTAACCTACTTTGACCTTAAATTCACACCTATTTCACAGATGCAAAAAAGAAGTTATCATATTGCGTCTTTCCTTTGGATTCCCCAGCTTCAGTTTTGCATTCCTCAAAGTCCTCAGTAACCCAGGAAATTTAGAGTGTGAGAGGTGAGAATGTGAAAACCCTTCAGGACTTCCCCTAGATTAACAAGAAAGATTGTTCAACAGTTGGTGATGACAATGGAGCATTGGGTTTTAATTTGGGGTTTATTTAGAGGCAGGGCCGAGAAGTGGTTGGGTACTTCCCCTCACAGCTTCACAGCACGGTCCACCAGGAGAGTTAGGTTTCAAAGAAGAAGCATCTCAAAGTAATGGGGAAATTACTTCAGCATGGGATCAGATATGCATTTTTCTCCCACATTTTCTGACCTGAATTTAAAAATTTTTATAATAGTGCATGAATGAACCCTTCCTTCACAGGAGAATCTGAAAGCAAGACTAACAAAAAACATCAGTAGATTCTAATGATCCTCTCTCTCTGTTGCATCCTTTCCTTTTCCTGAGTTGCTTTAGACATCCCGTATGTAATACTTTGTTTGCAGCCCGTGAGCAATTACTACCTGTTATGGTTTGAATTGTGCCCCACCGCCCCAGAAAAAAAGAAGATGTGGTGAAGCTGTAACCCCCAGTACCTCAGAATGTGACCTTATTTGAATATAAGGCTTTAGCAGATGTAATCAGGTGAAAATGAGGCCACTAGGGTGGGCCCTAATCCAACCTGACTGGTGTCCTTATATATAAAGGGTAAAATTTAGCCATAAACACAGACGTGCACAGAGGGAAGATGATGTGAAGAGACACAGAGAGAAGGAAGTCCATGTGCAGGTATAGGATTTGAGTGATGCATCAACAACCAAGGAAAGCCCAAGGTTGCTGGCAAACCACTAAAAGCTAGGAAGAATCAAGGAAGATTCCCCTACAGGCTTCAGAGGGAGCAAGGCACTGCTGACACCTTGATTTCGAACGTCTAGCTTCCAGAACTGTGAGACCATAGATTTGTTATTTGAAGCCATACAGTTTGTTCATGTAGCCCTAGTAAACTAATACAGCTACCTCTACCTAACCCTTATAAAATACACATGTAGGATAAATAAGATTGAGAATTTCTGTTCATCTGTTATAGTTAATGTGACATTATATTTTCCACAGATGGCTGCAAGATCATCCCCTGTCCTACATGTCTGTCTAGACCCTTGAAATTCCCCCATCAAGAGATGAATTCTAGGGCTTCCCTGGTGGCACAGTGGTTAAGAATCCACCTGCCAATGCAGGGGACACGGGTTCACTCCCTGGTCCAGGAAGATCCCACATGCTGTGGAGCAACTAAGCCTGTGTGCCACAACTACTGAGACTGTGCTCTAGAGCCCACGTGCCACAACTACGGAAGCCTGTGCACCTAGAGCCGGTACTCTGCAACAAGAGAAGCCACTGCGATGAGAAGCCCGCACACCACAGTGAAGAGTAGCCCCCGCTCACCGCAACTAGAGAAAGCCCGTGCACAGCAACAAAGACACAGTGCGGCCAAAAATAAAATAAATAAATTTTTTTTAAAAAGAGATGAATTCTAAATCCCCTCCCCTTGAACCTGGATAGGCTGTGACTCCCTTTTGATGTTCTATGACTTCTGAGGCAGCTTCCACCCTGTTTCCTAGAACACTTGCCCTGGAGCCCTGAACTGCCGTGTAAATAGTCCACTTGTCTTGAGTCCTCCGTGCTGTGAGGAAGCCCATACTACCCCAAATGGAGAGAACACATGGAGACACAAGACTACATGGAGAGAGATACCCAGACAGCCCCTAGATGCTCCAGCAATCCTACGGTTTCGGCTTCAGCCACTATCTGATTGCACCCCCATAACAGACCCTGAGCCAGAGTTGCCCAGTCCAGCCCTTCCTGGATTCCTGATCCATAGAAGCTTTAAGAGATCACAAAATAATTGCCATATTTAAAGTCGCTAAGTTCTGGGGAGGTTTGTTATACAGCAGTAGATGTCTGGGACAGTTAGTGTACTCTGTGCTTTGCACTGGTTGTTTTCTTTTAATTTTAATTTAAAAAATGGATTGAATTTTTACTTCTGACTAAACAGTTTTATATTTAGAGAAGACAGACTATAACCACAAAATCTCAATGATTTAACCTAATAGTATTTACTTCTCTCTCACTCAAAGTCCAATGTGGATGTTACAGGTTGGGTGGCTCTCCTACAAGCATTGACTCAGGGATCCATATTCCTTCTACCTAATGTCTTTGCTGTCCCCGGTCCTCCTTGGGGTCCTCTGCTGGGTCATCTGTGTTCGGGTAGCCAAAGAGAAAGGGTAGGGGCTTCCCTGGTGGCGCAGTGGTTGAGAGTCTGCCTGCCGATGCAGGGGACACGGGTTCGTGCCCCGGTCCAGGAAGATCCCACATGCCGCGGAGCGGCTGGGCCCGTGAGCCATGGCCGCTGAGCCTGAGTGTCCGGAGCCTGTGCTCCGCAACGGGAGAGGCCACAACAGTGAGAGGCCTGCGTACCGCAAAAAAAAAAAAAAAAGAGAAAGGGTAGAGAGAGAGTGGAAGATCATGTGAGATGTTTCAGGGGCTCGGTCTGAAAGTGGCACACGTCATTCTGGTCCACATTGCACTGGCTAGAACTAGTCCCTGACTCAAGGGAGTTGGGAAGTGCAGATTAGCTGTGCACCCAGGAGGAAAAGATAAGTGTAATGGGATCATAGCTCTGCTACATTCGCACGCTGGCTCATAGAATCTTACATTATCAGAACTGGAAGGGACATGAGAGATCGACTTCTCCAAGTGTGGTCCACCAGCATCAGGACCACCTGAGGGACTTGTTAAAATGCAGATTCTGGGGCCCCACCTGCTGAGTCAGAACCTCAGGAAGTGGGTTCTAGCCAGTTGATTTTTGCCAAATCCCCCCCCCAATTCTTGTTATGTACACTAAGGTTAGAGAGTCACTTACCAGTTCAACCCTGTCATTGTACAGATAGCAAAGTTGAGGTCCAGAGAAAGGACATGACCTCCATACTTTCCTTCCAGCTACTCACAACCTGAGGCCAGAGCTGGAGCTGGGGACGTGTGTGCTGAGGCCCATCCAGTCCTCTTGCCACGCCCCTCCCAGGGCTCTGCATCATAGCTGGCCAGGACCCCGATGGTGTGCCCTGGCAGAGCATACTCGGTTCCTGAATTGTAGCCTTGGCCCCCAATTCAACAACCACACATACTTGCTCTGAGACACCAACAGGGAAATCCAGCCCAGTGCTGTAGAATCACAGCGTTTTCCTTGAAAAGTCTCATCAGCTTATAACCAAGAGTCCCCTGCAGTTTAGATTATGACCAGATCTAGTCCAGAATCAAGTCCTGTTATATCTTGGACATTCCTAGCAAGAGTCGGGGACCCGGAATAGTGTTTTAATTTAGAAATTGGAATGCTATAATAATTTCTCTTATGTCACTCTGAAGGCCTACCTTATCTTTAAAGCTGTAATGTGTTCTGACATTCTGATATAGCTAGCTTTGAGGGGAGGCCTTGGTGGTAATGAAAGGCATGGGGAGGAGAGAGAAACTTCATATTTTCCAGAGCTCTTGATGAAAACAGCCAATGCTTATTAGCATGCATTCCACACAATTTCCATGATGATGCTATAATTTAAAACACTGACTGAAAGACCTAATAAGGGAGGTGAAACTAGCTTTCTAAATTTGCTGAACAAATTGCTCATCTCTCCCTCCATCAATCTTCCTTCTCTTGAGCAAAATGTAAAATTTGGAACAAAGAGGGAAGATACTAGGGTTTTGACTGATCTTCTTGTTAACAGTATTCTGCTGTATGGCAGCTGCATTGTAAGCATTCGAGTTCTGATTCTAAGCATGTCTGTGAAAGTTCCCACGTAAAAAAATCTTCAAGTCACTGTCTACCTTCTGAGTTTGGGGGACAAATGGGGGTAAATTAACAAAGGATGCTTATCATGCTCCCCAACCTGTGCTGAAATCGCTTAGTCTCAATTACTTTGATTAATCACTAAAGATTTTGTAAGCAGCTAAAACATCTGCCTTCCCATATTGGCGTGAAGGAGAATGAGAATGTAGATAAGACCTTCAGGGCATCAGGAAACCGGTGATGGTTCCAGGCCCAGTGAGATGGGGGGTGTCCTAACCCTCCTGATGTCTAGCTGAACGATTTGGCTCCCAGCACAAGCTCATCGCACAAGCGATGGTGTGGACCTCATCGTGAACAGCATGGGATTTGCACAGGGCCTGCGAGCAGGGTAGATAGAGAAAATCAGAGATGACGCCTGCCTCCTTCCCCTCAGTTGTGATCAGGCACTGCCACTTTGCAGTCTGGTCCCTCACTCCAGGGGCTCCAGGGTTGTTCCCAGTTCTCACTTCCCTTGTCAGGAAGCACTGTGGAGTTAAGTTACTCGGGACAGGAAGACTGGACAGGGCACGAGGTGGCCAGCCTATAGAAAGGCAAACCTGATCTTTGGCTGAACTGATTAAACAGACCCAGTCCAGATGGTGAGTGTTCTGGTCAGCTATTGCTGCATAACAAACTACCCCCAAATTTAGTGGGGTGCAGTGTGGGTTCTCTGGGAAGCAGACTCTGAGCTGGAGAAGAGCATGCAGGATGTTCCTTAAGAACTACTCTTAGAATCAAGTCTTCCAAGGGAGAGGAAGCAGTAGGAGTGGGCAGAGAAAGTCATGCTGCCTTGCAGCTCAGTGACAGTCCCGGCTGGCCCAACAGAGTCCTGGAGCCAGAATGACCCTTGAGAGTTGCCCCAAATTAGGCTGAGATGACCTGGCTTTTATGTCAGAGGTGCACAAACTGGCATGTCTTACAAATCAGGTGGCCACCTGTCTTTGTAAATAAAGTTTTACTGGAACACAGTTCCACCTCTTTGTTTACGTATGATCTAAGGCTGCTTTCACGCTGCTTGGGTAGAGCTGAGTAGCTGTGACAGAAGCTGCATGGCCCACGAAGCCTAAAATATTTAATACCTTGCCATTTCTAGATGTGAGTCGACCTCAGCTTTATGTTTCCACAGTAGCCATTGGCTGTGGGCTTCCAGGGAAAGGACAAGACCTTGGGCAGTGGCTCTGCAGCAGAGGTGAGCCCTGCTGGATGAGGGCTGAGGGCTGTGCTGCTTCCACGCCCAGCACTGGGGACAGCAGGTCCTTCCTCAAGGGGAATGTGGACAGTGCTCATGGTGTCCACCACAGCGGATTAAAATGACCATTGCATTTGGTGGGTCAGGAATTCTGGAAGGGCTCAGGTGGACAGTCTGACCTCCATGGCTTCATCTCGGCTGGAGGGTTCACTGCCAAGATTCCCTCCTCACTCACTGTTCCTTTGCCTCTTTCTCTCTTTATGGGGCATCTCATCTTCTGGGGTTTCTCCATGTCACGGTGTGGTTTCGGGATCATCGCACTTCTTACAGGAGAGACTCAAGAGGCAGGATGTGGAAGCCCTGGGCCCATGAAAAAGCATGCCGGAGATGGCACAGCATCACTCTGCTGTGTCTTATTGGTCAAAGCTATGATGGGGCCCATCCAGATTCAAGGGGATGGAGCCCAAGATGCAAGATCACAGCACAGAGCAGGGGGCGGGAAGTGCTGTTGCACCATCTTTGGAAAATCCACAGTGCCTCAGTGGGCCGGGTCTCAGAGCTGTTTGAGCACATCCTTCCCACCTCCACAGTCGCCATCATCATGAGGGTGGCTTGAAATGACCATGGTGGGAATATGACACCTCGGGGATGGGCTTTGCCCCACCCCAACCCCAGAGAGCCGGTTGTTAAGTATGGCCCAGCACACCATGGCTGCCACGGTTGGGGCAGCGGGGGTTACGATTTGAAGCAAGGCAAGAAGAAAGACAGCAGTGCTGATTGATTGCCGAGGCACTCAACATATCCTGGAACATCAGAACAACTCTAGGAGGTGTCTCTTATTTCACAAAAGAGGAATCCCAGGTGTGGCGAGATTGGGTAACTGGGCAGGATTTGAACCAGGGTCTCCTCACCCTCCGCCAGGTCTCAGGAAGATGAAATAGGCTCCTTGTCATTGGCCTGAGGGAAGCTCAGGTTGGGCGAGAGGGAGGAGAGCCAGCCAGAGAAGGAAGGGGAGCAAAGGCCTGGCCGGGGCAGCCGTGGGGTTCCTGGGAAGGACTCAGGCCTCCACATCGTGCCCAGCTGTGTGGACACTGGAAGATTCGCCCCAACTCCTAGCAACCAAACCCCAGCCCTTTCTTATTGTCAGGAAACTTATCAGTGTTTTATTTTATTTATTTTATTATTATTATTATTATTTTGTGGTACGCGGGCCTCTCACTGTTGTGGCCTCTCTCGTTGCCGAGCACAGGCTCCAGACGCGCAGGCTCAGCGGCCATGGTTCACGGGCCCAGCCGCTCCGCGGCATGTGGGATCTTCCCGGACCGGGGCACGAACCTGCGTCCCCTGCATCGGCAGGCAGACTCTTAACCACTGCGCCGCCAGGGAAACCCATTATCAGTGTTTTAAAGGCACAAGCAGTCTGTGTGAGCAAGGGGGAGTGGGGAAGCCGCTGAAGGGGAGGCAAAGAGAGGAAAGGCCGACACCACGTTTACAGGAGCACCTGTAATGCTCCCCTGACCGGGAATACAGTGGTTAAGCCAGACCAATGGACTTAAAATGGGGAGAGGGGAGAAGCAGGGCCGGAAGGGGACTTTCATGATGGAGCCTGCCCTTAGGCAGGTGGCATGGATTCTTCCTTTATAACAGTACCGGTTCCACTTACTGGGACTCAGCCTAAAGCTAGACCTGCCTGCCATGGGCTTTACGTATATTTATTATCATTAGTCCTCAAAACCCTCAGAGGAATGGGTCCTATGATTCCCATTTGATAAGAAAACGAGGCTCAGCAAGAAGGAGTAACGTTCTGGCCGCAGAATTAAGGTTTGCGTTGGATGTGCCAGCTCTGGACCATCTCCCCACCGTGCGGCCGTGATGCCACAGTTTACCTAAGGAATGGCCGCGCGGGCCAGAGAGCAAAGAAGCAAACGGATGATAGAGCATCTTTCTCACCGTTAGTTGGTTCACAACTTCCCATTTTTTCCTCCTTTTTGTTCCCTAGAGTTGAAGGATTCCCTCTCCCCGTTTTGTTGGTTTTAAGAGGAATAAAGAAGACAAAATGTGAGACGCAAAGGGCTCCACGGAGTTGGGCAGGGAGCCAGTGTAGGGGCACAAGGCCAAGGGCGGTGAGGCTGGGACGGTGAGTTGGTGGAGGGGCGTTGCTGCATCAGCTGCAGGCCTCTGCCCCCCAGGCAAGGCTCAGGCTCTGTGGCAGAAACGCTCTCAGGTCCTGGGGGTGGAGGAGTCACTTCGCCCTCCCCTCCGGATAAACATCCTGAATTTAAATATCAGAGGGAGGATTTGCAGCGGGAGGATGCAATTAAGACTTCCGAAAACCGATCCTCAGTTTTTAGTGTGCTAAGAATCACCTGGGGTGCTTGTTTAAAATGCTGCCTTCCTGGTCCCCACTCTTAGAAACTCATGCAGCAGGTTGGAAGTGAGGCCCAGAATCCGCATATTTAAAACACCCCAAGCAATTCTGGTGCCAGGGGATCCTGAGCCAGGCTAAGAAAAACACCCACTTGGAGGGTGAAGGTGCAGGATCTGAAACTTTTCTTTTACAAAAATAGCTTTTTTGTCATTATAATTTAATCTCAGGGGCACCAGTTTTCTTATTCTGGATGTAGATGTGGTAGGTATGTCTATGGAGCTGTCTTGCTGAAAGAAAGATAATGCACACGTGGTTATGTGCATAATTGCAGTTAATTATTATGTTGTGAACATATGGTTAAACTCGATAAAGATTAACTTATAAAAACTCTTATTAAAAGTTCCCTGTTATTTGCCATTAATCAGTACCATGGATTTTTTTAGGGGAGTTTGTTCATTCATCCACTTAATTAAAAGTTTTTTCATTCTTGCTGCGTGGCTGGCCGGGCCTGTGCAAGGATGGGGAGACTGTGCGCAGTGGGCCAGCAGCCAGGAGCTGACTGCTGCCCTCCAGGGATTTACAGTCTGGCCAGGGAGACAGATTCATCAAATCCCCAACAACCACGGGCATTTCAATTTTGTGTATGTTTATTCTTATTTGTTAAGGTGTTTGTTAAATTCATTACTAAATGTGATTTTTATAAATGTAGAAGTATTTACATATATACAAATACAAAGCATACAAACCAAAAATCCTTGTCAGGCCATATATTGTGATTTGGGTTTTAAAAAAAATTGACTAATATCGAGATTTTGAACTTTCCAGATGTCTCTGATTGGGCTAGGAAGATATATTCTATAAACTCTATACAAAGTTGGATTGTAGTTTTTTTTTAATCAGTGAGTTAAGACTTCATCTCTAACATGTTTAATTAAGATGTCTGAAAGATGCATTAATTTTTTTCCCCATCACATTTCTACTCTCTCCGCTATTTGTGAACCTAGCACATTAGGAAAGCAGTACCCAAGTGCTTTCAAGCACAAATATGCCTGAATGCAGAATTCTTATCCAACAATGAGAAGCACAGAGAATTCTGATTCCTTGCTTAGCAGTTTCAGCATGTCCTCAATGCTATTTTCTTGCCAGACACTTGAGCGTGCAAATCATCTATGAGAGAACAAATCAATGTGAGACAGAACTGTCATCAGTAACCTCTGCCTCTTGATTTTCAGTGTTGCAGGTGGTGAGCTCTTTGACTTCTTAGCTGAAAAGGAATCTCTGACTGAAGAGGAAGCAACTGAATTTCTCAAACAAATTCTTAATGGTGTTTACTACCTGCATTCCCTTCAGATTGCCCACTTTGATCTCAAGGTATGTTGCTTGGTGTGAATCAGATGAAAGCTTACACGTACCACAACATTCACTATTTGCTAAGAAAAATTGAGGGCGTCCGAAAGAGATAGATGTTTTTTCCCTAGAGGAGTTTAACAAATGAAATTATCAATATAAATCAGCAAGTGTATAATGCATGCCTACTACAGGAATTCCTAACCAATGTGTGAGATAGAGGCTTAAGATTAATGATTACATTTGAGAATTCTTGGGGAAGAATCAAGGGGTCTTACCAACCAGGTCTTTAAGGAAGGGAGCTGCTGTTGGTTATGGGGTATTTTCAACCTAGAGTACCCATTGGCTGCCCAGTTTCCATCCCCTTCTGGCTACAAGGCATATAAGATGGAAGGTGTCTTGATCTCTACTCTCCCTCTTGATGCAAAGGCTTCTGGGCTGACTCAGTCTCTGGCAATCAATCAAGCCAAACTCTGAGACTGGCTAATTGTGGTCTTTGCTTGGCTGGAGGCAAGGCATTATCGGACATAAAAAGGCACATCATACTCCCATCCATCACAGAGGTGATGGTCTCTCTGAGAGGGGAAGATATACATATGAGCAACAGAAGTGGCAATGTAAGATTCAGGGTACAATCCGAGGCAGCGAGAAGATTATCACAAAAAGTGTGTGGTTGATTGCCAAGTGAATGATTCAGATCATTGGAGCTAGGATAGATGTAAGAGAAGGGAAGATTTTCTCCATACTTACTGTAGCAGAGCCGTCAAGACCCCATCTGGATCCCCCAACACACACTAACACACACCCCAAAGACTGCTGCTGGGAGCTGGAAATGCCAAAGAGTAAATGCCTACTGAAGCAGCTCTTAGCAGTGGAGCTGGGGAGAAGGTGGATAAATACCCCAACTCCCTCGTGCTTCAGTTGGAAAATTCTGAGTGCTGCCCTTTCTCCCCAAGTCCTCCAAAGGGATTGTGCTCCAGTCACCCCTACCTTGATAAGACACTTTGTATCAGCTTCCTTCCTTCTGTTTCCTGTCTCCCCATTCCTCTACCAAGTATTCCCTGGAGTCCCCTCCTACATAAGCTGCTTGCATCCAAATCCATGTCACATGTCTGCTCCTGGGAGAATCTAAACCAAGACATTTATTTTTCCTAGTGTTCTCTTGCAACTACTCTTTCATCCCTACTTTTTGGTTGTTTTTTCAGGGAAGAGGAAGAACTACCTGCCATCTTGTCCTCAGCATAACATATGATAGGTTTTTTTTTTTAATTGTGGAAAAATAAGCATAATATAAAATTTACCATTTTAACCATTTTAAAGTATGCAGTTAAGTGACATTAAGTATATTCACATTGTTGTACAACTGTCACAACCATCTATTTCTGGAAATTATTGATCTTCCCAAACTGAAACTATGTATCCATTAAACACTAACTCCCCAACCCTCCTACCCCCAGCTGCTGGCATCCACTATTCTACTTTCTGTCTCTATGATTTTGCCTCTTCTAGGTATTTCATGTAAGTGGAATCACGCACTGTTTCTCCTTTTGTGACTGGCTTATTTCAGTTCACATAGTGTCTTCAGGGTTCATCCATATTGTAGCACATGTCAGAATTTACTTTCTTTCTCAGGCTGAATGGTATTCCATTGTATGGATAGACCACATTTTGTTTATCCATTCATCTGATGGGCGTCATGTTACTTCCACCTATGAACATTGCTGTACTATTTTTCTTTTTTTTGAAGCCTGAAAACATAATGCTTTTGGATAGAAATGTTCCCAAACCTCGGATCAAGATCATTGACTTTGGGTTGGCCCATAAAATTGACTTTGGAAATGAGTTCAAGAACATATTTGGGACACCAGAGTTTGTTGGTAAGTTTTCTTATTCCTGTGATCGTTCATTTCTCTTAAACATTAGGCTGGCAAAATTCACCCTGCTGCAGCATCATTTCCCTGGTACATGTTTCTGGTTTATACATGAAGATTAGAATCTGTTGGTTCACTTTCTTCCAAAACTAAGTGTGCGTTCATTTCCTCTTAGCTCCTGAGATAGTCAACTATGAACCTCTTGGTCTTGAGGCAGACATGTGGTAAGGAGCATGCTCTTGATGTTGTCACCTTTCTAATTTATTTTACTATTCTTCTGACGTTGTTTTTCTTTTTATTTTGTGTCTAGGAGTATTGGGGTAATAACCTATATTCTGTAAGTACCCAAATCCACAGCTCATGTTCTTTTCCTTTTTCTTTGAGACCATATGTTTTACTGACCATTCTATGTGTCATGTTGATCAGTTCAGCTTATGTATGCTTTTTAAACATATTCATTTTACACCTCCACAACATGTTTAGTTTATACTAATTAAACATTTTCTCCTAATTTGAAATGAGTCATCAGAAACTGCAGCATAATCACTGAAAGAAAGCATGGCTGTCTGTTACTGCTGAGAAAATAGGAAAGGTTTTCTTTTTTTTTTTTTAACTACTAAATGCTGTTCTAAATTAACTGTCCTTTGCATTAAGCTGAAGCTTTTGTGCATGACAATTAAATGCCCTATAAAATGTAACTGAATTCTAAAGTGACTGCTCAAGCACCAGATTATAATGTTATTCCTCACTCCCTTTATCAGATATTGTAGGAACAAAATGACAACACAAGAGGGACTTACTCATGTTCTGTGCCCTGCTTTATTAACAGCCTAAGTGGGGCCTCCCCATTTCTTGGAGACACTAAACAAGAAACGTTAGCGAACGTATCTGCTGTCAACTACGAATTTGAGGAAGAATACTTCAGTAATACCAGTGCCCTAGCCAAAGATTTCATAAGAAGACTCCTCGTCAAGGATCCAAAGTGAGTGTCCATTATACCTGAAAGGTGCCCAGCTGTGGCCTCAGCTAGACGAGAGTTAGCACCTGTCCCGTGCACACGGCCACGTTTATGCGACCCTGGTTGTTTCCTCCTGGCAAAGAGAAGCATGCCATGTGAAACGCTTCAGAAAATGCAGGCAGGGCCCTTTGTACCTGCTCAGTCAGCCCCTGTGGGCACAGTGAAATAATCACACAAAGACTGATGTTGTTTTCGGCTCCGTGAAGCAGGCCCTGAACTGCATTTTCCAGAGCATCTGCTTGGTAGGCCCAGCCGGCATGGAAACAACCTTAGTGTTTGCTTCTATGGTCACCGCATTTTTTTTCTTTCCCCTCCCCCCACAAAGGAAGAGAATGACAATTCAAGATAGTTTGCAGCATCCCTGGATCAAGGTAAGTTGCATATTGCGATTGGTTTGGGGATTATAGGGCGACCTGGAATTCGTTTGTCCTAGGGTATCACTAGGCACTGGGTTCTAACCACGGTCACATCTGGAGTATTGTGTTTGCTGTTGGTGCCATACTTTAAGACAGCTGACAGCTGAGAGAATCCTCATGATAACGGAGGTAGAAAGGAGTGAGCTACCACAGTGCAGGACTGTGATGAGGAGCTGAAGGGCAGGTCCACTCAACAGCCTTGAGTTTGATTGTGGGATATTAGCCCAAACAATATTTTTGAAAATTCTTGAATTAACTTCCAGCATTTAAGTATCATATCAAATCTGGATTTCCAGCTTCTCTTGAAAAATCTGAAGATCTATCAACACTGAGCCCTCATTCCGCAAGGCTGCCAGAAACTCTGCCCAGTTGCCTTTGTGCCAGGCCAGCAGCCACCCCCGACGTATATACACCTTTACATTATTTGCCTGGCGCCTGTCAGCATTTGGGTTAAAGAACTGAAGTTGCTTCAGCTAGACCAGAAAGGACTAAGGGTGGGGAAGCATGGCAGTTACAGAATAAAATCATGGAACCAATAAGTGGATTGTGGTGCAGTAACTTGCATTGCAGAAGTAGGTTTGGGG
This sequence comes from Mesoplodon bidens, assembly GCF_964165515.1. Lineage (NCBI taxonomy): Eukaryota > Metazoa > Chordata > Mammalia > Artiodactyla > Ziphiidae > Mesoplodon > Mesoplodon bidens. Next base: position 40,991,039 of record NC_138162.1, on the reverse strand, counting down.
CAGCTGGAGACCTCTGCCTGTGCCAGCTCCCAGCAGTTGCCTGGGCTTCCCTAGAAGGCAACGATGTCTCCTTCCTTCAGAGGTAGAGTTGCATGGCCTCCTGAAAAAATGCAGTAGGAGGGATTTTAATGCTGTAAGATAGACCGAATTTGCTAACATCTGAGGTCCCAACCAGCTCTAAATTACTTGATGATAAGTTCACATGCCTCGCAATATGGCCTCACCGTGAATCATGCCATTCCCAGATTCTCTTATGGAAAGTTGTAATTCAGCTTGTCCAAGCTCAACTTTTCAACTTTCCCTCAAGATCCAGTCTTCATGGATTTGCTCAAACCCTTAGCCACAAGAGTTTAGCCTCTGGAGACTAGGTTCCTGGATCAGGCATTTTGTTAGTTTAGCAGGGTGAATATGTAAGCATCCCAAATAATGAGAGGTTTTCAAAGGTTGTCATGTAACACATGTCTATAATTTGAGAGCTCTAAATTGTCTTTCTTGGATTTTCATTTTAGCCTAAAGATACCCAACAAGCACTTAGTAGAAAAGCATCGGCAGTAAACATGGAGAAATTCAAGAAGTTCGCAGCCCGGAAAAAATGGAAAGTAAGATTGTTTGATTTGAAGGGATTAACTAATTCTGTGTCCCCTGTGGCTCTCCCTCTGTTCAGGGCTCACTTCTTCTGATACTGGCAATGCAGGACTGCATCCTTTTTAAAAATTCACTCTGTAGTCATCTGTACCATTACCCTATTTTCAGAGACAATCAAAAATACTATTTCAGTCCTATTAACTCATCTTTTCACATGTAATTTTGCATTTTTTTAAAATTAAAACCATTCCCAAGGCAAATTTTTAAATCAGTACAGTAAAATTATAGTGCAGTCTTTTTCTAAAGGCAACAAGCCACATCTTAAATAGATTTGTTTCTTGTGGTAAGCACCATAGCATTATGATTATACCAGAACTTGTGTAAATGGTTCTCTAAATCCAGCCTTGGTCTGTGAGTGGTTGGGATGGGGGTGGGGTGTGACCATGAGCATCTGCAATGTGATCCCTTCTCAGTGTGGATGGTTTCTGCAGGGGCTGAGTAGGATGTGGCTCTAAAGGGCATTCCAGCCAAACTTGGACAAATAAAAATTCAGGGTTAAGAAGGGGACAGGATGGCTTCCTGTGCACAGGGTCATGTCAAGCCCAGAGGAAGCAGGTACTCGCCATGTCTCCTCATCACTGGGCCAGAAGTGTACCTCATTGTACTCATCAGGTTGGGGATGCCTTGATAGAGATGAGGAGGACCACAGCCATGGGTTACTCAAGACTTGACTCTTAGTCTCAAAGGAGCCTTGAAAATAAGGCTTAAAATGTAGAGTGAACCACCGTAAGTTTCTCTTTCTCTCCCTCTCTTTCATTCATATACAGACACGCACACACACACACACACACACACACACACACACATTCTTTACCTGTTGTTACTGCCTTTGAGAGTAAATGCAGAGGTGTTTGTCCTATAGGCTAAAGAGTCCCCAACCTGCTGATTTCCAACAACTGGATGAGTTTTGAGAGTCACACTGTCTGCCATTACCAACTTGCCTGGGCACCAAGGACACAGGGCAAGACCCTCGCATACCATGCTTCTCTGAGGGGGGGATGTGCAAGGGCTTTGTTAGGGTAAGATCCCATTCCTCAAAGAGTAGAGAGTGAATATGGAGAGAGAAGGGATGCATCCAGTTCTGCAGCTTGATAACGAAATGCAGGAGAATCTCTCTCTATTGTTGTCCTGATTTATAAGACCTTTAGAAATTTCTTTAAGCAGATATGTTCCAACCTGCTTGTGGGATTGCCCACCCCTGAAGAATAATACATGCTGTCAGCATTGAATGCTATCTCAAAGGCTTTGTCATTTGCACTAATTTGAGTATTGTTATGTAAGCTCTCTCTCCTCCTCTCCCCCTGCATTTTTTTCACACACTCTCTCTCTCTCTCTTTCTTTTTTTTAAAGCAATCTGTTCGCTTGATATCACTGTGCCAAAGATTATCCAGGTCATTCTTGTCCAGAAGTAACATGAGTGTGGCCAGAAGCGATGATACTCTGGTAAGCAAACCTTTTCCCCAGATAGGTTTGTTCTTAGCACTGTGTATTTACCGTGTTTAGGTTGTTTAATTTGTTCAGCAACCCAGAAAACCTGAAGTCTTGGAAACATCAGGCCTGTTCTTCCTCCTCTTGAGTTGGGGAGTTGGGGTGGCTGATTTGATCTACTCTATTACTGTTTCGTCCTTTTTCCTCTTTGTTTTGATTGGCTATACCTACTACCTCTAACACTACCACCCTCCCACCCTCCTCTTCCCCGCAACACAGTTGGATAAAAGAGAGGCTTGCCAGTAGAAGAGGAAAGATCATATTCTAATTTTCATGAACTAAAATGAGAGCCCTCTGTTTCCACCAACCTTGGAGAATCTTAGACTGTAATAGTACAAAAGGGGCAGACAACCCTCCTTCTGAACACACACACACACACACACACACACACACTAACACACCAGAAAATCAGGGGAAATGCAGTGGGGCTTGCTGATATAGTTCGTGGTAGACCAAAAGGCTAAAGCCACTCACTTTGTTGATGTTGTATTGACTTCCAAAGGCCCTTGAGAACAATTCCACGACTTTTTTCCCTTAATCCAAACTGAAACCTAATCACAGATTAACTCTTCAGATATGACTGGACACATCAGAATTCAACGAGACTTTCCCCAACAGTCAGACAACGGGGCTTTGTGAACCCTGGAGGTAAAGGGGACTCCAGAAAAGGCAGAAAGGGTGGTTCTGTGGGAACCAGCCTGCTCCTGTAACTGAATAGTCAGTGTTTCCTGAGTGGAATCCGGGAACTCCAAGGGCAGGATCACACATCAGCGGACACCAGCTCTTTTTTTACTCCCTGAAGCCAGTAGTTTTACTCAAGTTCCAGATCTAACCTTATAGCCTGAAAAGAGATAGGAAATTTTAAAAAGAAAAAAAGAAGTAGGAGAGAAGCAAGTTAGGAGGAGAAGGGAGAGAAAGAGGAGGAAGGCTGGACTGGGGAATTGTTTGAGGGTGGCAGTGGAACCAGGACAAGATATAAACTATTAATCTAAGTAAGGTGATGAGAACAATGAAATCTTATAAATTAAAATTGCCCTGAATAATCAGTTGGGAGACAGTTTGTTGCAATGAAGAGTTTAGGATAAGAGAGGGACAGGGCTTGTGTAGAAGCTCCAGGTGGGAAGAACCCCCTCCCCAGCCCTCAGGGTCTCTCTCTCATCATCTCAGTGTCCTGCTGATCGTGAGGCCGTGTTACAACAACGTGCTTATTCCTCCCATTCTCCCATATCTTGTCACTCTCACTTTCAGGCAAATGTCTCTTAGTCTTCAACTTGGATTGTGATAGAAAAGCAAAACCAGTGGTGTTCTTAAACATGTACTCTGTGCAGATATTATTACGTCCCTCATGAAGCTTGTTTGGATTCAGATTTATAGAGAAGAGAAAGCAGAGTTCAGAGAAATGCTTTCTCCCTTCCACCCCTCACAGGCAGAGGTTCAGCCTCTGTAGGTACGCTTTTCCAGATTTGAAATTTTAGTAGCAGTACCTCTGTAAGTCCAAAACTTCTGTTTGGGACTTTTCTAGCTTATTTTTTTGGTTTTAATTTACCATATTGTGCAAATTTCTTATTATTTATATTTAAGAAGTACTTTAGCAAAGTAGCAAAAATTTAACAAACTTACTGTTCCACAGTATCTAGTTATTTTCTCTTTGTAAATGAAATGTATCCATTTTCCCATTTCTGGCCTTTATTTTTACATTTCTCCCCTTTTCCTACCTTTTTTGTTTTTAATAATTGTGACCAGCTTTCAGAGAATTTTGCTATGTTATAGAATACCTAGAGAATGAAGAATTTCTAGTGCTCAAAAAATGACAATCTGTAATTGCAAAAATTACAAAGTAAGACTTTCTTATTCAAAGATATCATTTCCTTGGTTCTATGGTTTTTAGAATCTGAGTTACACCTGAAATTTTCTACAGTGGTTTCTGGGACTGTATGTTTTTAAAGATTCCTAAGATAAACACCAAGTGTAGTTTGTCATCAATTGTTGTTCTAAATCTGAATCTTAAGAGATGTTTGCTCTCTGGGTTATAATGCAGGCAACATAAAGACACAGATAAATAGTAGGTGCTTCTAGTTCCCATCATGGAAGGGGCAAAAAATGACCTCCTGCTTCCCTTCATGACCAGGTGGGTTTGGGGATTAAATGGCTTACTTTCCCCTGAACACTCCTTTTAATAAATGAGCATTGGTTTCTCTGATGTTGGTAAAAGGAGCAGCATGACCAGCAATCTAACACTTTTTCTCTCTTCCATGTCTCTCTCAAGGATGAGGAAGACTCCTTCGTGATGAAAGCTATCATCCATGCCATCAACGATGACAACGTCCCAGGCCTGCAGCACCTCCTGGGCTCCTTGTCCAACTATGACGTTAACCAACCCAACAAGGTCTGATGCTGTCCTGCAAGGGGTAGTGGGGGTCGGGGGGTCATGGTGACTGGGCACCTCCAAGTCCAAGGTGGAAAGACCCCATCTGCTCTTCATTCTCCCTTACTGTTGTAAACTCCATACTGTGGGGAAAATCACTTCTGCTTAGAAAGTGAGCTGAGTTAGGAATAAGGTCTTTTTGCATTGAGGGCCTTTCTACACGCACCTAGCACTCGCCTCTAACCATGAAATTTTAAATGTACTCATCATGCAAATGAAAATGTCACTTTTGATTGTGAATCCAAAAGAGGAAGATGTTGTGTCCTTCTGACTGTCTTCCATTCCTGTCACGCAGGACAAGAATGTGTCCTGTGTCTGTGGAGACACAGGAAGGTGTCTGGGGCAGCAGGGGTAGTTTGGACTTTTCCTTTCCTACCAAACCTGAAAAATAGTTTTGTTTTTTTTTCTTGCCTTTTCCAGCATGGGACACCACCATTACTTATTGCTGCTGGCTGTGGGAATATTCAAATACTACAGTTGCTCATTAAAAGAGGCTCAAGAATCGATGTCCAGGATAAGGTCATAATTCTGTTTTATTGCAAATGAATTAATTTTTTAAGTATTTCCAAATGTCTCTAATCAAAAGGTAATAGAGAAAAATAACACATATGCCCTACTTCATTTCTCAGTTTCCTATAAAGGAAGATGAACTACTTGAATAGCCTGTTCCTGTCTAACATGTTACAGAAAAAAAGGCAAACATTCATCTTCCTCGTGGCTCTGTTGCTCGACATCATCCTTTCTTTGTGTCCTTACTGATCACAGATCACAGATTGACTCCTTACTGATCATATTTACTCAGCAGTGTTATTTGATGTCACATTGAAAATGTTTTAATTATCCAATTAATCTCATCAGAAATGTATTTGCCCACACATTAATTAGGGCAACAGAGTAAGGAGGATATGATTTGAGGTGTAGACCACATTGGAAGTGTAGACACAAGTGATGATCAGCTAAGCGTCATTACAACGGGTCTGTCATCAGCCTCCATAGACTTTCAACTGAGCCATAAACGGACTAGGTCTGGCCCTTGACAATATAGGGAATTCTAACCAGAAGTTGAAATGAAGGTTTTAGGAAAAGAAAACAACTTTTTATTTCGAAATAATTCTAGATTTACCCAAAAAAATCTGCAGAAATAGTATAGAGCGCTCCCTTATCCCTTTCACCCAGCTTCCTGGAATGTTAATGTCTTACATAACCTTGGTCCCTTTGTCAAACTGAAAAGCGAAATGGGGTTTTATTCCTCTTGGGAGTTGCTCCTTTGGAGTTTGTCATCACATAGGAAGGGAAATATAGCAACTGAGTGATGTTTGCATTCAGATCCAGTCTGGGAATGTGACTCTGCCTTGGTTTTTGTACAGGGTGGATCCAATGCCATCTACTGGGCCTCTCGGCATGGCCACGTAGATACCTTGAAATTTCTCAATGAGAACAAATGCCCTTTGGATGTTAAAGACAAGGTAAGGCCACTTCTCTTCTTAAGGAAAGTAATAAAAGGCATGCCATCTGCACCATGACCCAAAGAATAAGGATTCAGGACCAAAATCTTCCTATAGAGAATTTAAGCAGAAGTTTCTTTTTGCTGGTGGCTTAGTCTAATATTAAAATCTGATCTTAGCTGAAATCTGCCAAGTGTTTTCCATGTTATATAAGCAGCGAACTTTCTTCCCCATAACATGAAAACTCAAAGTTCAGCCAGAAAGACAACCAGAAAGTGACCCGAGTCCTGGTCCTCTTCTTGACCCGCCATGTGCACATCTCTACCATTCTCTTCCTCTTTGATGTGACTGACAGTGCTGACCTTAACGATCCCTGGCACTAGAAGGGTTAATGAGACAATGCATGTAAAGTAAGGCTTTTGGGGTAAAGATGTTATCAAAATGATTGGTTTAGGAAGATACCTTACTTTCACGTACCCATGTTTCATTCAGTCCACACAGCGGCCCTGTGAATTAATTGCAGGGCTGGGACCTGAACTTAAGATTCCTATTTTCTCATCTGTTATGTATTCCATTATGCAACCCCTCTCTGATTCTACTACTAGTAGACTGATTTGTCATGTTCAGTCAGGGCTGCCACATACAGTTGTATGGATTGTGCACTGCACCATATCTAAGGGAGGACATTCACATTAAAGACATACATTTTTTTTTATTTTTCATTATTATTTTTTAAATATTTAAATATTTATTTATTTATTGGCTGCATTGGGTCTTTGTTGCAGCACTTGAGATCTTTCATTGTAGTGCGTGGGCTCTTCGTTGTGGCCCGTGGGCTCTGGAGCACGTGGGCTCTGTAGTTGTGGCTCGCATACTCGGTAGTTACGGCATGCAGGCTTAGTTGCCCCGTGGCATGTGGGATCTTAGTTCCCTGACCAGGGATCAAACCTGCATCCCCTGCATTGGAAGGCAGATTCTTAACCACTGGACCACCAGGGAAGTCCCGACATACATTTATTATAGCAGTTTTCTGTCGGGTGGCAACAGGTATCTCATTCTGTTATGTTTTTAGATCAGTTTATTCTGACAGTTTCATGGCAGATAGAAAAAAAATATCTTAAGGAAGTTGCATCTATTACTAATTCATAGAATGTTATTTTATGGGCTAATGGTAATGTTCTTAAAAATCTCTGAGAATGTAAGAAATTACATTCTAAACAGAGACAAAATGAAATCAGAAACTTGCTAATAAATAAAACCCTGTGTTTAAAGAACTTAATATTAAAAAAGGAATTTTGTGTTTTGAAAAAAAATCACCTAGCTGGAAGCGTCAGTATATAAAGAAAATTGAGACCAGCTATCACGAAAAAGGGAATGCACTCTTACTTAGGGAGGGAGGGTTATCACACACAGGATGAACCAGGTGTGTGGATTTAACGCTAGCTACATATTGGGTGCCCCACCCCAGGGTCCTTGGCCCAGTCACCAAAGGGACATCTGGCCTGAGAGGGGCAGGTACCACCTCAGGGGAGGATGTGGAGCCAGGCATGGGTGGGAGTGGGATGGCTCCCGGGGGGCTCTGAATCTTTGGCTGTGTCTTTTGCAGTCTGGAGAGACAGCCCTTCATGTGGCAGCTCGCTATGGCCATGCCGATGTGGTTCAGTTACTGTGCAGCTTTGGCTCAAATCCCAACTTCCAGGACAAGGTGGGTCATGGTATGCTGTCCTCACTTCTTTCTGCTTTTTGCATGGGTATACAGGCAGCCAGATGATGTGTTTAGGTCTTACGGAGTTTTATCCAAGTTAGGTTTTCTGCTTAGATTACAGAGGGCAGGGACTCGAACAAAAGCACTAACATTCATTCATTAATCCTCTGGACAACCCTATAATTCTCATTTTACAGATGAGGAAACTGAGGCAGAGAGAGGTTCAGGAACTTGCCCAAGGTAACACAGCTCAACAGTGGTGGAGCCAGTGCTCAAGCCCACACAGTCTGGTTCCAGAGTCTGTGTTCATAACCACTACAGTACAGCAGCCTCTCATAGACAGATACATGTGTCTAATGAGGTTGATCATGAATATGTAGACCTCACGACCAATCATTTTTGTTAAAGCTTGCTTGTCTTGGTCCCTTCTTTGCCGGAGCAGTAATCAATTTATGTGACTCACCTTTATGCTATATACATGACAGGAATCTTGAGGCATCAAGATTGTTAGAAGAGTTCTTGCTCAGAGAAGTGCTGTCCCATGGTTCGTAGTCTCCAATGAAGTAAAGGACAGACAGCACTTTTACAAGACAGATGCTATAAATCCACCCACGCAGAGGCTCTATTGTTCAGAAGAGCTGAGCCATGGTTCCAGTAGGCTCCGCAAAGTCAGTTGTCAGTAAAATGCTGAGAAAGCTGAATTCGAATTAAGGAAAGCCGTCAGACCCATGCCCATTATTTCACATTAACGTTTTGCTCCAACAGCTACAAGCTCTTTCAATCTGCTGCCTTGAGTTTGCTGCCAGGTTTGGCCAGGGCTCTCACCATGCCTGTACTTTCTTTCATAGTCTTGCATTCTCCTCCTCTATGTACTTGTCTCCTTGGCCAGGAAGAAGAAACACCCCTGCACTGTGCTGCCTGGCACGGCTATTACTCTGTGGCCAAAGCCCTTTGTGAAGCCAGCTGCAATGTGAACATTAAGAATCGGGAAGGAGAGACCCCCCTCCTGACAGCCTCTGCCAGGGGCTACCACGACATTGTGGAGTGTCTGGCTGAGCACGGAGCCGACCTTAATGCATCCGACAAGGTGCTTAGTGGGTCAATATATCCCACTCGCTGAAAAGTGATCTGGGGGGCTGGAGGGACCACAAGACTTCTCAGTTAGTTGACCTAAAATAACAAACTTGAGTGCAACTAGTTATATTATCCTTTCTCTTCTCCTATCCAAAGATTCTGTGATTCTAGATTCTGTTTAATAATTAATATTCATTTGTGGGGTGTAACAAAATTTATGAATTGGTCAGATGACTCAGGTCTCTATTTTTAGCCTTTTTAGCTTTGCAGCAGGTACAGTGATGATCACAGAGCCCAAGACAAATCCTCATTTAGGACTGAAATTGGCAACACACTATTAATTTGTAGATAGACAAAGAAATAGGTGGTTTATTTACTTCCATCACCTGCTATTTTGTAGAAAAACAATAAACTATTCTTATTTGTTTGGCAGTCTCAATTCCAGGCCAGGTTTTCCTTTTTTAATTAAGCAAATTCAGCATAATCTGTTCTTATTGTGAGCTTGTACTTACAATGAGGCTGTGATGTTGCTATGTATAGTTAGATCTGGCACACTGTGGTTAATTTAGGAACTGCCACTTGTGGAGTATTTTCTGGGTACAGAGAAGTAGTTCTCAAGTGGGGTGACCTTGCCCCCAGGAGACATTGGTAGTGGCTGGAAACATATTTTGGTTGTCACAGCCAGGGTGGGGCATCTAGAAGATAAAGACCAGGGGTGCTGCTGAACAGCCTACAATTCCCAGGACAGGTCCCAATGTCAGTAGTGCTGACACTGAGCAACCCTAGAACAAGTACGTTACAGAGATGTTTCCACACTCCGTCTACCCAGCTCCTAAAACTCGACACGCTTCTTCACCGGGGGTTCTAGAGCAGGTGGAATGAATTCCTGGACTGATGCTTATATACATGACAGCAAGTCGCCTTGCTCTCTCAGTTTCTCCTGGTGTAAAATAAAATAATAAACTTTCTACTTAGGAAGTTAGTAAAGGTTGCTGAGCAAATGTTTTGAAAAGCGTTTTTCAAATGCTTGATAAAACAGGCCACTGGAGTACCAAACATAACTGAAGTCCTATAAATTTCAGAGACAAAAAGGAGTGTGGAGTCTTCCTACCCGAATGTACTGGCCAAGCCTAGGTTAATTAAGCTGACGGTCAGCTTGGTCTGTGATTATTCAGAGTGAGATGTATGGGGCCTTGCCCCAACCCCACCAGGAGTAAAGTTCATGGTTTCAATCCTCCTTCAGGCTTTGCAGTAATGGTCCCATTGCCAATTAAACCTGGCCCAGTACAGCTGGAAAGGCAAGCGGCCAGGCCCACGTGCCCAGGCGAAAGCGTTCACGGCCCTGGTGTTTTTTTCAGGACGGACACATAGCTCTGCATCTTGCTGTGAGACGATGTCAGATGGAGGTCATCCAGACTCTCATCAGCCAGGGCTGTTCCGTCGATTTCCAAGACAGGCATGGCAACACCCCCCTCCACGTGGCCTGCAAAGATGGCAACGTGCCGATTGTGGTGGCCCTCTGTGAAGCCAACTGCAATTTGGATCTCTCCAACAAGGTAAAGCTGGAAGGAAGATCCCTGCAGAGTCTGTCTGTGTCTGTCTGTCCACGTGTTTCTGGGTTTGGGCAAGGTTCTCTCCTCATCTTTTCATTGTTCGAAGTCAGTATTGCTTATATGAACCTGTTCATTTTTATAGGGCTCTCCACTTTAAGTATATTTTACATCTGACTTTTGAATAATTTCCTAAACTAACAGAAAATTACATTAATAAGTACTTCCTGCTGAGCCTGGCTTACCATTTATGGGCATCGAGAAAGAGAGAGAGAGAGAGAGAGAACGTGTGTGTGCGTGTGTGTGTGCCTACGTGCGCACGCACGCGCATCCCCTCCTGTAGAGGAATCAGAGAACGTGGTACAAATTGGGGCATCTTCCTGGAGCACTAAGTCTTCAGGAAAACACCTAATGAGTTCTGATGTGATTGAAATTCCTAGGGCCAGATTTCTCCAGTTTCCCCCACTGAGAGTTTTATGGTCAAAAGTTCATAACATCTTTTTTGTGCTGAATAAGTTTGGTAAGACCAAGGGGATACTATCATTTGGTGAATGATAAAGAAATAAAAATCCCCATATGCTGACTCCTAGAAATTAGCTAACACCTTCTCTTTTCCCTGAATACCATCTAGATTTTCATTACCAAATATGATAGAACAGTTGGATATTCATGTGGTTTCAGCCCTGTAACTGTATGAAGGGCAAGCACTATTCTGTTACGATTATGTTAAAAACAAAGTCCAAGTAGAATTAATTTTTTAATTGCAGGAAATGTTTGTTTATAAATGGTCGACATGATACCAGCAGAATTTTATTATGATTTGTTTGAGGTAAAAAGAATTAATATTTGAAACAACTGGAAAATGATGCTTCTATCACAAAAATAGTCCTCTTGCATATTATGTGATTAATTCTAATGGGAATTGAAACTGGTAATCTTCATATTCTGGAAATATGAAAAGACAATATACTAGGTCTTAACCATTAGCTGCTGGTTGCTTTCTTAGTTTATCCTATTCTAACCTTGCCAAGTCAGTTATATAAGTGGCTTAAGGAGGAAACTAAATGTAATATTAAGCAGCATCAAGACCTTGGCTTTCCTTCCAGGAGTCTTTAAATGAGTAAAAAGCAGCTTTAGGAACCGCGTGGCACTCATTTGAATACCTTTCACTTGGCCATTGTACACCGCGACTTTGTGGGTCTCACGCCTTCTTCAGAAGGGTTGGTGTCAGCTTGTTTTCCTGTTCATTTTTTCGCTGTTTATTTTAGGAAAGATGATGGGAGCTGTAGGGGAGCTTAAAAGATGCACAGAAAAGTAAGACAAAGGCATTATTTCTCCAGAAAGCACATCTGGCTTTACATGGTCTCACCCCGGTAACCGGTTGTCAGCGTGGAGGTGGCACAGTGACGGCCCATGTCCCACAGGCAGACTGTCACTCCTTTCCCATGGTGTGTCCTGCCTTTTCCTTACCTGGACTCAATTCCCCCGGAGATAAAAATGGTCATTCAGATCCTACCCCTGTCAGCAATATGTGACAGGAACTTGTCACTATTTTTGACGCTCATTGCAGTGAAACAGACATGTCTTTGTCTGCATTCTTCTCATGTGAAAATCCAGAGAGTGGCTATTTACTCAGCCACATCAGGAAATACAGGAGAGGAGAGGAACTAGATGATACAGAGTGCACGGCCCTTAACCCTTTGTTCCTTTCTGGATTGGCTCTTCTTATCAGCGAAAGTAGAAAAAGCATGTCGATACACACGTGTGTGTGCGTGCACACACACACAGATGCGCGCACACATCCAGGAGCCTGCAAGAGAATTCCGTGCCTGCCAAGCACTGATGAATGCCTTTCTGTGACAACACTGTGCCAGGCGCAGGTGGGGAGCAGGGGTAGTCAGGGCATGGACAGCAGGGAATGGTTCTTGCCCTCAGGCTGCTTTTGGACAGACACACAGACATTTCAGTATAACAGCATCTCATATTGCAGTCACTGCTGTGCTAGAGGTACAGGTGCTCCAGAAACATGGACATCTGGACATTAAAGAAACTGGGAAAAGCTTTTCAGAGGTGATCATTTTAAACGAGTAGGACTTGGACAGATGAAGAAGAGGGGAAAGCCTATTTCAAGAAGAGGAGGGAGGCAGCTAGAAAGGGGCACTGAATCCAGATGGTGAAAGACCTTGAATGTAATGCTAAGGAGTTTGGGTTTTGTTCTGGCAATCATTGGGGGCCATCAAAAGTGTAAACTCTCCTAGTCCATTCTATTCATCACACGTCTCTTCATTGACCTTCTTCCCTTCTATAAAACTATGCATCCTGTAAGCAAGACTATCTTCCTTACACAGAAATCCAAACTCTTCGTCCAGGTCTTCCAAAACTCCTCCTTTCCTTCTCACTTTAACTCTAGGGTATTTGAAAGCTTCGTATCTGCTTTCTAAATCACTCTAGAAGCTAACAGTAAACAAAACATAAATATGCACATACATTGCAGCGTTATTTATAATCGCAAGAAATGGAACCACCTAAGTGTCCATCCTCAGCAGGCTGGCTAAATGAGTTATGATATAGCCGTATATTGAATGTTATTCAGGTATCTGAAAGCATGTAATAGATTTCCTTATAGACATGAAAAATTATTCACAACCTATTGTTAGGGGAAAAAAGCAAGGGACAGAATAGAAGGTGGAGTGTGATTAATGTCTTGGCTTTTCAGATTATTTCTCTCCATTTATGGATTCGTAGAGAAAAGCCTGGAAGGTTTGAGTAGGGCTAGTTCTGAGTAGGGGAACTTGGGGGAGGGGGAGGGGGAGGGAGACTTCATTTTTCTACCATATATCCTTCTGTGTTGTTTGGATATTCTACCTGAGCGTGTGTTAACTTTCTAACAGAAACCTGTATTGCACATAAACAGCATAAAGCAGAGATACCCAGACTTGCTCAGTTCATAACTTCCATAGTGTCTTAGTGATCTTTTTCATGGCTCCCCCAGAGCAAAAGAAATACCTAAAGTTCTGTTTGTTAAGTCGTTCAATCCAAACAAGCTAGTATGTATGTCCTAACAACTTAGTAGCTGTGGGAATAAGTGATCCACATAAATTGAAAGAAAACTATTTTTATTTCATTCCTATTTAACCCCAGTTGTATATTAATGACATGCGTATGCTTGTTGGGCACCTCATAACTCCTCAAACCTTGGACTCAGAGTGGACCCCACCACCCTATATCCTGTTCTATGTGGATTTTCTCAAGATATTTGCCTCTTATCACAGCAGCGACCAACCCCCTGCCGTGCATACATGACGTCATCGAAAGGAAGGCAGTACCAGCTACTTTGAGACTTTGAACTACCTGGAGCTAGTAGTTTCCCTGGTGTCTGAACCTGCTGGTTCCATCAAAAATTTAAAATGTTCCTCAGCGCCCCATAAATTCACTGTAGTGCCTCCAGATGCCTTGGGTTTGGGAACCCACAGGCATAAAAAATGGTGGGTATGGCCTTGGAATTTCACCTCATTAGAGTGTCTTCAGTGGCTGTGCTTCCATGCCTTTTTCCTTTGCTGTATCTAAATTTGAACTGTGGTGCAGATCTATCCGGAACTTTGGGGCCCTTGAGCCCTGACTCATGCCTCCTTTCTTCTGGCGCAGCAGGAGACTTAATTTAGTTATCTTATGATAAGCCTCCCACTCTTTCATCCTTTTAAGTTTTATTTTAAAGTTACTCTTTTAACTGAGAAATACTTGAAAATGTTTTGCTCGGCTTGCCTCCCCAAGGAGATGGCAAGTTTCTGGAGAAGGGAGACCTCGCCTCCTATTTCTTCTTGGAGGATCCCAGATCCCTACACAATGATGGCCCTGTGAGGTCACTCCATAAATGTCAACCTCAGCAGCAGCCGTGAGGACTCTCCTGGGTCTTTCTTGTCTCTTCCAGTATGGACGGACGCCTCTGCACCTTGCAGCCAACAACGGGATTCTGGATGTAGTCCGCTACCTCTGTCTGACAGGCGCCAACGTGGAGGCGCTGACTTCGGTGAGTAGCCCTCTGGCAGGAGAAAGCAATTGCAAACCCCTCAGGCCTCGAGGGCACAAGGGGAAAGGTATTGCTTGGCAACTGCACTCCAGAGCAGACAGGCTGCCGTTAAGCTTCAGCTCCTCCGCTGCAGTTACGTAAACATTTGCCCACACAAACCCGGGGTAAGATCCGATAATGCCTCATCCTCTTCTTCCACCAGGCCTGCACTGCCAGGAACACCTGCTGTTTCCCACTGGCCTTTTCGTTTCCTGTGTTACACAACAGGCCTTTGTGTTTTCTGTTAGGTTGTGTGTTTATCTTTTCTAAACATGCCCTCTCCTTTCAGGGAGGGAGGAGGAAGGGCCCCCAGCATGGGGGGAACAGGTGACAAGAGCTGTTCTTTTTTAAAAAGTCCAGCTTTGCTCTTAGGCCCACAACATTTTTTTTTTTTTTTTTTTTTTTTTGCAGTACGCAGGCCTCTCACTGCTGTGGCCTCTCCCATTGCAGAGCACAGGCTCCGGACGCGCAAGCTCAGCAGCCATGGCTCACGGGCCCAGCCGCTCCGCGGCATGTGGGATCTTCCCTGACCGGGGCACGAACCCGTGTCCCCTGCATTTGCAGGCGGACTCTCAACCACTGCGCCACCAGGGAAGCCCACAACATATTTTAAAATGAGATTTCTTTAAATCTCATTTCTTTTAAGTGTCTCACTCCCGACATTCCCCATTCCAGACCTGGTACCTCCCTGCAGAAGAAACCCTTTGATTCACATTTCAAGAAATACCAAAGAGGAAAAATATGTCCGCTAAGAGATAAGGTTGTTGTTTTACTGCTGCAGTGAAACGTTATCATTTGAGTTGTCTCTGGCCCAACAGTGGATTGGTTGCTCATGTGGGAGATTCCTAAAACTCACTAGAACTTTGCTGACATAAAGTGTTTCTCTAAGGAGACCCATCGGAGTCTTGAAATATGGTGGCCAACCTTGGGAAAATCAGGGCTCTGAGGCTGGAGAGTCATACAGGTGTTGGCAAACTGTGGACCACAGGCCAAATTCAGCCTGCTGCCTGCTTCTTTTAATAAAGTTTTAGTGGGACACAGCCACGCCCATTGTTTACACATTCTCTGTGCCCACTTTCACTCTACAAGGGCAGACAGCAATTGCAACAGAGACACTATGGTCCTCAGAGCCCCAAATATCTTCTACCTGGCCCTTGACAGAAAATGGGTACTGGCTCTTGGCCTAGGACATTGCCTCCCTGGCTGCGCTAATGTGACAGGGATGTGATTCCCTCCCCACAAGCAGTGGGTCTGTTCTCTGCAGTGTTGAGCCCCGAGTTGGGCTTTTCTGCAGGCCCAGTGCTTACCAGCGCTCTACCTGGGATTGTCCCTTCTTAGGGCACCTCCTCGCCCATCACAAACCCACCTACCGCCGTGCAATGACCCGACAAGCCATTATCAAACCCTGACCATCCATGCCTTGGCACTCGGTCCAGCTACTCCACGATAGAGCATTGATGTACATTTTGATGGGGAGAAGTATTTTTTTGTTACAGATGTGGCCTCATAAAAAGTAAATTGTCGGGCTTCCGTGGTGGTGCAGTGGTTGAGAGTCCGCCTGCCGATGCAGGGGACACGGGTTCATGCCCCAGTCCGGGAAGATCCCACATGCCGCGGACCGGCTGGGCCCGTGAGCCATGGCTGCTGAGCCTGCGCGTCCGGAGCCTGCGCTCCGCAACGGGAAAGGCCACAACAGTGAGAGGCCCACGTACCGCAAAAAAGAAAAAAAGAAAAAAAAAGTAAACTGTCGAGGACGGCTGTGAAGATGCCAGCAGCTGCTCCTGCCCACCCGGCAGTGTGGGCCGGGACCTCTCAAATGTGTGACCTTCGGCCTCTGCTGGGTCCTTAGGCTGCCCCCTGACCACTGTGAGCCCGCGGTCATCTCCCCTTGCCTTTGGCCTCCCCCCAAGAGGCCCTCGGGGGTAACTCTGCTCCCCACCCTTCCCAGCTCACTGCAGGCGCTCCTCCCTGGTCCCTACGAGTCCACCACGGGGCCTCAGTCATTTATTCATTCAGCAGATACTGAGCATACACTGCGCACCAGGCACAGAACAGCGAACACAGAGGGGCCAAGTCAGGCAAGCGGCCCCTCCCTCTGGAAACTTCTAGTCTAATGGGAGAGAGTCAGGGGCTTCCCTGGTGGCACAGTGGTTGAGAGTCCGCCTGCCGATGCAGGGGGCGCGGGTTCGTGCCCTGGTCCGAGAAGATCCCACATGCTGCGGGGCGGCGGGGCCCATGAGCCATGGCCGCTGAGCCTGCGCGTCCAGAGCCTGTGCTCCGCAACGGGAGAGGCCACAGCAGTGAGAGGCCTGCGTACCGCAAAAAAAAATAATAATAATAAAATAAAATAATGGGAGAGAGTCAGACCCAAGGGTCACAGCAGTAAGTATACAGCTACTAGATGGGACCCGTGAGAATTAAGAGCCAGAGTCCCCAGGGACGTTTCCAGGGGGCTCAGGAGCACTCCACAGAGAGAGTGGAGAGAGAAGGAAGGGCCCAGGCCGGCAGAGCTGGAAGGACAGTGAGCTGGAGCGCAGCCCGGACTGGCCCGGCCAAGGTGGGGCTTGGTGGGGCTGGATGTGCATGGCCCCCCAGTGGGCATGGTGGAGACGGGGGGATCTCCTAGGGCGGGGAAGCCACGTGGGCTCCACGCAGGGTGCAGGTCATCACAGAGGCGCCATGCTGCGGGCTGAGGCCGGCTCCGTGGAAGGACAGCTTGCTGCCTGTGTCGTACTAGACTTTCTAGTAGCCGCATCTGACGAGGAAAAAGAAACAGAGGAAATTAATTTCACTAATACATTTTAATATGTTAAAAGGAACATATAAAGTACTGTATTTTGCCCAATAGCGTGCAAAATATTATCATTTTGACTTGTAATCAGTATTTATAAATTATTGAGATACTTCTAGTTCTATGATTGAAGTCTTGGAAATCTGGGTACGTTTTATACCCACAGCACATCTTAGCTCGGCCACATTTCCAGCCCCGCGGAGCCGCGTGTGGGCTGGGCTGCCGCCTTATTGGACGGCACAGCCCCGCCCTCTTTGTGGGCCAGCTTTTCCCCTCTGCCTGCCTGCAGGGTTCTTCCCATCGGGCACCACCTCCCTGGACCCTACAGCGCCTCCAGCTGTTACCCTCCCTCTCCCTGTCTGTCCTCAGCCGGGATAACTGAGAAGAGTCTTCTGAAGGTCCGGTCCTCTTTTTCCTTCCCTCCAACCCCTCCTCCGCCCGCCACAGTGTGTCCTCAACTCCCGGAATTCCTTCGACTCTGCAGAAGCCCCAGTCACCTCGCCTTCAAAATTTTTTTATTGTAAAATAAAACAGATTTTTTTTGAGGAAAGGACATGAGCAAAAGTAAAACTTGGTGGATTTGACAAACACCTTTGTAACCCCACTAAGGTCAAGAGGTAGAATTTTTGAGGCCACCCCAGAAACCCCCGGTGGCCTGTCCCAGCAGCAGCTCACCCCTGCCCCTGCCCCCAGTGGAAGCCCCACTCTGACTTTTGTTGTACTGTAATCACTTCCTTCCTTACCTTTCTTTGTTGTCTTTCTCACCTAAGCGCCAGCAGTTATGTCTAGTTATCTCTCCAGGACATGGCACTTCCTTGACAGTCTCTCCAGCCTTGGATAAGAAAATCCTACTTGCCCCTGCTTCCCCTCCCGTCTCTGCTGCCCTCCTCCAGCTCCAAGTCTTCTTGTTGCTGTTCCACCCAACCTGGCCAGCTGCCCTCCCGCTCTCTGCCCCCTGTTCCTCTCACCAGCCCCAGGGCTGCAGCTGCACCTGAGAACTCAGGTCCACATCCGGGTCTCCGGCCCCACTTGTCCCCTGAGCACTGTGCTGGGACCCAGCCTGGTGGACACCACCTCTGGAAGGCCCCCCGCCTCCACGCTGCATCCTCGCCCTCCGGGTCTGCTCTCCTCCCTCAGTGTCTGCCCTTTGCAAAAGCCTTCTGCGTACATCCAATCGTCTGGTCCAGGAAATGTGGATGCTCTCTTCCCTGGCATCACGCTGGTGGCCACATCCTGGATTCTTCTCGAACTCACAGCTCTTCGTCCTCTGCCTCCACTTGGTTAAAATCTCACTGTGTATTTCCCCCAGAACCAGCTCTGCCTCGGAACTGGTCCCTCATCTGTAGCCTCATGGCCCTCCTGACAGTTCTGACCCAGCACCACATTTATCATTCTGGAAAAGCCGGTCTGCAGTGGGCTCCAGTTGCAAATCATCCCGGGGCTCCGTTGCCTTCAGGATGTGCCCTCCATGGCCTGGTCCCTGCCCACTGCCCACCTCACTCTTCACCTCGCACCCCCTTGGCTATACCAAACTGAATGGGACTATTTGCAGGTCCTGGGACCTCGCTCATTCCCACCTCATCCAGTTGGCACATGCTGTTCCTTCCCTCTGGAACCTTCTCTGTTTCCAGCCCCAACCCTTGTACATAGTGCCCCCACGTACACACACATAACCCTGCCATGAGGCAATAAGACATGCTTCTACCTTCACAGGGAGAGCCTTTCAGTGCCTAGTAGGCACCCAGGCACATAGTAGTGTGTGATGTTGGTGTCAGGAAGGTTCCAGAATACTAACTCCTTGTCATCTTCCAGTATTCAAGTAGAGCCCCAGGACACCTCCTCTTTCCCAGTCCCCTTCAGTGGGTGTGATTTGCCCCCTTTCTTGCTCTGTTGGAATTGACCGCTGATTCTCCCATGAGGCTGTGAGCCCTTGGCCATGATCATGTGTAACTTGTCCTGGTCTCCTAACTGGTGTCCCTGCTCCCATCCTGCCCTGTCCAGTCTGTTCCTCACACAGCAGCCTGCCTGACCCTGTGCAGACATACGTCAGATCATGTCCCTCATCTGTTCAGACCTTCCTTCAGGGTAAAAGTCCTTGTGATGGGGATGTCCCTAAAGATCCACATTGCCTCCCTGTCCCCATCTCTTCCTCCTCCTCCTCCCCTTGCTCCACCTGCACCAGTCACATGAGCTTCTTGATATTCTTCAAACATGAGAGTCATCCTGCTGCCTCAGGGCCTTTGCACTTGCTGTTCTTTGCAAGACTTCCTCAGGTATCCAAATGTCTTGCTCACTCACCTCCTTCAGGTTTTGACTCAAATATAACCTTCTCAGGCTTCCCTGGTGGCGCAGTGGTTGAGAGTCCACCTGCCGATGCAGGGGACGCAGGTTTGTGCCCCGGTCCGGGAGGATCCCACGTGCCATGGAACAGCTAGGGCCGTGAGCCATGGCCGCTGAGCCTGCGCATCCAGAGCCTGTGCTCCGCAACGGGAGAGGCCACAACAGTAAGAGGCCCGTGTACCAGAAAAAAAAAATTATATATATATATATATAAAACCTTCCCAGTGAGACCTCCCAGACCACTGTGTGTGACAAGCAGGGCAGTGAGTGCTAGGATCGCTCGTGGGCCAGCTGCAGAGCTGGCACCTTGCTCAGGGGTGTATGGTAGCACAGGGCCAGAATGAAGAGATCCAGCTCCTACCCTTCTCCCTCTTGGACAGAAAGTCAGGGAGTTTTGGGACACTCTCAGCTCTTTTTTTTTTTTTTTTGATGATTACTGCTCCTTGCTTTTTCTGTGCCTGGTACTTTGTTGGTTCTTTCCATTTGGTTTTCTCTAACCTGCTCAAGAACCTATGCAGTCAGGGTGTCATTTCTCATGCTGTAGATAAAGAAACCCAGGCTTCAGGAGGCCGAGTGACTGACCAGACAGATGGGGAGGGGCAGAATCCGGACTTAAACCTGGGTTCTTCTCACTCCAAAGTTCAAACTCTTTCTACTACACTGGCAGACATTGCGTTTGGAAGCCCAAACAGTGTCCTTTAGAGCAACATGTTTTGCAAACTGTGAAGTGCTGTGTAAACGTAAGGAATTGTTACTGATGGCTGTTTTCCTGACATTTGAGAGACTTAACAGTGGAGAGTAACTCTGCCAGTGAACATCCTCTGTCTGTGCGCTATGCAGATCTGAGGTCTTCAAGAGAAATTCATGGCCAGTCACACCAGAGGACAGAAACTTTAAGTCGAAGCTCAGATTTCTTCCAACTAAGGCAACAGTCCCCAAACTTTGCTGCACAATAGAATCACCTGGGAGGGCTTTCGAACCCTAATGTCCAGATCGCACCCCAGAGAGGTAGAAGCAGAGCATACGGGTGGGAGCCCGGCAGCAGGAGTTCTTAAAGACTCTGGTGATTCCAATGTGCTGTGAGATTTGGGAACTAAGGCCTGTTCTTATCATGTCAGGAAGGATCTAGACAGTTTGGCATGCATCCCTGGTTTGGATGTGGTGTCTGAAAAATTACCTAATTCACCCCAAAGCAAACTAGAAGCTTTCGTCTGTCCATTGGAGCCATTTCAGCGCTTGAGGAGGGGCAGAGAGAGGTGGGTGGCATGACTATAAAGCACGCCTCCTCCGGAGTGCCCACCTGAGCTTCGACCACAGCCTACGGCTGTGGTTCTCAGCTGGGCAGTTTCACCCCCCAGGGGATGTTTGGCAATGTCCAGAAACACGGGGGTGTCACAGCTGGTGAAAGGGGGATGCTACTGGTGTCTAGTGATGGAGGCCAAGGTGATGCAAGCCATCCCACAGCGCACGGGACAGCCTTCCACAGCAGAGAATCAGCCTGGCCAAAATGTCACTATTGCTGAGGCTGAGAAAAGCTGATCTGACGGCAGGGATTGTGACCTGGGTTGAGAGATTGGCAGGTGTGCTGTCAGTCAGATCCGGGCATTCCCCCAGCCTCACCAGGGAATAGAACTTTAACTGTCACTGGTGAACACTGAGAGATGGGCCAAAGGCCCCTTAGTCTTCTTATTTAAAAAAATATTGCTTTTATTTCTTTTGAAGTTGCCTCTCATCTTTTCTACTTTTTTTTTTTTTTTGCGGTACGCGGGCCTCTCACTGTTGTGGCCTCTCCCGTTGGGAGCACAGGCTCCGGACGCGCAGGCTCAGTGGCCGTGGCTCACGGGCCCAGCCGCTCTGCGGCATGTGGGATCTTCCCGGACCGGGGCACGAACCCGTGTCCCCTGCATCGGCAGGCAGACTCTCAACCACTGCGCCACCAGGGAAGCCCTCATCTTTTCTACTTTTAAATTTGTAATAATTCCTAAAACTGCAGCAGAAAGATCCCTCAGCCTCCGTACCCTCCTTGGTAGTGCGTGAACAGCCGGCGTTACTGCCACCCTGGAGTGGCTCTGAGGTTACTGCACACGACGCACTGAGATTATTAGGAGTCGCTCAATAAATGTTAGCCATCATCGTGCATGTTCACGGCCTGGAAACAGAAAGGAATTCGTTCAGTGTGAAACTGCAGCCCTGTGAAAATTCTCTGATTAAAAAGCAAACACCAAAGTGCTGTGGACCCTTATTTCCTCCTTTTATGTTCACCGAAAATCTTCAGATAAAAATTGTAAAACTCAGCCTTTTCTTTGAAACGCACAGTAATTACCAGTAACTAGCTTGATATGATATGCAGATTGTCCATGGAAGAATTTTAAGATGTTAGCTTCCACTAACTAGAATTTGCCAGCAAATGGCAGTCTTTATCGTTGGCCTAACTGAAGAGAGGAGGTTCAGGACGCAGGGTAATCTGCCCGCTAACAAGGTGCCTGGTTTGATTAAAGCCTGTGGGCCTGAGACTTCTCGCCATTGGACCTCAAAGCACCGATGCACGTTGTTTTCTACTTCTTATCTTCCTTTTTTGGACAATCAAGTGAAATAAGGATCCCACAGAAAGGGAAATAATCCAGGACATGGTCTTTTGTCCACCTTATTTGCTTCCGATGCCTGTTACACTGTTTCTGCCTCAGATGGCAGTACTGGTGTATGGAACACACAGCTCTCTGGTGTGAAGGAAAATACTAATCGTTTTTCTCCAACAGGATGGAAAGACAGCAGAAGATCTTGCTAAATCGGAACAGCATGAACAGGTAGCAGGTCTCCTCACAAGACTCCGAAAGGTGAGAAATTGTGGTCTGAAGTGCTCTGTTTTTATGTGAAAGATTCTGTTTTTTCCCTTGTAAACTATGAGGATGAACAAAAGAGGCTTTGGACACACAAGTGGTACCAAAAGGCACTGGTCCTGTGCTGTGGTTTGCATATCGATTTGGATGAACACATTGGCTACCTCTCTGATTTCTTCTTCTGTATTGAGACGTGGAAATCATTGGCCTCTTTGCAGTCGCTATGCCTGGTTTCCCTCCTCCTACCCGCTTTGTAATACCTGCCCCCTCCCCACTGTGAAGTAGAAGGGAAATGAGAAAGCTGACTCTGCTTCTTTCTTTCTTAATGTTTCGAGCTCCAAGATATCACTTGTGCTCCAGTTTATCAAACATTGTTGCTCTAAGGTTTGAGGAAACATGACAAAAATTAGTAAATGCAGGTGTACCTTTCCAGCCCACACATCATAGCAGTATGTACTGAGAGACTTCAAAATAGTCACACCCTTTAAGCTAGGGATTCCATGTCTGTGACTCTATCCTGAAGAAATGGAAGAAACGCAGAGAAAAAAAGTTCTATGCACAAAGATGTCCATTGCAGTATTATTTATAATACAGTAATAAAAATTGGAAACATTGAAGTCTAGTAAATTGACAGACAGATATAAAAGAGTGGTTTGGGGCCGTTAAAATGTTTTTGAAGAGGTTTTAGTAACAGGAGTTTATTGCTTAGGATGTTCCTGGGCTTCAAAGCAGAAGATAAATTATGTGCACATTGTAATCTCAGCTATGTCTTTTTAAAATGCATGGAAAGAAAAGGGTAACAGTGGTGACTTTGGATTTTGCTTTTTTAATTAACACTCTTCTTTAAACATTACTGTATTTTTTTCAAATTTCCTATAATAATCATGTAATAATTTTTCAAAAAACAAACTTTATAGAAATAAAAAAAAAGTTACTCAGTTAAGTGCTCATTGAAAGGTATTGTCCACAATAAGCTTGGGGTATCCTACAAAGATCCTGCCATATAAATGGAAAAGTGCCCGGGGGAGGGATTATAATGTTTTATAATCACAGTAACTTTCACAGCTACTGAAAGTTTGAATTTTCATAGTGGTCCCCTGGTCTCCTGGTCCTGGTTGAGGGGGGCATAGGTTGGAATGATTTCTTCCCCAGTGCTCGGAGTTGACCTGGGGAAGATAATTCATTTTCACCCCTTTGTGCTTTGGATCCTGTGAACTGATAAACACTGAGATCCCCCAGGCCACTGCAGGGGTTCAGTCTCCCCTTTGATCTAGAGGTTCTAGAAAGAGATCCCTCCTTATTCACACGTTCTTACAGGAAAGACTTAAATTAACTCTGGGCTTCGAATTCTCCTACTCTGTACCACCACGGACTGTCTCATTGTGAGGGAGAATTTGAACTAGAAAAACAAGAGAAAACTTTTTGTTTACAGGCAAAACAAGGGGGGGTGCAGGGGAGCCTATGAGTCTGTCAGCAAATCAATAATGAATTTTCACATAAAACCTCCTAATCTTAAAATTCACTTTATTTGAAGCTATATTCAGCCAAATGAAGCACAACTTCAGGCCACCGGTTTGCAACCTCTGACTTTTGCTGGATTTTATAGTAGGGAGCCCCACATTTGAGTGTGTGTGGAGTCTTACGTTCATAGACAAATTGTCACAATATAAGAGCTGTTTTAAGTTGATTCCCCATTATATTATTCATCCATAGTGGAAAGAAACTGAAACAAAATCTGGCCTTTCCACAGGCTGGATGAGCACACATTTTTACAGTTAATTATTTAGCCTCTAGTATGGTCCACTGGTAGAAAGAAACACTTTATTAGGCTTAACACCTTAGCAGGTATATAAACATGCTGAGTCAGGTATTCTCAGGTTTCCCAAATTCCACAGACTGAGATTTTAACCCACCTGCCACTCCCGGCGCCATCGTCCTGATCTGAGCCCCAGCATTGTCCTTGCAGGTGTTTTGTGGGCTCAGCTGGCACACGGGGAGCCCCCTCACAAGTGTAGCACTCTGGACAATCCCATTGCCACATACTTTCTTGGAGTGCTGTTCACCATCTCAGAAACTCTTGTTATACAGCGGTGACCCAGGGGAAGGTGCAGTCTATTCATCTTTAAGCAAAAATCAACTGCAAACCACGATCTCCAGTGGTCTGAGGGTCACCCTTGGCCGAGGGGCGAGGCTTTTCCTTGGACTGTGCTGTGTTTTACTGCCCATCTACCCCTTAGGAAGATCCCTCCTTTTATTTAAAAACAGATTGCTACACTGGGTGCAAACCCAGATGTCTATTATGGCAGGTTGGAAACAAGGGATAAATGCCCAGAAAAAAGACAGGAAGGAGAGCACCCAACACGATAGCTGAGGTTGGGTGGATTGGATGGGTGTAATATGTTTCGACTACTTTTATAATTAGGAATATATATAGGAGGTGCAGCTCCATGCATCTCAGGCAACGGTGGCTGTTTCCAGACCAGAATTTTGAATTCCGGGTGGTGTGCGTTCTTGCTTGGTCCCAGTTTGGCTTTCCCTTTTTTTTCCTCTTCCATTAATTTGCACTTTGTTTTTTTTGTGTGTGTCTAGATTTTTTTTAAGAGGAAATATTACAACGTTTAGTATTTTACCATTATCCTGTGGTTTTTGTAAGGAGACAAAGAAAGTCATTTCAATGCCTGTGAATATAGTACATCATCCCTGTTAGAGCCCAAAATCTACCTAAAGGTTCCCCTCTCATCTTTGCTTTGAGAGACAAAATTTGGGGTAAAGGCTGAGAGCACAGACTCAGGAGTCCCCACTCTGCCACCTAGCTGGATGAACTAGCCAACTGTTTAACAGCCCTGGGCCTCACTTTCCCTGTTTGTTAAATGGGCTGAATATAGTGCTACTCACGGGATGGTGATGAGGGTTGGATGGGTGATGTAAATGATGTCCTTAGAGCAGTGCCTGCACACAGTAAGCACCATGTGTTTGCCACAGTCGGCATCCTTGCTTGCATCCTGTGGACCACTCTCTGAGTCCTGGGGAAACATGGAGGTTTCTGTGGAGGCTCCTCTTGTGACCCCCCCAACCAGGAGCAGATGGTGGGGCGTCAGCAATGGCAAATGTGGCAGGGTACACTTGAGAGTCATTTTTAGTAACAGCCACCATTTACTCCTCGGTATGTGTGGCAGCACTGTCATTTTACATGCCTGAGATGGGGATGTTCCTGCAGGAAACCTGGACTCCACAAGGTTGAGCAACGTACTAATTAGTGCAGAGCAGAGATCCAGACCAAAACAGAAATATCTGCTTTCAGGGCTCGATCAGGGGCTCAGGGCTTCTTCGATGCTGATTCCTCGCCAGCCAGGGATGGTCCTTTCCCCCAGTGAGCTCACGTGCTTTGTGGCAGGCATGGGTCGCCTTCCACTGGGTCACCCAGAGCCCCATTCCCTTCAGCAGAGTTTTCCCCAACTCTGTGTTCAGTGAGACGTGTTTTCGCTTGCCTTTGTCATTCCCTCAAACGGCTCTAGACCTCAGCTTTCTGAGTCACCAGAAAGGGAGGAGTTGGCTGCCAAGCATTTCTAACCACCCTCTGTCTTTTTATTTTTTAAATAAATCCCAAAATAAATAACTGCTTGGGATTTGGGGATACCCAGCACTGGACCCTGATTCTTGAAAATGATCGCGATATCCCAGTGCCTCCCTGGAGAATGCATCGCAGAGGACTTGTGGGCGGTTGCCTCAAGGAGCAGGCTCTACTTGCTCCTTGAGAAGCCAAGAGAAAGCCAAGAAAGTACATTTATGTGCAATCATAACCTGGATCATCTGCAGAAAGAGACTGTCCACAACCCGGTACAATGGATGAGGGGAACGGGAAGAGGGTAATTTATACTTAGGGGCATCTTATCACCATTTCCTTTCAATGTCATTGTCTCCTCCGTATTTGCCAGTGTTTCTCACCAGAGTGTTATCAGCTGCAGCATTTTGGGTGGGTGGAACTTCCTGTCCTTGGAGGACATGAGGACCCCCAAGCGTCTAATGCCTAAGGTATTCCCTCCCCCATTCATTGTGGAAACCAAAAAAACTGCCTCTACACCTTTCCTAACACCCCTTAGGGTGTTGCCACCCTCAGTCCTACCCACCCCACGTGAATCCTAAGCACAGTCATGGGGAGAAGTCTGCATCTGGGACAGCAGGGAGGTTGGCCTTAAATTGCTTTGCTATGCCATTTGGTTTCTAAGGGCCAAATTAACAACAGAAATGTTCCCTGTGTTTTCACCTTTAATCAGTTGGCAAGTCTAGGAATGTTTGTTTGGTTTTTTTAGGAGTTTATTAATTAATTAATTTATTTTTGCTGTGTTGGGTCTTCGTTTCTGTGCGAGGGCTTTCTCTAGTTGCAGCGAGTGGGGGCTACTCTTCATCGCGGTGCACGGGCCTCTCACTATCGCGGCCTCACTTGTTGAGGAGCACAGGCTCCAGACGTGCAGGCTCAGTAGTTGTGGCTCACGGGCTTAGTTGCTCCGCAGCGTGTGGGATCTTCCCAGACCAGGGCTCGAACTCGTGTCCCCTGCATTAGCAGGCAGATTCTCAACCACTGCGCCACCAGGGAAGCCCCTAGGAACGTATTTTTAAACATTTGTTAGGGGTAAGCCATGGAGCTTTCTCTTCTGGAAATAGAACCAAAGTCATCTTGTTCTTCTGCCTGATCCAGGTGTTGGTACATCCCAGAGTTTCATCTGTTCACTCTTAACCCCCTCCCAGTGGGTAGTGTCATCTTTGCCTTTGACTTCAACTGTTGACACGTACTGAGGACTTTCCAACCCTCCTTCCATCCCTCATCTCCTTCTAGAAGCCCACACCTGCGTGTCCATAGATTTTTTTTTTTTTTTTTTTTGGCTGTATTGGGTCTTCGTTGCTGCGTGTGGGCTTTCTCTAGTTGCGGTGAGTGGGGGCTACTCTTTGTTGCGGTGCACGGGCTTCTCATTGCTGTGGCTTCTCTTGTTGTAGAGCACGGGCTCTAGGCGTGCAGGCTTCAGTAGTTGTGGCTCGCAGGCCCTAGAGCACAGTCTTAGTACTTGTGGCACGTGGGCTTAGTTGCTCTGCGGCATGTGGGATCTTCCTGGACCAGGGCTTGAACCCGTGTCCCCTGCATTGGCAGGTGGGTTCTTAACCACTGCGCCACCAGGGAAGCCCATGTCCATAGATCTTCTGATCTCCATCTGATGATTCACAAACCTGATGTGTTTAAAAGTCTATTCTTCATCTTCCTCTCTAGTCTGTTCTTCCCTAGTGAATGCATGACTCTTTCCAATCACGGAAATCAGAAATTTGGAAAAAAAAAGAAAAAAAAAGTCATCGTGTTGACCAGCTCAGGACAGCAGAGGGTGGGCCGGAGGAAAATGAGAGAAGATTTTGATCCTTTGAGCAGGGGGCTGACTTCGGGGAAGTGAGACCCTTGCAGCCAGCACATCTGGGCAGGTGTGGGGAGAGGGCGGCCAAGCTGGGGCTTGTGAGGTTAGGAAGAACGCAGTGCATCTTCCTCTCTGATCCAGTTCAACAGGAGATGATTTGGGGGTAGTGGCATGTTGGGGCCCCAGGTACTGTCTGGGAGAGCCCCCCATACACATCTCTCCCCAGCTGCGTGTCCAGTGCCATCACATTCAGGGCTTGAAATCAGCCATGGTGGTGGTATTTACACCACAGGAATCAGCAAACATTACAGATCAGGCCTATCCCACCCCCGCCCCAAGCCCCCTGCAATGAGCTGGTTTTCCAGCACACCATTGCTACGAGGTCTCTGGAGGCTCCCACAATCCCACCTTGCATTGTAGGCACCACCTTCTTATAAAGAGGAGCTACACCGTCTACTGTCCCCGGTGCTCACCCCCACTACTAAACAAAGCCCCCTCCGGCCCTCCAAACCTGCCCAAGAACTGTGTTGTTACTTAGCCAAACCACTTCTCCTCCTAGAGAAAGGAGGAGTGCATGTTAGGACAGGCGGGGAGGGCTTGCACTTAGATTTTGCATTGGCATCCATTTTTACTATCACTGCAAGGTCCATTCTCCTCTGATTTTAAAAGACTACTTTCAAGGGGGTTTGGGGAGTTGGCTTATTTTTATTTTGTTTGATTGTCCTTCTAATCAGCTTTTCTGTAAACTGATATTAAAAGTAGTTGCTTTTCCTAAGCCTGAGACTAGACAGTGAAGAAACATGCCCAGGAATATTTTGAAAAATAGGACAAAGTTGGGAGTTTGCCCAGAATTTAAAATTCACCACAAGTAAACTGCATTTGCATAATTAAGAGTTGCCGCTCCCATCCTGCTGGGTCTAATTGCATCCTGCCACGTGTGGAAAGCCATGTCATTTCTCCATGCTCTTATCTGGCTTTCCCAGATTGGAGATGATCCTCCCTGTCAATCTGCTGATGTTTAGTTACCTTTGCAGATGAGAAACTGAAAGCTAAATTGCCAGGGGGCAAAAGGTGCTGGAAGAAAGGAAACTAGAAACCCAAATTAACCAGGCCTTCAAAAAGCAATGCAGTTTCCAAATAATACTTGTTTAAAAGATAGTCACAGTATCTACTATAGGCCAAGAACTGTTCTAGGCACCAAAGAGACCACAGCGAACAAGAGGCAAGACCAACCGATAAGCAAATAAGAAAATGCCAGATAGGTCAGGGGGTGGCAAACAATGGCCATAGAGCCAAAAACAGCCCATCACCTGTTTTTGTAAATAAAATTTTACTGGAGCACAGCTACACCCCTCCATTTACTCCTGTCTCTGGCTGGTTTCTAGACACATACGTGGCAGTCACAACAGAGACCCACCTGGTCCTTTACAGAAAGGTTTGCTGCCCCCTGGTGTAAGTGTAGGGGATTCAAATGGGGTGAAATGAGAGAAAGTAAGGGGATGGCAGGCGGTGGCTGCTTTCCACTTACTGGTGTGGGGATGCCTCTCTGATGGTGACATTTAAACCAACACCCAAAGCCAAGAAAGAGGAGCCAACCAGAGGAAGGGCTGGGAGAAGGCAGAGGGAATGAGTGAAAAGGTCCTGAGGCAGTAAAGAGTCGGGTGTGTTCTAGGAAACAGATCAAAAAGGAAGGGGTGATGGGGTTAGCAACAGAGTTTGAGTGTGGTCTTTGGGGCAGAAAATGATGCCCGAGGAGATCTGATCTGCAAGGTAGGCCCAGTTTTACAGATCTTGGTGAGGTGATTGGGTACTGGTCTAAGTGTGTTAAGTAAGTAGGTTAGGAATCTCCCTCTGCTCAGACCGAGAGACCAGATAGAAGGTGGTCTTGGCGGCCAGGTGAGATAGGACAGCTGCTTGGACCAGAGTTGTCCAGGCTCAATTACTTTGTGAGCTTTGGGCAAGAATACAAATGGGAGCTCACTTTCCTGTGTAAATATTTAAAGTATATAGTTAAAGCTAATGGGGAAATATGTGCTCTAGCCTCCCACTTTCACAAACGCACCTTTGTGAGCACCTGGAAGCCCAGGTTCTGGTTTAGGGTTCTGATTCCTCGGGGTTCACTGCTGCTTCCCCCCAGCTTCCCACCTGCTTGCAAGAGACCTCACCACGTCCCAGCCACATCCGCCAGCCTTTGGGGGCGAGGGGGACAGGACACAAGAATATTTCAACGCATGAACCAAGACTTGGGTAACAAAGAACCCTCCACTCCCCCGGGCAGTGTCCCTGCTCATGCTCCCCCGGCCCAGCCAGTGAGGACCTGACCAGCCCAGGCACAGGGAGGGTCTTAGAGCTTCTGTTAAATATAGACCACGGATGGACTTCAGGGCTCCCCCTCCAAAGAAATCGATATCCTACCACCTTCTAGAGCTAGCCAAGAGCACACTC
The DNA here is from genome assembly GCF_964165515.1 of Mesoplodon bidens. NCBI lineage: Eukaryota > Metazoa > Chordata > Mammalia > Artiodactyla > Ziphiidae > Mesoplodon > Mesoplodon bidens. Next base: position 40,960,832 of record NC_138162.1, on the reverse strand, counting down.
CGTACCTTCCTTTGCCCCTCTCCGCATCAAAACCATAGTCTGCATTGTAGAGCACACACTCTTAGGCTGATGCAAGCTGCCTTCCTGGGGACCCCGGTCTGGATGCGCCACCCGTCCCTGCTGCGACATCTAGTGGTGAAAAGTGGAAACTCATCACCCACCAGGAGGGGAGAGATTTCAGAAACTTCTGTCTCAGATTGCTATATCAAATTCAGTTGTGTTCAGATTCTCCAAAGTTCTTAGTGAGCACGAAGAGGGGTCATCCCCGAGGACGAGGTTAAATTTCCTTAGACAGGAAATCTCGAGTATATCTTGCTTTTCCTTGCCTTTCAAGATAATGGTGGATTCTGTCAGTCTTGATGGAGAGCAGTTTCCTGGCTCATCTTCCCAAGGGCAAGGTGAAGGGTGAATGAGTCCATCCCAGCCCAGGCCAGCAGGTCCTGGTGGAAGGGGAAAGGAAGGGCCAGGAGATGTGCAAAGGCCCTGGGCAGAGAGCAGGAAGGTGGGATGGCTTGCAACCCCTGTACCCCTTTTTTTGGCCTGCGAATTATTTTTCTCACCTGCCCGCCATTCACCTCCACTTGAAAAGTGAGAATGCATGTGTGTTCGTATGATCGTCTGGAATTGAGGACATTGTAAAAGCCGAGCTATCAGTCCAGTGAAGCAGTATTTTCTTGGACAAGAGAAGATTTCTTGGGCTTCCCTGGTGGCGCAGTGGTTGGGAGTCCGCCTGCCGATGCGGGGGCACGGGCTAGTGCCGCGGTCCGGGAGGATCCCACGTGCCGCGGAGGGGCTGGACCCGTGAGCCGTGGCCGCTGGGCCTGCGGGCACGGGCTAGTGCCGCGGTCCGGGAGGATCCCACGTGCCGCGGAGGGGCTGGACCCGTGAGCCGTGGCCGCTGGGCCTGCGTGTCCGGAGCCTGTGCTCTGCGATGGAAGGGGCCACAGTAGTGAGAGGCCCGCGTACCGCAAAAAAAAAAAAAAAAAAAAAAAGATTTCTTGAGGACAGTTATTATTGGGGAAACAACATGTGAGCTAGTGATGGGTTCTGAGATGAGCACAGCCCCTCCAGATGAAGGCTCAATCTGCAATTTCATTAAAAAAAAAAAAAATCTTGAAGCCTCCCTGGGGCTCCCCGAAGACGTGGAGCCTGTTAACACGGGCCAGCAATCCAATTCATTTGCTTAGGAAAAATGAGGTGCCGAAATGTGCCCTTTGTCCATGCAAATCCAGAGCAGGGGGGCCCCCTTCTCATTCTACTTGCCTTTATTGTAGCAATGACTTATAAAGCTTACTTTAAATCGGGACCTTGCACTAACTGGGAAGTGTCTTCTGAGTGGGACAAACTGGAAACGGCCCTCCTTGGATATTCACAGTGCTTGTAACTCAAGACATCCCCACTTTGGGATTTTGTTCTCCATCTGCAAATCCTTGTTTACCGCTCCCTGCTCCCCAGTCCCCTTCTGAGAAACCCACCACCTCCCTTTCACTGACAGCAGTGGTAGAAAAGAGACCTGGTGGTGAGTTCTGTCTTTGCCTTGGGCAAATGCCTTGGCCCCTCTGAGCCTTGGTTTCCACATCTGAAAGGGAGAACAACCACATTAACCACAAAGGTTTCTTTGAGGTTTAATAAGGGATGTGAGTGAAAACACAGCATAAGCTGGAAGATACAAATGTGGAAGTTACTCCTGCAGACAGGAAATGCATCTGTCACAACTCCTCCCGCTGTTCATGAGAGAATAATTCATGACCCTTCCGGGGGTACTGCCGTGGGCGTGTAGCAGAGGAAAGAGACTGGCTCAACCCCAACTTCAGCAAAGACAAGTGGGGATTTATAGCCAAGGAGCAAGGGTGGGGAGAGGTCAGTGAGTGGAAAATTGCTAAGAGGAAACCCAAAGGCTGGGAGGCTTCTTGCTGGATTGACTGCTTTGGATTCTCTTATGAGATGGTCAGCCGGTTGTGGCCACAAGAGGAGACGAGCGGAGGCTCAGGGCAAAACAGCTTTTTATATCATAGGTCCCAGAAAGACAGGGCTTAGAGCATTGTCACAGAGCTCGGACTCAAGCCAGGGGCAAGCTGCGAGTCCCCGTGGCAAGTGTCTTTACTAGGGATCAGGGTGGGTACATGAGGAAAGGCAGGGGAAGCGGGGGGCAGTGTCACTGGTGCGTTTGAATGTCACGGGGTCACCCTTGGGAGGGTAGGAAGGGGAACTTGTGGCTGAGCCCACCTTACACACCGGTGCACCTGGGCCGGCACTCACAGCCTGTCTGTGGGGACGTTGAGGCAGCGGGAAAACAGGAAGTTTTAAAGGTTATAATATTCATCTGGATTCTTGCTGAAGGCGCGCCAGGGTGATCAGGTATCAAGGTTGGGCATGAAGAATTTGCTCAGATATCAGGGGTGGGGGATTTTCTGTAAACGTGACCCTGCAGGATTCTTGTTTAACCTGGACTAACAGGACCAAGGTCACAGCCCACTGTCACTGGCTTCTCTTCCCTCTTGCCTCCATTTCTGGGGCTGACCTGGGAAGCAGGCAAACAGATCGCCAGCCGCTGCCGGCCCGCCACTGCCCTGCGTGGAGTGGGGAGGAGTGAGCAGGGCTCTCAGCCTCAGGCGGCGCTGAGCAAAGTGGAGACATACCATCTCTCAGCTGCGTGGGGCAAGCCCACCTTGGTTCAGAGCTGCTGCTGGAAGCACGCAGGGTAGCACCTGTGTCCATCGGTTCCCTCGGTGCAAGTCTGCTCAGAGAGGAAGGGCCTGCGGGGACTCGTGCAGAAGGGACAGAAGTGCCCTCACCCCTTCACACAGGACAGACATGTTGGCCAAAGCTCACAGTGCCAGGATCAGGAAGGCACGAAACAGAAGAGAGCAGCGAGCGATTCACTGCGCAGTGCGTCCAGACCTAAGGACGGGATTGAGGCTGGAAGCAGGTTTTCTGCCTTTGCACTGTGTCAGGAGAAGCAGATACTGGCTTCACACGAAGGAGCTGTGCGTGTTAGGTGGCTGTGGGTCATGAAATAGGTGGAGAAGTTTTTAATTTACTCGGTGAGGCACTCCTAGCAGAAGGGGATGCTCACAGTTCAGACACTCAGCGTGAGGTGGGTGGAGGTGTAGCGGGGGCCTGACTTAGAGGGAAGATAAAGGGCTGGTTTCGGAGATTACATTAGAATGAGAGATGGTAGATTTCTTTCAGGGGGTCATGGGCTCATCAGCAGCAGTAGATGGCATGGGGGAGAATGCCAGCACCCCATTTCTTCATGCCTGCTCAGCAGCACCCAGTGAGTAACTGTCTCAGGATAGAACTTTTCAGCTTCTGTACTGACTTGGGTAATAATTCAGGGGAATTGCTGGCAAGATACCCCAGCTTTTTCCACCCAATGCAGTGCTTGAGGTTAGAAAAAGAAACCAGATCACTGTCCCAACCATGGTTTTCAACCCTAGCCGACCCAATACTTTATAATGTACATATTGTGATGCCCTTTACTCTCCCAAAATAAAATTCAAAGATAACAATGTACCTACACAGGTAATTTTCAAAGATCAATAGAGGGACTTCCCTGGTGGTCCAGTGGTTAAGACTCACGTGCTCCCGTTGCACGGGGCCCAGGTTTGACCCCTGGTCGGGGAACTAGATCCCGCGTGCCACAACTAAGAGCCCGCGTGCCGCAACTAAAGATCCCACATGCCACAACTAAGACCTGGCACAGCCAAATAAATAAATATTTTAAAAATACAAATAAAATAAAGATCAATAGAGTGCCCTAACTATAATATAACAAAGACATCGAAGGAATATATGTAGTATAATAGAATGTGTATGTAAATGCGGAGCACCGGCAAAGAGGAGACATTGTGAAATTGGCAGATACTTGGACCCATCTGCAGAATCACTGAATGTAACACCTTCAGATGCCACGGATGTGGGAGGGATAGCAACTCAAATACAGCAGCAACAGGCTGACGTTTCAGAAGTGGGGATCACAGCTCATGAAAGATTAGGAAAAAAACCCATGTATATATAATTCCACCAGTGTATAAAATAGTTGCGTTCTTGGGAAAGTCATTATGTATTAAACCAAGCCCTCCCAAAACCCTCTGGGTCATATGTAAAGTGCAATTAAGTCCTAAGCTCAGATGATCATAAACAAGGTTTTTCTCTTATATAAATACTCAGCAGACACTCAGAAGTCAGGCAGACTCAAGAGAATTCTTACCGCTCAGGACATTGTATGTACACATCAGGACCCCTAGCACCCACCTACCCACCGCCAGCAGTATCCCCCAATGCTGAGAACTAAAGCTGCTACCGTCCATTTCCAAAATGCCAGCTAGGGGACAGTGTTGCCCCTGCTGAGAAAGATGGGTCAGAGTTTACCAAGAGAAAATGGGGGTAGGAACTCAGGAGAGCCGTGTTTGTTACTGAGCACGCTCCCATCCTTGGTCGTTGGTGGAGAAAGTAACGGTGGCTCAGCTGCAAGAGGTCAGCAGTAAATCAGCGCCTCCCAGGATTTGGGTCTGGAAGCAGTGGTCCGGCCAGGTCTGAGATCACGCTGAAAGGGAAAGGCAGACATTTGCCTCTGAAACGCTCTTGCGTGGGTCACCCCCTGAGTACATCATTTACACAACACCTCTTTATTGGGCATCCTACCTGTGCCAGGTGCTGGGGCTACCGTCTCTCCCCTCAAGGTTTGGCCCTTGAGTCTAACAGAGAAGAGTGTCACATGATTACCCTACAGTCTAGTGGGGTGACGATGGAGAGCCACATGTGCGCTTGAGCCTGCCTGTGAGGAAACCTCCTGGAGAGGCCACAGCAAGACAGGTCTCCTGGGATGCGTGGAAGTTAACAAGCTAAAGCAGAGGGGATCATCGTGGGTAGGGGAGAAGGGCTCGACCTCAAGCTGCAAGCCACAGCTCTGACAGGCTGTTATTACTGGGTTAGAAGCTGGGAAGCAGGCCAGGTGTGTGAGGCTGGATGGAGCCAGGGTGGCATGATCAGTGCCCCCCCCAACGTAGCCCTTGAGGTGGGTTCTCTGGGGGCACAGAGCACCTCACCAACACCATCCCTTCAAAAGCACCCATGTTATATTTGATGTCACACTGTTCGCATGTCTGTCCCCCCAAAACTGCGGATCTGGGGCGGGTGTAGACCTTCCTGTTCCAGCACACGGGAGGCCCTCCATAAATGTTTGATGATGAACCTGTGAATTATCCAGGGCTGCGGAGACTCCTGCTTCTCCCCTGTAGGGCTGAGAAAGAAGAAAGTGGAAAGGTTGTCATAGCCTCCAGGCCCCTCCCCAGCATTTAGCTTTGTACCTTGTGATGTCCTTCTTCTCATCATCTTGTACCTTCAGAGCATCGTAAAGGAACAAGACCCCTCCACACAGAAGGAGGAGGTCACCTGACCAGTCTAACGGGGCTGACCCGGTTTCACTTTTAAATGGACCACTTGGCAGGAATTGCTCCATCCAATTCATTGTGCATCAAAATGCAATGGAAGTAGGCAAATCCACTGGGACAGAGCACATGGGTGGTTGCCAACAGCCGGGCAGAGAGGGGCCTGGGAAGTGACTGCTCATGGGCACAGAGTTTCCTTGTGGGGGAATGAAAACACTCTGGGACCAGATAGCAGTGATGGTTGTACAACATTGTACATGCACTAAAAGCCTCTGAATGGTTCATTTTAAAATGGTGAATTGTATGTTTATTTTACATTTAAATTTTTTTAATGCAGTGGGGACAGAACAGACTGTATCTGCCACATGGGTAGAAATTGCAGGTTGGGGTAGAAACTTCCAGTTATAAGTTAAATAAGTCTTGGGGATGTAACATACAGCATGGTGACTGTACCACACATTTGAAAGTTGATGAGAATAGATCTTTAAAATTCTCATCACAAGGAAAAAAATTGTTACTATGTGTGGTGATGGATGGTACCTAGACTTACTGTGGTGATAATTTCACAATATATACAAACATCGCATCATTTACATTGTACACCTGAAACTAATATAATGTTATAGGTCACTTATACCTCAATTTTTTTTAAAAGCAAAGAAAACTCGCAGACCGGAAGGATGCAGCAGGGGTCCTGAACCGTGGGAATCAGCGTGTGCCTTTTGCTCAGGGGCTGCTCTTCTCCTGTGACTAACAGGCCCTCTCTCATCTATATTCAGGACACACACAGAGGACTCTTCATCCAGCAACTGAAACCCACACAGAACCTGCAGCCGAGAATCAAGCTGAAGCTGTTCGGCCACTCAGGGTCTGGGAAGACCACCCTGGTGGAATCTCTCAAGTGTGGGCTGCTGAGGAGCTTCTTCCGAAGACGCCGGCCCCGGCTGTCCTCCACCAACTCCACCCGGTTCCCACCCTCACCCCTGGCCTCCAAGCCAGCAGGTAGGCACCCCACCAGCCCCTGTCTCTCCACTGGGTACTTCCAAGGTCAAGGTCTGGGAGGAGGTGTGGCTTTGTTTGGAGCACTTGGCCTGAGGCTGACCGGTTCCCATCACCTTGGTGGCTTCCAGGTGTGGTCCTCCCGGCTCTTGGCTAGTGAGCGCACCCTGCCCTGGTGCTAGCGAGGAAAGGGCCTCACTGAAATCACGGTCCACAATCACGAACGTGCAAAATAGCACAATTGTGTTCTGCTTGGGGACTCTGCCCTTGAAGACACAAAGAGCTTGTTTGGACTGACATAGGTTCAAGGTTGCACGGATGAAATATCAGCCCACAGGACAGGTCCTCACCCCTTATGCTTTCTTCTTGGAAAGCTGCAGGCACATCCAGGAATGCGAGGACGCAGAGCCACAAAACTGGGTGCACGGGGAAGCCCGTCCTCATATATCTGGAAGTGGGGTGGTGGCTTTGAAAGGCTCCTTTATGGCTTTTCAGTTAGCCCATCTGTTCACCTGGACCCTAGTCGGGAAGTCGATTTTGCCGTCTGCCTCCACCTCCCACAGACACAATTATCAACGGGTTCACACCCGGAACTCCAGGGTGGCCTGTCCCTCCCCAGGGAGAAACACCTGCAGCAAGCAAGAGGAAGTGGTGCAGTCTGGGGTGTCATTTTTCCTAAACCCACCCTTTTTTTTTTTTTTTTTTGTGGTACGCGGGCCTCTCACTGTTGTGGCCTCTCCCATTGTGGAGCACAGGCTCCGGACGCGCAAGCTCAGAGGCCATGGCTCACGGGCCTAGCTGCTCCGCGGCATGTGGGACCTTCCTGGACCAGGGCATGAACCCTTGTCCCCTGCATCGGCAGGTGGACTCTCAACCACTGCACCACCAGGGAAGCCCCAACCCACCCTTTTAGAGTGAGGAAATTAAGGTTTTCAAAGGTAAGAATAGAGACCTTCAGAGAGTTTCCTAAACAGCGTCAGTGTTGAAGCTCTGTGCCTCAGACTCACTTTCTGTACGTATTACGAAGGTGTCATATCTGTTCCCTAGGGTGAAAACAAATGTTTTAAAGTTTGTGTTTCTATGTAATTTCTGTCTCCGTGAGGAAGGATGTCTGGGCAGCATTAGCTGGAGTGAGGGACAGCTGCACGCCCCTTTCAACTTCTCCCCTCTGAACACAGCAATAGAATTGCAACTAGGGGAAGAAGTGTAACCAAAATGGATATATAATTACAATGATTACAATATTGCTAACACGTGTTGCTAATGCATACTGAGTACTAACTACGTGCCAGGAGCTGGGCAAAATGTGGTACGTGTGGCACCTCATTTAATCCACGTGACAGCCTTATTGGCATTTTTATCACCCTTTTACTGAAGCCTTGAGGGGTCAAGTAGACTGCCCGTAGTCACACAGCTGGCGATTCATGAAGTATCTGGCTTCTGAGCCAGGGCTTATTAATGATACTTATAACTCCGTCTGACTTGGGGCATATTTGTGCTCATGTTTTCCATTTTCCACTGTAATTTTGCTCAATTTCAGTATGTAAGATAGGTCTACCCCTTCTCAAAAGCCAATAGTTTTCCAGGTTTAATGATTAAGTTGAGCCTCTTATGTATGGGCCAGACCAGTATTGCTTCAAGGTTCAAAGTGAGCTTCTCTAGAAGTTCCTCATGTCACCCCTAGAGGGAACCAGCTCTCTCCTGATGTGGGTTAAGGTCACTCCAATCTGAGTCTGGGGGGGTCGGGGGCAGGGGGCCAGAGAGACAGACAAAGAGCAGAGACAGAGAAAGACAAAGAGATGAGAGCTATCCAGATCTGTGACCTGGAATTTTTATAAGTCGTATTGGATATGAATTTATGCCTCAGGAGCCCATGGGCTAAACTGAAGCAGCCACGTATCAAGTGACATCTGGGTTCCCCCGGAGGGAGGACGGCTCAGCCCTCACCCCTCAGAAGTAATATCTCCATTCATCTTCCTTCTGGTCAATTTCCCACACCTGGAAGAATCCAGAAGTAGATTCTTGATAAAATGCAGCTCAGGATGGCTGGATTATCAGCAAATCTCACTGTGTCCTTCAGCCAGGGCTTAGAGAGACTTGGGTCATGGCGCTGACTGACACAAGATTCTCTCGAGGACAACAGGTGCTCTGGACCAGGAGAAACTCCCCACTACCCTCATCAGAGAGAAAAGTAACTCGAGGCACTGGGAAATAAGGTCAGAGGTCAGCAGCCTGGTGAGCTGCAGCGTTCTGTGTAGTATGAGGGGAAGGAGGAACATTGAATTAGCTTCCAACGTTTAAAAGGCAAGATGTCTGGACTTCCCTGATGGCACAGTGGTTAAGAGTCCACCTGCCAATTCAGGGGACACGGGTTCGAGCCCTGGTCTGGGAACATCCCACATGCCATGGAGCAACTAAGCCCGTGCGCCACAACTACTGAGCCTGCGCTCTAGAGCCTGTGAGCCACAACTACTGAGCCCTTGAGCCTAGAGTCCATGTTCCTCAACAAGAGAAGCCACTGCAATGAGAAGCCCGTGTGCAGCAAAGAAGACCCAATGCAGCCAAAAATAAATAAATAAATAAAATCAAGAGGTCTCACCTTAAAAGTTGGCTATTTGGTTTCTTGTAACAAGTTGGTAGCTCTGGCCACACTAGATTCACATTTCCGCCTGGAGCCGGTTAGTGGAGAGGAGGGGCTACCCCATGTAGAGGGGCCCAGGCTCTGCCTTTCACCCTGTCTCACACAGCGCCCTAACTCCAGGAGGGAAAGCTCAGGAGCAGACCCCTCCACGCCCATGTCCGAAGGTTTGCCCTGTGGCAGAAATGACATTTCAGGAGTGCATTGGAGTGTGTGACCCCTGGACTAAGGTCACACCTAGTTCATCCCAGAGCTGTCTGGCCAGAGCCAGGCAGCCTCCCGCAGGGCCTGGGCAAGGACGGAAGAGGCCCGCGCTGCTTCATGCCCAAGTGGCCGGTCTGCTCCAAGGGGGTGGGTGAAGTTTCTATCCAGACAACCCCTGCAGGTGACAAGATTCGCCCTCAGTTAATTCTAGTCCTGCCTGAGGCTGGGAAGAGCCAGGAGGCCGTGACTGCAGGAGGCTCCGGAGCAGGCCCTCCTCCTGCCCTGCCCTGCCCAGTGCGGGGCGAGCACACCCTGGGCTGAGTGAGCGCAGCAGCCTGCAGGGCCTGGACCCCGCCAGTCCTCGACTGGGCCTGGCCCTAACAAAACAGCAGAAGGGAGTCCTGGGAAAAGCAGCGTGGCACAAATAGGAAGCGCCAGGAGGCCCACCTGCCGGAGACCTGGCCGGAGGCGTCTGGCAGGCCCTAGGGGCCTCACGTGCCGTAGGGGAATGGACGGAGCAGCGTTTCTTTGTTAAGCACTTGAGGAAAGCCTACTCTGGAGTGTGGTCTCCAGGGAAGGAAGTCCGTCTCCAGAAACAGCAGCATTGTCCCTTCACAGTGGCATTGCTAGTGCCTGGGGGCCATGCTCTGCTGTGTCCCAGGCCAGAGCTCTGGATGCCCCTGACCTCTGCTAGAATGGTCAGGCCTTCTTCCTTTCCCTGGGACAGGTGCCCACGTGGGCACATTTACATCACTCAGGCAGCAGGAAGGTCGTTTGCCTTTAGAAACTTGGCTTTGCGTTGCACTGGAGGCTAAAGGCTGAACCACCAGCCAGGAGACAGGATGGGGTGGTGTGGGGACCTGGGGGCAGCCGCTCACGGCACGTGGCTGCCACGCACACACTGCCTTTGTGGCCAGCTGAGTGCCACAGGTGTTGCACTGTGGTTCTGCGGTAGGAAGGAAACCCCCGGTGCCAGCGGAGGAGCGCGCAGCCAGAAAGATCACTGCAGGAGGCTGTTGCCTGCTCACCCGAGAGGAGTGTTTGCAGGAAGTCTCTTCTGACCAGGGTGCAAAAGCGGCTTCTCCCTCGGGGCCTGCCACTTTTTACCACTAGGGGTCAGTGGTTAGCAAAAAATGTTTTCCTCCTATGATTTTAATGTTTCCCTGTGAAATTGTTATTTTAATAATACTGTATACAAACTCTGTCCTAACCTTTCATCCTCCCAACAAAAACTGTCCGTGAGGTGCCGGAGTGCCTGTCATTTACCGAATCCGTTCTGGTCTCCCTCGGCAAGCCCTAGCCCAACAGTGCCACTAAGACAAAGCTTATGCTCGACAGGGGTCGTCCCGGACACAGGTTTCCGGGCATAGGGAAATGGACAAACCCATTCTTGTGAAGTTGCATGGCTTTACTCAGACTTGGACTAACGATCTCTAAAGAAATACACTAAATGTCCATCACATTGGCCTAGAGAGTTGAGTCATTTTGTTTTCTAATTTGCATTTCTGTTTGCCAAGTTTTCTACTTTTATAACCCGGGGCGGTGGGGAGCTCCAGTTTTCTCCTCCTCCCCGCCAACCCCTTGGATATTCCCATTGTCCTGTCCTCAGTCTGAAGTCTTTGGTCTTTAAACAAGGGTTACCTTTGAGTTTGGATCACCAATTTTAAAAGTCAGGTGGCCCAGGTGAAATGGTCATTTCTTTAGTCTCTTGCAGTGACTGTCACTATTAACTCTGAACCAAAGGTACGAACTATATGGTGCGATTCGGTTCACTGAGCCCCTCCCTGATGCACTCACGGAGCCTCCCCCTGTGCCCACCCCAGTTCTAGCCCTGAAGGGGAGAGGCCAGCTCTGCCTTCACTGTACTGTTGGGGGTCTGTTGCGAGAGACGGGCAAAAGCCGGAAGGAGGTCAGGACTGAGGGCACACAGGGCACCGCTCCTGGCCCAGGGGACCCAAATGTGTTATTCAGCTGATTCCCCTGCCCCACAAAGTTCTACCATTATTATTTATGTAATATTTTTTAAACTGATTCTTTTTATTTACTAAAAGACATAGGTTTGAAAGTGAAATCGATAATGTCCTTACCATAAATGGAAAACCCATAGCACTACTACCAATAAATAAAAATAAATGCAATGAACAGCAATATGATTAAAATCTAGCTATATACTGTTGCCCACTCCCTCTTTTTTTTTTCCTAGAAAGAGGAAGAACATGCTTCCATCTTTTTCTTTTCTTTTTTTTTTTATTGGGGTATAGTTTTTTACACTCCCTCTTTATTAAAAGGGAAGATTAGCAAGGATTGAAGACATGCTAGAAACTTAATGTCACGCATTGAGACTTGCTACTAGAGCAATTTAAAGACCTTCAAGGGGATTTAATAAAGGAATGGCCTTCTCACCGTGTGATTCAGCATTACTTAATGCCATGGCCTGCTACTGTCTAAGATCATTTTACATTCAACCTAACAATCTCGTGTACCAGAGTGGTACTCATCTCATCCGTATCAGTCAGGGTCCTGGTGGAGATTTAATGAAAGTTCAAAGTCACAGGCACAATTCATAGGAACATACAAGAGACGGTGAAGCATCCGGAGGCTAGGAAGAGAAGGGAGCCATTAGTTACCACCCCTGAGGCTGAAAAGGCAAGAGGAAGAATTCACGATCCTGGGAAAGCTGGAGCTCCAGGGGAGAAGCCGCCAGGGGGTCTAGGGTCAGAGACACAACTGGTGTCAGAAAAGCAGCAGGCAGTGAGTAGGGAAAATATACACCTCGACCTTTCTCTCCTCCCAGCCTCTACAGTGCCTCCCATTGGTGGACCCTCACCGGAGGCAAATGGGAAGCAAGCCTGGGAGATGCAGTCCATGGGGTTAGCCTCTCGGGACACAGAGCAGTGCAGAAAGGGATGCGGGAGGTGAAGCAAACAATCAACACAATGTCCCTGGGAAACATTGCTGCCCAGCATACACAAGAGGCACACGCACAAAGCAGCCTGAAGCAGGGGTGGGGCAAGGGCAGAGGGCAAAGTCTGGGAAGGAGGGCAGGGGGCAAGGTCTAACGTGCTTGATCTCTGGCCTGCAGTTTCCGTGAGCATCAACAACCTGTACCCGGGCTGTGAGAATGTGAACGTCAGGAGCCGCAGCATGATGTTCGAGCCGGGCCTCACCAAGGGGATGCTAGAGGTGTTCGGGGCCCCGTCCCACCACCCGCACTGCTCCGCCGATGACCAGTCCACAAAGGCCATCGACATCCAGAACGCCTATTTGAATGGTATGGCTCTCCCACCCCAAATGGGAAGGACCTCGAGTTTCCCCCGGGGAGCCTGGCCCAGAGGGCATCCATCACAGCCACACAAAGGATGGAAGAAGGGCCAGTGCAGAGTGATGTTGGGAGTGACCCAGGACTGAAGCATGGCTGGTTAACAGCCCCAAAAAGTAAAACTAAACCCCCTGGTGTCCCTAGCACGTGGCAAAGCACTGGGCACACAGAGGTGCTTAATAAATGACTTGAGTAAATTAGTCCTTTTTTTTTTTTTTAAGTACTGCCGTACTTCCACTTGGATGGGAAATCTCATAAACTACGGTCGCACTAGCATTTTGACATACCCGAGTTTGAAACCCAAGTGCTGCTCCCCCGGTGCTCCCAGGGCCCCCAGCTGGGCCCAAGGCACTGGAACACAAGCCTCATTGAGACACGGTCCGGAGCAGGGATAGAGCAGTTTCTCTGAGGCTAAGTTCCCACAGCTGTGAGGATTTTACGAGCTCGTGTTTATTAAAGGTCCTAGTATAATGTCTAGCAGGGAGAGGCTCTCAAAAAGTGGAAATTGGAAGCATCTTCATGAAGGCCCCTTTATTATACTAAACCCAGTGAAAAATAGAATACTCAGGGTGTTTACCTAAAGCAGTGGTTCTTAGACTCCAGCATACACACAAATCCCCTGGAGGGCATGTGAAAACACAGACTTGCCAGCCCTCCCTCGAGCGTCTGATTCAGCCCATCTGGGGAGTTTCTTGGTGATGCTGCTGCTGGGCCAGCGACCCTAATGAAATAGAAATAAAGTCCATGTGCATTCTGCTCTCTTAAAAGCTGAGTGTCCTCTGAGCTCTCGGGAGCAAAGCTGGCCCCACAGCATAGGGAGAGCAGAAGTGTGTCCTCAGCACCCATCACCCTTACCCTCATCCCTCATCCTCCCCTGGCCTTATCCCCATCCCACGTCTGGCTCGCAGTGCTCCCCAAGCTCAAAGGGCCTATTTCTGTGTTCCAGAACTATTCACACTAAGGCCTTAGCTGCCAGACTTAGAGGGCCATGCTCCCCAGGAGCGCCTGTGCTCTAGAAACGCCCTATGGATCTTCCAAAATGACTCTCGACTGCAGAATTTCTGGCACAGGATAAGCACCAAGGGGAAAAATTAGGGAAAGGGAGCCTGAAATCCTATAACGTAAGTGGTCCTGCCTGGCTTCCCGGAGGCCAGTGGGTGGGTGGTCACTGACCTGGTGGCATGTGGCAGCGTAGAGGTGACTGTGTCCATGTGTCTGCACAGTCATTAGGAAGTTCCGGGTGCGTAGGAACTCCAGGTCAGAATCTCACCCATGACACTTGCGGGAAAAGCAGCCACCCCCAGAGCTGCTGTGTGGGAGAGTGGGAGAGTAGCTGCCCCCCTACCCACACCCACAGCCTTCCTCCCCCCGCCCCTTCGGCCACCTCCCCAGCAGAGGTGGCCTCTTGGACCCAATTTCCTCAGTTCCTCTTACATCCTTCCTGTGCAAAGCCGCTCATCAATTACCGCACCTTACACCTGTGCACGGCAGCCTGCTCCCTTCTGACCGACCAAAACAGGTCTCTCACTCACCTGTGGAAGGTGAATTTAGTCACCATTTAACGAAAATTAAGGTTTCAGTGAATATACCAATATTTGGGGGTGAAAAACAAAATATATGTGTCCACGTACACCTTTCCATGTATGCTTATAGGCATGCATATACACACACGTGTGTGGGGTGGTATGTGTGTGTGTGTGTGTACCACTCTGCGGTATTATAAGTAGATGTGCTGGAGATAGAGATACAGATACAATAATGAAGGCATTAAGGAAAATTGATAAGCAGATACAGATATAAGTAGGTTTATGGATATAGATATTGTAAAAGGCATGGATGTAAAAACAGACATAGACATAGAAATAGGGAAATGTAAATATTCCATATGTAGGTCTATACTTAAGTAGATGCATAAATAAATAGATGAATGCTATGAATGTCACTGTCCCTACTGGTCATCCCTAAAGTGCTGAGAAAAACTGTGATTGAAATTTGGTGGTGGTGTTTCACAATCATAATCTTTCTTTTTCTTTTTCTCTGTAGGCGTTGGTGATTTCAGTGTGTGGGAGTTCTCTGGAAATCCTGTATACTTCTGCTGTTATGACTATTTTGCTGCAAATGATCCCACGTCCATCCATGTCATCGTTTTCAGTCTAGAAGAACCCTACGAGATCCAGCTGAATCAAGTGATTTTCTGGCTCAGTTTTCTGAAGTCTCTTGTCCCAGTTGAAGAACCCATAGGTAAGCCGAGGTGCCCCTCAGGGAGGGCGTGCACTTCCTACCGGCCTCGCACCTGGTCATGCCCGGATCCAACAGCTTGTGGCCAACAGCTGCGGGCACCCTTGTTCCTGCTTCCTATCAGGAGATTTCCACTCTGGAAGTTTCCTAGGGCTCAGCTGTTTGTTTTGTTCTGCAAGAAGTTGTTTCATGATTGCATATTTCTGCCACAAAGACTCAATTCTGAGCAATTCCTTGAGAGCCATTTCTCGCTTTCTTTCTATATTTTAGGGCTGTGGTCATTTTTGTTAGGTGCAAAGTGGAATACCTCCTTTGACAGCTACTGTGCCTTACCTAATGGGTACATAATTAATAGAATGAGCTCTCCTTCGTTCTGTAGTTCCATCAAAAATGAAAGAAAAGGAACCATGTTAACTGAATGCATTATCTTAGCCTTATCCCTAGAGGAAAAGACAGTGTGGACAGACTTATTTTGTTCTTTTCATACAAAAAAAGAAGCAGCCTTCCCTGATGAAATGCAAAACTCAGCAGTCATTTTTTTTTGAAAAGCTTACAATAATAAAATAAAGTGGGCTAATTCCCCTCAGGGTACCTCCAATTTTGCCTCTTTCTTTCTCATTCTTTTTCATGTTTTCATTTTAAACACGCCCATAAGTGAGAGGCTCTCTGCCTGTGTGAACTGCAGGAGTCTCCCTTCTGAGCCATTTCTGTGCTGGTGCTGCATTCAGCGGGCTTGCTCTGGTCTTATAAAAGGTGTCCCCCTGGCCAGAGGTTAGATCTCTCCTCACCATGCAAACAAGGCCTATTTGGAGGAAGATCTGAGAAGCTGCCTTATGCCCTGTGGTCGCTTCTAGTCCACTTCTGAGCAATCTTCCTGGAGGCCCAGGAAATAGGCTCATTCCATTCTGGGCCAGGCCTAGGCCTTCCAGAGGTCACTCCTAGCAGCAGGCCTGGGGCCCTCAGGTCTGCAGGCAAAGTTGCATGTCCACCTGGCGAGACGGCCCAGGCCTCAGGCAGAGCACCCAACCTTAGCTGGGCAGAATGGAGGACCCACCTGTGAAACGGCTTGCTCTCTGCCCTCAGCCTTTGGTGGCAAGCTGAAGAACCCACTCCGAGTTGTCCTGGTGGCCACCCACGCCGACATCATGAACATTCCTCGTCCAGCTGGAGGCGAGTTCGGATATGACAAAGACACCTCGTTGCTGAAAGAGGTCAGGAACAGGTAAGTCGGCTGCTGCGTCTTCAGGGGTGATACAGCCAAAGTCATGTGACCCAGAGAAAGGAGTTAAAGAACTGAAAGGCCTCTTTGGCTTGGTCGAATTTTTTTTACCAAAGCCACAAATACACATAATAACAAATCAAACAGAAGTAAAGGGCACATAATAAAAATCAGTAGCCTTCTCACTTCTGTCCTCACCGCCGAGTACCACTGCCCAGAGGTAACTCCTTTTAGTTGTTTTATGTATTTTTGTTCAGCTCTAGGGAGGAATAATTGACAAGTGAAATTGTAAGATATTTAAATTGTATGAAGTGGTGATTTGATGTATGTATACAATGTGAAAGGATTCTCTCCATCTCGTTAATTAACATATCTCTCACCTCACCCATTTATCTTTTTTTTTTTTTTTTTGGTGAGAACATCCATCAGTATTTCTCAAAATGTAAGTTGCAACCTGCTAGTGGATCATGAAATTCATTTAGGAGGTCTGGAGTGGAGTGGAGGGGAGAAGGACATGATGGAAAATATCAGAGTGCATTTTGTGTCAAGTATTTTTGGAAAACTTTTTTTTCACTTATAAATATGGATGTGCACAGAATCACAATGTAAAAGTATCTATTTTTACTTAGTGTCTATCCCCAAAACAGTTTGAACCTGCAGTTCTATTTAATATGTTAGTCATTTGAATTCTTGGTTTATCAACTGACAACGCTTCTCTGTTATCTTCCTGATGTGAGAAATAAGGCTTCTACTAATATTTAGATCTAAGGTGTTATTTCGTACTCATCCCTCTGTTCTCACTCCATCAACCTGCAGAAGCATCTCTTCTCCTGCCTTGTAAAGTGAGTGCATTAGGCCTCCCCTTTCCTGCCTCGGGGGAAGCTGTTTCCCCCGTTTTGTGGAAGCTGGGGCACCTGTCTGCACCCGGAGCAGGCGGTGTCCCCAGGCCTCCACCCCAGGGTGACGTTACAGAGTCCAGCCAACAGCAGGTGTGGGGTGTCTCTGCAAGGCCACCAGAACTTCCTTGCCTCCCACCAGCCTTTTGGGCCAGCAGGAGCCTGGCCCTCTGTGGAAACACCCGGTGAGACTGCGTCACTCTGAGGAGGTCACTGCTCTTCCCTTAGGTTTGGGAACGATCTTCACATTTCAAATAAGCTGTTTGTTCTGGATGCTGGGGCTTCTGGGTCTAAGGACATGAAGGTACTTCGAAATCACCTGCAAGAAATACGGAGCCAGATTGTTTCGGTGAGTATACCTGGGGAGGGCTGGACCCAACCTTCCCCCAGACCATCTAGTGACCCAGGAGTTGGGCCTCTTTGTGTGGCCCTCTGGGTTTGGTCTGGTTTTCATGGGACCCAGTACGTGGTGTCTGCGTGGCCATGTTTTTATCCTGTTACCCTGGGGTAAGGAAGGAAGAGTAGAGAAACAAGGAGATGGCCGTGAGATGAAGCGTTGTTATGGGCAAGGTTAGAGTGTATGAAATTCTGACGGTTTTGGTTGTTTGTTTAAAAGTAAAATTATTTGTTAGAAATTACAAAAACAATGCAAAAGTGACTTATTGTGAGCTTCCCTGGTGGCGCAGTGGTTGAGAGTCCGCCTGCCGATGCAGGGGACACGGGTTCGTGCCCCGGTCAGGGAAGATCCCACATGCTGCGGAGCGGCTGGGCCCGTGAGCCATGGCCACTGAGCCTGCGCGTCCGGAGCCTGTGCTCCACAACGGGAGAGGCCACAACAGTGAGAGGCCAGTGTACCGCAAAAAAAACAAAAACAAAAACAAAAAAAGTGACTTACTGTGAAACATTTGGGAAATGCAGAAAAGTAGAAAAACAGTCACCAACAAAATTCACTGAAGAGCATAAAATAATAGCTGTCCAAATGGAATAAGATGGTGTTCTTGGATGGCAAGATTTTATTACTAAGTGTTTCATTTTCCCAAGTTATATAAACTTCATACAGTTCCAGTTAGCATCTGAATGGGATTGAGGAGATTGGGTTTTTGTCTTAAAATTTCAATAGAAGAATAAATGAAACGTGTTATAAAGGCTCTGTAATCAATAAACCAATAAATAACTGGAATAGATTAGTGAGTGTTGAAGTAAATCAGAACATCTGCAGAAATTTAATAGAGAACATAGATGTTATTTAAATTTAATGGGGAAAGTGTTTATTTAATAAATGATCTGGCACAACTGGCTATTTGCCTAGAAGGAAATTAGGTTGAACTCCTGCTCACTACATAGCGTAAAAATAGACTGTAGGCAGATTAAAGCTTTTAAATGTAAAAAATAAAGTAATATCTTGATGTAAATGCAAGATAATTTATTTTTAAAATAACTTAGAAGTGCTTTGAGAAGCCTTTTAAGCCAAGTTAGAAAACCTCAGAAGTTTTCAAAGAAAATACACCAATATTTTGTCAAATACATTTGACAACATAGAAGATTTTTCTGGCAAATAAATTCCATAGACAAAGTTAAAAGGTGAGATAGATTGGGAAAAAAATAGTCTCAATGCCCCTGGCATATAAAAGGTTGCTATCCGTAATATTCAAAAAGCTGTCTGGGACTTCCCTGGTGGCGCAGTGGTTGAGAGTCCGCCTGCCGATGCAGGGGACACAGGTTCGTGCCCCGGTCCGGGAAGATCCCACATACAGCGGAGCGGCAGGGCCCGTGAGCCATGGCCGCTGAGCCTGTGCGTCCGGAGCCTGTGCTCCGCAACGGGAGAGGCCACAACGGTGAGAGGCCCGCGTACCACAAAAAAAAAAAAAAAAAGCTGTCTGAAATGGGTAAGAAATGGGCAAATATCCCAAGAGAAAACTCCTAAAAAAAAATGCTCCGGGGACTGTTCCTGCTTCTAAGCTCGAGTGTAACAAGGAGGACATGGCTTTCGCTCCCCTGCCTGGCAGGTGCCGTCTTTAGTTATAACTCACCGTTTGCCTGATAGAAGTGCTGTGCTTACAATACCAGGCTCCAGTTCTAGACATGCTTTTGGAATTTTCAGGAACCCTCTCCTCTCTCGTGAAGCTTGACCCTCGCTTTCTAAAGGGGGCTACACTACAGCAGAGTCAGTGGGCAGGGGGTAAGCCTGGAGGGCCTTGGAGAACCTGGTCACAGAAACCAGTGGGTGGCGATCAGGAACAGTGGTCTGTGACTGGCTCAGCGCCTGCTCACCAGGTGGGATGAGGGCCTGTACTCCCTGAAGAGTCTTGAGCTGGGGTGTGGCATGATGTCTGCTTTACATAATGCACACCCCCAACTTCTGCCGTCAGGCAGATGAAGCTCACCAAACAAACTGCCTTTATCCCTGGGAATATTGTTCGTTGTATAGGTAGGGGGTGTAAAAGATGAGATTCAAGGGCTTCCCTGGTGGCACAGTGGTTGGGGGTCCGCCTGCCGATGCAGGGGACACATATTTGTGCCCCGGTCCGGGAGGATCCCACATGCCACGGAGTGGCTGGGCCTGTGAGCCATGGCCGCTAAGCCTGCAGGTCCGGAGCCTGTGCTCCGCAATGGGAGAGACCACAACAGTGAGAGGCCCGCGTACCACAAAAAAAAAAAGATGAGGGCTTCCCTGGTGGCGCAGTGGTTGAGAGTCCGCCTGCCGATGCAGGGGACACGGGTTCGTGCCCCTATCCCGGAAGATCCCACATGCCGCGCAGCGGCTGGGCCCGCGAGCCATGGCCGCGGAGCCTGTGTGTCCGGAGCCTGTGCTCCGCAACGGGAGAGGCCACAGCAGTGAGAGGCCCGCGTACAGCAAAAAAAAAAAAAAAAAAAAAGATGAGATTCGAGAAGGGACTGCCTGATTAATGATGCAGTGCAGTGTATGGCTCATGGCATTTTTAATTAGGAAAGTGTGCTGATTATGAGTCTGTAACATAGACTGATTTATTTAACCAAGTTAAGAGAGTAAAAACTCATTTCAAGCCAATTACCAAGAATTAATCAAATTCGAAATATTTCAACAGTATGAATACCTAATACCATGAATACCTAATTTACTGGTAAAAAGCCATCTAATATTGATAAAGATACTTACTCTCTTTTCCTGTCTCTTTGTTCATAAAGTGGCCATCACCTGACTGAAACCCTCACTCCAAGAGAGGGAGGGAGGAAAACATTAGGAGTTAGTGAACGTTAGTTAATTGAGTCCACAATTCCAAAGCCGTTGTTTGTGAATCCTTGCCATCTGTTTAAGACGAGCAGTGGAAATGAAAGCCTCTATAAAATTTTATATTTGTTCAATAGATTCTGCTTAAAGGCAACACTGAAAAAACAAAACTTCCCCAGTACTTAACCAAAAGTCACTGGTGCATCCAAAGAATTGCATGCAACAGTGCAGATGTGAGCGGCATCGTTTTATCCCGGCTCCTCCTGAGTCCCCACAGCTGTGCGTTGACCTGCCTGTTCTGCATGTTCTAGGTCTGCCCTCCAATGACTCACCTGTGTGAGAAAATCATCTCCACGCTGCCCTCCTGGAGGAAGCTCAATGGGCCCAACCAGCTGATGTCATTGCAGCAGTTTGTGTACGACGTGCAGGACCAGCTGAACCCCCTGGCCAGCGAGGTGGACCTCCGGCGCATCGCCCAGCAGCTCCACAGTGCCGGCGAGGTGAGGGCTCCAGCCCTGGCAAGGGTCTGGGAGGGGGCCCTGGGATGCATTTCCAGTGTCTGAAGGTAGGATGAGCTGCGGAGGCTGAGTGGCAACTGCCCACTACCCATGATGTTTCCAGACGTGTGACTATCACAGGAAGCCTCAAGTGATTCCCCGAACTGCGGTTCTTTGCTCTGCTGTTCACCTTAAGAGCCGTTGTTTTGTCTTGCTTTGGTTGGTTTGTTTTCCGGATTCTCTTAGTTTGGGAGCACAGTTCCTGCTACACTGGGTGACTAGGCCTCTCCTCTCTCTCCCCGGGGCAGCTGATGCTTAGCTGTGATTCCTGCAGCCTTCAGGATGGCTGCTCTCCATGGAGTGTATCAGCTCCAAACAGACCTCTTGGGCTCACACACAATCAAGAAATAGTAGTGATGTATCTTCAGGGAGAGAACATTTGGAAACACTAAGACACGGCAAGCAGTGATCCCCAGAAATGACCAAGAGATAGGAATCTCTCTTCCTGGTTCAGCTCTGGGCTACAGTTTGGGAACCCTGTTGTAATTGCTTCATATGCTGCCTGTACCTCTCAAGGGGCCATAGCCTTCACATTCTTCCATCATGTAAAATCAGGAGACAGTGTAAGCTAGTATGGGCTAAGAAGAACAGTTCTGAATATGAAAAACCAGAAGCAGTTCCAGGAATTTTACAAACCAGAAGCTTCCCTGCCCAGTCTCAGGTGCCATGTGGGGCCCTTGGCCATGGATTACATAGGTTTAAAATTCTACCTGAATCAAGAAGCCAGCGACCCTAAAAACTAGAGCCTCAAGCAGTGATTGTGTAAGTCTTTGAATTCCAATGAAACTACAGGCTAATCTACTGGCCCCTCCAGCAGTACTTTATTATATTTTTTTGGTAACATCTTTATTGGAGTATAATTGCTTTACAATGCTGTGTTATTTTCTGCTTTATAACAGAGTGAATCAACTATATGTATACATATATCCCCATATCGCCTCCCTCTTGCGTCTCCCTCCCACCCTCCCTATCCCACCCCTCTAGGTGGTCACAAAGCACGGAGCTGATCTCCCTATGCTATGTGGCTGCTTCCCACTAGCTATCTATTTTACATTTGGTAGTGTATATATGTCCATGCCACTCTCTCACTTTGTCCCAGCTTACCCTTCCCTGTGTCCTCAAGTCCATTCTCTACATCTGCATCTTTATTCCTGTCATGCCCCTAGGTTCTTCAGAACCATTTTCTTTTTTTTCTTAGATTCCATATATGTGTGTTAGCATACAGTATTTGTTTTTCTCTTTCTGACTTACTTCACTCTGTATGACAGACTCTAGGTCCATCTACCTCACTACAAATAACTCAATTTTGTTTCTTTTTATGACTGAGTAATATTCCATTGTATATACGTGCCACATCTTCTTTATTCATTCATCTGTCGATGGACATTTAGGTTGCTCCCATGTCCTGGCTATTGTAAATAGAGCTGTAATGAACATTGTGGTATGTGACTTTTTTTTTTTTTTTTGTGGTACGTGGGCCTCTCACTGTTGTGGCCTCTCCCATTGCGGAGCACAGGCTCCGGATGCGCAGGCTCAGCGGCCATGGCTCACGGGCCTAGCCGCTCTGTGGCATGTGGGATCTTCCCGGACCGGGGCACGAACCCATGTCCCCTGCATCGGCAGGCGGACTCTCAACCACTGCGCCACCAGGGAAGCCCCCGTGACTCTTTTTGAATTATGGTTTTCTCAAGGTATATGCCCAGTAGTGGGATTCCTGGGTTGTGTGGTAGTTCATTTTTAGTTTTTTAAGGAACCTCCATACTGTTCTCCATAGTGGTTGTATCAATTTACATTCCCACCAACGGTGCAAGAGGGTTCCCTTTTCTACACACCCTCTGCAGCATTTATTGTTTGTAGATTTTTTGATGATGACCATTCTGACTGGTGTGAGGTGAAATCTCATTGTAGTTTTGATTTGCATTTCTCGAATGATTAGTGATGTTGAGCATTCTTCCATGTGTTTGTTGGCTGTCTGTATATCTTCTTTGGAGAAATGTCTGTTTAGGTCTTCTGCCCATTTTTGGATTGGGTTGTTTGTTTTTTTTGATACTGAGCTGCATGAGCTGCTTGTACATTTTGGAGATTAATCCTTTGTCAGTTGTCATATTCCCTCCCATTCTGAGGGTTGTCTTTTCGTCTTCTTTATGTTTTCCTTTGCTGTGCAAAAGCTTTTAAGATTCATTAGGAGCCATTTGTTTATTTTTGTTTTTATTGCCATTTCTCTAGGAGGTGTGTCAAAAAGGATCTTGCTGTGATTTATGTCATAGAGTGTTCTGCCTATGTTTTCCTCTAAGAGTTTGATAGTGTCTGGCCTTACATTTAGGTCTTTAATATATTTTGAGTTTATTTTTGTGTATGGTGTTAGGGAGTGATCTAATTTCATTCTTTTACATGTAGCTGTCAGTTTTCCCAGCTCCACTTATTGAAGAGGCTGTCTTTTCTCCATTATATATTCTTGCCTCCTTTATCAAAAATAAGGTGACCATATGTGCATGGGTTTATCTCTGGGCTTTCTATCCTGTTCCATTAATCTATATTTCTGTTTTTGTGCTAGTACCATACTGTCTTGATTACTGTAGCTTTGTAGTATAGTCTGAAGTCAGGGACCCTGATTCCTCCAGCTCCATTTTTCTTTCTCAAGATTGTGTTGGCTATTCAGGGTCTTCTGTGTTTCCAAAGAAATTGTGAAATTTTTTGTTCTAGTTCTGTGCAAAATGCCATTTGTAGTTTGATAGGCATTGCATTGAATCTGTAGATTGCTTTGGGTAGTAGAGTCATTTTCACAATGTTGATTCTTCCAATCCAAGAACATGGTATATCTCTCCATCTGTTTGTATCATCTTTTTTCTTTCATCAGTGTCTCATAGTTTTCTGCATACAGGTCTTTTGTCTCCTTAGGTAGGTTTATTCCTAGGTATTTCATTCATTAGTATATAGGAATGCAAGAAATTTCTGTACATTAATTTTGTATCCTGCTACTTTACCAAATTCATTGATTAGCTCTAGTAGTTTTCTGGTAGCATCCTTAGGATTCTCTTTGTATAGTGTCATGTCATCCGCAAACAGTGACAGCTTTACTTCTTTTCTGTCTTGAATTCCTTTTACTTCTTTTTCTTCTCTGATTGCTATGACTAAAACTTCCAAAACTATGTTGAATAATAGTGGTGAGAGTAGACAACCTTGCCTTGTTCCTGAGCTTAGAGGAAATGGTTTCAGTTTTGCACCACTGAGAACAATGTTGGCTGTGGGTTTGTCATATATGGCTTTTATTATGTTGAGCTAAGTTCCCTCTGTGCCTACTTTCTGAAGGGTTTTTATCATAAATGGGTGTTGAATTTTGTCAAAAGCTTTTTCTGCATCTACTGAGATGATCATATGGTTTTTCTCCTTCAGTTTGTTAATACGGTTTGGTTTTTCTCCTTCAGTTTGTTTAATATATTTTATCACATTGATTGATTTGCATATATTGAAGAATCCTTGCATTCCTGGGATAAACCCCACTTGATCCTGGTGTATGATCCTTTAATGTGCTGTTGGATCCTCTTTGCTAGTATCTGTTGAGGATTTTTTCATCTATGTTCATCAGTGATATTGGCCTGTAGTTTTCTTTCTTTGTGGCATCTTTGTCTGGTTTAGGTATCAGGGTTATGGTGGCCTCATTGAATCAGTTTGGGAGTGTTCCTCCCTCTGCTATATTTTGGAAGAGTTTGAGAAGGATAGGTGTTATCTCTTCTCTAAATGTTTGATAGATTTTGCCTGTGAAGCCATCTGGTCCTGGGCTTTTGTTTGTTGGAAGGTTTTTAATCACAGTCTCAATTTCAGTGTTTGTGATTGGTCTGTTCATATTTTCTATTTCTTCCTGGTTCAGTCTCAGAAGGTTTTGCTTTTCTAAGAATTTGTCCATTTCTTCCAGGTTGTCCATTTTATTGGCATATAGTTGCTTGTAGTAATCTCTCATGATCCTTTGTATTTCTGCAGTGTCAGTTGTTACTTCTTTTTCATTTCTAATTCTATTGATTTGAGTCTTCTCCCTTTTTTTCTTTATGAGTCTGGCTAGTGGTTTATTAATTTTGTTTATCTTCTCAAAGAACCAGCTTTTAGTTTTATTGATCTTTGCTATCATTTCCTTCATTTCTTTTTCATTTATTTCTGATCTGATCTTTATGATTTCTTTCCTTCTTCTAACTTTGGGGGTTTTTTGTTCTTCTTTCTCTAATTGCTTTAGGTGTAAGGTTAGCTTGTTAATTTAAGATGTTTCTTGTTTCTTGAGGTAGGATTGTATTGCTATAAACCTCCCTCTTAGAACTGCTTTTCCTGCATCCCATAGGTTTTGGGTCATCCTGTTTTCATTGTCATTTGTTCCTAGGTATTTTTTGATTTCCTCTTTCATTTCTTCAGTGATCTCTTCGTTATTTAGTAGTGTATTGTTTAGCCTCCATGTGTTTGTATTCTTTACAGATTTTTTCCTGTAATTGATATCTAATCTCATATCATTGTGGTCGGAAAAGATACTTGATATGATTTCAATTTTCTTAAAATTACCAAGGCTTGATTTGTGACCTAAGATATGATCTATCCTGGAAAATGTTCCATGAGCACTTGCGAAGAAAGTGTATTCTCTTGTTTTTGGATGGAATGACCTATAAATATCAATTAAGTCCATCTTGTTTAATGTATCATTTAAAGCTTGTGTTTCCTTATTTATTTTCATTTTGGACAATCTAAACATTGGTGAGAGTGGGGTGTTAAAGTCCCCTACTATGATAGTGTTACTGTCGATTTCCCCTTTATGGCTGTTAGCATTTGCCTTATGTATTGAGGTGCTCCTATGTTGGGTGCATAAATATTTACAGTTGTTATATCTTCTTCTTGGATTGATCCCTTGATCATTATGTAGTGTCCTTCTTTGTCTCTTGTAATAGTCTTTATATTAAAGTCTATTTTGTCGGATATGAGAATTGCTACTCCAGCTTTCTTTTGATTTCCGTTTTCATGGAATACCTTTTTCCATCCCCTCACTTTCAGTCTGTATGTGTCACTAGGTCTGAAGTGGGTCTCTTGTAGACAGCATATATACGGGTCTTGTTTTGTATCCATTCAGCCAGTCTATGTCTTTTGGTTGGAGCATTTAATCCATTTACATTTAAGGTAATTATCGATATGTATGTTCCTATTACCATTTTCTTAATTGTTTTGGGTTTGTTATTGTAGGTCTTTTCCTTCTCTTGTGTTTCCTGCCTAGAGAAGTTCCTTTAGCATTTGTTGTAAAGCTGGTTTGGTGGTGCTGAATTCTCTTAGCTTTTGCTTGTCTCTAAAGGTTTTCATTTCTCTGTCGAATCTGAATGAGATCCTTGCTGGGTAGAGTAATCTTGGTTGTAGCTTTTTCCCTTTCATCACTTTAAATATGTCCTGCCACTCCCTTCTGGCTTGCAGAGTTTCTGCTGAAAGATCAGCTGTTAACCTTTTGGGGATTCCCTTGTATGTAATTTGTTGTTTTTCCCTTGCTGCTTTTAATATTTTTTCTTTGTATTTAATTTTTGATAGGTTTATTAATATGTGTCTTGGCATGTGTCTCCTTGGATTTATCCTGTATGGGACTCTCTGTGCTTCCTGGACTTGACTGACTATTTCCTTTTTCATATTAGGGAAGTTTTCAACTATAATCTCTTCAAATATTTTCTCAGTCCCTTTCTTTTTCTCTTCTTTTTCTGGGACCCCTATAATTCGAATGTTGGTGCATTTAATGTTGTCCCAGAGGTCTCTGAGTCTGTCCTCAATTCTTTTCATTTTTTTTCTTTATTCTGCTCTGCGGTTGCTATCTCCAGTATTTTATCTTCCAGGTCACTTATCCGTTCTTCTGCCTCAGTTATTCTGCTATTGATCCCTTCTAGAGAATTTTTAATTTCATTTATTGTGTTGTTCATCATTGTTTGTTTGCTCTTTCGTTCTTGTAGGTCCTTGTTAAACGTTTCTTGTATTTTCTCCATTCTATTTCCAAGATTTTGGATCATCTTTACTATCATTACTCTGAATTCTTTTTCAGGTAGACTGCCTATTTTGTCTTCATTTGTTTGATCTGGTGGGTTTTTACCTTGCTGCTTCATCTGCTGTGTGTTTCTCTGTCTTCTCATTTTTCTTAACTTACTCTGTTTGGGGTCTCCTTTTCGCAGGCTGCATGTTCGTAGTTCCTGTTGTTTTTGGTGTCTACCCCCAGTGGCTAAGGTTGGTTCAGTGGGTTGTGTAGGCTTCCTGGTGGAGGGGGCTAGTCCCTGTGTTCTGGTGGATGAGGCTGGATCTTGTCTTTCTGGTTGGCAGAACCGCGTCCAGTGGTGTGTTTTTGAGTAACTGTGACCTTATTATGATTTTAGGCAGTCTCTCTGCTGATTGGTGGGTTTGTATTCCTGTCTTGCTAGTTGTTTGGCATAGGCTGTCCAGCCCTGGAGCTTGCTGGTCATTGAGTGGAGCTGGGTCTTAGCATTGAGATGGAGATCTCTGGGAGAGCTTTCGCCATTTGATATTTTGTGGAGCTGGGAGGTCTCTGGTGGACCAATGTCCTGAACTCGGCTCTCCCACCTCAGAGGCACAGGCCTAACACCTGGCCTGGAGCACCAAGTCAGCCACACGGCTCAGAAGAAAGGGCACAAAAAAAAGAAAGAAAGGGAGGAAGGGAGAGAGGGAGGGAGCAAGGGAGGAAGAAAGGAAAATAAAATTATTAAAAGAAAAAAATTATTAAAAATTTTAAGTAATATTAAAAAAAAGAAAGAAGAGAGCAACCAAAAAATCAAATCCACCAATGATAACAAGCACTAAAAACTATACTAAAAAAGAAAAAAATAGGTGGAACCCTAGGACAAATGGTAAAAGCGAAGCTATACAGACAAAATCACACAAAGAAGCATAAACATACACACTCACAAAAAGAGAAAAAGGAAAAAAATATATATATATCTATATATAAAAAGAAAAGGAAGAGAGCTTCCAAATCAATAAATAAGTCTACCAATGATAATAAACTCTAAATACTATACTACAATAAACATAAAACCAAAAACAAATTAGATGCAGAAACCAAACCCCAAGTCTACAGTTGCTCCCAAAGTCCACCGCCTCAATTTTGGGATGGTTTGTTTTCTATCCAGGTATTCCAGAGATTCAGGATACATTAAGTTAATTGTGGAGATTTAATTTGCTGCTCCTGAGGTTGCTGGGAGAGATTTCCCTTTCTCTTCTTTGTTCGCACAGCTCCTGGGGCTCAGCTTTGGGTTTGGCCCCGCCTCTGCGTGTAGGTCACCTGAGGGTGCCTGTTCTTTGCTCAGACTGGCCAGGGTTAAAATAGCAGCTGACTAGGGGTCTCTGGCTCACTCAGGCCGGGGGTAGGGAAGGGTACAGAATGCGGGGCGAGCCTGCGGTGGGCAGAGGCCGGCGTGACGTTGCAACAGCCTGAGGCGTGCCATGTGTTCTCCCGGGGAAGTTGTCCCTGGATCACAGAACCCTGGCAGTGGTGGGCTGCACAGGCTCCCAGGAGGGGAGGTGTGGATAGTGTCCTGTGCTTGCACACAGGTTTCTTGCTGGCTGCAGCAGCAGCCTTAGCATCTCATGCCCGTCTCTGGTGTCCGCACGGATAGCCGCAGCTTGCTCCCATCTCTGGAGCTCGTTTAGGTGGTGCTTTGAATCCCCTCTCCTCGTGCACCCCAAAACAATGGTCTCTTGACTCTTAGGCAGGTCCAGACTTTTCCCCGGACTCCCTTCCGGCTAGCTGTGGTGCACTAGCCCCCTTCAGGCTGCGTTCACTCAGCCAACCCCAGTCCTCTCCCTGGGGTCTGACCTCCGAAGCCCGAGCCTCAGCTCCCAGCCCCCACCCGTCCCAGCGGATGAGCAGACAAGCCTCTCGGGCTGGTGAGTGCTGGTCGGCAGCTATCCTCTGCATGGGAATCTCTCCACTTTGCCCTCTGCACCCCTGTTGCTGCGCTTCTCCGTGACTCTGAAGCTTCCCCCCCGCCCACCCCGTCTCCACCCGCAAAGGGGCTCCTAGTGTATGGAAACTTTTCCTCCTTCACAGCTCCGTCCCTGAGGTGCAGGTCCTGTCCCTATTCTTTTGTCTCTGTTTTTTCTTTTTTCTTTTGTCCTACCCAGGTACATGGGGAGTTTCTTGCCTTTTGGGAAGTCTGAGGTCTTCTACCAGCGTTCAGTAGGTGTTCTGTAGGAGTTGTCCCACATGTAGATGTATTTCTGATGTATTTGTGGGGAGGAGGGTAAGCTCCATGTCTTACTCCTCCGCCATCTTGAAGGTCTCTCCAGCAGTACTTTAAATGATTGAATTCAAGGGTGGGGATAAACAAGGGATCAAACCTTACCTTGTAATATAGTGCTAGATATAAAAATACATATTGTAACCATAATAATAAGCTCACTCTTTTTAATACAGTATTCTCTTGCCTTGTGGCATTTGCCAGCAATTTTCTAGCTCATAGTGATTAATCCACATTATTTGACACCACATCCCTCCTTGCCTTTGAGACTTTAATAAGTAAATGAAGACAGAATTACAAAGAAGGGAAATCTAAATCAGGTGGCCCCCATTCTCATTGGCCTCCAGCCCCTCCTCCAGTACTACTCCTGCCCTCTAGTAAGTAATCTAAGGATCTTATTCAGATTTCATCAGTTGTCCTGTCTTTTTTCGGCTCAGGATCCCACACTGCACTCAGTCATCTGTCTCCTTAGTCTCCTCCAATACGGGACAGTTTATCAGTCTGTCTTTTGTGACCCTGAGGAGATAGTTGTGTCTAGGACTGAACTACAGGCAGTATTCCACCAAATGCCTTATCAAAAATTAAGTAGATACTGCTCTACATTCCAGAAATGTACACTCTAAGTCTCAATTTTGAACAGAATCATATCTACAAGGCATCTCAAAGATTTAAACCAGACTGTGGGGAGAAAAGTACTTCTTGTGCAAACAGGTCCAAGGTCTCAGCCTCCACGTGAAAACGGAGTCCACCTTGGATCACCATTCTTTGTAGAACTAGCCCAGAGTAGGGAGGGAAGGGAGGGATGGGTAAGTGTTTCGTAAAGGGGAAAGTTGCTTCTATTTTTTGTCACTTTTTTTTTTTCTTTCTGACTTCTGCTTTTTCAAGAAATGAATGTGACAGGAAAAGCTTAAGTCCCTTTTGGCCACCTCTCGCCACTTTCCTCTCTCCCCACTCCAGGGCCAACCACTGTCATGGTAGCATATCTTTCTAGACCTTTTTTATATGTATGTGTGTTAAAAATTTACCTAACAGTCTAATATTGTAACATTCTGAATCTTTTTTGAAAAATTTCAAGCATTCAGAGAAGTTGGAAGACTAGTACAATATCTCCTCATATACTGAGCACCTAATTTAACCAGTTGTTTACATTTTGCTACATTTGCTTTATCTCTTTCTCTTCTATTTATTTATTTGCTTTGCAAACATCATGACCTTTCACCCCTAAAAAATTTAGCTTGTACCTCCTAAGGAGAAGGACATTCTCCCACATAACCACAATATAATTAATTATCACTTCCTGGAAACATAACATTGATATAATACTATTGTTGAATTTATAGTCCTCATTCAAGTGTTTGCCACTTGTCCCAGTAATTTCATTTATAGCTAATTTTATTCATTTGTGTATTTATTTGGGGATTCAAAATCCAGTCAAAAATCACCCATTGCATTTGGCTACCCTCTCTTTCTCTCTCTCTCTCTCTGTCTTTTATTACATTGACCTTTTATAGGGGTCAAAGGTAGTCTTTTCAGAATCTCCCTTATGACATTGCCAAGCTGGTTTTTTGGCTCAGTATTGATTTTTGAGATCTGTCCATATGAATGTGCTGAGTCATTCCTTACAATATCTGCACAGATTTCATCCCTGCTCAGGCCCTTTAGTGCTCTGAGCAGCTGAAGCATCTGGCCATTTATGTTGCTATGTGTGACTTCTCGTTGTCCCCTCTGGCAGATCAACATCATGCAGAGTGAAACCGTCCAGGACGTGCTGCTCCTAGACCCCCGCTGGCTCTGCACCAACGTTCTGGGGAAGCTGCTCTCCATCGAGACCCCACGGGCCCTGCACCATTACCGGGGCCGCTACACCATGGAGGATGTCCAGCGCCTGGTGCCCGACAGCGACGTGGAGGAGTTGCTGCAGATTCTCGATGCCATGGATATCTGCGCCCGGGACCTGAGCAGCGGTACCATGGTGGACATCCCCGCCCTGATCAAGACTGACAACCTGCACCGGTCATGGACGGATGAGGAGGACGAGGTGCGGGTCTATGGTGGCGTGCGCATCGTCCCCGTGGAGCACGTCACGCCCTTCCCGTGCGGCATCTTTCACAAGGTGCAGGTGAACCTGTGCAGGTGGATCCACCAGCAGAGCACGGAGGGAGACGCGGACATCCGCCTGTGGGTGAACGGCTGCAAGATTGCCAACCGTGGGGCCGAGCTGCTGGTGCTCCTGGTCAACCACGGCCAGGGCATCGAGGTCCAGGTGCGCGGTCTGGAGACGGAAAAGATCAAGTGCTGCCTCCTGCTGGACTCGGTGTGCAGCACCATCGAGAATGTCATGGCCACCACGCTGCCCGGGCTGCTGACGGTGAAGCACTACCTGAGCCCCCAGCAGCTGAGAGAGCACCACGAGCCCGTCATGATCTACCAGCCGCGAGACTTCTTCCGGGCACAGACCCTCAAGGAGACCTCGCTGACTAACACCATGGGCGGGTACAAGGAGAGCTTCAGCAGCATCATGTGCTTCGGCTGTCACGACGTCTATTCACAGGCCAGCCTGGGCATGGACATCCATGCGTCAGATCTGAACCTCCTGACCCGGAGGAAACTCAGTCGCCTGCTGGACCCACCCGATCCCATGGGGAAGGACTGGTGCCTTCTCGCCATGAACTTGGGTCTCCCCGACCTTGTGGCAAAGTACAACACCAATAACGGGTCTCCCAAGGAGTTCCTCCCGAGCCCAGTCCACGCCCTGCTCCGGGAATGGACCTCCTACCCCGAGAGCACGGTCGGCATCCTCATGTCCAAACTGAGGGAGCTGGGGCGCCGGGATGCGGCGGACTTCCTACTGAAGGCGTCCTCTGTGTTCAAAATCAACCTCGACGGCAACGGCCAGGAGGCCTACGCCTCAAGCTGCAACAGTGGCACATCTTATAATTCCATTAGCTCGGTCGTGTCCCGGTGAGGGCAGCCTTTGGTTTGGGCAGGGTCTCTTCCAACTGCAGAGGCAAGGGGAACACAGCCCATCTTTCCCACTGCAGATTCTGGCGCGTCCCTTCCTACGCCCACATCCTGAAGGACGCCACCCTCCCTTCCGCTTCACCTATTTCTCTGCTACTACCTCCCTCCTCTCACACATTGCGTTGTGTGTGAATGGTCTTTCTAGTTTAAGAGCAGACCCTATCCTTTCCTTTGGCCATTTGAAAAGCTAGCCTCCCTCCATCCCTCATCCTCTAGTACCTTGCTTCTTACAGATAATTTTACTGGAATTCCTAACTTTTCAATGAAATTTTTTTAAACTATTATATTGATTGTCCTTTTTTAAAAAAAGTGCACATTTATCCAAAATGTGTATTTCTTATACTTTTTTCTTTGTTATACCATGTCCTCAGCTTATCTCTTTTATATTTGTAGGAAAAACTCCCATGTAAGGAATCCCACTGTATGATTTATAAACAGACAATATGTGAGTGCCTTTTGCAGAAGAGGGTGTGTTTGAAATCATCCAAGTCAGCCCGGAGCTGTCGCGAAAGAAACGCTCCCTCTCTGTCTCTTGCTGTATGCTGATCATCGCCAGAGGTGCTTCACCCGAGGGTTTTTTTTTTTTTTTTTGGCAATTTTTATGTTTCCTTTGACAAGGAAAGGGGAGAAAGAAACCTCCTCTAGAGCAATTTCATGGCCAGTGTTGTTGCTACGATAAGACATGTTTGTGTTTGCTTTTGTTTCAACGTCAGTGTGAACATCCACGTGGAACCTGCAGACTGTCACGCTTCATCATCCCCTGTCATCTCAGGTAGAAGGCTGACACTGTTGTAGGGAGCCAAGACCTGTGTGAGAATTCAGAAGACCCCCGACTCATGATTTGTGGCAGTTTGTTGTCATTTGTGCATAGCAGATGGTTCTCCACATTTAGATCCTGGTTTGATAACTTCCTGTACTTGAAGTCTCAAAACGAAAATAAAGGAAGCAAGTTTTCTTGCAGTGATTTTAAATTGTGATAGAGTTTTAAATCGAAATAAGGGAACATGTCCTAATTCTTCTGTCCTGAGAAGCATGTAATTTTAATGTTATATCATATGTATATATATATATGCAGTATGTATATACATATATATTAATACAGGTATTTTTACTTAATCTATAAGATGTAGTAAAAAAGGTTTTCTTTTCTTTTTAGTTCTTTTTTTTTCTTTTCTGTTTTTTTTAATAAATAAACTGTTGCTTGTTGCATTAGTTTGTTGGTGTCTAATTCAAAAGGAATTCCTTTTCTTTGTTTTGTTTTCATTTGCCAGTACCCCACCTCGTGGGACAAACCAGTCCAGAAAGTGATTAAACCTAAACTCTCAGGGGTGGAAATCAACCCAGTTTATTAGGTACTTAATTATTACTAAAGTTGGGAATGGTGTGGGGAAACAGAAAGAGCTCAGGTGATTTCACATGTATTTCTTTTTAATTTATTTATTTTTATTTTTATTTATTTTTGGCTGCGTTGGGTCTTTGTTGCTTAGTGCAGGCTTTCTCTAGTTGCAGCAAGCGGGGGCTACTCTTCGTTGCGGTGCACAGGCTTTTCATTGCAGTGGCTTCTCTTGTTGCGGAGCACGGGCTCTAGGTATGCGGCTTCAGTAGTTGTGGCACACGGGCTTCAGTAGTTATGGCACACAAGCTCTAGAGCGCAGGCTCAGTAGTTGTAGGTAGCGCACGAGCTTAGTTGCTCCACGGCATGTGGGACCTTCCCAGACCAGGGCTCGAACCTGTGTCCCCTGCATTGGCAGGAGGATTCTTAACCTCTGCACCACCAAGGAAGCCCCTCACGTGTATTTTTGCTTTAAAGAAAAGAGGCCCCTTCCATTTTCCTTGGGTGAACCCCCGAACCAAATTGGATCATTCAGGCTCAGCAATGGGGGAACAGAGAAGCTTTCTATTCCTATACAAAGGTGGAGGGAGCTCCTGCGGAACAAGAGAAAACTTGCTACAAAAGATACATACCTTCCCGCCCATCTTTACTTAGAGACCACACTACTGCAGGCCATCAACTAGAAACCCTAGTTTTGACCTGCATGGTAGCTGTAAGTGACAAAAGCTCTAGTGACAAAACCCATTTTTAGTAAAATCTCAAGACTGGTTTAAAAAAAAAAATGGGCAAAGAAAAAAGATTGGAAGGAAAAAGACTACAATGTTGTGGGTGATTTTCTCTACGGTTGTGGGAGTAGAATTCATTTCTGTTTTGCCTAAATGGTCCGTAATAAACATGACTTACTTTTATAAGGAGAAAAGAAATATTAATGGAGTAAAATTAAAAGCTACACGTAAATATGCGTCAAAAGGATGACACTGAAATTGAAATCGTGATTGCCTTAGAGGAGTAGAACCTCCTTTTCGTGAGTCAACTCCCTCCCGAACATCAGCTTCATCTCTCCTGCTTCAGAAGGCTTCATGGGCTTCCCTGGTGGCGCAGTGGTTGAGAGTCTACCTGCCGATGCAGGGGACATGGGTTCGTGCCCCGGTCCGTGAAGATCCCACATGCCGCGGAGCGGCTGGGCCCGTGAGCCATGGCCGCTGAGCCTGCACGTCCGGAGCCTGTGCTCCACAACAGGAGAGGCCACAACGGTGAGAGGCCCGCGTACCGCAAAAAAAAAAAAAGTGCTTCATATCACAGGATCTGACACCAGGATCTAGGACCCAGGAGGCAAGGGCTGCCTCTGGCAGCCTCAGTAAGTAAAATCCCTAAGAAGGATTCTGACTGCTCCAGTCTGGGTCATGGAGCCATCCCAGTGGTTGGGAGAGAGAGAGTCACAAGATTGGCCTGGCCCTGGGGACCCTAGGACAGTGTTGGGAAAGGAGCAGTTTCCCCCAAGAAGGGAGTCCTGTTAACAGGAGAAAGGGGCAGAGGGAGGATGCTGTGCAAATGAAGCAGAAGACTGCAGGAGTCTTTATACTTTTGTTTTAAGCAGGTACCTGTCCATAAGGCTATGGGACCACCTAAGCTCCTGAAATGTTGAAGCCATACTTCGGAATCATTACTACACAAATTTGAAGAGTTTAAGTTCCACTGAGCTCACTGCCCTGCCCTGGGAAATGCTGTGGGGTCATTCCAGGCGGCATCTCGGAGTCTTCAGTGCCATGAACTCTGGTTAGGCTGAAACTGCCTGGCAAAGCCCCAGCATGGGTAGCCGGCTCTGCCTCCTGCAGAAGGGGAGAAACCAGGCCGTTCATAGCTCACTTCCTGCAGCCACAGTGGGAATCAAAAGGTACAGTTTCTTAGGAGCCAGAAGCAGCCTTTCATGGACCCTTTTTCTTAGAGTTGCTGTAAAATGCACTCGGACAACAGGTTCCTCATCCCCTGGGAGCTGTGGCCACCCTGGGGTACCTGAGGTTCCCCTATGGACAAGAGCATCCCAGGGACCCAAAGCCTCCCTGGCATGGGCTGGAGGGCACTTCTGAGAGTTCTGATTGTTTCCAGAATCTGGATCCCACACCTTCGGATAAGAATCAGAACTCTGGGTGGTCTTTTTTGCAGAAAGGGGTTTACAATTAAAACTACAGGATTTCCTGAAACCATAAAACTACATGTGGCCCTATCAGTGTCCAGAGTCTACACCAGTCTTACCAAACCCTGATGGTGTGACCCCAGAAAAGCCACTCCAAAATGAAAGGCTGGGCCTGGCTATTCCTGCCTCAACAGCAGCTAGATGCCAGCCAGGCTGTAAAACCAAAGGGTAGATCTGAGCTGAAAAGCTTCATTAAGAGTAAAAGCATAGTTGCAGTTTTGCAACGTGAAAAAAGTTCTGGAGGTGGATAGTGGTGATGGTTGCACACAATGTCAATGTATTTACTGCCACTGCACTATGCAGTTACAAGTGGTTAAAATGAAAAAAAATTATGTTATATTTATTTTAGCACAATTTTTTAAGAACAAGAGAAAAAAGATAAAGCTGGAACCTAAAAATATCCAGTAACAGTAAAGCTTGCTGAGTAATATACAGTACTACCCATGTGTTCAGAGCAGCCCAGCAAAGCCTGTGCCCCCTACTATGGGGAAGGGGGGATTAAAAAAATGAAAGATTGCTTTTAAGAAGATTTGATATTTTTTATTTTTAAAAAACCTGTAAAATGGTTATCATGGGAGGAAGAAGTGAGAATTTTGTTTGGCTTCTTTTCTTTTTTTGTTGATTGTTCAGTGTTTTGGGGTTTTTTTGTTTGTTTTTCAGTTCGAATTCATACCTCGGATGGCACCAACAGTCTTTTAAGGACTTTGGATTCTTTTTTTTTTTTTTTTTTTGGCTATGTAGGGTCTTTGTTGCTGTGCATGGGCTTTCTCTAGTTGCAGCGAGCAGGGGCTACTCTTTGTTGCATGTGTGGGCTTCTCATTGTGGTGGCTTCTCTTGTTTCAGAGCACGGGCTCTAGGCGCACGGGCTTCAGTAGTTGTGGCTCACGGGCTCAGTAGTTGTGGCTCACAGGCTCAGTAGTTGTGGCTCACAGGCTCAGTAATTGTGGCTCATGGGCTCTAGAGTGCAGGCTCAGTAGTTGTGGTGCACAGGCTTAGTTGCTCCGTGGCATGTGTGATCTTCCTGGACCAGGGCTCAAACCCGTGTCCCCTGCATTGGCAGGCAGATTCTTAACCACTGCACCACCAGGGAAGCCCCAGGACTTTGGATTCTTGGCGACTTAGGCCACACCATTTATGAGGGTAACATGCTCTGATTCATCATTCCCCAGACGTTTGCTGAGCACCTATTGCCTATCATGGGTGCCAGCTCCAGGATCACAACAGGGACACAGAGCTTGGTGGGCTGGCACCTGCTCCCCTAACCAGCCTTGGGGCTCAACTCGACTGTCCGAGGAATTTGCTCTCAGGGGGCTATTTTCAGGGACTGTGACTGTGCTTTGGATGGCCACCTGAGGTTGAGGTCACTTTTATCATTGCAACCAAGGGTCACATGCTGGTGAGAGGACTCAACAGCTGCCAGGCAGGGGCCACGTCAGGGACAGAAACTTCTGTCCCCACTGAACGCCTGGTCAGGGAGGTGCCCCTGAAAGGGGACTGAAGGAGTAGTCAGCCCCCTTCCATCTGCATCTCTGGAAATGTGTGTGGCGGAGCAGGAAATGACCCCAGGAAACGGCGGCTAGTCCTGGCTGAAACGCCCAGCCTCAGAAGGTTGCCCGTGACTCTTGTTCACAAGGCAATTCTTGGACCAGAAGAATCAAAGAAGTGTGTGGGAGTGGGGAGGAGGGGCAGGAAAGAAGCTTCACAGGTACCTACAGTAGAGACTTCCCTGGGATCGGATTCTGATGCCCGTCACTCTAGGGGCTGACGCTTGGTGAGGGTGGCCTGGCCAGGCGCCAAAGGCTGTGACTCAGCCTGTGGGGTTCCTGTCAGCAGTACAGCAAAAGGACTGGGACAAGCTTCTGGTGAATAATGTGTCTTGTCCCATCGAAATCACAGAATATTACAATGAAAAGAGATCTTACAGATGGTGTGATTCAACCATGCTCTTTGGAGGCTGGAAGGAAAGAGTTTAAGAGATTTAGACCAGGGCTTCCCTGGTGGCGCAGTGGTTGGGAGTCCGCCTGCCGATGCAGGGGACACAGGTTCGTGCCCCGGTCCGGGAAGATCCCACATGCCGTGGAGCGGCTGGGCCTGTGAGCCATGGCCGCTGAGCCTGCGCATCCGGAGCCTGTGCGCCACAACGAGAGAGGCCACAGCGGTGAGAGGCCCACGTACTGCAAAAAAAAAAAAAGAGAGATTTAGACCAAACAGCACGGTTCAATTATTAACAATTTAGACTAAATGTCAGGCCCTCTGACCACAACTGGGGCCCTTTATACTCCTCTGCTAAGTATTTATATTGTAATGTAGTGGGTGTGTTGTGAGTGCATGTGTATGTGTGTATACTGTGTGTGTGTGTGTGCACAAGTGTGCACAAGTGTATTGCATAAGTATATGTGTATGTGTGGCGTGTGCATGTGCCCATGCATACATGTAACTGTGTATGTGCATGTGTGTAAGTGTATGTGTGTATATACATGTATACGTTTGTGTATGAGTGTATGCATGTGTGTATATATGTATAAGTGTGTGTGTGTATGTGTGTGATGTGTGTATTGTGTATAAGTGTGTGTATGCATATGTGATGCATGAGGTAAGGGATTCCCTGACCATACGACTTGTTCTTCTGGCCAAGAGCCTGGATTGCCACTGATTCAGCCATGAGTGCCCATTTCCCACAACCAGGGTGACTAACAGAGCATCACAAGAATTTTCTTACCCCCCACTCCATGCCATCCTCCAGTGTGAGCCCTATGGGGTTCTGCACAGCCCTCGGGTTACATCACAGCCAGTGTCAGTGATGACTTTCCTGTCTTCCAAGAAGGGAAGGCCAGTCACCCTAGAGGGAGGCCAGGGCTGCTTCCTCTGAATCACGTGATTCTGTGACCAGTACTCGCATGGGAAGGAGAAGCCAGGCATTTATTACTGACAGTCCATGCTCCCACCTCTGTGCTGAAAGGCAGCAAACCAAGGTCCTTCCATGCCAGCCGTCCCTGGGACTCAACAGTGCCCCTTTGGCTTTCGGGGCAATTGCAATGCAATGAAAGTTTTTTTTTCCTTTCACCTTTTTCCTAGACATACAATATTTTAATGGAACTGAAATCATACAAAATGTACAATTTTATATGCTGCTTTTTTAAAAATTGAAGTATACTGACGTATAATATCCTATTAGTTTCTGGTGTACTTGCTTTTTTTTTTTAATGTAACATGACAGTTCTTTTTCAATGTTACTAGAAGCTCTTCAGAAACATTAGTTTTAATGGCTCATAATACTCAAATAGCGTTGTCATATGCTGATTGACCTAACTGTTCCTTACCATGAAATACTCAAACATTTTCCCCCATTATAAATAAAATTGGGATAAACATCTTTTTGCACATTTTCCCCCTACATTTTGGATTAGACATGAAACATTTGCGGGTGGGGGTGGGGAGTGGTCACATGACAATTAAAAATCCAAGGACAGAGGCATTTATTGCTGAGTAAAAAAATTGCATTTGTGTTGCTCTCTTTTCTGGGAAAATAGAAATCTAATGTCTAGATTTCTATTTTCCCAGAAAAACGTTATTTTATCTACTAACCTTATGATGCTTTCTTACTACATTTTTTGCTGCTTATAACAGCTTTTATAATATCATTCTTTTAGCAAGAATGGAAAGAAAATTCAGTCTTTCCACCATCATGAGAGACGAAAATGATTAGTTAATAATTATAGTTATTGATTGTTTAGAAAACTCTCAGCTTCAAAACTCATTTTTAGTAATGCCATATAAATTTTGAGAATTGTTTTCAAATCTGGGAACCTCTATCAAGTATATATATATATATATATACCCATATGAGCTGTAGGATTTTCTGACATGTTGAGTTTTCTCATTTAGTGACTTATTTTATATGTTCGTGCAATTGTGAACACTCATTAACCAGTTGTCATGGTGGATATCCTTCTCAGTCTGGTTTGATGTCCTGAGTTCCTGTGCAGGCTTCTGTCAGTGGGGAGGCACTTCCTGGTGCTCTGGTCTCTTCTATTTGTGTGGCTCCCCTGCCATCCCGCTCAGGGGTCCCAGTTCTCCAGCCGACAGACATTGCTGACCCTGGGAGCCAGCCGTCCAGCTGGGTCTCTGTCTAGCATGTTGGGAAACTACTGGATGAACTTATCTGTCAAAACAGGCTGTAGACAGTGAAGATCCCCACTAAAGACCCATTCATGAAGAGAACACCCAGCCCCAGGGCAAACATGCAAATCCGGTTATTTTGTAGAAGGTTCTAATTTGTGAATTTAGCTGACTGCTTTCGCCTCGTGACATGTTACTTTTCTTTCCATACACTGGACAAAGGCAGACTGGATTTGATTCTCATTCATCATTTTGGCAAGAATGCCATCCTAAAAATGAGAAATTAAAGTGAATTTTACTTCTCTCTGTCCCCAAAAGCTATAGCCTGAAGCTGTTTTCCCATCATAAGTAGCTTTTCGTTTTACTGACTCTTGAACCCTGAGACGCATTACTGTCAGTGATTCCACTTTGAGAATTTCATGCACTAGTAAAATGTCATAAAGGTCACGGGGGCCTGACACTTTGTTTTGCAAAGACCACTTAGAAACAGCAACAGCTACCAAATGATGTCATCAGTCATTGCAAAAAAAGTTTTTAAACATTGTAATGTCAAAAAAAAGAAAAGGAAAGAAGGTAAGTTAGAGTCTTAGACAAAGGACATTTCTTTCAATTGAATAATCTAATCTTAGGATCCAGTGGTCCTTATTTTCTCCTTATGTCACAAGACTAGTGACCAGTTGGTCATGGGCAGTGTGGCTTTAAAGTTTGTTGCTTTGTCCAGAAGCCTTTGCTCTTTGCTGTGTATAGAAGTGCAGGGAGAGCCCCACAGGACCCTTCTTGTGAAATATTTCAAGGCCATGTTGATTCCATCCCCTGAGAACTATAAAACTCACCTACTGTTCTCCAGGCAAGGCCAGGCTTTAGGAAGCATGGAAATTCTGGCTGCTCTGGAAAGAAGGTCACAGGATCTCAGCATTAGGAGAAACCTGGAAGTCAGGCGGGTGGCCTGGCATGACCCCGCCAGGAATGGCAAGGGTCAGTTGGTCTCTGCTCCAACAGCCCCAGGGCTGGAGAATTACAAAAGCAGGTTTTGATTCATAAGTGCACTGACACTTGCCATCC
This sequence comes from Mesoplodon bidens, assembly GCF_964165515.1. Classification (NCBI taxonomy): domain Eukaryota; kingdom Metazoa; phylum Chordata; class Mammalia; order Artiodactyla; family Ziphiidae; genus Mesoplodon; species Mesoplodon bidens. Next base: position 40,920,183 of record NC_138162.1, on the reverse strand, counting down.
TTGTTCTGTCTTCCAGGTTACAGAGAAATCTTGACTGTCATCCAAAATAGCCACTTAAACATTTTTTGTTATTGCGCTGCTTGCTGATTCTTCTGTGTCGTGGAAGACAAGAGGGTCTGGAGTCAGGACATCGGAGGTGGCCACCCAGCTTCTCAGGACGCGTTGGGCTTCGGAAGGACAATTTGCCTTTCTCTATAATAAAAATCTCCAGATTTTTATTGAACGCCAGGAGCTTAAAAGTCCTATTTTGGAAGTCAAAGCCTGAACATTTGTCTCTTTTTCATTTCATTTCTCCTTTAATAATCCTAACACCTCCCAAGGAATGGAAACTGCAGGCTGAATCAAGGGAGGGTTGCATATAAGACGGTCAGCAAGAAATAAACATTATCATTTCAAAATACTGTTCTCATCATATCTGAAATTAAGGGACTGGGAGGAAAGAGGATTGAGGAGTTAGCATTTAGTGAGTACAGGGTTTCAGTTTGAGATGATGAAGAATTTCTGGTAATGGATGGTGGTGGTGAAGGTTACACAACACTGTGAATGTACTCAATCAAAACTGGTTCAAATGGTAAATTGTGTTATGTATATTTTACCACAATAAAGAAAAGTACGCTTGCTTCCCTGTGAGCAGGTGAGTAAAGGAAGACCTCTAGCTCCAGCTTGTCAAGAGAACAAGAAAGAAGTTGGGAACAACGGCGGTGGTTGCTCTTAGGAGGGCAGTGGTGAGTGCCTGGGAAATGGGTAGAAGTAGTGAAACCGAGTGAGAGCCTGTGGGCTTGCCGGGCACGGAGGCCCTTTTGTCCCATTTCTTTTAGGCAAGACTTCAGCCTCCATGACTTTCCCTGAGTTCCAAAGGGCAGATTTGAACAGTTGCTCATCAAGGCAGAAGCAACCAAGAAACAACCTGAGACGAGAATAAGGAGGGCAGGCCCTGCTCACACCCTAGTCTTATCAGAGATCCCAGCCTTGAACCACTGTTATACAACACTCATCAAATCCTCCCGGGGTGGGACATATACATAGTTTTTTTTGTTTGTTTCTTTGTTTCTTTGTTTTTTGCGGTACACGGGCCTCTCACTGTTGTGGCCTCTCCCGTTGCGGAGCACAGGCTCCGGACGTGCAGGCTCAGCAGCCATGGCTCACGGGCCCAGCCGCTCCGCGGCATGTGGGATCCTCCTGGACCGGGGCACGAACCCGTGTCCCCTGCATCGGCAGGCAGACTCTCAACCACTGCGCCACCAGGGAAGCCCTATACATAGTTTTTTGAGGCAAGGGTCTGCTGTGTCCCCCTTTGCCTGGCAAAGCAATAAAGCTATCCTTTTCTACTTCACCCAAACACCCAAAACTCCGTCTCCAAGATTTGACTGGGCACCGGTGTACAGAGAGGCCGAGCTTTCGGTAACAATAGCAAGACACGTCCGGCTACAGGTACTATAGTTTAAGTATGACAGACCAGCCTTGACTTTCTGCCTGCCTGAATTATCTTCGCTCGTGAGCTCTGAGCAAGCAGGGGTAGAGCACGCTCCGTGTATCTTACACACAGCTGCCTGTGACCCACCCAGTCCCTGCAAACAGTATTGTACTTTGAGGACTGCTCCAAGTTGCTGTGGGGACCACATTTCAACTGCATTCAGCTCAAGCCATGCGCTCATGGGCCCGTGGCTCTCCGTGTGTATAGGCGGTCACTGTCATGAAGACCTGGCCATTCTAAAAATAGCATTTGACACAGCCTGGGCTGGATTTGTGCCCAGACTGTTTAGATCCTTCTGAGCTCATTGAATTCTCTGTGAGGCAGATCATGGGGCACCAGCCAAGAACGGTTCCCTTTTTGTATAGAACTCAGGGCGGAGGAGAGTGGAGTGTGGGAAGGGAGTTCACCTGCCAGGAAACATGAACCCAAAGCTGATATGCGTCAACAGTGTCCTAACCCATCAGAGAGGCTGGCATGTTCTTTTTTTTGTTTGTCAAACTTCATCCTTGTTAGGGTCTGAGTAGGACTGGAAGTTAAGTTGTGTCCACTGGAATTGTAGGACTAGCCTCAGGAGAAACTGGAAACTTGAATTCTCCAGATTTCATCCAGCCTCTGCACTTCCTTCCATTTTCTGGGAACTAATTACCCCCTTTCAGATTCATCCATGAATGTAACCCTGCCGTTGGACCTAGTCACTCTCCCACACTGTCAAGAGCTATCATATTCCTTTCTTCTTAAATCTGGCTTGGACCCCGTCCATGCAAAATCTAGTCTCTTTCATTCTTCATGGAGCCACTCCTCCTCCCCAAGTTTGTGCCAAGGGCCTGGGGTCTCATGGGCAGTCTATTTTGCCACCCTTGGTCGTTCCACGATGTGTGACCTGCCCTGTCCATGCCAAGCCAGCACATGGGAACCTTGTAGAGCCCACCCTCTCTAGGATCAGCCTAGATAGGATTTCCCCTTAAGTTAGAGGAGAGTCACAGAGCACAGGAAGCCCTTTCAAGAAATGTTTCAATGGAGACAGTGGCAGAGGGTGAGGGACTGTATCTAGAATGACCTGGTGTAGGGCACTGGGAAGGATGTGGGCTCTTGGGTGCTGTTCCCCTGGACTATGAGAAAGGTCATATAAGCATAAAGCACTAACTATTGTCCTCTTGTAATTCTCTTGAATGATCTTTAATGACCACCAACCTTCAATCTGAGTCTGAGACAGTCCTGTGGTGCTGCATGCTGGCTTGTCTGGGGTTACACTGCCTGTCAGCTGAGGAAGTCCCCAGACCTCTCCAAGCCTCAGTTTATTCTTCTGTAAAATGGGGACAAGGGTTATTACAGTGAGCAACTGCCATAACTCAAAACAGAGTGTGCATGAGTAAACAGTACATTCCGAGTTGTCTACTGGTGTCAAGAGGCCAGTGGGATTTTGAATGCATTTTTTTCCCATTTTGCTTCTCTGTACTTTCTAAGTTTTTCATAATGATCACTTGTTTTATTTGTTTTTTAACTAAAAATATAGTAAGAAGGAACAGAAGAGACTGCTGGGAGGACAATGGCCAAGGTCCCTCTGAGAATCCTTGAAAATAGTCACTACCAAGTTCCTCAGTGAAAGTGCTAATGGGAGGAAAACAAACCAGGGTGGGCTTACTGTCCCTTCCCCAGGAACACGATATAAGGAAATCACTGCTCCCAAACCAGGTACCTGGTTTGTTTCATTGTTCCACTTGGTAATGAAGCATTCACATACTTTATACTTTTACAACAAACCAATGCTTTTTCATTAGGTTATGAGTAAGTCAGGACCTAGAGGCTGAAACTTTAAGGCAACGGTTCGTTCATGTCAGCTGCCAAGTCCAGTTTGCCAGGATAAATTGAATCGGCCCACTAGAAGTCAAGAAAGTCATTTTTTAAAAAAATATTTATTTATTTGTTTGGTTGTGCTGGATCTTAGTTGCAGCAGGTGGGCTCCTTTGTTGTGACATGTGAATTCTTAGTTGCGGCATGCACGTGGCATCCATTTCCCGGACCAGGACTCAAACCCGGGCCCCCAGCATTGGGAGCGCAGAGTCTTAACCACAGCTCATCAGAGAAGTCCCAATAAAGTCATTTTTGACTAGCTTATTATTTTACTGCGAATGTTCAAGAGAAGAGGGAGAAGAACAGCAGCTTCCCAGATGGAGCATTGGTCATCCAGGTTCACCAAGGCAAGGTCTGGACTCAGCATTGCATTTTGCCAGAGATTCTACCCACAGTTGACCTATGTCAGTGCATCCTGCGTATATGGGGGCTCAACAACCAAGGAAAAGCAGTGATGATGGAAGCTGGTTTGGTTGAGAAACTCCAAGGGCACAAAGGTTCTTTAGCTCCAAGTCAAACCACAAGAACAGAGTACAGGGGAGTCAACCCATTGAGGTGGCTCCAGGTGAGTGTTTTTGTGTCCCTAATCTTCTGTTCATCTCTGCTATGTCCTAAGACCTCAGGTACCTGGCCCTCCCTAGACCTCAAGGGCTCATCACATGTCCTATTATTTTTCTGCGTTGTCTGGCAATTCTAAAATCTTCAGTGATATATCTCAAGGTAAGACCCCAACAGGGGTATTTTGATGATATAAGGGCATTCTTAAATTCCAAAACATAGCTAAGAATAATAACAGTAGCTATATGCTAAGCGCTATGTAACTTATCCTCTATAACCTTTACAATACCCCCCAGAGGTGGGCATGTTTCATCATCCCCCTTTGACAGATGAGAAAATGGAAGTTCTACAAGATGAAGTGTCTTGCCCAAGGTTACATAGCTGTTAAGAGACAGAACCAAGAATTTGAACCCAGAACTATTTGATTCCAAAATCAGTGGCTTTAATTACTACATTATTAGTTTATTTGACGATCATCTCTCTTTGCCTGCCAACCATTGTGTTCAACCCTCAGCTGACGTATGGTAGGTAGATCCTAAATAAATATTTGTTGAATGAGAGAATGCTGTCTCCCCTCAAAATCTCAGGAACAGAGGCCTAAGTGGTGGAATGGCAGGTCACTGTTTATTGCATAGTTCATTGAAATATCAGGGCCAGGGACTTCCCTTGTGGTGCAGTGGTTAAGAATCTGCCTGCCAATGCAGGGGACACGGGTTCGAGCCCTGGCCCAGGAAGATTCCACATGCCACGGAGCAACTAAGCCTGTGCGCCACGCCATAACTACTGAAGCCCCCGCGCCTAGAGCCTGTTCTCCGCAACAAGAGAAGCCACCGCAGTAAGAAGCCCACGCACCAAAACCAAGAGTAGCCCCTGCTCACCGCGACCAGAGAAAGCCAGAGCACAGCAACAAAGACCCAACGCAGCCAAAAGTAAATAAATAAATTTATAAAAATTTTATTTAAAAAAAAAATATATATATATATATCAGGGCCAGTTGCTTTGGCCCCTAAGAAGTCCAGCCAACTTTGGGCCTTCCTGGCACAGAAGCAGGAATTCCTTGTTGCATTGCAGAAACACTTCACATCAAGACTTTTGTAGAATTTCTTCTTTTCTTTTTTTAATATTCTACATGCTAGGTCAATCAGCTCAAGCTGTTAGAAAGCTGGAAAATCTGAATTAAGTAGCAAACATGAATAAAACATTTTTCAGGAAGGGAAAACTAAATCTAGCCTCACGTGGGAAACTCCTTGCCCCAAATATCAGTCTCTTAAAATACAGCCACCATTGTTTTTCCTACAGAAAACTAAAGTCACTTCTGCAGACTCCTCATTTTCAGTGCCATAAAATGACTTCTTCCTGATACACCTCAATAACCAGTCTTACTCAACTCTTCTCTTTGATTTGGGCCTTTCTCTTAAGTCTAGAAAGGTGATCTGAACACTGCCCTTTCCATCTGCATTCCTGCCTTCATCCTCCTGCCCACTTGCCTTCACCCCTCTGTCTGTCTAGCACATTTTCCCCAGGGACACTCTGGCCCACACTCAGCAAATGTCTCCACCGCTGCCCATCTCTTTCTCCTGAATGCCTTCCCTGTGTTGCTTGAAACTATGGACTTATTTTGAATGCTCATTACTAAGCTGTTTCTCAAAATAAGACCCAGGATTCTAGATAGTACCTGTGGTCGGGTTTCCAGGGAAGGCAAGCTGCTTCCCATCTCCCAGGAGCACTTTGCTATGGAAGACAGTGTCTATGGAGCATCGAGGCCACTTGGGGCCTTTTAAAGACATTCAGGAAAAGGAGTTACTAAGTCTGACTTTCAGAAGGGAAGAATTCAATGTCATCCGCGGATCACTGATGAGCTTCTAGAAAGTTTTCTGAAGGTTTCTTTCAGCCACTCAGGATGGAACAGCTGAATCCCTAGAAGGCATAAATGAGAGCAGACAGGCGAGAATGCAGCCGGAAGTGGGAAGCCCTGCAGTGGCCCTGCACGCTTTGTGGCAGCCCGAGGAGGCCCCAGCCTAGCGCAGGAGGCAGCACGAGCAGCAGGGCCCGGCTCAGCAGACCCCCGTCACAGGAGAGAGGACTTGATCGTCCTCCCACAGGGCAGAGTTGTTACCAATCTTAAATTAGAATTACAAGGTGCATTCCTGCCCCTTACTCCCCTCGACTGCCCACAAATAGAAACCTTGAGTGGTGTTAGCTTGTCCTGAAACTTGTCAAAGCTTTTCCTCTGATTTCAATGTCTACTGAAAACGCTAGCACATTCCCCAACTGATGAGGGGTTATTCAGTTCACTCGAGAGCTTTATTACTGCTTCCTCCATAAGGGAGTGCAGGCCCTGTGTCAATGAGACCACATTTAAAAGGTAACTAAAGGGATTAGATGGGACATGATGGCGTGGTGAGTGTCCCAGTGACAGTTTTAGGCAAACTGGGCTAGCCACGTGGGTTTCAGTTCCTCTGTCTGAACAAGGAAAGCCCTGCCAAACTTGGGAATGGGTATTCATTATGGACCTCCTGCCAAGGCTGTCCAATCACTAGAATAGTTCTGAGTACAGATGATGCCACCAGCATTCCAGTTAAAAAGAGTTTGCTGCTATGGCGCCATGTTGTTGCTGGCAGTTTCTGCTACAATTAACCCCTCCATGTGAGGGACATCTTATCCAAAGCAGGCCAAAACCAAGGTTATAAGAAATGAAGAACGCCACTTTTATTTCATAAGAGCACAAATTCAAACGTCATACTTAAATTGTATTCTATGTTCTGACAGGTTCTCCAGGACAGGAATGCATACAAAAGTTGAAGAATCACCAGAATATGTTGGTACAGCTATTTAGGTTTGGAAAGCTACTCTCTGATAAGATAATGATTTCCTATTCATTGCTCATATATCAAAGGGATGTAAATATACATTATCCAGCTCATTTTCCCCAAATATATGTGAAAGAGGGAGGGGGTATATTAATTCCATTTTACAGAGCAAAAAAATGAGGCATGAGGACTGTTCCCATATATTTCCCATATGGGAGAATCTAGTTTTCATTTTATTTTAATTGAGGTATACTTCTTTTTTTAAATAAATTTATTTATTTTATTTATTTATTTTTGGCTGCATTGGGTCTTCATTGCTGTACACAGGCTTTAGGAGTTGTGGCGCGCACGCTCAGTAGTTGTGGCTTGTGGGCTCTAGAGTGCAGGCTCAGTAGTTGTTGTGCATGGGCTTAGTTGCTCTGCAGCATGTGGTATCTTCCCAGACCAGCGTTCGAACCCATGTCCCCTGCATTGGCAGGCGGATTCTTAACCACTGTGCCACCAGGGAAGTCCCGAGGCATAATTTTAATTGAGGTAAAATGTCTTCACCTCACAGGTAGATGAGTTTTGATAAATGTATTCACTTGTGTGAACAACACCAAACTCAAGATAGAGAACATTTTGATCCAACCAGTGAGGTCCATTGTGCTCAAGCTCCAGTCAATGCCCTGTACCACTGTAGGCAACCTCTGTTCTGATTTCTTTCACCAGATTAGTTTACATGTTTTTGAATTAAATAAGTGGAATCACACAGTATGCACTTTTTGTGTGTCTTGCTTTCTTTCACTCAACATAATGTCTGTGAGAGTCATCCACGTTGTTGCCTATATCAGTAGTTCACTCCATTTCATTTCTGAATACTATTCCATTGTATAGATATACCACAACCATTTATCTATTCTCCTGTTGATGTCCATTTTGATTGTTTCTACCTTTGGGCTATTATAAATTCAGCTGCTCTCAACGTTCTGGTACAAGTTATTCTGCACCATAGGCTTTCATTTCTCTTAGGTAAATACCTATGAATGAATTGCTAGGACATGGGGGATATGTATAACTTAATCCTCCCTCTGCTATATTTTGAAAGAGTTTGAGAAGCATAGGTGTTATCTCTTCTCTAAATGTTTGATAGAATTCGCCCGTGAAGCCATCTGGTCCTGGGCTTTTGTTTGTTGGAAGGTTTTTAATCAAAGTTTCAATTTCAGCACTTGTGATTTGTCTGTTCATATTTTCTATTTCTTCCTGGTTCAGTCTCGGTTGTTCATTTCTAAGAATTTGTCCATTTCTTCCAGGTTGTCCATTTTATTGGCATATAGTTGCTTGCAGTAATCTCTCATGATCCTTTGTATTTCTGCAGTGTCAGTTGTTACTTCTCCTTTTTCATTTCCCATTCTATTGATTTGAGTCTTCTGCCTATTTTTCTTGATGAGTCTGGCTAGTGGTTTATTAATTTTGTTTATCTTCTCAAAGAACCAGCTTTTAGTTTTATTGATCTTTGCTATCATTTCCTTCATTTCTTTTTCATTTATTTCTGATCTGATCTTTATGATTTCTTTCCTTCTTCTAACTTTGGGGTTTTTTTGTTCTTCTTTCTCTAATTGCTTTAGGTGTAAGATTATGTTGTTTATTTGAGATGTTTGTTGTTTCTTAAGGTAGGATTGTATTGCTATAAACTTCCTTCTTAGAACTGCTTTTGCTACATCTCTTAGGTTTTGGGTTGTCGTGTTTTCATTGTCTGTGTTTCTAGATATTTTTTGATTTCCTCTGTGATTTGTTCAGTGATATCTTGGTTATTAAGTAGTGTATTATTTAGCCTCCATGTGTTTCTATTTTTCACAGATTTTTTTCCTGTAACTGATATCTAGTCTCATAGCGCTGTGGTCAGAAAAGATACTTGATATGATTTCAATTTTCTTAAATTTACTGAGGCTTGATTTCTAACCCAAGATGTGATCTATCCTGGAGAATGTTCCATGAGCACTTGAGAAGAAAGTGTATTCTCTTGTTTTTGGATGGAATGACCTATAAATATCAATTAAGTCCATCTTGTTTAATGTATCATTTAAAGCTTGTGTTTCCTTATTTATTTTCATTTTGGATGATCTGTTCATTGGTGAAAGTGGGGTGTTAAAGTCCCCTACTATGACTGTATTACTGTCGATTTCTCCTTTTATGGCTCTTAGTATTTGCCTTATGTATTGAGGTGCTCCTATGTTGGGTGCATAAATATTTACAGTTGTTATATCTTCTTCTTGGATTGATCCCTTGATCATTATGTAGTGTCCTTCTTTGTCTCTTGTAATAGTCTTTATATTAAAGTCTATTTTGTCGGATATGAGAATTGCTACCCCAGCTTTCTTTTGATTTCCGTTTTCATGGAATACCTTTTTCCATCCCCTCACTTTCAGTCTGTATGTGTCACTAGGTCTGAAGTGGGTCTCTTGTAGACAGCATATATACGGGTCTTGTTTTGTATCCATTCAGCCAGTCTATGTCTTTTGGTTGGAGCATTTAATCCATTTACATTTAAGGTAATTATCGATATGTATGTTCCTATTACCATTTTCTTAATTGTTTTGGGTTTGTTATTGTAGGTCTTTTCCTTCTCTTGTGTTTCCTGCCTAGAGAAGTTCCTTTAGCACTTGTTGTAAAGCTGATTTGGTGGTGCTGAATTCTCTTAGCTTTTGCTTGTCTCTAAAGGTTTTAAATTTCTCCAACAAATCTGAATGAGATCCTTGCTGGGTAGAATAATCTTGGTTGTAGGTTCTTCCTGTTCATCACTTTAAATATGTCCTGCCACTCCCTACTGGCTTGCAGAGTTTCTGCTGAAAGATCAGCTGCTAACCTTATGGGGATTCCCTTGTATATTATTTGTTGTTTTTCCTTTGCTGTTTTTAATATTTTTTCTATGTTTAATTTTTGATAGTTTGATTAATATGTGTCTTGGCATGTTTCTCCTTGGATTTATCCTGTATGGGACTCTCTGTGCTCCCTGGACTTGATTAACTATTTCCTTACCCATATTAGGGAAGTTTTCAACTATAATCTCTTCAAATATTTTCTCAGTCCCTTTCTTTTTCTCATCTTCTTCTGGGACCTCTATAATTCGATTGTTGGTGTGTTTAGTATTGTCCCAGAGGTCTCTGAGACTGTCCTCAATTCTTTTCTTTCTTTTTTCTTTATTCTGTTCTGTGATAGTTATTTCCACTATTTTATCTTCTAGGTCACTTATCCATTCTTCTGCCTCAGTTATTCTGCTATTGATTCCTTCTAGAGAATTTTTAATTTCATTTATTGTGTTGTTCATGATTGTTTGTTTGCTCTTTAGTTCTTCTAGGTCCTTGTTAAACGTTTCTTTTATTTTCTCCATTCTATTTCCAAGATTTTGGATCATCATTACTATCATTACTCTGAATTCTTTTTCAGGTAGACTGCCTATTTCCTCTTCATTTGTTAGGTCTGGTGGGTTTTTACCTGCTCCTTCATCTGCTGTGTGTTTCTTTGTCTTCTCATTTTGCTTAACTTACTGTGTTTGGTGTCACCTTTTTGCAGGCTGCAGATTCCTATTTCCTGTTGTTTTTGGTGCCTGCCCCCAGTGGCTAAGGTTGATTCAGTGGGTTGTATAGGCTTCCTGGTGGAGGGGACTAGTCCCTGTGTTCTGGTGGATGAGGCTGGATCTTGTCTTTCTGGTGGGCAGGTCCACATCTGGTGGTGTGTTTTGGGATGTCTTTGACCTTATTATGATTTCAGGCAGCCTCTCTGCTAATGGGTGCTGTTGTGTTCCTGTCTTGCTAGTTGTTTGTCAGAGGGTGTCCAGCACTGTAGCTTGCTGGTCGTTGGGTGGAGCTGGGTCTTGGCGTTGAGATGGAGATCTCTGGGAGATTTACACCGTTTGATATTACGTGGAGCTGGGAGGTCTCTGGTGGACCAATGTCCTGAACTTGGCTCTCCCACCTCAGAGGCACAGCCCTGAGGCCTGGCTGGAGCACCAAGAGCCTGTCATCCACACGGCTCAGAATAAAAGGGAGAAAAAAAGAACGAAAAAAAGAAAAAGATAAAATAAAATAAGAAAAAATTAAAAAGTTATTAAAATAAAAAACAAAAAATAATTATTTTAAAAAAATTAAGTAATTTAAAAAAAGAAAGACCAACCAAACCAAAAAACAATTCCACCAATGATAACAAATGCTGAAAACTATACTAAAAAAACCCAAAACAAAACAAAACAAAAAAGGACAGACAGAACCCTAGGACAAATGGTAAAAGCAAAGCTATACAGACAAAATCACACAAAGAAGCATACACATATACACTCACAAAAAGAGAAAAAGGAAAAATATATATATATATATCATTGTTCCCAAAGTCCACCTCCTCAATGTGGGATGATTCGTTGTCTATTCAGGTATTCTACAGATGCAGGGTACATCAAGTTGATTGTGGAGATTTAATCCACTGCTCTGGAGGCTGCTGGGAGAAATTTCCCTTTCTCTTCTCTGTTCGCACAGCTCCCGGGGTTCAGCTTTGGATTTGGACCGGCTTCTGCGTGTAGGTCGCCTGAGGGCGTCTGTTCTTTGCTCAGACAGGACGGGGTTAAAGGAGCAGCTGATTCGGGGGCTCTGGCTCATTCAGGCTGGGGGGAGGGAGGGGCACAGAGTGCTGGGCGAGCCTGCGGCGGCAGAGGCCAGCGTGACGTTGCACCAGCCTGAGGCGTGCCGTGCGTTCTCCCGGGGAAGTTGTCCCTGGATCACGGGACCCTGGCAGTGGCGGGCTGCACAGGCTCCCCGGAGCGGCGGTGTGGATAGTGATCTGTGCTCGCACACAGGCTTCTTGGTGGCAGCAGCAGCAACCTTACTGTCGCATGCCCGTCTCTGGGGTCCGTGCTGGTAGCCGCGGCTCGCGTCCGTCTCTGGAGCTCCTTTACACGGCGCTCTTAATCCCCTCTCCTTGCGCACCAGGAAGCAAAGAGGCAAGAAAAAGTCTCTTGCCTCTTCGGCAGCTCCAGACTTTTTCCCAGACTCCCTCCTGGCTAGCCGTAGCACACTAGCCCCCTTCAGGCTGTGTTCACGCCGCCAACCCCAGTCCTCTCCCTGCGATCCGACCGAAGCCCGAGCCTCAGCTCCCAGCCCCCGCCCACCCCGGTGGGTGAGCAGACAAGCCTCTTGGGCTGATGAGTGCTGGTTGGCACCGATCCTCCGTGCGGGAATCTATCTGCTTTGCCCTCCGCACCCCTGTTACTGCGCTCTCCTCCGTGGCACCTAAGCTTCCCCCTCCGCCACCTGCAGTCTCCGCCCGCGAAGGGGCCTCTTGTGTGTGGAAACCTTTCCTCCTTCACAGCTCTCTCCCACTGGTGCAGGTCCCGTCCCTATTCTTTTGTCTCTTTTTTCTTTTTTCTTTTGCCCTACCCAGGTACGTGGGGAGTTTCTTGCCTTTTGGGAGGTCCGAGGTCTTCTGCCAGCATTCAGTAGGTTTTCTGTAGGAGCTGTTCCACATGTAGATGTATTTCTGATGTATTTGTGGGAAGGAAGATGATCGAGGTGAAGTCGTTAAGTCATTAACAGCTTTTACCCTTTCTTAGTTGGTCAAATAGAGATTTAACTTAAATTGCTAAGGCGTTTAGTTCAAGATACTTTATCTCTTCCCTGCTGCTCCTAATTCGGAAGGGATTTATTGCCTCAATTTTGTACGTTTTTACCCTCCATTCCAAATGATTTAAGACTTTCTGTAAAACCCAACAATTTTCCTATGCTTTTTCAATGAAGGAGCCAACACAGTAACGGGAGAAAAGCTGTGTAGCTGGTACTTCTATCTCATTTGATGCTGCTTTAGAATAAAGAATAAATGACAGAAAAAATTATAAAAGCCCATAAGATCCCAGCAGAGGGGCCAGATGACAGTATTTGCTAAGCCACATTTGTTCAGCAAATCTATAAAGGAGGTATAGTCAGTGGAGGAATGGGAAGGTAAAAGGATTACTAACATGATTCCATCTAGTTGTAATCACACTGCTGCCTTCAGAATGCACTGGGATAGGCGGAATTAACTCCACTCCAGAAGTAAGGAACTGAATGCGGTAAGGAAGACACTATGTTTTGGTTTGGGCCCAGAAATGTTCAATGGGAAATGGTGGTTGGAAAGGTAACATCTAAGGCTACCATTCTGGTGCTGTAGCTGATGTTCTTATTGACTAAGATGCCATTTCATTCTTCATAGTTCTCATTCTCAACATCACAAATTGGAAGGAGCTTTGGACTGAGGCAGAAGCCATGGCGGGTAGACCCAGATATGTCACCAACTCAAGACAAGAAATATATGTTCATTCATGGAAGCTCTTTGGATTCCTTGCTCAGAAAGTACACAGTCATATCTGCCCTAATGACTGACCCCCTCCCTGGGTGGTTGGGAAGTGCACGTGGGCTGACCTAGGGTGTGCACCCGGTGAAACAGTGCTATAAACACCAGTGTACCCCTAGCACTTGGGCCACCATTCCTTCTCTGCCCTCACGGAGCCTCCAAATGACTGCACCTCTCAGACTTCTCTCCCTGCAGCCACCTGCCCACGGGCCCCCTGAGGATGCAGAAGAACAAGGCAAGAGAAGGAGGGAGCCAGTTCTTCTCTGTTTATATTTCTCTTAGCCAAGGCACAGGGTTACCGGAGAGTTTTTTCCTGTTGGCAAGGCACTAAAAATTAATTTTAAATAATGATTTCTATTTAGGCATTTAAAGAGAGATATGGTTAATAATTTACTAGTCTAAGATGAAAAAAGAACTAAACTAGATATCTCTGAACTTTTCACTTCCTAATCTATTTTCAACTAACATCAACAAATAATGTTGAATTCAATTGGACATTAGAGGTTTAAATGAATATCAAACATCAAATATCAAATTTCTAGACACTAACCATTTTTTTTAAATCTAATCTGAGGGAAAAAAATTACATCTACTCAAAAAATTTGGAATACTAGACCAGATAACTACCCTAAATAAACGGTTGACTGAAGCCATACATTTTTTAAAGAAAGATTTCCCCAGAGGCATAAACACTGTAAGTCTTTGAAAGTGTTTATTTTGTATGGAATGGCTTGGGGCATATAGTTTAGTAGAGACAAGGTTCCTCACAGCAGAGCAGAGAAACAAACTCTCCATACAGAAAAGTGGTGACAATGTGATTCAGTTTTATATATATATAATTTTTTCAGCTTCTTTTCCATTATAGGTTATTACAAGATATTGAATATAGTTCCCTGTTCTATACAGTAAATCCTTGTTGTTTATCTATTTTATATATAATGGTGTGTATTTGTTAACCCCATACTCCAAATTTATCTCTCCCCCCAATTTCCCCTTTGGTAACCATAAGTATGTTTTCTATGTCTGTGAGTCTGTTCTGTTTTGTAAATAAGATTATTTGTATTACTTTTTAGATTCCACATGTAAGTGTTGTAATATTTGTCTTTGTCTGACTTATTTTGCTTAGTATGATAATCTCTAGGCCCATCCATGTTGTGGCAAATGGCAATATTTCATTCTTTTTTATGGCTGAGAATATTCCATTGCATATACATATCACATCTTCTTTATCCATTCATCTGTTGATGGACACTTATGTTGCTTCCATGGCTTGGCTATTGTAAATAGTGCTGCTATGAACATGGGGGTACATATATCTTTTCTAATTAGAGTTTTCATCTTTTCCAGATATATGCCTAAGTGTGGGATTCCTGGATCATATGGTAGCTCCATTTTTAGTTTTTCAGTCTCCATACTGTTCTCCACAGTGGCTGAACCAATTTACATTCCCATCAACAAAGTAGGAGGGTTCCCTTTTCTCCACACCCTCTCCAGCATTTATTATTTGTAGATGATGGCCAAAAAATGCTATTTAAATCCCATGTCAGCTGAGAATTTTAGAATAATTTACAGAAGAAGAAAGTAAGGCCAGATTGGTAAATAGGCTTCTCAACAGCTCATCCTGAGTTCAGACAGCTTTGCTCTGCCGGAGCGGCTGCCCCGTGGCTTTCAGTGAACCCAAGCTGCAGGCACTGGTGAAGGGGAGAAGTTGAAGGTCAACCTTTCCTTTCCCAGCTGCTTTTCAGAGGGAGGCCTACAGTCTCCCCCTTTTTTCTAAGCATCAACAAGCACAGATATTTAGTAGTCCTATTTTGGGCACAGCTCTAGGATCAATAGAAAGATTCTTAGATACTTTATGCAGATGCTTTTTTTTCCCCCCCAGAGAAAAGGAAGAAATCTGCTCAGTATCTTGAGACAGGTTTCTATACTTTACAATGTAACATTTTTTGCCTTGATCTCTGACATGTTTATGCTAACAAAGTTTCTTTTGAGGTTGTACAACTTACATAGAGTAAAATTCACAGATCTTAAATATAGAGCTCCTTAAGTTTTGACAAATGCATACACCCATGGAATGGGTGTATGCCCAGATCAAAATATAGGAATTCCCATAGTCCTAGAAACTTCCCTCAGGTCCCTTTCCAGTCAATACTTCCCCTTGAGGTAACCACTGTTCTGATATCACTACAGATTCATTTCCCCTGTTCTTGGACTTCATATAATAGAATTATATAATATGTCCTTTTTCATAGGCCTTCTTTTGCTTGACATAGTGTTTTTGAGATTCATCTATATTGTTGCATGTAAATGGAATTTGTTCTTTTTTTAATTGTTGAGTCTGAATATACTACAGTGTCTTTATCCATTCTCCTGTGGATGGACACCTGTCCATCTGTTTCTGCTTTGGAGCGATTATCAGTAAAACTACTATGAACAGTCTCACTTGGGTAAATATTGATACCTAAAGCTGGAATTGCGGAGTCAGTGGGTAGGTGTATGGCTAATGTTATGAGGAACTAGTGAATACATCCCCAGAGGGTTTTTTCCATTTTACACTCCCACTAGCAATGTGTGAGAGTTCCACTTCTTCCACATCCTCACCATCAATAAGTATTGCACCCCTTTTGAACTGTATCCTTTCTGCTGGGTATGAAATGTCACCTCACTGTAATCGCATACAGTTTCTAAGAAAACTTAAGCCATCCTAGCACCCCTCAAAGGACCTCCTAAATTCTAATAAGGCAAGTAAAGTTATCTGTAACATACAGGTCAAACATATGAGACCATGGATTGTATTTTAAGTTCTGTGGGTATAGTCTTAGGACATGTAGGCCTGATTTTATCAGTTGGGAAGCATCGTTTAATAATGTTAACTGTATCTTGGCTTTTAACATATAGGCTTACTCACCGCTATAGTTTATGGTTCATTTCACTAATTTGGTAACCTGGCTCATAGGAAATAAACAGGTAAGTAGGGATTGTCTGTGAATCAAATCCTTGCGTAAATGTTTTCTGAATTAAGCAAGACCTCTGGAAGGATTTTTTGACCTCACAATAAAACAGTATTATATTAGTCCTACTATAGAAGCTAATGCTTTACTTCATCTTCACAACAATCCTATGAAAAAAATATAATTTGTATCCTCATTTCCTCAATGAGAAAAGTGAGGCTTAGGGGAGTTACATAAGCTGCCTACCGCCCCACAGCTGGAAAGCTGCAGAATGGCTGCTCTGCCCCAACCCTGACCTTGAGCCCACATACTGAGTCTCTCTGTACACCACTCTCACACTGCAGAGAAGTGTTCAAGACAGATGTGAAGAAAGAACACAGGCTGCCTTCACAGAGGTATTTCAAGATAAGCAGGCGGTGCCTAACTGTTTAGAGATATGAAAAGATGCTTCTAAGTAGGGCAAAATCAATACTCAGAGGGCAAATTCAATATATACACTTCTTTGCTTGAAATAGCTATTTATGTCTCAGTTTTAGGAATATTGCTTAGCTGTCCAGCTGCTAGAGGTGGCCTGGCCATCTTTATAAAAGATGACTAATCCCACCCTACAACTGCAACTCCCTTCCACACAAGGCCCAACATTTCTTGTAGGCTTTAATATCAAAGGAATCAGTATCACTATGAAATGTTTTTTTCAAAAAGTACAAAAGTGTATACCATTGAAGGGGGAAAAAATTAAAGTGTTAAGCAGCACATAATGTGCTACCTTTTGTGGAAAAAGAAAAGGAGAGAATAAGAATCTATATTTTCATTTGTTCTCATATACATAAAGAAATTCTAGAAGGATGCATAAGAAATGAACAGTAGATTTACATGGGTGGGATGGGGACTGAGATGAAAGAAAACTTTTGACTATATACCCTCATATATTTAGGGGTGGGGAAAGGTCGCAGTATGTGACTTCTGTAAAAAAGTTACTCAAATTTTTGTTTAAATAAAATAATGGTGAATAACAAAAAAGAACATGAAGTAAAAACGTGATGTCTCCAACATAGGCCATCCTTTCTCATTGCCACAGATAACTGTTCTAGTGTGCTACATATTCTCCTAGATTTTCTCTTTATATAAACCTATGTTCTTTTATCAAAATACATAGATACAGTTCTTTTATTTTATTTTATGTTGGATTTTAATGGGATCTTACTATGCACATTATTCTGGAATTTGCTTTTTGCACTCAGCCATAAATGCTGGAAATTTTTCCATATTTGGACACATGGACAGTTATGTTGGACAACATAACTAAACAATCCCCAACTGACAAATATTGTTTATTTTCCAAAGTTTGCTATCACAAACAGTACTACAATAAAAATATTTGAATATGTGAAGTATGTACATTTAAAAAATGGTGAAGATTTCCCAGTAGCTGAACCAAAAATTGTATCAATTTCCAAAAGCGAACAAGAAGACCCATTTCTCCACACTCTCACCAACCATAAACATCATCAGTCTTTTACACTTTCACATAGCTGAGAGGTTAAAAATAGAAAAAGATCTTAATTTGCATCTCCTGGATTATGAGAGGGTGAGCATCTTCTGGTATTTCATCTCCTTTTGCTTATACTGTGAGAACAAGACAGGTCATGAGATGGAATCTATGGTGGGAGCAGGGTCTCTCCTCTGAACTCCTTGACTCAGAATGTTCTCATCACATCAGAGGAGCAAAAGCAATGAGACAAAAATTCATCCAAGACAGAGGTTGCAAATCGAAATGCCTTGGAGGGCCCCCAGGAAAATGTAAATAAATGCTGAAGGGGAACAGTAGAGAGTGGTGAGGCCTTTGTTGAGTGCAGGATGCCACCCTGAGCTAAAGGATTCACATTTTTAAAAGTGTTAATGATTGTGCAGACCCAATATCTTGGGTAAATAATAAATAAATAATAAATAATAAATAATAATAAATAAAATAAATATTTTTAATTAAAAAAAAGAAAGAAAATACATAAAGTACTTTTTCACCTCACTTAGACCTGAAAAGGAAGATCAACTGAAAGTAATTATGAATTTGCCAGAAAGCAAGTTTTCTTTTTTTTTTTTTTTTAATTTATTCTTGGCTGCATTGGGTCTTCGTTGTTGCATGCAGACTTTCTCTAGTCATAGCGAGCGAGGACTACTCTTCGTTGCGGTGCATGGGCTTCTCATTGTGGTGGCTTCTCTTGTTTTGGAGCACAGGCTCTAGGCGCGCAGGTTCAGTAGTTGTGGCTCGCGGGCTCTAGAGTACAGGCGCAGTAGTTGTGGCACATGGGCTTAGTTTTTCCGTAGCACGCGGGATCTTCCTGGACCAGTGATAGAACCTGTGTCCCCTGCATTGGTAGGTGGATTCTTAACCACTGAGCGACCAGGAAAGTCCATGAAGCAAGTATTAAGAATTTGCTTCTTTACTTTAGTATTTATTTATGTTTATATAGATATATTCTGAGTAAAAGAATTCTCTCTCTTTTTTTTTTTAAGAAAATGTTGGGGGTAGGAGTTTATTAATTAGTTTATTTTTGCTGTATTGCGTCTTCATTTCTGAGCGAGGGCTTTCTCTAGTTGTGGCAAGCGGGGGCCACTCTTCATCGTGGTGCGCGGGCCTCTTACTATGGGGGCCTCTCTCGTTGCGGAGCACAGGCTCCAGACGCGCAGGCTCAGTAGTTGTGGCTCACGGGCCTAGGTGCTCCACGAAATGTGGGATCCTCCCAGACCAGGGCTCGAACCGGTGTCCTCTGCATTAGCAGGCAGATTCTCAACCACTGCGCCACCAGGGAAGCCCTTCTTTTTTTTTTTTTACAATTTGAATACTGCTTTATAATTTTGCAAATATTTTTACCTACATTTAATAAAGTATACATACAATTACAAAACTTAGTCCATTTACTGCATAACTTCATAACATAATTAATAGACATAAAGAAAATATCAATAATATGTGTGATAAGTGCTTGCAATGGAAGTTTGCATTATGACCTATGGGAAAGCAAAAAAATAAACTGCCCTCTAAGGGTGGTGACATTTCAACTGGGTATTAAAGAATAAATACAGATGTATTCATTAGAGAAAAGGTCGAAAGAGAGATGTCGTATAGGGTGAAAAAACATTTGAAAAGGCTTAGAGGTTTAAACAAAGCAAGAATTCTTAAATCTTTTATTAATTTGAACCACTTGAAATTGCCATTCTGAAGGTCAAAAATCATCGAATATCAACAATCTCATACGGATAAATCAAAAGCTTTTCTGTAAATTTGTCTATTCCACAACCAATTTGTTTTAAAAGGTCCAGATCGTTCCGTGGGGTTGGGGGTTGGGAACAGTACCATTGAAGTGTTAATACTCACATGAATTAGATTGTTTTCATTAGCTGATTCAAACTTCTTGCTTCATCTTTTTGTTTATTCTATTGCCAACGTATGAAGGAGCCAGGTTTTGGTAGTAGCCTGAACCAAAGGAAACAGCTGTATCTCATATTAAGAGTCTGCCTACAGGGTCAATGTGGTTGAAAAGTTTTACTCTACGAAGAAGACTTTTTGGCTCCGACTGGAAATAGTGACCAGGAACTGACAGGCAAAATATTCTATGGTGCTCTTAGTTATGAAACATTACCTGTTGGGTGAAGCAACAATACATATTTGCTGTACTTGGCCTCGTCCACCAAATGATTCATCAGTTTCATGGAGTCATGTGTCAACATCATTTTCCTGATCACCAACCAATTAGTGTTTGCAGAGCACCCACACAGGAATGACACTGTACCTGGTGCTTGACAGAATACAAGGAAGACAAAGAATACAACTTATAAACTAAACTGTTGGAACTGTGCATTGGAATATGAAACATAGCACAAACATACCTGTTAAGTCCGAGCCTACCTGGGTCACACGTGGTAAAATATACTCATTGAAACTCACCATCGAGCTTCACAATGGTTATTTGTGGTGCAACGGAGGATGGAGCAGATTGTCTTTCCACAGAAAGATGCTGAGAATGGCTCCCAGTCTCTTTGGGGAGCCAAGAGTCAGACTAAAGGTTTGGGAGGGCCTTTGTTGACTCTTGAGTCAAAAGCTCCAGAATCCTTTTACAAGGTCCATCAAATCTCTAAAGACTTGGGGAATTTGAAGATTCTAAGGAAGATTCAGTTAGTTAAGAGTTGGGAATTTTGAAGAGTTCCATAAAGAAATTCTTGGACAAAAACACATTTGAAATGATCATAGGAGGACAGTTATGTACATATTTTCCAGCTAACAGTTTTTAATAAAAGAGGTTTTAGGTGGGCGTTGGAATTGAATCAAGACTGTTTTTTCACCACTGTCACCATCCTCATTTTGAATTACTCCATGTTAACTGTATGTCTTCTTCAATTCCATCTTGAACTAGATAGAGTCAGAATAAAAAGGAAAACTGAACAAAATGCACCTATGCCTGACTGAGAAGCACTCTTAAGCTTTCTATGAGATTTAAACAGGGTAACCCCTGACTATAAGCAGGTCATGTGCCCTTAGTGTTTGGCCAATGGGCTGATTGGAAAACAAGTCGTATTTTCCCCCAGGTGTCAAGTGCTTTGTGGTTAGGCACTGAGGCTGGTACAGGACAGCCCACTACCCCGGGTACACCTGAGGCAGTGCCATGTTGATGGCACCCAGTAGAACCTCACCCCTGTGGGCAGCAAGGTCTCCCTGGAAGCCAGGCACACACCTGTCCCAGTGCAATAGATCAAGGCCTTCAAGACAGCAAGAGATGGTGGGCTCTTCCCATCATTGCAACACGACAGTGCAGCCTGGGAAAGAGGATACATGGGAGTGGCATCCAGGCGGCCTCGGGCTGAGTGCGGCTGGAGTGACCTTGTCTATCCCAGTAGGTTTCCCACCACCCTTTGTTCCCCAGCCCCCTACACCTGCCCAGCCTTCCCTTTTCGCTAAGGATTTGGAAGTGGCCACTACGGAGAATGCCCCTCCCTGCGGAGGTTTTCTGAGTCTTTATGGGGGAAAATGAGGCAGAACATGATGAGGGTGACAGTCCTCCTCCTCCCCTTGGTTCATCCTATTGCACAGGACTAAAAGGAGGCTTGGCTGCAGGTAAGAGCAAATTCAGGCTTTGGCCATGCAGGGTGTCTGGTCCCAGGACCAGGTGCCCGGGCTCAGGGACAACGGGCTGGGTTGGGAGATAGAAATCTGCAGCTGGGACATCACCCCAGTTGGGCGCCGAGGAGCAGGGGTGGGTGGAAGCAGGGGCTCTGTCCTCTCCTTTCCCCTTCCAGGGCCCCTCAGTCCCACATGGGCAGCGTGTGCTCCTCTGTGGCTAGCTGGGAGGTGGAAGGGAGGAAGCACCTCCAGAGGTGGCAGAAGAGAGAAAGGTGATGTCTATGCCCATCACTGCTCCAAGTAGGTCACTGGGTGGAAAAAGACACTCAAGAAGCTTTAGAAAAATAAAATCAACTTGCATGTTATTCACTGACTTTTTAAAAATGTGCTTCTATAAATTTACAATGAAAAGAGCAATGAGCCAATAGAAAATGGGCAAAGACGTAAACAGCCTATTTTAGATGAAATACAAAGAACCTATACAAATTATAACAAAATGCACTAATAATCAAAGATATGGATCTCAAAAGCATAGTGCTGGCGTTCCCTGGTGGCTCAGTGGTTGAGAGTCCGCCTGCGGATGCAGGGGACACGGGTTCGTGCCCCGGTCAGGGAAGATCCCACATGCCACAGAGCGGCTGGGCCCGTGAGCCATGGCCGCTGAGCCTGCGCGTCCGGAGCCTGTGCTCCACAATGGGAGAGGCCACAACAGTGAGAGGCCAGTGTACCGCAAAAAAAAAAAAAAAAAAAAAGCATAGTGCTAAGTGGAAGAAGCCAGACACAGGGAAAGCGTACTGTATGAGTCCATTTATATAAACTTCTAATAAAGGCAAAACTACAGTGCCAGAAAGCAGATGACTGATGGCCAGAGACTGGGCTTGGGGGAGGGGATGGACTACAAAGGGGCAGGATGGAACTTAGTGGAGTTATGGGAATGTTCTCTATCATGACTGTGGTGGTGGCTACACAACTGGATGAATTTGTCAAACTCATCAACCTGTGCACTTAAAACTAATGAAGTTTATTGCTTGTGAAAGATACCTCAAAGCTGACAATAAACAAAGATTCTTTTTTTTATTGAAGTATATTGATTTACAATGTTGTGTTAGTTTCAGGTGTACAGCAAAGTGATTCAGTTACACACACATATATACCTGTTTTTTTTCAGATTCTCTTCCCTTATAGGTTATTACAAAATATTGAATAGAGTTCCCTGTGCTGTACAGTAGGTCCTTGTTGGTTATCTATTTTATATATAGTAATGTGTGTGTGTTCATCCCGAACTCTTAATTTATCCCTCCCCATGCCTTTCCCCTTTGGTAACCATAAATTTGTTTTCTATGTCTGTGGGTCTATTTCTGTTTTGTATATAAGTTCATTTGTATCATTTTTTTTAGATTCCACATATAAGTAATATCATATGATATTTGTCTTTCTCTGTCTGGCTTACTTCACTTAGTATGATAATCTCTAGGTCTATCCATGTTGCTCAAAAAAAGATTTTAAAGCCCAGTTGTGGACTTAAGCAAACTAATAGTTCTAGAAATTTTAACACTGAAAAAGTTGAACTCCATCTAGTCCAACTCCTTACTTTTATATTTTATATGTTAGAAATGAGGAAGTGTGCAACTCACTCTGCAAGGTTGCCCATGTGTTCTCCCACATGTACTGTGCTTCTAATAAACGCTGTGCCTGCTTTAAAAAAAAAGAAAGAAAAAGAAAAAGAAAAAGAAATGAGGAAAAGGAGGTCCAGAGAAAGATTGATTATGTGACTTACATCACACAGCTTGCTGGTGGTTAGACCACATCCCAGCACTCAGACCTCATGTCTTTTTAGTCTTATTTCTGTTCTGCCATCTTTCTCAGCACTTTTAAACTGTGAACATATCATGTCTCATGTTGTCACCAGAACAATTCACAGGCACCATAAAATGTCTGGCAGATATATAGTACTTTAATACTGTAAAAATACTACACCCCTATGTAGTAGATAAGGAAGATATTATTTCCCTTTTTGTGTTCTTAGAATGGAAGCACAGAGAATTAAAATTACTTGCCTAAGGGCACAAAGTAACTCACATTTTGTTTTTCAATTGTACAATGAATAATTCTTACCTCATATCGTTGTTGTGAGGAGCGAATTAAATTATATTAAGTCAACTCTGTGTGGAATGGGTTCTCAATACATGGTAAATACAGTTTACATCAATTATTTAGGGTAAAGACCATGATAATGATAAACATAATGGTGAAAATAATACTACTTTGATTTTATAATAATAAAGTTGAAATTAGAACACCCCCCCCAAAAAAGATATGCAAATTAGATCACATTTTGCCTATTAAAAGAGCTCGTTTATGAGTTGTGAGGAAATTCACTACAGGTGGGATTACACATTGAAATAACTTTTTTCAGCAAGTAGTTCCATTTCCAGGAATTAATTTTATAATACTATTTATACACATCGACAAAGATGTATGTGCAAAGATATTGACTGCCATGTTACAAAAGAAAAAATGAAAGATAAACTGAATGTCCATCAGTAAGTAAAAAGGAGATTGTTAAGGGAATTACGGTTGAACAATGGAAGGCTGTATGTATTGACAAGGAAAGATATCCATGGTATAGTACTGGATCTAAAATAGAAGCATTTGTATTATTGATGCCATTTATGATCCTAGACATATTGATAATACCTCCGTGGTGGACAGGGGATAGATTCTCTACCCATTCTGTTAAAATAAGCATTTTGCCCTCCTGAGAAATAACTCCAAAGTGGTGAGGCTGAACCATTTCACCACTACCTGTCCTCTCTGATGGGAATATTGACCCTTGTTTTCTCTGTTAATACAGGGGCACCTACAGAGGGTAATAGTGAGGTCACCACAGGGACACCATGTGGGCAGCCTGAGGGTCAATGGTACAGTCAGACGACTCCCTGAAGACTGAGACCAAACATCAGGTCACAATTGGGTGAGCTGGAGCAGAGCTTGGTGGCAGATGCTGAGCCCTGTGATTACAGCAGAGACACCTGAATCCACCAGGCACGTTTGATCTCTAATGAAGGGCACTAGGTCAGAAGGTCTTTTATTAAGCGTCGTTCTGGATTCCTCCTTTTCCTGATGAAATCCAGAGAAGAGGAGGCTGCCATACTTTCTGAGTCTCCCTCTACCAGGGGGATGGGATGGCTACATGGAAACTTCATCACTTGGGGACCCACAAAATGAGAAAATGCCAGATTGTTAGGTCAATAGAGGAAGAAAGGAAGCGCAAGTCTATATATTATCCAAAGGGAATATTTGATTCATGCCTACTGCATGGACGTGAGCTCCTCCAGCATAGGGAAGTATCAGTGTTTGTTCATCACTGATTCCTCAGCACGGGGCCTGACATAAAGCGGACTCAGTAAGGATTCCTAGAATGAATAGCAAAACATCACTTCCTGAATCTAGCCATTGTGCTGTTATTATCCCAAGGCTCCTGCTCTTCCATTCCAACACATTATACAGTATTCCCAGGAGGAACAGAGTGGAGAGGAAATGGAGCCAACACCCAGTCCTACAGATCTGGCTAAAGGGCTGGCAGTAAAGGCAAGGCTCAGTCATTCGTGTCACTCTAGACCCAGGCCTGGCACTCTAGGCCAGTGCTGTGTGCTTGAGGCCTAAACTCCTCAAGAGCCTTTGTCTCATGCCTACCACTCAATTTCCTCAAATGAAACTGGAAACATACTTTACAAGTCTATCACCCTCTTAGAGAATTTCAAATCCACTCATAGGTTCGTGAGTCCCTGGAGGGAGACTAGGACAATAACGTGGAAAAATGGAGGAGATTTGGCAGAGGACCATGCTGAATGGGAAGGGTACAAGCTCCCATGGTTTTATGGTGATTGAGGACTGCTTCCCTGAATCAAGATACAAACTTCTCTACTGCCTGACAGTAGGGTTCTAGATGAAAGGTAAAAGCAATGACATGATCAACAGACAGTGGAAACAGAGGTCACTGCAATGATAGTGTGCCTTTGGATGGAATGTCATTTCTCAAGGATATGTCCATTTTCGAGGGAGAAATTCTGTAAGGGGCTGCTTATATCAATACTCATGTTATCTCATTTAATTTTTAATACAGTCTTATGAGGTCATTAGTATTATCCACATTTTATAGTGGATGAAACCAAAGCTTGGAGACGATAAGTTATTTGGGGGTTTTTTGGTTTGTTTTTTTTTTTAATTTATTTATATTTTTTAATTTATTTTTGGCTGCGTTGGGTCTTCATTGCCACACGTGGGCTTTCTCTAGTTGCTGCGAGCGGGGGCTACTCTTTGTTGCAGTGCATGGGCTTCTCATTGCAGTGGCTTCTCTCGTTGTGGAGCATGGGCTCTAGGTGCACAGGCTCAGTAGTTGTGGTGCACGGGCTTAGTTGCTCTACGGTATGTAAGATCTTCCCGGACCAAGAATTAAACCTGTGTCCCTTGCATTAGCAGGCAGGTTCTTAACCACTGCCCCACAAGAGAAGTCCCAAGATAAGTTATTTGTACCAAGTTCATGACTACCAAAGATGAGATTGGAGTTATCTATGTTTCAAAGCCAGTGCAATCGGGTGGTAAAACCATGAAGTCAAGGGCTATAAAAATTGTTGTTTCTTTTGGTTTGTCATTTTTCCATGATTGTTTTAATGCAAACATGGCAGTAACATAGAAAAGTTTTGAAATAGAAGCCTTGGGATGCTCTGTAATTTGTGTTTTCAAAGTTTACTATGTCCAGCAAAACATGATTATTTATTAATGCTTTCTTCCACCTCAATCAAAATGATAAACAGGAAGAAGAGAAAGCATAAATGATTTTCACTGCTTCTTCAATCCAAAAGGAAAACCAAAAAGATAAAACAGAAATAAAAGTTCAAACAAGTCCCAATTTTCTGCCCTTTCACCCACTGGGCAAATGATCAAACTATCCATTCTGAGGTGACAACTTTCCATTGTGTTTACAGGTTTTATTGACTGTGGGTTTCAGTGCCTAGATCCGGAAAGTGCTTAGCAGGGGTAAATGCCAATGATTTTATTATGCTGGTACACGTGGAAATCACTAGATGAGACATTTGGCTAGGATGAGTCTTACCTCCATGCTCATTTTTACCATTTTTCCACAAACTGTTTCCTCCTCCTCAGTATCCCTGTAGGGGGTCTCTTGGGAGAAAGGCAGACAACTTTTAGTAAAATCCACGAGACAATAGCGACATTATGAGACATCATAAAATGTCCAATGATTTCAATCAATCTCTCTCTCACGCTTTTCTTTTTTTTTAATATTTATTTATTTATTCAGTTGCACCTGGTCTTAGTTGTGGCAGGCAGGCTCCTTAGATGTGGCATGTGAACTCTTAGTTGCAGCATGCATGTGGTATCTCCTTCCCTGACCAGGGATTGAACCCGGGCCCCCTGCATTGGGAGCGTGGAGTCTTATCCTCTGCACCACCAGGGAAGTTCCTTGCTTTTCTTTAAACTGAGATATAATTCACATATCAGAAAAGTCACCATATTACAATGGACAATTCAGTGGTTTGTAGTATATTCACAGAATGTAGAATGATGGTTGCCAGTGGTTGGGGGAAGGGAGGAATGGAGAGTTATTATGTAATGGGACAAAGGTTCAGTTTTGCAATTTATAAGACTTCTGGAGACAGATGGTGATCATGGGTGCACAAAATGTGAATGTACTTATTACCACTGAACTGTATACTTAAAATGGTTAAAATGTAAATTTTATGTTATGTGTATTTTACCACAATTTTGAAAAAGAACACTATCAAAAGAGTGAAAATCCAAACAACAGAATGGGAAAAAATATTTGCAAATCACACAGATCATAAATGTATAATACTCAAAACATATAAAGAACTCTTACAAGTCAACAATAAAAGGATAAATAACCCAATTTTAAAAATGGGCAAATGATTTGAATAGATGTTTCTCTAAAGAATATATACACATAGCCAACAAGCACATGAAAAGATATTCAACATCATCATTCATTAGGGAAATACAAATCAAAACCACTAGCTATCACTTCTACCTACTAGCGTGGACACCATTTCAAAAGGAACAATAAGATGTCTTAGAGAGGATGTGGAGAAATTAGAACCCTCATATGATGCTGGTGAGAAAGTAAGATGATGTAGCCACTGTGGAAGACAGTCTGGTACTTCCTCAGAAAATTATACATACCAATTCCTATGTATATACCCAAGAGAAATAAAAAATTACCTTCATGCAAAAACTTGTACACAAAAGTTCATGGCAGCATTATTCATAATAGCCAAAAAAGTGAGAAAAACACAAATGTCCATCAATTGACGCATGAAATTTTAAAATATGGTGTATTCATACATTGAAATATTAGCCATAAAGAGGAATGAAGTACTGATACATGTTATAATATGAAAAAACCTTGAAGACTTTATGCTAACTGAAGGAGCCAGGCACAAAAGGTCACATTTTTCATGATTCCATTTCTATGAAATGTCCAGAATAGACAAATCCATAGAGCCCCAATGTAGATTATGGGAATTGGAGTTGGAGGGAATTGGGACTAACTGAGACTAATAAGTATGAAGTTTCTTTTTGGAGTGATGTGAATGTTCTGGAATTAGATGGTGGTGATGGTTGCATACCATAGTGAATATACTAAAAAACCACAAAATATTCACGTGGAAATGGTGGACTGTATGTTAAAATAATGTTATATATTAAAAAAGAAATAGGACATAAGTAAAAATCAATTCCTATATCATTAAGGTAAGTAGTCAAACAGAGGAAATCTTTGTGTTGTTGGGAGAGCTTGCGTATATAAGTGCCCTGGGGTTTGTTCCACAGGAAAGGCATCTCCACCTGTGAGTACCTGGTACTCCTAGAAATTAAAACATGATTAGAAAAGATTCCTGCGATGATAATGATGATTCTCATATCTAAATAACACAGGTGCCAGGCAATGTTCTGAGCTTTTTATATGTGCTCCTTCATTTACTGTTCTCAACAACACTATGACAGTGGTTCTCCAGCTTGAGGGTGCATCAGAATCACCTGGGGGTCAGATTGCTGACCTCTATCCCCCTAGTGTCAGATTCAGTGGGTCTGGGAGGGGGTTCCACAATTTGTTTTTCTAACAAGTTCCCAAGTAATGCAGATGCTACCAGTCAGGAAACCCACTTGGAGAACCACTGCCGCAGGAGATGGGTGCTATTGTATGCCCCATTTTACAGATGAAGATGGTCACAGCAGTGGGGTATACAAAATCAAGGGTGGTGCCAGATTCCCCTCTAAAGTGAAAAAATAAATGTGCTTCAGGCCAGCAGAGCTTTGAAAAGGAAACTGAGCCTTGGGAACTTTGCCCTCATCCCTCACCCCCCAGCCCCCATCACTCGTTTGGCAAACTGGACTCTGGGTGCCAGAAGGCACCAGGAGAATAAAACATGAGCACTGAGGGCATGGTGAGATAAGGAACCAAAGCTCCCCAGGGCCAGGCTCTGGACTTCAGTGCCAGTGCTGACTTACCTGGTGTCATGTGAAAGGAGGAAAAGACAGGTGAGCCACACAGGAGGCATGCTGCCTGCCCTGGACTGGGCCTCTTCCCACCCCATCAGCCTCCAGGAGGGTGTTTTGCCCTGTGCCCTTTGCTCTGTGTTCTTTGCTTGATCATTTCTTGGTGACAAAACGTCTGCAACCTACCTCCAATGATAATCTCAGCTTTTAGAAAATGACGTTCATTCATTCACCAATTCTAAAGGCACACTGAAACATGCTTTTAAAAATTCTAAGACCACAAAAAACAAAAAGAACTGTGTAATCAAGCATCCCCAATTCTCTGTATGGTCACCTCAAAAACCAAAACCAAGGATATCTTCTCAATATAAACTTTGGATGTTTGACTGAGTTACTGACTCCACTGTGTGGCTTATTTTTGTTTTTCCTTGTGTCCTGTATGTCCCCCCTCAACGGCTAATGCTTGTTGTCTCCCTATCCTGGTTTCATCAGCCTCAAAGTAGACCTGTAGCTGTGGATTCAAGCACATCTAAACTTTATCCTCAAATTTATAGAATCCACTGAGGAACACCGCTTCTATTTTTGAGAACTAACTTATTCTCTGAATAAAGAATCTGATTGTTCTTGGAGAGTACTGCTAACATGGCCAGATGAAATAGCATGTAAGAGTTCAGTACAGAACACAGAGTTCTGGTTGAAGGAAGCCACAACTGCTTCTTTTAAATGCATTTTATTACTAATAGCATCCTGTGCCCAGATGATATTCTCTCACCCTAAGAGAAGTTAAGTGGATGGCAGAACACCCAGGTCAGATTTGCAGAAGAGATCCTCTTGTGTTCAGAGGATTGTTTATAGACTTGGGAGTAGGGATGAGGAATGTGGGGAAAGTGACACAAGGTCACAAGTTTACCTACTGCTCCAAGACGCTTGCCATAATTTCATTGATATATATCTATCATGCTCTGTGCCCATTTGCTGTAAAATCAGGATGATGGTGGGAATCTTAGGTTTTAAAATAGAGAGGTTGAGTCTGAGAAAACTGTTAGGAAAGGAACATGTAGATTGTCTCTACAGAAGTTCTCGAACTACACCAAGCAAAGGAGAATGAGCACAAGGTCAGAGCTTAATTAATTCTTTTTGATTGATTGATTTAATGAATAGGCTGACTGTTTAACCCTACAGGAAAAGCAATGTTACAGTAGCTCAAAAAAGTAAGTTGTTTCATAAATGGCTTCATATGAATATCAACAGTCTGCTGTCATAAACAGGTTCTTTTCCATAAAATTATAAGTGACAATAAACCACTTTACAAATGGACAGTTGTCTGGATAATGTTTCTTAGCATAATTCTTGGCTCATTAAATTTAATCAAATTGTGGGGGGTGTTATATTGGGCAGAGCTGTTAAGTGGCCTCAGGGTCTTGAATACCACCACACGAGATTTGTTCACTCCCTTATGGTTTAAAACTTACAGAGATGGGGTAAAGAATCATATCCTGTTTAACTAGTAAGCAAAAGAAATCTAGACAGATGCACACAAGAATATATTTTCACACAGATAGCCTCATCCATCAGAGGGCAGACAGCAGAAGCAAGAAGAACTACAATCCTGTAGCCTGTGGAAGGAAAACCACATTCACAGAAACATAGACAAAATGAAAAGCAGAGGACTCTGTACCAGATGAAGGAACAAGATAAAACCCCAGAAAAACAACTAAATGAAGTGGAGATACACAACCTTCCAGAAAAAAAATTCAGAATAATGATAGTGAAGATGATCCAGGACCTCGGAAAAAGAATGGAAGCAAAGATCAAGAAGATGCAAGAAATGTTTAACAAAGACCTACAAGAATTAAAGAACAAACACCTAGAAGAATTAAAGAACAAACAAACAGAGATGAACAATACAATCACTGAAATGAAAAATACACTAGAAGGAATCAATAGCAGAATACCTGAGGCAGAAGGTGGGATAAGTGACCTGGAAGACAGAATGGTGGAATTCACTGCTGTGTAACAGAATAAAAAAGAATAAAAAGAAATGAAGATAGCCTAAGAGACCTCTGGGACAACATTAACCACACAACATTTGCATTATAGGGGTCCCAAAAGGAGAAAAGAGAGAGAAAGGACCCAAGAAAATATTTGAAGAGATTATAGTCGAAAAATTCCCTAACATGGGAAAGGAAATAGCCACCCAAGTCCAGGAAGCACAGAGTCCCAGGCAGGATAAACCCAAGGAGAAACACACCGAGACACATAGTAATCAAGTTGACAAAAATTAAAGACAAAGAAAAATTATTGAAAGCAGCAAGGGAAAAACAACAAATAACATACAAGGGAACTCCCATAAGGTTAACAGCTGATCTTTCAGCAGAAACTCTACAAGCCAGAAGGGAGTGGCATGATATATTTAAAGTGATGAAAGGGAAGAACCTACAACCAAGATTACTCTACCTGGCAAGGATCTCATTCAGATTCAACAGAGAAATCAAAAGCTTTACAGACAATCAAAAGCTAAGAGAATTCAGCACCACCAAACCAGCTCTAAAACAAATGTTAAAGGAACTTCTCTAAGTGGGAAACACAGGAGAAGAAAAGGACTTACAAAAACAAACCCATAACAATTAAGAAAATAATAATAGAAACATACGTATTGATAATTACCTTAAAGGTGAATGGATAAATGCTCCAACCAAAAGATACAGGCTTGCTGAATGGATACAAAAACAGGACACATATATATGCTGTCTACAAGATACCCACTTCAGACCTAGGGACACATACAGACTGAAAGTGAGGGAATGGAAAAAGATATTCCATGCAAATAGAAATCAAAAGAAAATTGGAGTAGCAACACTCATATCAGATAAAATAGACTTTAAAATAAAGAATGTTACAAGAGACAAGGAAGAACACTACATAATGATCAAGGGATCAATCCAAGAAGAAGATATAACAATTATAAATATACATGCACCCAACATAGGAGCACTTCAATACATAAGGCAACTGCTAACGGCTATAAAAGAGGAAAGCGACAGTAACATAATAATAGTGGGGGACTCTAACATCTCACTTACATCAATGGACAGATCATCCAGACAGAAAATTAAGAAGGAAACACAAGCTTTAATTGACACAATAGACCAGATAGATTTAATTGATATTTATAGGACATTCCATCCAAAAAGGGCGGATTGCACTTTCTTGTCAAGTGCACACGGAACATTCTCCAGGGTAGATCACATCTTGGGTCACAAATCAAGCCTCAGTAAATTTAAGAAAACTTTAATCATATCAAGCATCTTTTCTGACTACAATGCTATGAGATTAGAAATCAATTACAGGGAACAAATGTAAAAAACACAAACACATGGAGGCTAAACAATATGTTACTAAATAACCAAGAGATCACTGAAGAAATCAAAGAGGAAATCAAAAAATACCTAGAGACAAATGACGATAAAAACACGATGATCCAAAACCTATGGGATGCAGCAAAAGCAGTTCTAAGAGGGAGATTTATAGCAATATAATCCTACCTCAAGAAACAAGAAAAATCTCAAATAAACAATCTAACCTTACACCTAAAGACTCTAGAGAAAGAAGAACAAACAAGTAGAAGATTGGTAGAAGGAAAGAAATCATAAAGATCAGAGCAGAAATAAAAACAAAGAAAACAATAGCAAAGATCAATAAAACGAAAAGTATGTTCTTTAAGAAGATAAACAAAATTGATAAACCTTTAGCCAGACTCAACAAGAAAAAGAGAGAAAGGAATCAAATCAAAAAAATTAGAAATGAAAAAGGAGAAATTAAAACAGACACCGCAGAAATACAAAGCATCATAAGAGACTACTACAAGCAACACTATGCCAATAAAATGGACATCCTGGAATAAATGGAGAAATTCTTAGAAAGGTATAACCTTCCAAGACTGAACCAGGAAGAAATAGAAAATATGAACAGACCAATCACAAGTAATGAAATTGAAACTGTGATTAAAAATCTTCCAACAAGTAAAAGTCCAGGACCAGATGGCTTCACAGGTGAATTCTATCAAACATTTAGAGAAGAGCTAAAACCCATCCTCTCAAACTCTTCCAAAAAATTACAGAGGAAGGAACACTCCCAAACTCATTAAATGAGGCCACCATCACCCTGAAACCAAAACCAGAAAAAGATACCACAAATAAAGAAAATTACAGACCAATATCACTGATGAATATAGATGCAAAAATCCTCAACAAAATACTAGCAAACAGAATCCAACAACACAATAAAAGGATCCTACACCATGATCAAGTGGGATTTATCCCAGGGATGCAAGGATTCTTCAGTATACACAAATCAATCAATGTGATACACCATATTAACAAATTGAAGAATAAAAACCATATGATCATCTCAATAGATGCAGAAAAAGCTTTTGACAAAATTCAACACCAATTTATGATAAATACTCTCCAGAAAGTGGGCATAATAAAGGTCATATACGACAAACCCACAGCAAACATCATTCTCAATGGTGAAAAACTGAAAGCATTTCTTCTAAGATCAGGAACAAGACAAAGATGTCCACTCTCACCACTATTATTCAACATAGTTTTGGAAGTCCTAGTCATCGCAATCAGAGAAGAAAAGGAAATAAAAGGAATACAAATTGGAAAAGAAGAAGTAAAACTGTCACTGTTTGCAGATGACATGATACTATACACAGAGAATCCTAAAGATGCCACCAGAAAACTACTAGAGCTAATCAGTGAATTTGGTAAAGTTTCAGGATACAAAATAAATGCACAGAAATCTCTTGCATTCCTATACACTAACAATGAAAGATCAGAAAGAGAAATTAAGGAAACTATCCCATTCACCACTGCAACAAAAAGAATAAAATACCTAGGAATAAATCTAACTAAGGAGGTAAAAGACCTGTACTCAGAAAACTCTAAGACACTGATGAAAGAAATCAAAGATGACACAAACAGATGGAGCGCTATACCATGTTACTGGATTGGAAGAATCAATATTGTGAAAAGGTCTATACTACCCAAAGGCATCCAGAGATTCAATGCAATCCCTAACAAATAACCAGTGGCATTTTTTACAGAACTAGAACAAAAAAATCTTAAAATTTGTATGGAGACACAAAAGATCCTGAAGAGCCAAGCAGTCTTGAGGGAGAAATCGGAGCTGGAGGAATCAGACTCCCTGACTTCAGATTATACTACAAAGCTACAGTAATCAAGACAATATGGTACTGGCACAAAAACAGAAATATAGATCAATGGAACAGGACAGAAAGCCCAGAGATAAACCCATGCACCTATGGTCAACTAACGTATGATAAAGGAGGCAAGGATATACAATGGAGAAAAGATAGTTTCTTCAATAAGTGGTGCTGGGAAAACTGGACAGCTGCATGTAAAACAATGAAATTAGAACACTCCCTAACACCATACATGAAAATAAACTCAAAATGGCTTAGAGACCTAAATGTAAGACTGGACACTATAAAACTCTTAGAGGAAAACATAGGAAGAACACTCTTTGACATAAATCACAGCAAGATCTTTTTTGATCCACTTCCTGGAGTTATGGAGATAAAAACAAAAATAAGCAAATGGGACCTAATGAAACTTAAAAGCTTTTGCAAAGCAAAGGAAATTACAAACAAGACGAAAGGACAACCCTCAGGATGGGAGAAAATATTTGCAAATGAATCAATGGACAAAAGATTAATCTCCAAAATATGTAAACAGCTCATGCAGCTCAATATTAAAAGAAGAAACAACCCAATCCAAAAATGGGCAGAAGACTTAAGTAGACATTTCTCCAAAGAAGACATACAGATGGCCAAGAAGCACATGAAAAGCTGCTCAACATCACTAATTATTAGAGAAATGCAAATCAAAACTACAATGAGGTATCACCTCACACCAGTTAGAATGGGCATCATCAGAAAATCTACGAACAACAAATGCTGGAGAGGGTGTGGAGAAAAAGGAACTGTCTTGCACTGTTGGTGGGAATGTAAATTGATACAGCCACTATGGAGAACTGTAAGGAGGTTCATTAAAAAACTAAAAATAGAATTACCATATGACCCAGCAACCCCACTACTGGGCATATACCCAGAAAAAAACATAATTCAAAAAGACACATGCACCCCAATGTTCATTGCAGCACTATTTACAATAGCCAGGTCATGGAAGCAACCTAAATGCCCATCAACAGACGAATGGATAAAGAAGTTGTGGTACATATATACAATGGAATATTACTCAGCCATAAAAAAGAACAACGTTGAGGCATTTGTGGAGACGTGGATGGATCTAGAGACTGTCATACAGAGTGAAGTAAGTCAGAAAGGGAAAAACAAATACCGTATATTAATGCATATATGTGGAACCTAGAAAAATGGTGCAGATGAACCAGTTTGCAGGGCAGAAATAGAGACACAGATGTAGAGAACAAACATGGACACCAAGGGGGGAAAGTGGCTGGGGGGGAGATGAATTGGGAGATTGGGATTGACATGTATACACTAATATGTATAAAATAGATAACTAATAAGAACCTGCTGTATAAGAAAATAAAATATAATTCAAAAATTCAAAAAAATAGAATATACTTTCACAGATACTGAATTTTAAATAGGAATCAGTAAGTTCTGCTAACTGCATTTTATCAAAGGCAGAGTTAAGGATTGGTCACTTGACTAAAATGTGACCATTTTAATAATGAGCACTCATCTAAGTTATTTGGCAAAGAAATGAGATAGAAGAGTAGAAATAAGAACTAAATGGCTAAGTTAATGTCTTTCTGTAATACATTACTTAACAGATTTTGTATAAATAGATGTTGCAGTTCCTTGCTTAAATGGCCTTCTCCCATATTTCTCTGGCATTTAGATATTTCTTGGTCTAATTGCAGATTTGAGGCACATTCGGTATTTTTTAAAGTCCAGCATTCTTCAATGCATTTGCATCACATTCCAAGAAACAAAGGAGCCGCCACTCTTCAAAACAGCCTCCAGACAGGTTATTGCTCCAGGTACTCATGGTCATGCAGTGGCAGGTTTTTCCACCCTGTGACCCAAGGGCAACCGTAAAACCCACATATTAGATTATGTACTTAGATTTTTTTGAGTGAATGATTGTGTTGAACTCCACGGTGTATTAAAAAAAAATTTTAACCTCCAGTCATTTATAATACAACACACTTTTGTAACCACCTCAGAGCTTCAGCCTCTAGTCGTGTCTGAGAAAGAAAAGTTTCTATTTCTTCAAAGATCTTAAAATTTTTAAAGAATTGATTTTTCTAAATTGTGTGGGGTTGCCAGGACCATTCAATAGGGAAAAGATAGTCTTTTCAACAAATGATGTTGGGAAAGTCGGATATCCACATGCAAAAGAATGAAATTGGACCCTTCCCTTACACCATATGCAAAAGTTAACACAAAATGGATCAAAGACGCAAACATAAGAACTAAAACTATAAAACTTTAGGTGAAAACACAAGGGAAGAGCCTCCTGATATTGGGTTTAGTAATAATTTTTTGGGTACGATACCAAAAGAACAGGCAACCAAAGAAAAAATAGGTAAACTGGACTTCATTCAAATTTAAAACTTCTGTGCACCAAAGGACAGTATTGACTTTATGAAAAGGCAACTCAAAGAATTTAAGAAAATATTTAAGATTGGAACTCTGTGCAATGCTGGTAAAATGTAAAATGGTGCAGCCACCATGGAAAACATAGAAAAAAATTAAACACAGGACTACCATATCCAGCAATTCCACTTCCGTGTAGATCCCCAAAAGAACTGAAAACAGGAATTGGAACGTTTGTACAACAACGTTGACAGCAGCATCATTCAAAATAGTCAGATGTGGAAATAACCCATATATCCATCCAGGGATGACTGGAGAAACAAAACACAGTACATTCATACAAGGGAATTTTATTCACCTTTAGAAAAAAAGAGAAATTCTGACACGTTACAACCTGAATAAACCTTTAAGACATTATGTGAAGTGACATAGGCGTAAAAGAACAAATATTAGATGATTCCACTTATGAGAGGTACATAGTCAAATTCAGAGAGACAGAATTAGAATAGTGGTCGCCAAAGGCTGGGAGGAGGGAGAAATGCAGAATTATTGTTTCGTGGGTACAGAGTTTCAGTTTGGGAATATGAAAAAGTTCCAAAGATGGCTGACGGTGATGGTTGCACAACAATGTGAATGTACTTAATGCCACTGATCTGCACATTTAAAAATAGTTAAAATAGACTTTTTTATGTTATGTACATATTAACACAGTAAAGTTGTGTCTGATTGTGCTTCCAGAATGCTTATCCATTTAATCTTAAGTAGAAATTAGTTTACAAGGCCAGTGAACCATGACTACATTTTTATTAAAAAAATTCAAAATATGCAGAGAAAAAAGGTAATGTGGGAAGGGACATGAGGTAATAATTTTTTATAAAAGGTATTTTCTACAATGAATACATTTTTATGTAGTAAAGGACAAACATGTACAACTTTTTGGCTTGTGTTCCTTAAATTATTAATTATATAAATTAATATTTAATATATAAATCTATTTTCCTCCATTTAAAACGTTTCACTAACTGTCGTTTAAATCCTGACATTAAATGTAAAGTAGAACTCACTGAAGTAAAAGTCAAATTTCTTAAATCTCAAGAAAAGCACCTTAGATACTAAGGAAGACATAACAATCCCTAATGTAGAGTGTGGGAAGGTAAAAGCAGTTTCTCCTTCCACCTTTCCTTTTTTAAAACTAAATTTTTCTGTAAATAACTCGTTTCTGTTGGTTTTGAGGAAAGCTTGAGAGGTGAGAGGAACCCCTGACCGGGAAGACAGGAAAGGGGCATTACAAAATGCCATGCCTTCTCTGGAGACCCACCCAGCCCGTCCCCTTTCCTTCCTGGGATTTGGGGAGTGACCAGCGCGTCCCGAGCTTTGAGGAACTGCCTTTCCGCTCCGATTCTTCTCAAACCCAGCTGGTACCACCCTCAGCCCGGGAGGTAAGGCGTCTGCCTGAGGGCTCCCCATTCCTCCAGCCCGCCCCACCTTTGCTGTGGAATAAGCGGGAACCCCTAAACTAGACAGCCCTCCCGCAGACTTTCACCCACCAAAAACTCTAGGACTAAAGGAGGTACAGGGTTGCGCTGATAATCCACTTGGTGCTCGCTATAAGCTTCTATTCGTGAACCACCGGTCGAGCGCAATCGAGGTAACTAGTTGATCCGGGTCCCCAAGGAGGCGCCGGCCGCCCTTCTCAGCGCTGCCCAGCTCGCCGCCGTCGGGTCCACTGAGGCTGGCACCTGGCCAAGTTGGGACCAGTCCCGTGAGGCGCCGGGAGTCCCAGCACAGGGGCCCCGCCCATATGCATCTCAGCCAATCGCGGCGCGGGCTAGCGGGGGGCGGGGCCGGCCGAGCGGAATCCCGGAGCCTTAAATGGGAGGACATGCGCCCACAGCCCAACCTCCGACGCCCCCGGATCCACAGTTGCTGGCTGCGCGCAGCTGCGCCCGCCGCAGGTGAGCACCCCGAGCTGGGGCCTGGCGCGGCGGGGTCACCCCGGGAACCAGCGGGACTGCCAGGCTTGGGGTTTGGAGGGGTCCCAGGAGGCGCCGGTCACACAGGGCACCCCCGCACGCCGGCTGCAGTGCCCGCTGTTCCCTGCGCCGCGTCAACATCCTTTGAGAGCGGCGAGCGTTCGCCGGCGGCGGGGGGCGGGGCGGCACGCCCCTGGCCTGGCCCCGCCTGCAACGCGGGAGGGTGCTTCACCCTAGCCGCGACTCTAAGTCCCAGAAGAGCCTGACCTTCTCCGGCGCGGAAACTGGGGTCTCGAGCTGTTTTTTTCTATCCACGTACTTAGCCTTCCCCTACAGTCCTTGTGTAAATACTTGGGAAGATAAATGTTTTTACTCCACCATAGTGGGTATAACGTCTCAGAAAAAAGTAAGATGGCCTTTTAGTAAGATTGGTTTAATGAGATACTCATTTTTTTTCCCTTCCTAGGCTTTTGAAACATGAATCCTTCACTCATCCTGACTGCCCTTTGCTTGGGAATAGCCTTAGCGGCTCCAAAACTTGATCTCAGTTTAAATGCACAATGGAAATTGTGGAAGGCAACACACAGGAAACTATATGGCTTGGTTGGTAACATCTGAAACTGTCCATCTGAAACCCCGCAGAGAATGGTCCAGGCTGTTGGGAGTTTATAGCAGATAGTAGCCTCTTGAGCTACTACTGCTACTACTGCCTCTTACCAGGGCAGTAACTTCGTGGCACCCATTACTGAGTACAGTACGGGCATACGACCCTGTTGTGTGGGCGCTGGGAAACAGTTCCCAAGAGTATAAAGCCATCTCTGGCCATGGTTTCTCTTCCTCTCTTTCTGCAAATCCACTTGGTGAAGGTGGGTTGGTTTTAAATAGAAATAAAGAGTATAGGTTACCTGTTTGCCTGTAGAATGAAGAAGGATGGAGGAGAACAGTGTGGGAGAAGAATATGAAAATGATTGACCTGCACAATCAAGAATACAGCCAAGGGAAACATGGCTTCACCATGGCAATGAATGCCTTTGGTGA
This sequence comes from Mesoplodon bidens, assembly GCF_964165515.1. Classification (NCBI taxonomy): domain Eukaryota; kingdom Metazoa; phylum Chordata; class Mammalia; order Artiodactyla; family Ziphiidae; genus Mesoplodon; species Mesoplodon bidens. The sequence goes on along the minus strand of NC_138162.1, from coordinate 40,880,904 downwards.
CATGGTGAGTGTGGCATGAACTTTTTGTGCCTCCCCTCCTTAGTACTTTAGGAAAATAACCTCTTGCTTTTCAACATTGTTTCCTTTTCCTTGAAGACCAGTGAAGAATTCAGGCAGGTGATGAATGGTCTTCGAAACCAGAAGCACAAGAAGGGGAAAGTGTTCCCAGTACCTGTCGTTGCTTTGATTCCCTCATCCATGGACTGGAGAGAGAAAGGCTATGTAACTCCTGTGAAGAATCAGGTATGACAGTATTCAGCAGATCTCTCTCCAAGAGTAAAGCCAAATAGGAGTTGCCATCCTTTTTTTTTTGCGGTACGTGGGCCTCTCACTGTTGTGGCCTCTCCCGTTGCGGAGCACAGGCTCCGCGCAGGCTCAGCGGCCATGGCTCACGGGCCCAGCCACTCCACGGCATGTGGGATCTTCCCAGACTGGGGCACGAACCTGTGTCCCCTGCATCGGCAGGCGGACTCTCAACCACTGCGCCACCAGGGAAGCCCAGAGTTGCCATCCTTGCAATGGTAGGCTATGGAACAACATGCGATTCACTCGTTTTTTGTTTTTTCAAGAATTTAAAACATTTTATTTGGTTTCAAATTTCCTTGAGAGAAAAAGAATTGTGTTGATAAGTTTCTTGGAATGAGAGATGCATTTGCTGTGATGAAGAGTTGTTTGCCAGCTCTTGAAGGCTTTTCCTTCTGAAGCACTGAAAGTGGACACAAGAGCCCTCAAATGCCTGGAGAAGAGGTTTCCTTTTGGAAACGCCCCATGGGCTGCTGTGAATGACTAGAGTTTGGATGCAATTCACTAGTTTTTAAAAGCATTTTCAGATATATGGGCTGTTGTCAAAGTCTTGCTATTTGTGTTGTAGACTAAGAGCTTTTAAATTTTGTTTTCAGGGTATGTGTGGTTCTTGTTGGGCTTTTAGTGCAACTGGCGCCCTTGAAGGACAGATGTTCCGGAAAACTGGCAAACTTATTTCACTGAGTGAGCAGAACCTGGTGGACTGCTCTCGGCCTCAAGGCAATGAGGGTTGCAATGGTGGCCTAATGGATAATGCCTTCCAGTATGTTAAGGACAACGGAGGCCTGGACTCAGAGGAATCCTATCCGTATTTTGGAAGGGTAAAAGGAGCTCCTTATCTTGTTATCAAAGTTGAACACTTTGGGGGAAAACAGATACCAATTTAGAATTCATATTTTAGATTGTAGACTCTATATCTGCAGACTGTCAGAACTAGTATTAAAATATGTTAGCCTTGCACAGTTCTTTGTTTAGATAGTTACCATAAAGCTGTTAATATTTCTGTGTCATGTGGAAATATACATACCATTCTATGTAAGTATAAATTTCTCCAGAGTAAAAGTTTCTTACGGACAGGTAGACTGAGCATGTCTCATTGAATAGACACCAGCCACTTTTTCCATTTCAAAACAACCAATATCATTTCATCTCCTAGGATGCTTTATAACAAACTTGACTTGGAAATCATTAAGCTGCAGACTGTCTTGAACTCATCTACCCCAGGAGGGGGATGGTATTAATCAAGTCTCTTCCCCATTACCTTTGAAAGGATGAATCCTGCCACTACAGACCCCAGAGTTCTGCTGCCAACGACACTGGTTTCGTGGACATTCCTAAGCAAGAGAAGGCCCTTATGAAGGCAGTGGCAACTGTGGGCCCCATCTCTGTTGCTATAGATGCAAGCCATCCAACCTTCCAGTTCTATAAAGCAGGTAAGCATTTGTCTGTCTGGAAGTTTAGGCAGAAAAATTGGAAAACCACCATGACATACAGCAGGATTGACTCTTTGGTGTGTAGAATTCAGTGTATAATTTGGGGGGATATAGATTTAACATAGTTGTTCATGTAGTACTTGTGCCTGATGTGTCCATTTGACATTACTTGAACCATATCCCCATGATTTTAAGCACTTCACAAATATATTTAAATGGCTACTTAATTTGATTCGTATAGCTTAATTTACTTTTTTCCAGTTGTTAGACCTTTGAAATTTCCCAAAGAATTTTACTACTGTAATTAAAACTGGAAAGAACATCTTGCCTGAAGTAATTTTGTGTTGTGTGCTGTTTCCCTAGACTGACATTCTGAAAGTCAAATGATAAGGTTTTAGGGAGTGGTCTTTTATGCCTCTTGACACATTGTTTACGAAAGAGATTGTACCAGTATTTCCGCTAGTGTACAAAAGAGATTGTTCCAGTATTTCTGCTAGGCTAGGTCCCTAGCCTAGATTAAAAAAAATAGATCTTGTTTTTAAATCTTATCTAGATTTATGTCCTTTAGCTGAATTTTGAGGTGTCTCTCTTATCCTAGTTGATAGGCTGGGTTACTGTCATGTGTCACTTGAAGGTCCTCACCCCAACATTGAATTTTATTTTCCCAGGCATTTATTATGATCCATACTGCAGCAGTGAAGACCTGGATCATGGTGTTCTGGCGGTTGGCTATGGGTTTGAAGGAGCAGACTCAGATAACAATAAATACTGGCTTGTCAAAAACAGGTATAAAGTGCCCAAAATACTTACATTTGAGATTAAAATGGGAGTCCCTTTTGGAATCAGTATTTGGATACAGGTTCTCAAACCCTTAAGTACACTTCCAAAGTCTTTATGCCACTTAGGGTGAGCACAGACATATTAATGTTTGATTATAACATTAAGGTACTCTCTCAAGCTTGCCTAGGGTATTGATGTAGTTTTGACACCATTGCATTTCTTTTTTTTTTATTTAATTAATTTATTATTATTATTATTATTTTTGGCTGCTTGGGTCTTCGTTGCTGCGCGGGCTTTCTCTAGCTGCGTCGAGTGGGGACTACTCTTCATTGCGTGCGCGGGCTTCTCCTTGCAGTGGCTTCTCTTGTTGCAGAGCACAGGCTCTAGGCACGTGGGCTCCAGTAGTTGCAGCATGCAGGCTCAGTAGTTGTGGCGCATGGGCTTAGTTGCTCCACAGCATGTGGGTTCTTCCCAGACCAGGGATCAAACCCGTGTCCCCTTCATTGGCAGGCAGATTCTTAACCACTGCGCCACCAGGGAAGTCCCAGCACCATTGCATTTCTAAATCTGAAAATTTTCTTAAATCTGAAACACATCTGGCCCCAAGAGTTTCCTTTTTCTGTCTCTAATTTTGCAGTTCCATGAGAGGTTTGGAGATTGAAGTTATTTACACATTTAGAACTCAACCAGGAACAAGAACAACTGTCTTTCTTGCTTCTTTCTGAATCTGTCCTGGCCTCTGGGGTACTGTTTAAGTATTAATAATGATAAATGTGTTTGATTCTTTGTATAAAATGGAAAACCCTCTCTTCTTTTAGCTGGGGTGAAGATTGGGGCATGGATGGCTACATAAAGATGGCCAAAGACCGGGACAACAACTGTGGAATCGCCACCATGGCCAGTTATCCTACTGTCTAAATCTCAAAGGCAGGATTGAGAACAGAATATCCAGAGGAAGAATTTTCTTTAAAACTAACCAGACCTTATTGTGTGGGATGAAACACTTGAATCATTGAAGATCCAAGTTGTGATTTGAATTCTGTGACATTTTATGCTGGTGAAATGTTGCCACTCCTTTAATACTATTGTAAATAATTTTGTATGATCGACTTGCCTCAAGAATTTTGAATTTTCATGTTTTAAAAGGATGTATAAAGTTTTACCTTTAAAATAAAACAATTTCACAGTAGAGGTGGTACATCTTTCTGTTTATAATACATTACGTTTTTGTAGAGTAAAAAAGGTAATTGGGCCCTGAAGACATAACTGAGTGTGCCAGTGGTCTGTTAGAATGGCTGTGTGGCCTTCTGGTTCTTATAGTTCTGAATATGTCAGCTGCCTATTGACTGTGTCTGACCCAACCCTTGAATAGAACAAAATTTGGCAAACAATCTAAAGGACAAAGGTAAATTATTTTAATAAGGAAAAAATTCACATTTTAGAAAAGTGAACACATATACATACAATTTCCAATCAAGAAAAGGGCCTTAGGGGCTTCCCTGGTGGCGCAGTGGTTGAGAGTCCACCTGCCGAGGCAGGGGACATGGGTTCATGCCCTGGTCCGGGAAGATCCCACATGCCGCAGAGCGGCTGGGCCCATGAGCCATGGCCGCTGGGCCTGCACGTCCGGAGCCTGTGCTCCGCAATGAGAGAGGCCACAACAGTGAGAGGCCCGCGTACCACAAAAAAAAAAAAAAAGAAAGAAAAGGGCCTTAGAGATCATGATCATTTGACCCACTGTGGTGACAACCCAGCAGAGTTACAGGATGAACGTCACAGGGCCAATTTCTGGTGCATCTTCCCCAACTTCTAGCGAAGACTATGTGGCTGCTTTGCAGCTGGGGAAGGACCAGACACAATGGATTGCCAAGAATGTTTGTCTTTGTGTCCATATGCGATGAAGGATAAGCTCCCACATTTGAGGCTGGGCTTCAGAAATAGTCTTGTGGCCTCAGAGGTGGGCAATAGGTGAAAGCATCGAAAGAGATAGTCTGAAGCCTAATTTACACGTAGCTGCCTAATTCCTGAATTTGTTTTAAAAGAGAAAAACTCCCTACATTTCGCAGGCTAAGGAAGCACATAGTTTCATTTGCTGTCTTTGGGTTTAAAATTCTCATGTTCCTTCCTACTCAAGGAAATAAAGAGTAGGTGGAAGCATTTGGTTATTAGACCCTGTAATTCCTTCCGAAGACATGAGGTGGAGGAGAACTGGGGTCTCAGCCCACAAGACCTCCAGCAGCCTCTGGTCAAGTCCATCTGCACTGGAGGGTGCATGCCGGACCCTCAATGTGGCCTTCCCTCGCGGGCGCTTACATTTCCAACTTTCTGACCTAAAATGACAGATGTTGTGTCATTTGGAGTAAAATTCTGTGGGTTTTGGGATAGCATGATCAAGTGTAGCCACAGGAAGATTTGGGAGGCTCCCAATCTGAGTCCCTTCTACTGGTTGGGACCACACAGAGACAAACTGGAATTGATGTAGCACCCATGGCGTCCCAGTCATCACCCTGTGGAAGAGACATTCCCAACCCTGAGAAGGAGATGGTGCTGTTAGTGGAGGTGGTTGAAACACCAGAAGGAAGAGAAACGGGACATGGACCCAGAGGAGCCGGGCAGTAACACAGGATAAAAGGGTGGGTATCTGAGCAGAGACTTCCCGGGTCAGAACCCCTTAGAAAAGAGAAACAACATTTAGAGAAAGTGGGAAGGTTGAGGTGTGGGAGATGAGGCTGGGCCCACACACAGGTTTCTAGGACACGGGAACCAACGGGGCATGCAGTGAAAAGACTATTCTGGTTATCTATTACTGGAAAACAAACTACCAGGATACATAGCAGCTTGAAAAAACCATCTTTCCAATTTCCTGACTGGGCTTAACTACATGTTTTACTTTGGAAGTCTTTCTCGTGTGCCGGAATCATTAGCAGTTTTGACTGGGCCAACATCCAAGCAGGCTCACTCACATGGCTGTCCTAGATGCTGGTGTGGGCTGGGCATTCAGCCCTGGCTGACCACCAGAGTACCTACCTGGGCCTCTCCATGGCTTGGGTTCCCATGGCACGAAGGGTGACTCTGAGAGGAACATCCCAAGAGAACGTAAGCCAGAATGCCCAGTGAGGAACTGCAAGGCTTCTTATAACCTGGTCTTAGTCCCCAGTGAAACCTCTGCTGCCGCACTGTATTCAGAGCATGTCACCAGGGACGCCCAGATTACAGGGCAGGGGGCTGACGGTCTACCTCCTGGTGGGGAGAGGCAAAGTCACTTAGCAGAAAAGCATGTGGGATGGAAGACGTTGTGGCCATCTTTGGAAAATGCAATCTGCCACCTTCAGTCTCTGAAAGTCCACTAGAAAGGACTCCTTAGTGACTGTCACCTTGCTTCACCATGACAGGCTAGCTCATACTGCTGTCCACATAATCATGGAAGTACAGCCCAAGACTCTAAGAAAATGCCTAGGTGCTGATATGAATGAAAATGTGAAGACCACTCAGATGTCGTACAATTAAACAGATATTAGAGTCTTCTGCAACTTTCAAAGACATTTATATTTATTTAAACTTGGGAAAAGTTCCAAACTAAACAATACCTAAAGGATTAAACAGATGTTAGAAGGTTCTGTAACTTTCAAAGACACTTAATTAATTTAGACTGTGAAAAGTTCCAAACAGCATCTATCATAATAGCTTTTTAAAATAAGCCAGTCGACATGAATCAAATAAAGCTGAAAACAAATTTTGATTTTACAAATGTGGATGAATGTCGCCTGCCATGTCAGTAAGCCAAGGATGTTGCAGCCATCAAGCCCTCTGCCACTGCAACTGTCCCCAACGGTGCACCCTGAGGGGATTCAAGATGGAGAAAAACAGGATACCGGCCCTAGATAGTTAGATGCATATCAAAGGAGTAGTTTCAATAAGTCCAGACTCTGGCATCTTCCTACTCATGGAAAAGCACTAAATTCGTCAACTTGAGATGTCTGGTTTTCTTTAATTAACAGTAATCTTTTGATGTTCTGACTACCTGGTTTTATTTGTTTGTTTGTTTGCAAAGACTCCTATATATATCCTGGCTCCTCCCTTACCTGTTCAGAATAGTCCCTCAGAGCTATCTGAGAGGCTGTCTCCCCAGCTTAAGTCCTCAGGATGTCTGACAAATAAAGCATAATTCTCAACTTTTAGGTTGTGCTTTTTTTTTTTTTCAGTCGACACAAAAAACTTGTCTGAAACATGAACTATCAGAAGCTGAAAGAGGCAAAGAGGCAACAAAGGATTCCTCCCTAGAGCCCTCGGAGGGGATATAGCCCTGCAGACACTTTGGTTTGGAATTCTGGCCTCCAGGCATGAGAGAATAAATTCCTGTGACTTTAAGCCAGTGAGTTTGTGGTATATGTTGTGTCAGCCCCAGGAAACTACTGCACTTGTCCTGCACAGCTAGCCTCGTGCTCTCCTTAGCAGCCCAGAGGACACAGGTGTGGCGAGCAGAGCCGCACTTTGGTGGTCTGGTCAAGACCACCAAAGATGGGACTTCCCTGGTGGTGCAGTGGTTAAGAATCCACCTGCTAATGCAGGGGACACGGGTTCGAGCCCTGGTCCAGAAAGATCCCATATGATGCGGAGCAACTAAGCCCATGCACCACAACTACTGAGCCTGTGCTCTAGAGCCCGCGAGCCACAACTACTGAGCCCATGCGCCTAGAGCCCGTGCTCCACAAGAGAAGCCACCGCAGTGAGAAGCCCACACACCTCAACGAAGAGTAGCCCCCACTCACCGCAACTAGAGAAAGCCCGTGCACAGCAAAGCAGACCCAATGCAGCCAAAAATAAATTAAAAAAAAAAACAAAAACACCACCAAAGACAAGTCAGACTTGCTGAACATAAGGGAGAGATAAGTAAGAAATCTCTCAGCTCACAATGGTTCTTGACCTTTCCTCACATGCTTCAAATGCTACAATCCACAAGGAAATGGTTGGCTAAGACGGGAGAAGTTTGGATTTAAAGATTTGCAAGCAGAAGAAAAGACACAAGAAGTTTGGGTATCTTTTCCCTTCTTCACATATCCTCTCTCATCTAAATCAGGCACTGGTCAGCGCTGCAAACCAGGAACCGTCAATACCTCATAGCAAAACATTCTCATACATTAAAATGCACTGAAAACAAGCTTTGCTTCCTTCTCTTTCTATTTAACTTGGTGAAAATTAATATCTTCTTCTTTTTTTTAACAATCTAATAAGCAGTCAATTTATTCATTTTTAAGTATGCTCAAAAGACATTATCCATCTTGAAAAATACATTATGACACAGAACAAAAAAAAACTTTGAGAAAATACAGACCTAAAGCATCTATTTTCAGACAAATAGGGAAAGGGGGATTTAGGATTATATGCAGTACAAATTTAGATAATCATATGTGATGTAGGGATCAGTTTTTATAAACATGCTCTAGAACCTTGTTCCTCAAAATGTGGTCTGACACCAGCAGTACCAGCAACACCGGGAAGCTTACTAGAAATGGTGAACCTCAGTCCCCACCTCAGACTTACTGAAATCAGAATCTGCATTTTAATAAATTCCTATGAGATTCAAACGCCTATGAAAGAGTAAGAAGCATTGCACCAGAAAATGACCTTAGCAATTGTACTATTCTGGTCTCCTAGAACCCTGTTTGGTTTTTGTCTTCTACATTTGACAGATATATTTTACTTATCCATATAATGAAATCATGGTGTATATAAATGATATAAATGTATTTACCAACATAGAAATATTATTATGTAATTATCGTATCAAAAAAACATTTAAACATTTTATATGGTTCCTTTAAGAAAAAAGTATACATATGCAAGTTTACATAGAAAAACATCTAGAAATCTCTACTCCAAATATTAATAGTGTAGGGGAGAGGGAGATTACAAATTATTTCTTTTTTCTTATTTTTCACTGTTTTCTAACTTTTCTAAAATGAGCATGTATTACTAGTATAGTTTTTTAAAATAATAAAAGTTAAAAAAAAAACATGGGAGGTTAAAAATGGGATAGAGTTGCATCAGGACACGTACGGCTCAGCAAGCATTAAAGGCAATGCGTTCTCTTGTATCTTGGATGGACGGTTGAAGCCCATGGCATAGACTCCCTGGAGAAGCTGTGGTTTCAGCCGAAGCTCCTCGAAGGACTTCACTGAGTAGAGCGGGGAGTTTGGATCCCGCTGCAGAACTTCCACTTGGTTGGTGTTAGCAACAAGGTTGCTTCTGATCAGCTTGTTGAGTAAGGACTGGGCGGCTCTGTCCTCTTTCTCTTCTTCATCTGCCTTCTCTGTATTAGCATTGGTCTTGACCACAGCACCATTGGCATCTGGTTTGATTTTCTCTTCCTTAAAATGCAAGTTGCTCAAGTCGCCCACAGGCAGGGCGAGTGGAAAGCGCCCTACGGCGCGACTTCGGAACGGTCTAGCATCCCCGGCCATCGCCCCTCAGCATTGCGGTTACCACCGTCAACGGCCGCTCACAGCCCCAAGAAAACTTCATATTATATATGCTGCTCAAAAAGTAGTGGTGACACAAAATGGCCTAACTCATGCTGGGAAATACTGTGGTTTGTTTTTGTTTTTTTTTTTTTTTGCGGTACACGGGCCTCTCACTGCTGTGGCCTCCCCCGTTGCGGAGCGCAGGCTCCGGACACGCAGGCTCAGCCGCCATGGCTCACGAGCCCAGCCGCTCTGCGGCACGTGGGATCCTCCCGGACCGGGGCACGAACCCGTGTCCCCTGCATCGGCAGGCGGACTCCCAACCACTGCGCCACCAGGGAAGCCCCTGTGGTCTTTTTTGACACTAAAGTCCTGATCTCTGATAACAAGTGCTCTTCCAGGGTTTCGTGCTCTGCCTCCTGAATGTAGGCTGTCTCCTGTGGCAACTTCTGGTTTCCTTTGGTAGGAGGTAGTCCTGGTCTGCCCTTGCTGGCCCACCATCCTCACTGTCCCTGGATGTCTTGTGAGCCTTTTGTCACATGACTGTCATATTGTCCCGGGTGTCAGTCTAACTTCCAAGAAGAAGATAGCTTCCCGGGGATGAGCTGCATTTCCAAACAAAAAACCCCTTGAGAAGCTCTTTTGTTAAGGAACAGGCCAGAGAACATGGTCTCAGGTGGACTTAACAATTCACCTGGTGGCAACCTGCACTTATCTTCTTCCTACTCACTTTCCCAGCTATCAGATGTGCACCGGCCAATCAAAACTACAATGAGGCACCACCTCACACCAGTCAGAATGGCCATAATGAAAAAGAATACAAATAACAAATGCTTGGAGAGGGTGTGGAGAAAAAGGAACCCTCCTACACTGTTTGTGGGAATGTAAATTTGTGCAGCCACTATGGCGAACAGTATGGAGGTTCCTTCAAAAACTAAAAATAGAGTTACCATATGCTCCAGCAATCCCACTCCTGGGCATATATATGGACAAAACTATAACTCTAAAAGATACATGCACCCCAAGGTTCGTAGCGGCACTATTTACAGTAGCCAAGAAATGGAAACAACCTAAATGTCCATCAACAGATGAATGGATAAAGAAGATGTGGTACACATATACAACGGAATACTACTCAGCCATAAAAAAGAATGAAATAATGCCATTTGCAGCAATATGGATGGACCTAGAAATTATCATACTAAGTGAAGTAAGTTAGATGAAGACAAATATCAAATGATATCACTTATACATGGAATCTAAAATATGACACAAGTGAACTTATCTATGAAACAGAAACAGACTCACAGACATAGAGAACACACTTGTGGTTGCCAAGGGTGTGGGGGGGTGGGGGGAGGGATGGATTGAGATCTTGGGATTAGCAGATGCAAACTATTATATATAGAATGGATAAACAAGGTCCTCCTGTATAGCCCAGGGAACTATATTCAGTGTCCTGAAATAAACCGTAATGGAAAAGAATATGAAAAAGAATATAGATATATGCATAACTGAATTACTTTGGTGTACAGTGGAAATTAATACAACATTGTAAATCAGCTATACCTCAATAAAATAAATTAATAAAACAACAACAACAACAAAAAATGTGCGTCAGGCCATTCCTGAGACATGGTGAGTGAGATTCTGGAAGTAGGATGCTTAAAAACATGCATAGAGTAGTTTTTTTTAATGTTTTGAAAATTTTTTTAGTTTAAATGTACTTTTGTGTATTTTTTGTCCCCTTCGCTATAAGGCTTTCCCCTAGGTGTGTACAAGGCTCCTCCCTTCCCCCTGGATTTGGCTGGAATGTCATCCTCTTTGTGAAGCCTGTCTTTACCAGGAACTAAAATTAAAAGAACCCCTGGTAGTATTGTTCTCCCCTTCCCTGATTTATTTTTCCCATAGCATTTATCACCATCTGACATGCTATTACATTTTATTTGTTGGTTTTGTTTATTGTGTCTCTTCCACACATCAGCACTTGGTCTGTACAGAGACCCATACAGAGACAAGGAGCTCTGTTTTGTTCACCTCTCTATCCTCAGCACTAAAGACAGTACCTGGCACAAAGCAGGCACACAACAAGATCTGCTCTCTGGACGAATGAATAATTGATGTATCCACATTATATGAACACATTCTCAGAGTTTTAAGAGTCAAGCAGTGAAGATAAAGCAAAGGCCCATTTTGGAAATGTATCCCCTTAAATATTCCCCTACCTCAGAGGAACAACCACAATTATTAATTCAGGGATATTAACAGTCCTTTTGCTTTGTCTTTACCCAAACACACATGCAGTTTTGTTTTTCATTGTTTTTGTTCCTTCTTTTTTTTTCTTTAAAGATGTAAGTGTGTCTTGCCCATCATAAAACAAGCAAGCAAAACCCCTCTTAACCCTGGGTTATTCCAGTTACTGCATTATGTTCCTCCTCCTGTTTCCAGCTGAACCCCTTGAACAGCTTGTCTAAACTTGCTATCCTCCACTTCCTCACCTTCTATTCTCATCCTAACTTAGGTCCATCCCTAAAGTAAGGCTTTCCTTCCAGATCCTCCCAAATGACCTCATCTTGTCTAATTACTTCAGGTGCCACCTCCACGCTGATGACTTCCTGTCCCTCTCCTGAGTTCCAAACCCATGTATCCAACTGCCTACGAGACATCCTGACTCAGCTAACCCACAGACATTTCAGACTCCAACGTACAGAGCTGAAATCATCATCTTTCCCCGGAACCAGGTCATCTCCAAGTGCTCCTTGGCTTTGTGGATGGCACGTCCATCCATATCCTACATTCCTCCCCTCTCCCTTTCTCTGACACACATAATCAATCACCGATACATGAACCCTCATGAAGAGCTCTCAAACACCTACACTTCTCTCCATCCTCATGGCTTTTGATCAGGGCCATCATCACCATCAACTTTTGCCAAGATGATGACATTAACCTTCTTGACGGTGACCTAACAAGTATCTAGTTTGACTACTTCAAATCCATTGTCTATATTGTAGGTAATATTTACTAAAATGCATATTGATTTTGTTCCTCCATTGCTTAAAACTCATCAGTGGCTCCCCGTTGCCCTCGGGACAAACTCCATACTCCTTAACCAACTCAAAACACCCGGCATGAGTTGGGCCTTTCTTACCCCTCCAGCCTCATCTCTCACTACCCTCCTCACACTCTACCCCCCACAGCCATAATGAATTACCAGTTGTGCCCCCAATAAATCATACTCTAACCATTTTCAAATCTTTGCCCATCTGTCCCCTCACCTCTAGGGCTCATCCCTGTCACTTGTCTTCTCCGTCCTCCCTAATCTTCTCCTGACAAGCTTCTAGTCCCACTTTCAGGCCTCAGTTTAAACGTCATTTCCACTGGGAAGCCTTGCCTGACTCCTCACTTCTGGAGTGGCAGCTCCTCTAAATGGCTCCAAAGCAAACACACAGTGCTTTATCCCCAGAGTTACACGTGTGTCCCATCCACCAGGCCTGAGCTCTTTGAGGGCAGGGATTTTTTCTGTCTACTTCACAGCTAAATCCCTAGCACCAGGCATGGTACCTGGTTCATGTGTGTGTGTGTGTGTGTGTGTGTGCAGATAATTACAGAAGTAGGTCTTGGCAGACTGCACAGAAGTTATAGCCACTAGTGAAATGTGAAGGACTGGATCATGTAGTTTTGTCATTTTTTTTATATTTTATTTTATGAAAGTGGCATCACGTCATATCTATTTGCAAAATGCCCTTTTCCCCTATGATTATAGCTTGGTTATCTTTCCTCGTTTGTACTTCAGATTGTGATGGTTAATTTTATGTGTCAACTTGGCTAGGCTATGGTGCCCAGTTCTTTGGTCAAACACTAGTCTAGAAGTTGCTGTGAAGATACTGTGTAGAAGTGATTAACATTTACAATCAGTTGACTTTAAAGTTTTTTCTCGATGATGTGAGTGGGCCTGTAGGGAAGGAAAAATTCTCCTCTACCTTCTTAGGGTGTCTGGCCTGCCTAAGAATTAAACTGACATAAGCCAGATTAACAGAAGAAAATCATACACATTTTATTAAATCTTACATACATGGGGACTTTTACAAGAGAATGAAGTTCCAAGGAAGTGACCAGAGCTGAAAGCTTTTATACCCTTTAGGCAAAGAAATGATAAATTTGTGAAAAAATTACAAGACAAAGGGGTTTGGCCTAAGGGCAGTAATTGTGGGGAAGTGACTAGAAGCTGTATATGGGGGCAGAGGGGTGCAAAACTAGTGGAAGATGGGTTATTTTAGCAGGTTTGTTCACACAGATCCATTTCCGTGTTGACTCCCAGTCTCTGGTGACAAGCATGTATTTCTCTTCCTGGTACAGGGAGGGCACATCTCTCATGGGAAATTTCATGACCTGCTTTTAGGTAGAAAGGGCGGATCAGAAAGCTCTTCCTGGATCTGCTGGATCTGCTGATTCTCAAGTGCCTTCAGCTCAAAATAATCAATATGTCAAAGCAGCACATTTTGAGACGGCCTGTCCTGAACCCCTTCAGCCTCTTCTGTCAGCTGAAGGTCTTAAGAGCAAAACTGAGGTTTCCCTAGGAAGCAGGAATTCTGCCTCAAGACTGTAACATAGGGGCTTCCCTGGTGGCGCAGTGGTTGAGAATCTGCCTGCCAATGCAGGGGACACGGGTTCGAGCCCTGGTCTGGGAGGATCCCGCATGCCACGGAGCAACTAGGCCCGTGAGCCAAAACTACTGAGCCTGCATGTCTGGAGCCTGTGCTCCGCAACAAGAGAGGCCGCGACAGTGAGAGGCCCGCGCACCGCAATGAAGAGTGGCCCCCGCTCGCCGCAACTAGAGAAAGCCCTCGCACAGAAACGAAGACCCAACACAGCTATAAATAAATAAATTTATTAAAAAATAAATAAAGACTGTAACATAGGTGTGTGTGTGTCCCCTATTGGCTCTGTTTCTCCGGAGAACCCTGACTGATATATAGACCCACCCACCATTTCCTACCTTCCCTCCATATCTTTCTCATTTGTATTCTCTTCCTCACTTAAAAAAAAAAAAAAAAAAGCGATTAGATTTCATTTCATGAAAGTGAAGCCAGAGAGTAAAGAACATGTTAATTCTCATCAGGTTAAAAAGAAACGAAAGACCTTAGGGTGCTAGCTGATATATTTCTTTCTTTCTGCATTTGTCTATTTTGATGTTAAGAATGCCTTTGTATAAAACTATTTAAGGTATTTATTTCCATATTCATAAAAGACTGGAGTGGGTTTGTAAGTCCCAACTTATTTAAACTGCTGCACAACAAACCAACTATCTCCCTACAGGTGGACATTTAAATTGCTCTCATCTTTTTGCCATTACAAGCAATACTTAATTTTTAAAAGACTAATATAGGCTGTTTTATACATACCAAAGTGTAGGACTACTGGGTCAGAGGGGCTGTCCATTTAAACAGAACTGCCAAATTGCCTTCCCAGAAGGCTGGCCCCACCATCTGTCTCAACAGCAGGGGAAACGGGGTCATTTCCCTGCATTGTTAGCACATTTGATGTTTTCAGTCTTCATTGTACCTTGCCAATCTGATAAGTGAAAAGTGATGTTATTTTATTTACATTTCCCTGATCATCAGGGAGTCTAACCATCTTTTCACATGTTTATTGACTGTTTGTGTTTTCTCTTCTGCAAATTGCAGTTTTATATCCTTAGTTTATTTCTCTAGGATAGTTTCCTTTTCCTCTCAATATGTATGATTCTTTTTTTTTAAAGGCTATTTATTCTTTTTTTTAAAGACCATACTTCATTCAGATTTCTTTTGCTATTTTTTTTTAAATTTTATTTATTTATTTATGGCTTTGTTGGGTCTTCGTTTCTGTGCGAGGGCTTTCTCTAGCTGCGGCAAGCGGGGGCCACTCCTCATCGCGGTGCGCGGGCCTCTCACTATCGCGGCCTCTCCCGTTGCGGAGCACAGGCTCCAGACGCGCAGGCTCAGTAATTGTGGCTCACGGGGCCAGCCGCTCCGCGGCACGCGGGATCCCCCCCAGACCAAAGCTCGAACCCATGTCCCCTGCATCGGCAGGCAGACTCCCAACCACTGCACCACCAGGGAAGCCCTATGTATGATTCTTGATGTTCATTTTTTGTTATAGGTTACAAATATTTTCTCCTAAGCTATCAATTGTCTTTTAACTACGTGGTGTATTGTTTTTACTTTGATATATTCACATCTGTCTTTCCTTTATATCTTATGCTTTGTGTCTTTTGGTCCCATTTAAGGTCATACATATATTCTTCTTTATCTTTTTGCCATACTTGAGAGTTTTATTTTTTATGTTTAATTCTGAAATGCATCTGCAACATGTTTGCGGATCAAGGTTTTGGGTTGGATTTTTTTTCCCCCCAAATGACTAGCTTATTACTCAAACACCAGTCATTCATGTCCCACTGATTTGAAACACCATGTTTTCTTCTTATTTTTAAAGAGTATCTATTAAAATGCTTCTTTCCTTTTGGTGTGTTAATGGGTCTGCTCCCCAGGCTGCTGAAGCTCATCTGCCCAAAATACAATAGAAACCAGTGAATGGTCCCACCCTCCCCAAGTGGAGCCAGACCTGTAGAGGGTACTTTGGGGGCTGCTGGAAAATAGAAAGAACAGCTAGATTTCTCCTGAGATAGACAAAAGCATCTAAACTGGGAAGGCAATCAGGAGGGAATGAGAAACCAAGAGGAAAGGAATTCTCAGATCACTTCGGCCAGAGAGACCAACTTCTTTCTGAGGGTCTTTCCAGACCCTGCCTATGAAAGCACTGGTCACCCAGGCACCATTGCACCAATGCCCTCAAATCTTTGATATGTAGCCACTGAGAATGGAATGCGAGTCCCATACTCTTCCCTAGTTTCCCATTCTTAGATTTGAGGTGCAGGGACCAAGAGTCTCAAACTTGAAGAAGGGTAGTGAGTGAACGGATCTTTCCCTGAGCACCTACCACATTCATCAAAGCAATATAGACCATGATTGAAGGTGCTATCATTCACCTTCGTTTCCAAAAAATCCTTCCCCTCCTGGCTGTGTAGTCCTGAAACCATGTGCTCACCAGATCCATTTATTCCTAAGAAGTGAAGACTTCCGTTTGAATCTTTGAGATATAAGTTTCTGATGAAATGTCTAATGAAGCATTAAAAGCCCATTGGTTAGAATCAGAATTTTTCCTAGAAAATCTTTGTGTTTCGTGGAGGAAGATGAAAAAATTTCGATTACGTATTAAATTTTACTGCTTCTGTTACTGCTGCCAAGCAGAGGTGGACTGAGGAACACTACTGAATCCTGAATTATATCCAAATTGAAATCCATCTTTGGGTGGTATGAACCACCTTGTCCAAAGCTAAAGTGGGAAAGGAATGTTTTTCCCATGGTTTCTCCTAGCCCCCACCTCTCCACCACTGCCTTTTGCTTTAATCTAATGCATTATTTAATGGATTTTCTTTTTTTTAATTAATTAGCTTATTTATTTTATTATTTTTGGCTGCACTGGGTCTTTGTGGCTGCCCGCAGGCTTCCTCTAGTTGCGGTGAGCGGGGGCTACTCTTCGTTGCGCTGTGCGGGCTTCTCATTGCGGGGGCTTCTCTTGTTGTGGAGCACAGGCTCTAGAGCGCAGACTCAGTAGTTGTGGTGCATGGGCTTAGTTGCTCTGCAGCATGTGGGATCTTCCCGGACCAGGGCTCTAACCTGTGTCCCCTACATTGGCAGGCGGATTCTTAACCTCTGCGCCACCAGGGAAGTCCCTGGATTTTCTAACATTGAATAATTCTTGAATTTTGGAGTTAAGCCGATTTTGTCCTGATGTATCTTTGTTTTAAATATTTCTGGATTTGTTTGTGAATATTTCATTAGGTATTTTTGGCCTCCAGGTCCATAAACATATATAGCAACTCTTGGAAGAGCAAGCTGAGATTTCTGATGCATATGCCACCCCGTCCCAATCTAGACATAATTAGGACAAATGAAGGGTCATTAACCAGTGCACTCTGGTTAGGGCCTAGGATAGATTAAAATATTTCCTGAAAATATTGAAAAGGAAAAGTCAAGAGGTTGAGAAAAGCAGGTATTAATTAGCATGTGGCTTTGTCAATAGGTGACCACATTTTTCTATTCAAATAGTTGTTGGTTATCCAAATAATTGCTCCTAATAAAGCCTTGATCCAAAATTTTAGAATTTAATACCCATGAGATTTCTAACTCAAAACCTATCCGCAATAAGACAAAAACTTCTAAGAAATTAAGTCAGCCGTTTATATATTTAAATATATATAATGTATATATTTATATACCTTGAATATATATAAGTATATATAATAAGTATATATATAAAATATACATATCTATTTTATAAGAAAGGAAATTAATCACTATAGGACTCAGACACTAGGTTCAAATTTTAAGCAAACCAAGACAAATTCTTAACTGATCTCTGTACCTTTTGCCCACAGGTGGATAGCTGCTGATTACTTGGGCTGATAGACTTAGAATCACAACACTATTTGCCATTGTTCATGACAGAAGACAAATCAAAGTTGTTCTTTTCACATGTGGGTTTTATTTTTAGCCCTTTACACTGACCACAGACTCGCCTCTGGCTTCTAGACTTATCGTGAGCACTTGGATGCTGCTCTTCTGGATGTGATTTGGTGGATTTGCCTTTTGTTTCTCATCACCAGCATTCATTCACCTATCATTCATCTAGGGTCCTTAACAAGGTATAACACAAAGAGAAGAGGGCTTGAGGGGTCAGACTCACTACCTGCCTGCCTTGTTTTTCTGTACACAGGTGAGATATTCCTGCACATCATCCGGGGACCCTAGAATGATGGGGACTCGTTGGTGAATGGTCTCAGGCTTCACGTCCAGCACAGGCTGGGTGCCTGTGGTCGCCATGCCTCCTGCCTGCTCGATGATGTAGGCCACAGGATTGCACTCATACAAGAGCCGGAGCTGCAGAGGAACAGAGTCAGGTGGACAAGTGTTGCAAGTTGTCAAAATTCCCAAGCCATGCCCCTAAAGCTCCACGAGGAATTCCAACTACTCAACTGCTGTCCCATTAGTGTGAGCGCATTTGCTCATCTCAGCGGAGCTGGCTGCCCGAGCCCTACACTCTCCAGAAGGCTGGGTGCCTCAGCTGATGCTCATCACATATGCCTTTGGGGACACCTCTGGTCGATATCTACCTATCTTGTGACTTTGTGCTTATGAGAGCTTGGCATTCTCACTTGGGAGTATGAGATCTAGGTACTCATTTCTCTCTGGTTCCGCAACGAGGTAAACTGATTCTGCGGGGCCCAGTTAGGAGCCTCTATATGCCAAGCCTTATGGCCAGTCAAGAGTCAAGCTTGGATGGGATCGGAAGGTCACCTCGGGAGTGCTGGCCAGTCTCTCAAGATAACCACAGTGGCCGGCATCGTGGGGAGGAACATCTCAAGTGTCAACTTGGCCGAACAGTTTGCTGGTGTTTAAATGGCCTTTCCTTTTGGCCCCTTAGACTAAGTTAGTTAACTCTCTCGTTGCATGCTGTCCCACAGAATCCTATACTTCCCCTTTCATAACAGTCCTGACTCTGAAGTTTGTTTAACATCTGCCTTCCTCCTTGGACGCCCTCCCTTGAAGGCAGGGGAGGGGTCTGTCAAGGTTGGTCTTTGTGGCATCTCCATTCCTAGTACTGCCTGACATGTAGAGAGTGTCCAAACAAGGCTACCGTGTACATTGCACAGGGGCTCCCAGTGGAGGGCAGAAATGGGGCGGGGGGAATCAGTCTGCACCTTTGTTTGCCAGGCCAGGTACATGGGTCCAGGGTCGAGCCTATTCTGAGGAAGAAATGCCTTTCTAAAAGGCACTGTGAGAACTAGCTGGTGTCTGTCCTGTGTCCAGTTAGAATATGGTGTATTGAATTGAAATGGCTGACTGAATGTCCTTTCTGGGTCTACTTCTGTCATTATGTTCTGACTCCCTCCCCATCCCCTGACCCACAGCGGACACACACACACATCACATTAGATTCAGGGTGACATTCTAGCTGCACGCTCTGACTCAGTATCATACTATCTTCTCCTTCCTTCCCCCATAGGTACAAAATCTGTCGTTAAAAAAATTTTCTCCTTTTCTTCAATGAGCTTTCAAAGATCTACCTCTGTGCAGCCTTTTTCTTTCCATTCTTTTCTTGAAATGCATTCGTTAAAACTACTTGGAGAAAATAGTTATATCTTGTGCTGATTTTTAAATTATTGTTATTTCAAAGAAAGGAACAAAATATCTCCAATCTGGGTTGGAGAGCCAGGCATCGAGGAGAAAGTAAATTAAGACTGTAGAGGGCATTTATTGCCATTTTGGGAAAACAGCATACCATGCTTTTGTTTGTATCATGTTGATTCAGATACAATAAATAAATAAGTAAACAAATAAATAAGCACGGCATTCTTGCATAAAGCTTGTCTCGGAGGCAAGGTTTGTTCTGACCTTAAAATGCCATTGTTGTAGTAAACGCATCTTAAAACACAATGTCCGGATCTTCATGGTGCCTTGACCTGCAGGCCATGCAATCTATTTTTTTTCCACGATTAAAATCTACACTGCTCTACAGAGACAAGCGCACATAGGAAGAGAACCCAACCACGCACCCACACACACAAATGTGGTCACAGAGACCTTGAGAGCTAAAACATGGAGGTCAGAAACCAATGATACTTTCAATATGGTGCTATGAATATAGATCTATATATGCAATTATATATGCTTATGGAAATGTTTTTGTAATTATATGTGGATATTTTCAGACTCATTTTAAATCATCTTAATAATTAGTAATAATTAGTCTTAATGTTCTCCCCATTGGAAATGCGTACGTGGCAAGAGCAGTTCTACTTAAGAATTTCCACATTTAAAAAAAAAAAAATAGGGGATTTCCCTGGTGGTGCAGTGGCTAAGACTCCACGCTTCCACTGCAGGGGGCGTGCGTTCAATCCCTGGTCAAGGAACTAAGATCCTGCATGCTCCACAGCGCAGCCAAAAAAAAGAATTTCCACACCTTCTACTCTATCTCACTTAATATTCCGTAACACTTTTCTTTCCTCCAGCACCTTTTGTGCAGATTTATCTGTGACTCTTAGTTCAACCAGCTCGTATAGGTGAGCTAAACACTCACGTGAAAAAAATGCCTGACATACCAATCTGCATATTAAAATCTCCTCTCTGGTCTCATGTGCTGTGTTAGATTTCTTATCGTGGCTTTGAATCTGGCATTCCAAAAATTCAGGTCGCCCGTGCTGAGAGACATACATGTGGCTACTTGTTAGTGTGTCAGAGAATACGACAGGCCTTTGTCTGGATTTGTCTACTTACCTATGATTCTGTGACTGGCTAAAAATCAGACACCTTTCCATGGCGGTGTCTATTCAAAACAGATGCATTGGGATCATAAAGTTGCAGTGAGACCTTCCAGGAGCTACCTTTCCAGAAATATTGAATGAGTTTTGAGCAGAACTGCTTAGTCTGGACTTTGGGAACTCTCTAGGGAATTTTTGGGTAGACCTCAGATCATCGTGAACCCCCTGAAAACATATGTAATGTGTATGTTTACGTGTAATTTTCTTCTGGGAAGTGGGTCCATAAGTTTCATTAAATTCTCAAAAGGATCTATGATGCAAAATCAGTTGCTGATGAAGCTAAAAGATTGACACAGCATTGGGAAAGTGGGAGATGAACACAGTTGACTCACAGTGAATTGAGGGGAGTGAGGCCCGCGGAACTGAAGGCCAGTGACAATCACCAATAACAACAACTTCAGCCACCTCCTTCTCCATACCTTCTACCACAGCCTCAGAATTCACTAATGGGATATAGACTTTGTTTCTCTTCCACCTGCCCACTCGCAGACAGACATGCCAAGAACAGGGCAGTAGCCAAAAAGCAGGCATGATGAGAAAGCGAATTCTGACTGGTTCCCTGAATGGGTTCAGCCAGCAGACAAAGGAGAGTTACCTTGCCCTTCGGATTTTTCTGGTTCGCTGGATACAGGAAGATGCCTCCATAGACCAGGGTGCGGTGCACATCAGCCACCATGGAGCCCACATACCTGGCCCCATAGGGAGCACTGCCATCCTAGAAGGCAGGAGGAAAGAGACAAGATGCAGTGAGCTTAGCAATTACTCAGCACCTGCTTCAGGTCACACATCCAGCTGGTGCAACCTCTGCATTCCAGGGCCTCCTTCTTCCACGCACTAGCTTAGGAATTGAAAATATTATATAACTGAGCATTCCATTCATTAGGAGCCCCAAACCTCAACTAGTGATTGGACTCATTAAATGTTGGACTACTTAAAGTGAGAGACAATATGTGTCCTAAGACAGAAGCTAACAAGAAAAAAAAAATTTTTTTTAAGAAAGAAAAAGGAAGTACAGACAAATGCCAACTGTTTGTCTGCTCCTTGAATCTCCTCCTTGGTCCCCAGAGTTCAGGGCACTTTTCAGCTTTCTGAAAACCAGATTCCCTTGAACATGACAACTTTTGCACTTAGTGTAAGCAATGTTAATTCACTGGCAAAATTATTTTAAAGAGCCTTAGAAATCATGCAAAGAAATACAACAACTTCCTTATAAACCTCAATTTCATTAGTCATGTAATGAAAAGAATATTTGTTCTGAAAAAAACAAAGCTCATAATTTCCCTCAAGTAGGGCATGTCAGGTAAGGCATGACTATCTGATGAAGTGGTTTGGGCAGGTTTGCTTTTCCTCATTCAGTGACCCATCTGAGATTTCTGTGTCTAATCTAGTAATTCTCTGACAGTGCAGGGAAACACCAAAATTCCTCAGGGCAGATATCCAGTGTTTTGTGTGGCATCAGCCACAATAAAATGCATTGATTTCATAAGCATTTATATTCATAAGCCCTTCCATCAGTCTGTGACGCCCTTGGGGAAAAGACTCTGCTTGATCTTGGCTTTCCCTGAGCCCAGCCTGGTTTGAGACAAAACGTACGTGCTGGGAAAATACCTACTGAATTTCATTTACGTGAGATTTCTTGAAAGCACTACTCAGGTTGTTACCTTAAAAATTACATGGGAGATTTTGCCTCCTCCATTTTATTCACATAATGATATTAACTATATAAAAACACCTTCAGATGCCAATTAAGAGACTTCTCAGTAGGTAAAAGAACACAGGTCTGAATTAGACCAATGGCCATAGGGATGAAGAAAATGGACTAACTTGAGAGATATTTAGGAAATAGAGTTGATAACACCAAGTGAATGATTAGACATGGGCATAAGAAAGAGTTAATATTCTCGACTCACTCCCCGAATGTTGTTGGGAATGAGTATGATGGTTGAGGCAGTGTGGATCAAGAGAAGAAGAACCAGGAAGGAGCAAGCTTGGGGGTGTATGTTTAGTGGGGGGCGGGGGATAGGAGGGTCAGAGTTGGACTTGTGGAGTTCTAGGTGTCTGAGGAGCAAGTATATCTGAATTCCATCAGAAGAGACTGAATGAGTTCACCCTGGCAGGATACCAAGTGTGAGCTGAGAGGTTTGTTTGGAATAGAGTCCTGTACCAAGCTTGAAGGGCAGGCAGAAGTGTGGAAGCCACTAAAAGAGGCTAAGAAGATGATTAGGAAGGTGGATGGAAAACCAGACACAAGGCCAAGGAAGGGGTAAAGAGCCCGAAATGCCATGGAAAGGTCAAGTAACACAAGGTGGAAACATGAGGCTGGATTTGGCAACAGATAAAAGAGGATTATAAAGGGCAGACAATGGAGCAAAGAGGGTTAAAGAGGGAATGACAGGAAAGAAAAACAAACCAAAAAAAAGGAAACATCCTTCCAACTTCTGGGTATTTATCCTAAAAAAATAGGAAATAGACTCTCAAAGAGATATCTCCATATCCATGTTCACTGCAGCATTATTCACAATAGCCAAGAAGTGGAAGCTACCTGAGTGTCCATTGACAGATATGTGGATAAGAAAATGTGGTATATACACACAGTGGAATATTATTCAAACTTTAAAAAGAAGGAAATCCTGTCACTTGTTACAACATGGATGAACCTTGAGGACATTATGCTAAGTGAAATAAGCCAGTCACAAAAAGACAAACACTAAGTGATTCCACTTATCTGAGGTATCTAAAGTAATCCAGCACATAGAAATACATAGGAGAATGTGGTTACTAGGGATGGGGGCAGGGATGAGGAAATGGGGAATTGTTGTTCAATGGAGGTAGAATTCCAGTTTTACAAGATGAAAAAAAGCTCTAGAGATCTGTTGCACAACAGAAGGCTTAGATTTTAATCCTGGCTCTACCAGTTAAATAAGGACACCTTTACTCAAGTTACTGAATAAGGAAGAACAAATCTGGCTCCATATTGGATCTGTTTATTTTACTTTAACCTTCGTATTCCATTGCTTTTGCTACAAATTAAGAATGTTGTCTCTAGGCTGAAATATAAAGGACAGCCCATTCTCAAGGCTCTGACCTTCAAAGGTCACTTTTCCATTCATATAGAGATCAAAATTTGCAGAACAGAGAATAACATTTGTCTTGTTGTAGATTTACAGGAACATCCTGACCTGACCTATGTTGACAGCTGCAAGAACAAAGGATTCTGACACCAAGAAGTCTGCAACAACCAATCACACCACCTTCCCTTTTAGTATAAAAGAAGCCCGAATTCTAACTCAGGTAAGGTGGTTCTTTGGGACACTAGTCCACCATCTTCTTGGTCTGCTGGCTTTCCCAGTAAAGTCGCTATTTTTTGCCCCAGTAACTCGTCTCTCTATTGACCTCTATTGCCATGCAGCAAGCAAGAAGAGCTTGAACTCAGTAACATTACTTGACTGTTCAGGGCCTCAATTTCCTCATATGTAAAATGGGGACTGTGGTATTAACACTTACCTTGTAGTCTGTTGGAGAATTGAATGAGTTAGTACACAACAAGCACTAGGAACAGTGTCTGACACAGTATACACTAGCTACTATTATCATGACTAATAGAAGAGTGCAGTCAGGGATAGGAGAAGCTGCTACTGTCAGGAGACAAACAGCAAAGGAGGACTGCTCCTTCCACAATGGCGGAGGGTAAGGAAAAGTGCCTGGACCACTTCCCATCTCCCTGGGGTGCGGTGTGTGGGAGAATGGCAGCCGGAACACAAAGATCCTGCAGGCAAGCAATGGCCTCAGGAAGAATGAGGTGTGGGAGGAGCACTGCCTGCTCACACTCGAGAGAGGCTTCCTCAGGGCAAAACTACAGGAGAGTAAGGGGACTTCTTTTTCAAAACAGAATGATCTATTTTCTTTCCATTTTTAAGTGCAAAAGTAAACATTCATTTTAAATAGAAGAAGAAACCACAACACATTGCAAATTTTTAAAAGCTGACTCACACTATACTAAACAACATAAAATCCAGAAAAAAATATATTTTTATTAATTAACTACTTGATATGCTTTTTCCCTTTAAATTTTCTTGGTTGTACACTCTTTGATTGCCTCTTCAAATGACAATGCTTTTGCAATAATTTCTACAAAGAGAATTGGAATGACCCGTTTTCTAAAACACATGATCATTGCACATATTCACACAAGAGAAAGTGAAGAACCCTATAACCTCAACTTCCAGAAACCACTATTAACAAGATGGCACATTTTTAAGACATTTTATGCATACATACATACTATGTATATCTGTGTGCATAAATACGTTCACATATATATGTGTATTTTGTGGACATGTTTCACTACCAATATATAAAGAAGCACTTACCTTCCTAATGGATGAATAGATGTGTGGCACAATATTTCACTAGAATATTGTGGATGTCCCCAACCAATCCTTCCTGATGGATACAATACTTCAGTTGTTCCTTTGTTGCTGTTATAAACAATGCTGCAGTGACATATCCTTGCTCATTTATCTTTTTTTATTTGACCTATTAGTTCTTTAGGATCAGTTTCCAGGGGAAATTTAGGATTAACTAAGTCAAAAGATTTGAATATTTAATATTTGAAATCATATTGCCAGATTGCCTCCCCCCAGAAAGGTTGTGGTATTTATGTTTCCTTTAACATTTTATGAGAGCGCTTATTTTCCCACACCACTGAGCACTATTCATCTGTTAGATCTGTGCAAGTCTCATATGTGGAAACGATGCTGCTTTTTAATTTGCATTTCTTTTTTATTAACATCTTCCCATTTGCTGACTGGATATTTGTCTCTTCCATGACTTGCACTATTGTGCCCTTTGCCTGGTTTTCTGTTTGGGTGTTCATCCTTGTATTTAGGTCCTTGTGTAGACAGACTGTTCACCTGTTGTCAGTCATGTGTGGTGATTACTTTTTTTCTCAGTTTGCAACTTCTCCTTCAAAAAGATTTATCGGTTTTTTTTCATACGAGTTTGGTTTTTCAGTGGTAAAATAAGTATTGTCCTTTATGGGTTCTAGAAGAGGCACATTTTAGTTTAGAATGGGAACCACCGTGAAATCATCTCCAAGACTGGGAACTTGTAAATAATTTTGACTTTATCAACCTCACAATTCATATCCTGTTACTTCTGCCCTTAAGATGTCTAACAGGTTTGTGCATGACAGCAAAGGAGAGGTACAGGAGACTGCACTTCTAAGAATTTTGCTTAAAGAACAAACAGAACAGAGAAAGAAGAAAACTCTCTAAAGCCTCCGTCTGAGGCAGCAGAGGCAGGTCCCAGCACCCTGTTGACTAACTGCTCTGGACCCTCTGGAATCCTGAGCTCTTTCTCCCTGGAGCTCATGAAGGGCTTCCAGGGACAGCCAGGCTGGCACATCACACCACTGCTTTTCCAGCTACTTCCAGTGTAGGTCAGACTTCCAATTCTTGATCTGAAAATGCTCTGACTCCTTCCCACACCTGTCTTAAAAGCGCTCTTTGTATGGCAGACATACATACTGGATTGTTTGGGCTATATTAGTGGCCACATGAAGTCCAGGACTCGGTGATCACACTGAAAGCCAAAGACCTTCCTAAAACTTGGAGTAAACACCAGGCCCTAATATTAGAGCATATGAATTGTACTTTTAAACATAATTATTCCATCTAAATACAATTAAGTGACCAGAATCAGCACAGGTGGTAGCTCAGCAAAAAATGACAGGGGAGATGCTCTGGCCTGAAACTCTGGATTTTGAAATATTGGTCTCTGCCTTCTTCATAGACAATTTCTCCTGGAAAAACTCACCTGGAGAGTATTATCTATAGTACGTAAATTTTAGCTATGAAAGATATTGATTGCTTACGAAGAAAGTCAGAGTTTGCCATTCTCATATGGTCCAGAGCCATAAACGGGGGCATCAACCTCTTTCATCCAGGCCCCGACAGCCGTCCCCAAAACAGGAACCCACTGAGACAGTGTTCCCCCTGCTTCTGCCTTAGCTCTCTTCACTCACCTCGGGAAATTTCTTTCTCTGCACATATTCTGTGGTGGCGGCATCAAAATACTTGGCATAACCCTCATTGAGGCTGTAAATCTTTCCCTTGTTTTTAATCTTCACATCTTTTTCCACCAGGACAAATTCACCAAGAGCCTAGAAAGGTGAAGAGAAACACCAGGAAGAAGAGAGATACCAGGAAACAGAAGTCAACAGCACACACCAACAACCAGAGAACAGTAGAAGATGTGGCTCTGCTAAAAGAACCCTGGGGTTTGTCAGGTCCTCTGCAGCCTACCCAGTGATGTCTTTATGAGTTATACAAAGAACAGTGACAATATGGAGCCTGCACAGGCAGCTCAAGCAGTGATATAACAAGAAATAAAATAATTCAAAGGAAAAAGAGGGAAAATTTCCTTTGTAACTTTCACCGTAGCTAGGTTACTCATTTGTAAGAACCTAGCTGTATTTATCCCCAAGTTCTCACCCCCGGTTAATTCCTAATGTTTTCAGGAAGATTTGGGCCATCAACAATTAGAGGAAGAAGTTACTCGAATGGGATTTGTCATGAAGGTGGGGGATGCAGTTAGACCACTAATTTGGGGTCCAGTTATTTTTCTTTAATTTATTTATCCTGTATTTCCTATAATGTTTTTGCCATCCTCTTCCACATTCAGTTCAGCTTTTTTTTTTGGGGGGGGGGGGGGTGGCACACGGTGAGGCATGTGGGATCTTAGTTCCCCAACCAGGTATCGAACCTGTTGTGCTCCCTGCATCGGAAGCATGGAGTCTTCACCATTGGACCACCAGGGAAGTCCCCAGTTATTTTGTTTATCTTAACGACTCAATGTTGGAAACCATTCAAGGTTCCTTGTATCCCAACTGCTCTTATATGAGTAAAGAGAAATCCCTTCAATCAGAAACTGTATTCGCTCAGCATGAGGAATAGTTGATAAAAAAATGTTTTTTAAATCCTCAGAATTAGAGTGTTGACAGTCTCATCCCTAAGAATGTAATCAGCTAGCTGCAGATTCACTTTGAAAGGCTGGATGTCTCTCTAAGTCACTAGGAAGAAAATCAGACCCTGGAAATCTAATCAGTTTTGATTAAACTTTGAAGACTGAGAAAATAAAAATCCCCCAAGATGGCAGCTCACAGCTAGAAGGCTACTAATGAACGTCAGCACTCCCACAAAGAGACAAGGCCACACTGACCGTGTCTGAAATAAGACAATGATGAGGATACTCAAGTGCAAAAACAACTCAACACGCTTCTCTTCTGCCAAATGTGAGTGATGAGTGCTTCTTTACCAATGAATCTTTACCCTCACTTTAAACTTCCCACCTCCTACATACAAACTGAGATACATCATCATTCATTGTACCCACATCTAGACAACACCCAATCCAGAACTGACCCTCTCTTTCTCAAATACTCCTTAGAATCATCAAGCAAAACCCCAAGTGCTATAATAAGCCCAAGCCAACCCCCTCTTAGCACAATGCCTCACGGTTCCTCCAGAGTGCCTTCTCCCTTGCTAGTAAACCAGCTTCTTATGTTGCAGGGAAGTACTTGATGGTCTCTGGATCATGAGCTTTAATAACTTGCTCTGGACATTTGTTGCTTTGGAGCAGCTCAGCATGGAGTTCCACGTCCTAAAAGTACCCGAACTTCCTTTGAATAATTAACTTTTCTCATTGGATGCCAGTCTAAGAAGACTCTAAGCTGGGCCTCCTCTAGCCCAAGGTCAGGCAACTGACTGAGCTTAGCAAATTACATACCCCTCCCTGGCATTTGAAACCTGAGCGAGAGACACAGCATCAGGGGTGGTGTCCAGACCAGACTGGCTGTCCTGTGGGACTGTTCCTGTGAATCCTGCTTCCCAGACCTGCCCATCTCTAGCCTGGGGCCTGAGCTTTCCCATTAATACAGTAAGTCCTTTACTTAGTTTAGCCAGGATCCTTTTCTTTTTGTTTATCAGCAAAGATCAAAGACAGATACTGTTGTCTAAATAATGTCTTCACTTATTTATCCACCCCAGGGGCTGTAGACACTCAGGCCCCTGGAGAGTTGTTCCCTATTGTGGGATGGAGGAACTAGCTGTGGAGTCTTACTCTAACCTGGAAAATAAATGCCTTTTTCTGTGTGATCACTGGCACCCACTGAATATTAAAAGGGCCTCCCACAGCTTTGAGAAGAGGGTACCTGATTATCAGGCACCATATCCTTGTCACCCAGAAATGATATCTGCTATTTGTAAACAAATGCTTTGTCATTGTGGCTTATACCACAGTTGAGAGTTTGGTTAACGTGAGGCAGTCCCTCTGTGCCTGAACAGAATGTGTGCTCTGACAAAATCAAATTACCAGCCCTGCAAACTCACAGATCAGGCAGGCTCTTGTTGCCCCACCAAGGAACTCTGGCCTGTGAGGCCCTGCCTGAGTAAACTGTTGGCCACCCTCTATGGTCTTCTACCTGTGACAATTGCCATAAGCTGCTTCGACTTGAAGTCAACCTTTCAAACTGGTCCTCAGCTTCATACACTGGGTCCTTGCTCAAGTGTCCTTTGTAGTAGGGCGATGTGATCCAAAGGGTTTTCAGGCTAATAAAGAGAGCTCAGCAGAGAGCATGCTATGGTTCGTCTCTTCTTTCTGATGTGTAATCAAACTGTCTGGCCTACCTGTATCCAGACTGGGCCCCCCTATCGTGACCGAAGGTGGAAAGCATGAGCTGTGTCTCTAGAATCCTTCAGCTGGACCCCTGAGCCAAAGACACCTCCCTGCTACCCTTAGAACCACTTCAGAATGTTCTTGGAGATATTTTGCTTGTAATTGAGAGAGTTTATTCAAAATTGTCTGGTATAATAGTTAAGCACAAAACTGCCTGTGAATTGGTGTGCCAAGGCCACTTCCTCTGTGTGTGTGTTTATGTGTGTGTGTTGGGGGAGTGGGTACGGGAGGAATCCCACACATACTCTTAAGGGAACCACTGACAGAAACCGCCCGCCCTGGTCAGGTACCACTCACTTGCATGAGTTATCTTACAACAGAACGACCTGGTAAGGAACATGGATCTAATAAGCTACCGCCAACTGGAAGAATTCAGTAAAGGTCAAAAGGAGAGAGGAGACCCTAGTCCATATATAGATCCTACCAACCTCCCAGAATCCTTCTTGCTGGAATCCTTCTTGGCTGAGTGAGGCAGGCACCACCAGGAAGGACCCTCAGTCAGAATGATGGGTCAGAGACAACCCTGAAACTAATCCCATTACCATAAAACTCAAGACTGTGAGCCACATGGCAGAGCAGTTCTCCTGGGTTCCCTTACCCTGCTGCTCTCCACCTGGGTGCTCCTTCCCAATAAAGTCTCTTGCTTTGTCAGCACGTGTCTCCTTGGACAATTCATTTCCAAATGTTAGACAAGAGCCCACTCTCGGGCCCTGGAAGGGGTCCCCCTTCCTGCAACAATTCAACCAAGCAATTCTCGGACACCAGAAGTGTGTCTGAAATTCAACTCAATTCTGACACTACCTACACAGAGATAGCATCAAATTCTACAAGTTAAGGGTTCAGTCCTAGAAGTCTGCCCTCTTCCGAAGTGGGGACACTTCAGACGCCAGTTCCAAACCCTGGTTGTCACCTATAATTCTGACCGGCCATAAATCAGAGGTTCCCAGGATGAAACCAAGCAGGGCCCTGTGGGGCTCCCAGGCATAGAGGCCTTTCTGTCTCCCATTCCTTGCAGGCAAGACTCCAGCCTCCATGACATTCCCTGAGTTCCAAAGGGCAGATTCGAATAGTTGCTAATTAAGAAAGGAGCAGCCATGAAACCACCTAAGGTAAGATAAAAGGGACCAGAGAAGCTCATCAAGATTAGGAGACCTGACCACCTGAGACCCTGCACAACCCTAATCTTGTCAGCAACCCCACCCTTTTGAAACTTTGAAGAAGAAAGAATGCAAGACTATGACTGCCTTGATCCTTATCACATACCTCTGACCATGAGCCCAGACTATAAGACCTCTCCCTATTCCCCAGGGAGGGGGGCACAGTTCTTGAGGCGCTAGCCTACTGTGTTCCCTCTTTGCCTGGCAAAGAAATAAAGCTTTCTTTCTTCTCCACAACTCTGTCTCCATATTTCTGTTCAGCATCAGTACGCAGGAAAGCCAAGATTTTGGCATCAAGGACCTCTTTCTCAGGTCAGTTAATTTGCTACAGTGGCTCCCAGAACTCAAAGAAGCATTTTACTTACTAGATTACTGGTTTCTTATAAAAGTCTATAACTCAGGAACAGCCAGATGGAAGAGATGCACAGGGAAGTGGTGAAGAGCTCCACTGCCCTCTCCAGGCTCACCTCTCTCCTCAGTCTCAACCCAGAAGCTCTCTGAACCCAGTCCTTTGGGTTTTTATGGAGGCTTCATTATACAGGCATTATAGGCATGATTGATTAAATCGCTTGCAATTGATTCAACCTCCAGTCCCTTTCCCCTCCTCAGAGGCCAGGGGGTGAGATTGAAAGTCCCAACCCTCTAATCACGTGGTTGGGTCCATTAGAAACCAGCCCCCATCTTTAGGAGCCTTCCAAAAGTCACCTCATTATCATAACAAAAGACACCTTTAGCACTCTCAACACTTAGGAAATTCCAAGGGTTTTGGGAGCTGTGAGCCAGGAATCATGGATGAATAACAAATATATGAGGAATATATTTTGGTCATCTTGAACCCATGCACCTCAGATTGGGACTTGAACCCCTGTGCCATAACTCGAACACAGCCTAAACCCAGATTGGGACTTGAACCCACACTGCTAGGACTCAAACCTGGCCAAAACTCAGTCTTCCAACTGAGATCCCACACCTGGTTTCAGGACTTAATGAAGCTCAGGTTCTTGATGTCTCACTGCAGAAAGAATTCAGTGAGAGACAAAGTGATGGGTAAGAAGTGGATTTATTTAGAGAGAAACACACTCCACAGACAGAGTGTGGGCCATCTCAGAAGGTGAGAAAGGAACCAGGGTATGGGGTTGTCAGTTTTTATAGGGGTGGGTAATTTCACAGGTTAATGAGTGGGAGGAGTATTCCAGCTATTTCAGGAAGGGGTGGAGATTTTCAGGAACTGGGCCACCGCCCACTTTTTGATCCTTATGGTCAGTCTTGGAACTGTCATGGCACCTGTGGGTGTGTCATTTAGCTTGCTGATGTGTTACAGTGAGCATATACTGAGGCTCAAGGTCTAGTGGAAGTCGACTTGTCTGCCATCTTGGACCCATTTGGTTTTAATCAGTTTAAGTCATGTCCTTGGGCTATGTCATTCTTTCAAAGGTCGTGCCCTGCCCCCTTCCCTCCTGTTTCGATCTGAATGATCAAATTTATTTTTTTCTTATAAATCACAATTATCGGGCCTCCCTGGTGGCGCAGTGGTTGAGAGTCCGCCTGCCGATGCAGGGGATACGGGTTCGTGCCCCGGTCTGGGAGGATCCCATAAGCCGCGGAGCGGCTGGGCCCGTGAGCCATGGCCGCTGGGCCTGCGCATCCGGAGCCTGTGCTCCGCAACGGGAGAGGCCACAAGAGTGAGAGGCCCGCATACCGCAAAAAGAAAATAAATAAATAAATAAATAAATAAATCACAATTATCACAGCCTGAGTGTGACTCTTGGCTCCACTGCTACTAGCATGACCTTGGGCAAGTTACTTACCCTCTCTGTGCCTCACTTTCCTCGTCTGAAAATGAGAATAATAGTAGGACCTACCCTTACAGGGCTGCTGTGAGGCTTAAATGCATTAATATATGCAAGTTGCCTAGAACAGATACCTATCCACCACTTAATAAGCACTGTCTAACTGTCAGCTACTATTCTGAGAGTATTATTGTAGCAGGGAAGAGCCAAATCAGACTCCATGTTCGATCTGTTTCTTTGACTTTAACCTTTGCTTTTCATTGCTTTTGTTATTATAATCATACATAATGGCCTGCCACAGGGAACCCTTACCATGTGGCTGAATGTTAAACTAAAGTGCCTTTGCTCAGCTCACAGGGAGATAATCTGACCCTGACCACCTGTGAAGAAATTAACACATCCCCTCCCGATGTCATCCAAGACAGGCAAAACTAATGGCCTCTTTACTTCACTTCCTCACCTCCTCCCAGTCTCCGTTCTATAAATGAAACTGGCATCCAGAGCCCGGTAAGACGGTTTCTGGGGGACCCTACCCTGCCATCTTCTCGGTCTGCCGGCTTTCCAAATAAAGTCGCTATTCCTTGTCTCAACACCTTGCCTCCCAACTTATTGGCTGTCTCGCGGCAAGCAGAATGAGCTTGGGCTCAGTAACATTATTGTGAACTACAGATTCCTGCTTCTATGAAAATAAGGAGAAATTAGAGCATCAGTAAACCGACACAGCAATGCGTTTTGCTCTGATGGGTTTATATGTGAAAAATTTAGACTTTAAAAGGTACCAGGGGCTTCCCTGGTGGCGCAGTGGTTGAGAGTCCGTCTGCTGATGCAGGGGACACGGGTTCGTGCCCCGGTCCGGGAGGATCCCACATGCCGCAGAGCAGCTGGGCCTGTGAGCCATGGCCGCTGAGCCTGCGTGTCCGGAGCCTGTGCTCCGCAACGGGAGAGGCCACAATGGTGAGAGGCCCACGTACCGCAAAAAAAAAAAAAAAGAGAAAAAAGAAAAGGTACCAGATGGACTTCCCTGGTGGCGCAGTAGTTAAGAATCTGCCTGCCAACACAGGGGACACAGGTTCAAGCCCTGGTCAAGGAAGATCCCACATGCCACGGAGCAACTAAGCCTGTGCACCACAACTACTAAGCCTGCACTCTAGAGCCTGCAAGCCACAACTACTGAGCCCATGTGACACAACTACTGAAGCCTGTGTGCCTAGAGCCCACGCTCCGCAACAAGAGAAGCCACAGTAATGAGAAGCCCGCGCACCCCAACAAAGAGCAGCCCCTGCTCGCCACAACTAGAGAAAGCCCACAGGCAGCAACGAAGACCCAATGCAGCCAAAAATAAATAAATAAATATTTTTTAAAAAAATAATAAATAAATAAATATTTTAAAAAATAAAAGCTACCAGATTTCCATACCATAAAGTTTAGTTTAACTGTTTTGAAATTTGTAACTCCCTTCCCTCCACTCACATGTGAAACAGGAAAGAAGGGGGCAGGGCACAACCTTTAAAAGAATGACAGAGGGGCTTCCCTGGTGGCACGGTGGTTGAGAGTCCGCCTGCCGATGCAGGGGACACGGGTTCGTGCCCCGGTCCGGGAAGATCCCACATGCCGCGGAGCAGCAGGGCCCGTGAGCCATGGCCGCTGAGCCTGCGCGTCCGGAGCCTGTGCTCCGCAACG
Organism: Mesoplodon bidens; assembly: GCF_964165515.1. NCBI lineage: Eukaryota > Metazoa > Chordata > Mammalia > Artiodactyla > Ziphiidae > Mesoplodon > Mesoplodon bidens. Next base: position 40,847,142 of record NC_138162.1, on the reverse strand, counting down.
GGAGAGGCCACAACAGTGAGAGGCCCGTGTACCGCAAAAAAAAAAAAAAAAAAAGAATGACAGAGCCATTGAGGACACAACAAAAACTGGTTAGAACCAATTAGGCTCAAGATAGCAGAAGACTTGACTTCCAGTGGACCTTGAGCCTCCTTATAGCTCAATGTAATACACCAGCATATGCTAAATGACACACCCACCGGCACCATAACAGTTCCAAGGACAACAAAAGGCCAAAAAGTGGGCAGTGGCCCAATTCCTGGAAATTTCTGCCCCTTCCCCAAAATAGTTGGAATAACCCTCCCACTCGTTAGCCTATGAAATTACTCAGCCCATAAAAAGCTAACCACCCCATATTTCCGGGTCTCTTGCCTTCTGAGATGGCCCACACTCTGTCTGTGGAATATGTTTCTGCTTTGGCCACTCTCATTTTCCAAGACAACCCCATGTCCTGTGGCCAGTCTTGCCTTTTGAGATGGATTATGGAATGTGTATCTCTCTAAGTAAATCCACTTCTCACCTATCACTTTGTCTCTCACTGAATTCTTTCTGCGATAAGACATAAAGAACCTGAGACCTGAGACCTGAGACCAGGTGTGTGATCTCAATTAAAAGATAGTGAGTTCAAGTCCCAATCTGAGTTGTGCGGTTTCACATGCACCAGCATGTAAAATCCTGAAGTGTTTGTCTAAAATGTTTGTTTGATCAGTGCATTATCTCCCTCCACTGCCTAGAATGGTATTTGAGGACACACTAGATGCTCAATAAACATTTGTAATTTCAAATTAAGTTGAAATACTGAACAATAGCTTTTGCTTCATGGAATACTGGAAATTTTGAAATGGACTTTGGTCAAAATTATTTAAGTTTTCACAAGACCTGATTATATTTAGCAAAGTAGTTCACAAGTAATAAGCAAAGCAACCAGCATTTAAAAGAGAAATTCTATAAGTTACACATATTTTCCAAAATTTCTCCTGAACATTTTTAATGTACATTTGCCATGAAGGCTCACCCTTTATTTTTGAACTCTTGTGTCTTTATGCAATTATGTTGTCCTCCCAACAGCGTTGTGCTATCATATTTTTCATCTACCCAGAGGTTGTACTTCTTCCCCTTCTGCTACTGAGCATTTTCTCATTGTGGAAAGTGTGGAGAACAACACAGAATCTGATAAAATAGCTTTCTACCAGTCACTCCTCCCATTGGGAAGAACATGTACAGTAGGGGAAGTCCTCCAAACTGGTGTCCAGTAGGGTAGCCACTAGTCACATGTGGCTAGTTAAGTTAATTAAAAAGAAATAAAATTTAGAAACCCAGTTTCTTAGTCACACTAACCACACTGCAAATGTTCAATGGCACAGGAAGCTAGTGGCCACCGTAACAGACAGTATAGATTACAGAACATAGCCATCATCACAGAAAGTTCTATTGGATGGTGCTACTCTAAAGAATCCATGCTTCTGGCTGGAAATTGCCATCATTGGGATTCTTAAGTCATTGTATTCCCATAAACCGAAGAAGTTGAATGCATTTTTTGGTCATAAATTCCTTAAGAACAGGGCCTGAGTTGCTACAAGTGACTCTGTAGAACCCCTCAAATGCCCTCACTTGAACAGAGGTTCTTAATGTTTTTAGATGATTCTGTTGGCTCTCCAAACTAGACTCTCTGGCCCCAAAAGCAAGTATTAGGAATGACTAGGAAATTATCTCAGAGGACAGGAATTAAAGCACAAAGGCCCATACTGCCTTATTGGGTACCTACTGGGTCAAGCATGAAGAGGTCCACTCCTTGCCCAGTGGAAAGAGCCACCAGTGTTGCACTTCCATAGAGTGCATAGCCCGCAGCTACAATGTTGCGGCCCGGCTGCAGGGCATCCTTTTCAGAAGGCTCATCCTCTGAGGTCTGCAAAAGAGAAAAGGGAAACATTACTGTCTCTGGAGAGAACGCTTTGCCAGAGGCCTGCATTTCAGATCTACTTGAACCACTGAAGGAAACGCAGTTCTAGAATTTCAAGCCACAGCAAATGCATCTGGAGGAAATGCGTTGCCATGTTAATGAACGGTTCTAGCTGAACCATTGCAAAGACCATTCTTGGACTTCTCCCTATTTTCTGAACATATTTGTCTCCATCCTGCCAAGAACAGCATCCCCAAGTGCTAAAACTGCACCTTCTCTTAAAAATCGTAAGCCATGCTCCTTGATGATTATAACGACCAAGGTCATTGAGCTCTGATTTTGCGCAGTACCTCATTCTACATGCACAACAGCACTCCAAGGTAGATACCTTTATGACCTCCATCGTTCAGATGAAGAACTCAGAGCCTGAGCAACTGGATAACTCACCCAACATCAAGAGGAGATGGAGTCAACCCAGGCAGCTGGGCCAAGAGCTCGTCACCGTCCATGCGCTGCCCCTTGAAGACCCTGCCCCTGTCTGTTCCCAAGTCTACGGTTCTGGATGTTTTCTTGAGGAATCCTCTCTCTTTGGCTAGCAGCACTAACAGTGCCAATGGGAGTGGGAATTCAGAGAGACAGGGCAAGGCAGGCATGCTGACGAAGGAAGAGCAAATGTCCTTGATGGAGGGGCAGAGCCACAACTGAGACTGGATTTCACAACCTACTTTTTCAGGTATCTCTTGAAGGGCTCGTCCCTCCCTACTTCCTTGTGATCAAAAGGCAAGGAGGGACTTCCCTGGTGGTGCAGTGGTTAGGATTCCGGCCTTTCACTGCCGTGGCCCGGGTTCAATCTCTGGTCGGGGAACTGAGATCCCGCAAGCCGTGCGGCGCAGCCAAAAATAATAATAAAAAATAAAGCTTTACCTTTAAACCTGTAATCTATTTTGAGGTGATTTTGGTATAAAGTATAAAGTTTAGGTTGAGTTCTTTTTTTTTCCCCTCTGTGGATATACAGTTGCTCCAGCATTAATTGTTGAAAAGACTCCTTCTTCTATTGAATTGTTTTCACAAATTTGTCAGAAATCTGTTAGCCATAAATTGTGTGAAACCATTTTGGGGTTCTCTGTTCTGTTCCATTGAACATGTGTCTATCCCTCTGTTAATATCATATAGTCTTAACTTTTAGAATAAGCTTATCTATATCTACAAAATATCTTGCCAGGATTTTGAGAGAAATTGAGTCAAACCTATTCATATATCAGTTTGGGGAGAATTAACATCCTTTACAATGTTAAGTCTTCCAACCCATGAACATGGTATGTTTCTCCATACAAGACATATTATTTGATTACTTTCATCAGTAATTACTGGTAGAATTACTATTCCTTTTTTTTTTGAGTAACTGTAAATGGTATCATATTTTAAAGTTTAGTTACCATATGTTTATTGCTGATATATAGAAATCCAGTTGATTTTTGTATGTTGATTCTGTATCCTGTGACCTTGCTGAACTCATTTATTAGTTCTAGGAAGCTGGCTTTGGTTTTGGTGTTTGTAGATTCCTTAGGAGTTTTCTACATGGACCATCCTATCGACAGTTTTTCATTCCAATCTGTATGGTTTTATTTCTTTTTCTGGTCTCACTGCCCCAGCTAGCTCTTTCAGCATTATGTTGAATAACAGTGGTGAGATTGGACATCTTTGCCTTGTTCTCGATTTTAGAGAAAAAGCATTTTGTCTTTCACTGTTAAATATAATGTTAGCTGTTGTCTTTTTATAGATGTTCTTTATCAAGTTGAGGGAAGTTTCCCCTCTATTTCTTGCTTTCTGAGAGTTTTTGTTTGTTTGTTTTGTTTTGTTTTATAACTGAGTGTTGAATTTTGTCAAATGGTTGTTCTTCATTGATGGACATAATTCTATGATTTTTCTTCTTTAAGCTTGTTGATGTGGTGGATGACACTGACTAATTTTTGAATATTGAACCAGCTTTCCATCACTGGAGTAAACCCACTTACTCATGGTATATAATTCTTTTTATGCATTGTTGAATTTTATTTGTTGATATTTTGTTGAAGATTTTGCATCTATTCATGAGAGATATTGGTCTGTAGTTTTCCTTTCTGAACTGTCTTCATCTGGTTTTGGTATCTGCGTAATGCTGGCTTTAGAAAATAAACGGGGAAGTATTCCTTTCCCTTCTCTTTTCTAGAAGAGATTGAATAATCTTTAATCATTTGGTATAATTCTCCAGTGAAACCATCTGGGCCTAGAGATATCTCTTTTGAACTCTATTTTCTTAGTAATTATAGGGCTGTTCAAATTATCTGTTTCATACTGAGTGAGTAATAGTAGTGTGCTTTTTAAAGAATTGGTCTACCTCATCTAAGTTATCAAATTTATGTGTATAGAGTTAGTTATAGTATTATATTATCCTTTTGATGTCTCCAAATGTTTTAAAATATCAGAACGACTCTGAGATGAAAAATCTAGTGCATAAACATGTGTTTATCTGATTATTTTCCCAAGAGAAATTCCAAATAATAAAAGTATTGGGTAAAATACTTTTGATACATATTGAAAAGTTGCCATGCAGAATCTAATAAACATAAGATAGTATTGTCTTTTCAACTTGGCCAATTTGATAGGTGGAAAAAAAGACATCTGCTTTAATTTCCATTTTGTATAATTAATAAAATAAATTTTTATACATTTATTGACCATTTTTATTTTTTATTTTGTAAGTTGCCTGTTTGATGTCATTGCTTATTTTTCTATCAGGTTATTCATCTTATTATTGTTAATTTTAATAGCTTTTTACATATGAAAGATATAAATACGTTATATGTTACAAACATTTTCCTCAATTGTCATCTGCCTTTTAATTTTATTTATAGTGTATTTTTTTGCAGTTTTTTTGGTAATTAAACTATTCATTACAGCTTAATTATTTTCTTCTCTTGTCTTTATGTTTAGACAGAATTTCTCCTACATCAAGACAAGATTAGACAAATATTCTACACTTTTTTTTCTGGTTTTATCCCCCACCTCTCCACCAAACTTACAAGCCATCTGTAACTTATTTCAGTGCCTGGAAAAAAGAAACTTTCAACTCTCGTTTTCCCTCCAATATGGTCTTGGAACTCCCAAAATACACTTCATGTTAGTATTCTCCATTGCCATGACACTTTTCTCAAAAATCTCAGAGGAGTTTACAAATGATTTAGTGTTATCTTTCTCAAATCTTTATATTTTTCCCTACTCCACTAAAATCTCTATATTTTTCCCTACTCCCTACTTCCCTGTCACATATAAAGGCAGTGGTGTTTGGTGGTAGAAGGTATGGGAAAGTTGATTATTTTTCTTTTAATTGAGGTCTAAATTACATATAGCAAAGCACACAAGTCTTAACTATACAGTTTGACGAATTTTTACATATATATAGTACATACCGATGTAACTACTAAGATCAATTTATAGAATATTTCCAGCCACCTAGCAGATTCTCTTATACCCTCTTTCGTCACTATCACCTCCCCCAAGGTAACCTCTATTCTGGCCTTTATCATCTGGATGTCAAAAGAATAATTAGTTTTGACTGTTTTGGAACTTCATATAAATGAAATTACAAAGCATGTGTTCTTTTGTATCTGGCTTATGTTTCACAACATATGTCTTTGTGATTTTATCTGTGCTATTGCACATAGCAATAGTTTGTTCTTTTGCATTGCTATGTAGCTTTTTGTCGTGTGACTATATCACAGTTTATTTATCCATTCTTATGTTGATACACTTTTTGATTTTTTTCAGTTTGGGTCTTTTATGAATAATTTGTACACATCTTTTGGCAGACACAGGCACCCATTTATACTGGGTGCACTCCAGGAGTGGACTTGCTGGGCCATAGTGTATCAGTATATGTTTAATACTAGCAGGTGCTGTCAAATTTTTCTGAAGTGTTTGTATCATTTTCTACTCCCACCACCAATATATTAGAATTCCAGTTTCTTCATCTACAGTTGGTATGGTTAGTCTTTTTAATTTTAGCCACTCTGGTTGGGGGCGAGTGGTAAATGATGTCTCAGTGCTGTTTCCATGTCCATTTCCCTGATGACTAATGATGCTGAGCATCTCTCACATGTTTAGTAACCAGCTGGGGAAAAAAATCTCTTTTTTGAAGTTCCTGTTCAAGTCTTTTGCCCATTCCTTTGATCAGATTGACAGTATTTTTTATTGATTTGTAGGAGTTCTTTATTTATTCTGTATATGAGTTCTCTGTTGGATGTATGCATTGAAAATTTTTCCATCTGTCTGTAGTTGCCTTTTTACTCTCTTAATGTTGTCTTTTTTTATTTTTTATTAAAATATAGTTGATTTACAATGTTGTGTTACTTTCTGCTGTACAGCAAAGTGAATCACTTATACATATACATGTATCCACTCTTTTTTAGATTCTATTCCCATATCGGTCATTATTGAGTATTGAGTAGAGTTCCCTGTGCTATATAGCAGGTTCTTATTAGTTATCTATTTTATATATAATAGTGTGTATATGTCAATCCCAATCTCCCAATTTACCCCTCCCTCCCCTTCCCCCTTGGTAACCATAAGTGTGTTTTCTACATCTGTGATCCTATTTCTGTTTTGTAAATAGGTTCATTTGTACCTTTTTTTTAGATTCCACATATAAGTGATATCATATGTTATTTATTTTTGTCTGACTTACTTCACTCAGTATGACAATCTCTAGGTCCATCCTTAATGTTGTCTTTTGATGAACAAAAGTTCTTAGTTTCAATGAAGCCCAGTTTACTAGCCTTTTCCTTCATGGTTAGTACTTTTTATGTCCTGTTTAAAAAACCTTTACCTTCCCCAAAGGCATGAAGATATTCTCCTGTGGTTTTTTTCCTAGGAGCTTTATAACTTTACTTTTTACAGTGAAGTCTCTGGTCTTTAATTAATCTTTGTGTATGGTGTGAAGTAGGAGTCAAGTTCATTTTTTCTCATACTGATATTCACCTGGACCAGCATCACTTATTGAAGAGATCATTCTGTACAAATTAAACTTCAGTATTGCCTTTTCATAAATCAAGCGATCATTCACGTGTGGGTCTATCTCTAGGCTCTCTTTTGTGTTCCACTGGTCTATGTATCCTTATGTCAGTAAAAGAGTAGAATTTTGGTGAGGTTGACTTACCCATAATAATGGGAGATGGGGTCTCCTGACCCTGTAGGGGTGTTAAAACCCACACCCTTGATTTACTCAGATCAACAAGACCAGCTCCTCCCATCAGGACGACTCCCTCAGTCCTCCTCTTAAGCCTCTGGTTTTCAGTTTTCTGTGATTCTGGTCCCCCGCCCCTTACCTTGCGTTTTTTGCTTGTTCATTTCAATGAGCTCAGCCACGAATTTAAAGGATGATATATTGTATCCAAAAGTTCTGGATGTCCTGAAGGGAGAGAGTTTGCACTTTGTCTAATCTGTGACTGTTGGAAATGGAAAATGTCAACTTCAAGAAAAAGGAAAATCATAGAACAGGGAGCTGAAAGCAGTATGGGACGTCTTAAAGGGTGTTTAGCAATGCTCCTCAGAGATAAGGGGAAAAAAAGACTTTTGACAGTTCTCTGACAGTCCTGAAACTTCTATCTTGATGCTTATAGAAAATCACAGAAATTCTGGTCAGAAACAGGTATCATCCCTGGCTTTGACAAGGTTCTAAGAGGCTGTGACAGCCCCGTGAGTTCTCTGAAGCAAGCTGCTCTCTCATTAGATATTGCTTAAGCATCACAAAGCTTTCTCTTCATATCTCATTCATTTCTCAAACTTGCCCCCCTTCTTTAGAAACAGTATCAGAGAAAATCTATGGTTATTTGGACTAGCCTTCAAAGCCTCTGGTTTATTTGAACTTTAAGACAAAATCTCTGTATTCAAAATCACCAAAATTCAAGCGTGAATATCCCATATTATGTATAGTAATATTCTTCTTTTTTTGTTTCAAAGATTTCATTTTTTTGAGAACAGTTTTAGGGTCACAGAAAAATTGTGAGAAGGATACAGAGATTTCCCACATACTCCCTGTCCACACACATGCACAGCCTCCCTCATTATTCCTCTTTGTTTTTAAATCAGTTGGCTTTAAGAAGCTATTAAGACCATCAACAAAATGAAAAAGAAAAAAATATTTGGAGATCATACATAGAATAAGGGATTAATATCCAAAATATACAAAGAACTCACACAACTCAATGGCAAAAAAACAAATGATCTGACTGAATAGACATTTTTCCAAAGAAGGCATACAAAGGGCCAATGGGTATATGAAAAGGTGCTCAACATCACTAATCATCAGGGAAAAATGCAAATCAAAACCACAATGAGGGCTCCCCTGGTGGCTCAGTGGTTGAGAGTCCACCTGCCGATGCAGGGGACACGGGTTCGTGCCCCGGTCCGGGAAGATCCCACATGCCGCAGAACGGCTGGGCCCGTGAGCCATGGTCGCTGAGCCTGTGCGTCCGGAGCCTGTGCTCCACAACGGGAGAGGCCACAACAGTGAGAGGCCCGCGTACCAAAAAAAAAAAAAAAACCACAATGAGATATCACCTCACACCTGTCAGAATGACTAATATCAAAAAGATCAACAATAAAAAGTGTTGGTGAGGATGTGGAGAGAAGGGAATCCTTGGGCACTGATTGTAGGAATGTAAATTGGTGAAGCCACTATGGAAAACAGTATGGAGGTTCTTCCAAAAATTAAATATAGAGCTATATAAGATCCAGCAATTACACTTCTGGATATATACCTGAAGGACATGAAATCACTCTTTCACAGATATATATACATAAAATTCAGCAATGAAAAACAAGGAAATCCTGCCATTCATGACAATATGGATGGACTTTGAGGGCATTATGCTAAGTGAAATAAGTCAGAGAAGGACAAATACTGTATGATCTCACTTACATGTGGACTCTAAAAAAAAACAAAACAAAACTCATAGATACAGAGAACACATTGGTAGTTTCCAGAAGCAAGGGGTGGGGTAGGTGAAATGAGTGAAGGTGGTCAAAGGTACAGACTTCCAATTATAAGATGAGTAAGTGGTGGGGATGTAATATACGGCATCAGGACTAGAGTTAATAATACCATGTTGTCACACTTTCTTCTCAACTGCTCATGGAACATAATCCAGGATAGATCATACCTTGGATCACAAATCAAGCCTTGGTAAATTTAAGAAAATTGAAATCATATCAACTATCTTTTCTGACCACAATGCTATGAGACTAGATATCAATTACAGGAAAAAATCTGTACAAAAATACAAATACATGGAGGCTACACAATACACTAATTAATAACCAAGAGATCACTGAGGAAATCAAAAAACACTGAGAAACAAATGACAATGAAAACAAGACAACCCAATACCTATGGGATGCAGCAAAAGCAGTTCTAAGAGGGAAGTTTATAGCCATACAATCCTACCTCAAGAAAAATGAAACATCTCAAATAAACAACCTAACCTTACACCTAAAGCAATTAGAGAAAGAAGAACAAAAAAACCCCAAAGTTAGAAGAAGGAAAGAAATCATAAAGATCAGATCAGACATAATTGAAAAAGACATGAAGGAAACAATAGCTAAGAGCAGTAAAACTAAAAGCTGGTTCTTTGAGAAGATAAACAAAACTGATAAACCATTAACCAGACTCATCAAGAAAAAAAAGGGAGATGAATCAAATCAATAGAGTTAGAAATGAAAAAGGAGAAGTAACAACTGACACTGCAGAAATACAAATGATCATGAGAGATTACTACAAGTAACTATATGCCAATAAAATGGACAACCTGGAAGAAATGGACACAGTCTTAGAAGGGCACAACATTCCAAGACTGAAGCAAGAAGAAATAGGAAATATAAACAGACCAATCACAAACACTGAAATTGGAACTGTGATTAAAAATCTTCCAACAAACAAAAGCCCAGGACCAGATGGCTTCACAGGCACATTCTATCAAATATTTAGAGAAGAGCTAACACCTATCCTTCTCAAACTCTTCCAAAATATAGCAAAGGGAGGAACACTACCAACCTCATTCGACAAGGCCACCATCACCCTGATACCAAAACAAGACAAAGATGCCACAAAGAAAGAAAACTACAGGCCAACATCACTGATGAACATAGATGCAAAAATCTTCAACAAAATACTAGCAAACAAAATCCAGCAGCACATTAAAAGGATCATACACCATGATCAAGTAGGGTTTATCCCAGGAATGCAAGAATTCTTCAATATATGCAAACCAATCAATGTGATACACAATATTAACAAATTGATGGAGAAAAACCATATGATCATCTCAACAGATGCAGAAAAAGCTTTCAACAAAATTCAACACCCATTTATGATAAAAATCTTCCAGAAAGTAGGCAGAGAGGGAAATTACCTCAACATAATAAAGGCCGTATATGACAAACCTACAGCCAACATCATTCTTAACAGTGAAAAACTGAAACCATTTCCACTAAGATCAGGAACAAGACAAGGTTGCCCACTCTCACCACTATTATTCAACATAGTTTTGGAAGTTTTAGCCACAGCAATCAGAGAAGAAAAAGAAATCAAAGGAATCCAAATCGGAAAAGAAGAAGTAAAGCTGTCACTGTTTTCAGATGACAAGGTAATATACACAGAGAATCCTAAAGACGTTACCAGAAAACTACTAGAGCTAATCAATGAATTTGGTAAAGTAGCAGGATAAAAAATTAATGCACAGAAATCTGTTGCGCTCCTATACACCAATGATGAAAAACCTGAAAGAGAAATTAAGGAAACACTCCCATTTACCATTGCAACAAAAAGAATAAAATACCTTGTAATAAGCTTACCTAAGGAGACAAAAGACCTGTATGAAGAAAACTATAAGACACTGATGAAAGAAATTAAAGATGATACAAACAGATGGACAGATGTACCATGTTCTTGGATTGGAAGAACTAACATTGTGAAAATGACTATACTACCCAAAGCAATCTACACATTCAATGCAATCCTTATCAAACTACCAATGGCATTTTTCACAGAACTAGAACAAAATATTTCACAATTTGTATGGAAACACAAAAGACCCCAAATAGCCAAAGCAATCTTGAGAACGAAAAACAGAGCTGGAGGAATCAGGCTCCCTGACTTCAGACTATACTACAAAGCTACAGTAATCAAAACAGTATGGTACTGGCACAAAAACAGAAATATAGGTCAATGGAACAGCATTGAAAGCCCAGAGATAAACCCATGCACATATGGTCATCTTATCTTTGATAAAGGAGGCAAGAATATACAATGGACAAAAGACAGCCTCTTCAGTAAGTGGTGCTGGGAAAACTGGACAGCTACATGTAAAAGAATGAAATTAGAACACTCCCTAACACCATGCACAAAAATAAACTCAAAATGGATTAAAGACCTAAATGTAGGACCAGACACTATAAAACTCTTAAGGGAAAACATAGGCAGAACACTCTATGACATAAATCACAGCAAGATCCTTTTTGACCCACCTCCTAGAGAAATGGAAATAAAAACAAAAATAAACAAATGGGACCTAATGAAACTTAAAAGCTTTTGTACACCAAAGGAAAACATAAACAAGACGAAAAGACAACCCTCAGAATGGGAGAAAATACTTGTAAATGAAGCAAGTGACAAAGGACTAATCTCCAAAATTTACAAGCAGCTCATGCAGCTCAATATTAAAAAAACAAACAACCCAATCCAAAAATGGGCAGAAGACCTAAATAGACATTTCTCCAAAGAAGATATACAGACAGGCAACAAACACATGAAAGAATGCTCAACATCACTAATCATTAGAGAAATGCAAATCAAAACTACAATGACATATCACCTCACACCAGTCAGAATGGCCATGATCAAAAAATCTAGAAACAATAAATGCTGGAGAAGGTGTGGAGAAAAGGGAACCCTCTTGCACTGTTGGTGGCAATGTAAATTGATACAGCCACTATGGAGAACAGTATGGAGGTTCCTTAAAAAACTATAAATAGAACTACCATACGACCCAGAAATCCCACTACTGGGCATATACCTTGAGAAAACGATAATTCAAAAAGAGTCGTGTACCACAATGTTCATTGCAGCTCTATTTACAATAGCCAGGAAGCAACCTAAGTGTCCTTCGACAGATGAATGGATAAAGAAGATGTGGCGCATATATACAATGTAATATTACTCAGCCATAAAAAGAAACGAAATTGAGTTATTTGTAGTGAGGTGGATGGACCTAGAGTCTGTCATACAGGCTGAAGTAAGTCAGAAGAGAAAAACAATACTGTATGCTAACACATATATATGGAATCTAAAAAAAAAGAAAATGGTTCTGAAGAACCTAGGGGCACGACAGGAATAGAGACACAGATGTAGAGAATGGACTTGAGGACATAGGGAGTGGGAAGGGTAAGCTGAGATGAAGTGAGAGAGTGGCATGGACTTATATATACTATCAAATGTGAAATAGATAGCTAGTGGGAAGCAGCCGCATAGCACAGGGAGATCAGCTCGATGCTTTGTGTCCACGTAGAGGGGTGGGATAGGGATGGTGGGAGGGAGATGCAAGAGGGAGGAGATATAGGGATATATGTATATGTATAGCTGATTCACTTTGTTATAAAGCAGAAACTAACACACCATTTTAAAGCAATTGTACTCCAATAAAGATGTTTAAAAAAAATACTGTATTGTCTATTTGAAAGTGGCTGTGAGAGTAGATCTTAAAAGTCCTCATCACACACACACACACACACACTCACACACACACACTCACACACACACACAAATTGTAACTATGTGTGGGGATGGATGTTGACCGTTTCAGTGAATTTTGCCAACAGCCTAAGTGAGCCTGGAAGCGAATTCTTCTCAATAGGATGCCAGGCTGGGTGACACCAAGATTTTGGCCTTACAAGACAGAGAACCCAGCCATGCCTGCCAAACTTCTGACCCAAGAACTGGGTGATAATTAATGGAGGTTGTTTTAAGCCTCTAAATGTGTGGTGAATTATTACAGCAGCAACAGAAAGCAAACGCAGTAAGATTTAGGATACACAAGCAAGGAACAGAGGGACTTTCAGGTGCCACCTGGAACCTAATTTCACATCTGGCATTTGTGTTGCCTCCAGATTTTCAAAACAAGGCCCCATCTATCAGCTCACCCTCCCTTCCTAGGAACACCGAGAACAGGACTGAAGGAAATGACCGATTCGGGTATTCCATGAGGAGCCCAAGCCAGAGCGAGGTTCATGGCTTGCCTGCCACGGTGTGTCTGGTTAGTGGGAGGACCGAGGTTAGAACTCCAGACTCGTGGCTCCCAGCCCAGGAACGTTTGAAGCCACCAGAGGAAGGAGGTGTTAAAGAGCATACTGTTTACTCACCTTTCTGTAGATGGCAAATATGGTTCCGATGGAGGCCAGGCAGTCGATGTTCGAAGATCCATCCAGTGGGTCAAAGCAGACCACGTATTTCCCCTACATGCACAGAGGGCGGAACACCTGATCAGGTCACCTTCTGAGCAACACACTCTGTGTACGTGGCTGTGTGTGGCAGACAACACTACACCAAAAGCAATTCAGAGCAAAGGGATATCCTCGTCAAAAAATGCAATTACTTAAGGAGTGCAGAGTGTATCAGCATACATTAACTGCGCAGCTCAGAGCCCGCCGGCCCATAAACAGATTAGTTGACACCCACAGTGGGTGATGGAGGTCCCACCCACCTCCAAATAGCTCTCCTCCCACCTGCCCTGGCTCCGCCCTCCCCTCCTACCTGGGACCAGTGGGGACTTAGAGCTGCTGAGGGTGTGAGAGGAAACCAGGTCTGAAATGGGCACCTTGCAGGGAAGAGGTGGAGAAGCTGAAGACGACCTTGGACAAGCTTTACCCACGTCCACAGTAAGGTTGGCTGTTGATTTACTGATACTTCTGAGCCTCTCCCCAGACAGGCTTTTTTCATTTTAGCACATTTTTACTGAAAGAAAATCTCAGAACAACGTCCCAGGGCCTCTGGGTCTGTCTTATTAAAGTAGCTGGTATGTATGACTACATCAGGAGAATAAAAATACTCCTCTGGGTTTTGCTGCATCCACCCATCTTGCTGATGTGAAGACCAGAGACAGAGTAGGTGGGGTCTTGAGATACCATGTCCCTCATGCCCACTCACGCTGCTGTCACCGGCAGCCCGGGGGAAAGGAAACACCAGACACTTTTTACAGGCCTCCTATGTGCAAGGTTCTGTGAGAGCCTTAGTGATGGGGACTGGGGTGTCCTGGCTAATTAAACACTGGTAATCAAGCATCAAGTAAAATGGGAGTCATTTTTCCCACCACTAAACTACTTTCCCCTGACTTTCCAATGAGTAATGCCCTAGCTTAATGTGAGCTTTCTTCCTTTCTTTCTTCCTTTTCTCCTTTCTTTTTTCCTTGTTCAACAGGAGGTGAAGCAGGGAGGGCAGTGGAATTCATAAACTTGGAAATTCCCCATTCTCCCTGTAGATAAGCCAATTCAGCCCATTCACTTCACACATGCGTGCATTCAACAGATATTTGTTGAACATCAAGCATATGCTGGAGAAGGTCCACGAGCTGATGTGGGAACAAGCAAGGAGTATTCAAGGACCAGCGTGAAGACCTGTGTAGCTCAGGCCAATGGGGAAAGAAAACGTGAGATTTGATCAGAGAGATAATCAAGGGTCATATCGGTGGAAGTTGAAAGTTGAAAATAATAGGTGTGACTTAGCCTAATTATGTGAGACAACAAGTATAATGTGCTTTGGCACAGTCCCCACCACACAGCAAGTGTTCAATAAATTTGGCTTTACTTTTTCCATTCTTTCAGCTAATCACAAGGAAATGGCACCTTGTCCCCAGGACCCACTGTACAAAACAAGGGCTAACAGTCTTAGCATTTATTTGGCATTACTGTACAGCAGCTGAATATGGGTTGAAATTTTTGGCCACCAGCTTTTTTTTTTTTAAATAAAATGTGAAAACATAGTGAATACAGACCCCCCCCCAGTCATGCCTTGCACTAACCAAGTTTACCATTGCATTAAGGCCAGAGCAACGATCTTTATGAATTCTTTTATGTTTTAGTCTAACAGTTTGTCAGGCATGAAGGAATCTCTGCTGAAACAAAACCCCCTTGGGGAAGGGGCTGGGAGTATAGTGGGGATGAGAAGATTAAGAGACGCTACAGTACCACAGGAACTCTACTTTTTACCGGACGGGATTTTCAAGCGCTCCAAAATGTTGGGACTTGTTACCAGTACAGTAAGTGAAAACCCATGATGAGCCCCATCCACTGAGAAGTTACGGTAAAGCACTCTGATTTATTTCCTGAATGAATCACTGCCCTATTACAGAGTCTGTGTGACTAGACAGCATAAGGATTCCAACTAAAGAGGCATGAAATCCCTTGTTTGTTTCCAGAAAATAAAAAATTAAGCAATAGAGGAAAATATCAGAAATTTAAAAAAGCAAGGCAACCAGAGTTTTCCCAACTCAGTTTCGCCCTCTACTGGTGAGTAGAGGAACTTCAGCAAGGCTGCCACACTCACCCTCCTCTCCTGGGCGGTGATAAGTGCGTCTTTATTCTCTTCCGAGACCAGGACGCAGGTGCTGTAGGAGGACTGGAGCATGTTGATGACCAGGGAATTGGATAACACGTCCAGTTTCTTCACCTCATCCCCTGTCACGTTCACGCTTCCCGCGATTCCGTACCTAAGAAGACAAAAGGCTGGAGGAAATCAGGAAGGGAGCCTGGACTCCAGCAAAGATGCCCAGACTCCAAGATACCGCCCCTGCATCCCTCTTTTCCCTTCATGGCTCCAGAGTCTCCAAATTATAAATACGACCAAGTGCGTCCTGTCTCACAGCGCTGGTTCTTACTCTTGCTTCCTTTACACCTCAGGGATATTGTCCTAAGTCCCTCGTCGTCCCAGTAACACTAACCAGAATTCAATCCTACTAACGAGCAACCCTGCCCCCGGCCCTGGGAGAGAGAATTCATAAAGTCAGACACATCGCCGTAATTAATAACTCTAAAAAGTAAAGGACCGTGGCTTTCCAGCCCCGGAATTTCTAGTATTTGTTGATTATCCTCAAATAGTGGCCTGCTGGGCTGAATTAAAATTTGCTCTGCTGTAGCTTGGTATTACTTGAATAAGAAGGAAAGTGGGGGACAGACTTAACTAGTTTAATTTGATTCTTTACCACCATTCCAAGCAATGTAAGAATGAACACTACTGTAAGAATTCTATCTGGAGGCTTTGTGTTTTAGAGGATTGCTATGCAAAGGTCTCCAGGGAATTCCCTGGGGGTCCCGTGGTTAGGACTCAGCACTTTCACTTCCCCAGGCCCGGGCTTGACCCCTGGTTGGGGAACTAAGATCCCGAAAGCTGCGTGGCTCGGCCAAAAAAAAAAAGTCTCCAGCTCACACCCTTGTGGGTGGGATCCTTCTAAAATCAGTCAGATCACCCCTGTCTCTCCCAGAGTCCCCAGGTCCTCTTTGGGTTTCAGGCTGCACCAAGGAAGGCCTGGTCCCACACTGGCCTTGCCTCTTGGCCCTCTCACCCTCAGTCTCAGCCTCTGGAGCCCAACGGGCACACACCTGCCTTACACAGATCCCTGGGTTCCCTGTCCCCCACCCCCCAAGCTCTTCTCTCCGTGAGCCACATGGCTACCACCCCCCTCAAGCCCTTCTCATGCCAACAGCCACCAAGGTCCTGAGGCCACCAGCACCCAGCAAGCTGCTTCTCTCCTCTCCCCCTTCACTCATGGTATCCCCCACCACGGGAGTGCTTTCTGCCCACAGACCGCTTTCTTCTACTTGCCCTCCTAACCTCTTCCAGAAGCTTCCCTGGTGCCATACACACCAGATACAGCCTTGTCAGCCCTTCCAGAGCAGCTCACAATCTGTTTGTGGGAATGTCCTTCCTGCTAGATTATCTGCTCACCGAAGGCAAGAGCTGTGACTCACTGTACTTGTTTCCACGGTGCTCAGATGCTCAATATATGTTCACTGAATTATGAAGAATGGATCGCAGGAAAGTAATTCCCCCCCTCTCCTTTTTGTTAACGCCATTTATTTGTTGAAGCAATCCTCAGGCGGCTCTAACAGGTAGCCAGGGTTGAGATCCACTGATTCACCCTAAGCCGGGGCGGGGGACAGCTCATTTCCCACCCTTTTCCCTTATTGACAGATCCCCCACAGATCCCCCCATCACTTGATGTCTGATGTGATGAGATCTGCCTTGGAAAACAATACTGGTGGCCTCACCTCAAAGACTGTACCTTCTGGTTCAAAATAAAAGCAAACAAACACACAACAGCAACCACAAAACTGGGTTATGTTGCATCAGAATTTAAAGGGTCCACAAACCCAATCCTGTTGTTTAACTGGCATCTGGATACGGCTTCTACCAGAGAATGAAGAGCTGGGGTGCCCGAGGCCTGTGGATGTTGGAGAAACAGGCTCTCTGTCCTGTGCTTTGCAAACACTTCCTCCACCTCCACACAAACCCCGCCCTTATCCCCGCCCCTCAACCCACCCTCTGCACCCCCCGCTGCATGTGCGGAGCATTCTTCTCTGCCTACCCCCTCCCACCATCCACACACCTCCTTTCAGAAAGAATGAAAGATCATCACAATGAGATCTAATTGCCTGACAACTGCTCCAAGTTAGATCATGGGCAGAAAAGTGCTTTTTAACCCGTAAGACAGTATTTTTTAGATCTTAACTAACATGTAAGCTCTACTGGTAATTTTTTAATGGATTGTTCTGCTGTTTTGACATTTAAAAGCCATGGAGAGGATTCCAGGGGTGGTATTCTAGCATTCCCTTCTTCCTACAGCAAGAAGCAGAGAAAAATATGAGACTTTCTGATCCGTTTTGCATTTATCGAGCAGGTGCCTAGAAATGTCTTCCCAAAAAGAGGAAGCAAAGGAATGAGGGGCTTGAGGTCCCCTAAATGGGAAAGTGGCAGGAATATGTTAAAGTCCCATTTTCATGAGCAGAATTGCTCTGGGATAGGATGCAACCTTTGAGCTCTTGGAGAAGCAATTCCAGGGTCCTCTTAAAATTATCTCCGCATCTTATTAGAAAGAAGAAATTTCCAGCCAATGGACTTCTCCCACTGACACTTTGGGTATCTATTACAGAGGCACCCAGGGAAGGATGCCGCCTGAATTGGCAAAATACGTGGTCTCTGCCTTAACGGAGGACACCTGCCTCAGCCTCCGAGAAAACGCGAAATCCTGACGTCTTGTTTCCACGGGCTGCGCCTGCCACCTAGTGGTGGGTCAGCGATATCGCCCTGTTAGCCGGCAAATTTCCCCAGGTTCGGGCTTGGAACCACAGTAATAAAGATCATTTATTACGGGGCTGGCACTGTCGAAATCATCATCACATGGACCTACTAAGCCTTACAACTAGCCCTACGAGTTAGGTGCTATTAGTATCCAATCCGTTTTACACTTTTACAGGCCCTAACGAGAGCAGATCATTGACCATGATCACATGGCACAAAAAACCAAGTCAGAGGGCTTCCCTGGTGGCGCAGTGGTTGAGAATCTGCCTGCCAATGCAGGGGACACGGGTTCGAGCCCTGGTCTGGGAAGGTCCCACATGCCGCGTAGCAACTGGGCCCGTGAGCCACGGCTACTGAGCCTGCGTGTCTGGAGCCTGTGCTCTGCAGCAGGAGAGGCTGCGGCAGTGAGAGGCCCACGCACCGTGAAGAGTGGCCCCCGCTCGACGCAACTAGAGAAAGCCCTCGCACAGAAATGAAGACTCAACACAGCCAAAAGAATAACTAACTAACTAACTAAATAAATTTATTTAAAAAAAAAAAAAAAAACCAAGTCAGAGGAGCACCTGAATTATCCAGTCGCTGAGTCCGCATCCTCTGGACACTCCATGGCCACAAAGTCAGAGTTCTGCAGCGATTAGCACAAACCCACCACAGCAGCCCCTGCCCAGCCCAGCCCCCCTGCACTGGGGAGCCCATTAACATGGGGAACACTGAGAGGTCAGCAGGCAACCCAGGAAACTGCTCTATGCGTAGCCCAGCTCACCACCAGATAGGAGCAGAACAGAGGCAAGTAGCTGTGTCTCAGGTTCATGAAGGTCTTTAAAGGTAGAGCTGGCCATTACTGCCAGATGAGGTACTCATACAGTTATAGCAATACACAGAGAGGGGGAAAACCAGTCATAATCGCCTTTAACTTGGAGCTCCTTACTGAGTCACCAAGCATTATATAAATAAAGTCTGTAATTATCACATTTTTTTGTGTGTTAAAAGTACTAAGTTGGGGCCTCCCTGGTGGCGCAGTGGTTGAGAATCTGCCTGCCGATGCAGGGGACACGGGTTCGTGCCCCAGTCCGGGAAGATCCCACATGCCACAGAGCGGCTGAGCCCGTGAGCCATGGCCGCTGAGCCTGCGCGTCCGGAGCCTGTGCTCCGCAACAGGAGAGGCCACAACAGTGAGAGGCCCGCGTATCACACACACACACACAAAACAAGTTGTTAGAATAAATATTTCAAATTATTGGACTTCGTTATTTCTTCATTTTGGAATAATAATAATAATAACAACAATGGGTCTGTTCATCTTCTGAGAGGACCTCCACTGCAATTGCTACCAGGAAAATGGAAGCCCAAAGAAAGACTGCTTCTTTTCACCACAGACTTAAACTGGACCCTTGGCTCTGAGGATCGGCATCTGTAGCATGAACTTGGGTAAAGCACCAAGAGAGCAAAGTGGAAAAACACTCTGCATTCCCTCCTCCCCCCGGGCCCAGCACCTCCCAGCTTCCTGCACACCTGAGTCACAGAGAAGAAATAAAATATTGTTTTAAAAGCAAAAGACTCTTTTTGATGGTGAGAAAGGAGATGGACAACGGGCCCTGGGATTCAGTAAATGATTTCTACCTCCTAATGACTATGATGGGCAAAGGTCATGGTAATAAAACGCTCATATCTGCAAAGGGCGTCAAGCGCCCTCTCAAGTCTCCTGGCGATTGCTTTGTGCCAGTGAGAATGCAAACACAAGTCACTATAACTCAGGATATGTTTCAATGGAGCAAGCCCCTGAGCTTGTTATCATTATAATACATGGTAACTGGGAAAATTATATATTTTTTCTCCATAGCATGTCTCCAAGTATTTTGTTTCTTTCTTGAAACAAGTCTAAGGCCCCTTTATCAAAGGACACCTGGCAGAAAGTTTAAAGGCAACTTCCCTCCAGGGCACACGGGCTAATACTTCTGAGTCCGTTTCGGCCCAAGCACCTACAGCTCTGCCCACCCGCACCTGGGCCCCCCGTCGCTGCGTGTCGCCGGGGTGGGAGGGTGGGTAGACTCACAGATGGGCCAGGCCAGCCTTGCGCACGGCCGAGGAGATGGCTTTGATGGCCGTCAGCATGGAGTTGAGCAGCTGTGTGAGCTCTCCGGTGCCTTTGGCCTGACGCCCCTTTTCCATAACGTAGCGGGTCAGGGTGAGCATATCCGTTGCGAAGGGGCTTCTGTCCCCCATTGTGGCGGGTAGTTTTTCAAATCCTTTTCTCCCTGCAGAAGAAAGCCTTATCTCTAAGGGCTGGTCAGTGGCTCTGCGGTATCAGAGCTGATTAGAAATCTGTACTGGCCGTGCCAGGACCTTTAAGGGAAAGTGCCCCAGGCCACGTGGTTGAGATAACTGGGCGAGTCCTCAAGGAAACCTCTCGGGCCTGGCTGATCTGAAGGCTGCCAAGCTGTAAATAGAACCGGGCAGCTGGGAAACACAGACCTACTTTTTCTTGACGAAACTTTTCCTTTAAAGATCCTAAGAAGCAACCGTTTAGTAAAGGTAAAGAGATGAGAATTCCAGCCACTAAAAAAAAAAAAAAAAATCCATAAAACCCTCTTATTCAAAGACTCAAAAGGTTTCTTCACATGTATCTACTGCAGGGCCCCATTCCCTCACATTGCAGGAGGCAGATTGGCAGATATCTTATCTGGGGTATAGGTCACATAACAAAATAATGGCAATCCTGGGACTTCTTAGCCAGGGTTCTTTCATATGTTTGAAAAGGATGCTTTTAAATTCCAAAAAGCATGTATGATTGGATGGATATTTACAATAAGTATTCAAATCTGGAAGAAAAAAATATTCCTAGTGCCTAGCACTAGGGTTATTTTATCAATTCTTTATTTTTTCAGTTTCTCTAGATTTGCATTTTTATAGCAAAAATGTTGCTTGCTTATTGAAAAGGAAACACTACAGAACCAGCCCATCCTCCAACCCACTGCCAGAAATAACTGTATTAGAGGTGGTGGGGGTCTGTATTTGTAAACAGGGGAGGAGGTCTGCATAGGGTGGTCCAAGCACTTTCTCTAAGGGCAGAGACACCTGGCTCTGAGTCCCAGGCTAGTCATCTGCTAGTTGTACAGTTTGGAAAAGCTCCTGAAGCCTCAGTTTCCTCACCTGTAAATGGTGATAGCAATAAAACATCTACCTGACAGAGTGGTTGTGAGGATTAAAGTGATAAGATGTGCCTGTCATAGTAGGTGCTCAATACTTGTTAGGTGTTATTACCCTTCCAATTTGTTGATGTATGTATAACTATCATGTATACATATACAATTTCATTTTACAAAGTAGGACAATATGCACATTGCTGTGCAAGTTGATTATTTTCCTTTGACAGTTACTTCAATCAGAATGTGTTTAGCTGCAAGTAATAGCAAATGTAGAGTGATTTAAATATGTGGGGTTCATTAGTCTCATATTTTCTCCGAGGCAGCAGCTGGCATTCATTTAGCTGGTCAAAAGTTCCATTAGGAACCCCTCTCTGTCTCTTCTCCGTAATCCTCGGTTGGCTGGCTTTTGCCTCCAAGCTTATCATCTCACGGGCACAAAATGGCCACTGCAGCTCTGAACGTCTGAAGACCGAAAGAGGGGAGAAGGGCAACCACATCCGTTCCCTTTTATTAGGAAAGAAATAGTTCCCCAGAAACACCCTCTGCCTACCCCGCACCCCCACCCCAAGTAGCCTTCCACTTTTGAAGCATTGGCCAGATTTACGGCCTATGATGATGCTTTGCTGCAAGAGTCGGGCACTGATATTGAATCAACCAATCGGAAGTGTCTTCCACAGCAAAACATCTGGGAAATACATCCGTGTCAATACACAGAGACATACTGCTTTCCCACGTGTGGACAGTCAGATATTTTTGAAATATTTCCTCCTCAAACAATGCTGCACCAAGATCCTTACCTTTGTGTATGTGCTTGTGTGAGGGCTTCAGTAAGATACAGCCCTAGAAGAGGAGCTTCTGTGTCAGAACATTTTAATTTTGACATCACCAGGGTCTAAACTGGAACTTTCTTTTTCTTCCCCAAGAGCTTCTGGAAATTGTGAGGACAGTAGAATGGAACTTTCTTTGATCCTGATGTTTCAGGTTGCCATCAATAAATAACTCAGTTTTGTCTTTTGTCACATAGAAGATCAACCATGATTCTTCGGACATAATTATAGAAAGAGCAGTGGCTGGGTATTAGGAGTTCTGGGCCAGTAAATGGCTACAAGATCAAGAGAGTGGCCTGGCTGATTGGTTTCCGGATGTCCTTTGAAGTCAAATGTCATCATCTGATTAAGAGGGTTTCCCCTCTTTGTGGTGGTACAAAACCGATGCCACGCAGAGTGCATTGTCACATCTTCGCTAGAGAAATGAATCGTACATTCACACCAAAACCCATTCATGGATATTTATAGCAGCTCTATTTGTAATTGCCAGGAACTGCTAACACCCAAATGCTCTTCAATAAGGGGAAAGAAACTGTGGTAGATCCATAAAATAGAACACTATTCAGCAATAAAAAGGAGCCAGCTATTGTTACACATGGTACTGGGACTAATCTCAAAGGCATTATGCTGGGTGAAAGAAGCCAGTCTTAAAAGACTATATGCTGTATGATTCCATTTATATGATATTCTCAAAAAGACAAAATTAGAGAGTTAGAGACCAATTTCATGGTTGCCAGGGATAGCTGGTGTGGGGCAGGGAGGACAGGATGGGGAATTTTTTGCCTGATGGAACTGTTCTGTATCCTGATTATGGTGATGGGAACTTGAACCCATACATGTGTTAAAATTCAGAGGACTGTACATTTTTAAAAAGTCATTTTACTGTAAAGTGAAACTCTGTGCCTATTAAACCATAACTCTCTCTTCCCCCTCAATCCTTAGCCTCTGACAACCAGCAATTCTACTTTCTGTTTCTACGAATTTGACTACTCTAGGTACTTCATATAAGTGGAATCATACAATATTTCTTCTTTTGTGGCTGGCTTATTTCACTTAGCATCATATTTTCAAGGTTCATCCATGTTGTAGCGTGTGTCTGAATTTCCTTCCTTTTTAAGACTGAATAATATTCCATTGGTGGATATACCACATTTTGTTTATCCATTAATCCATCGACAGACACTTTGGTTGTTTCCACCTTTTGGCTACTGTGAATAATGCTATCATGTCCACAGTAGGACAAATACATGTTCAAGTCCCTGTTTTCAGTTTTTGGGGGGTATATACATACACAGAAGTAGAGTTGCTGGATCATATGGTAATTCTATGTTTAACTTCTTGAGGAATCACTGTACCATTTTCCACAGGGGCTGCACCATTTTACATGCCCACCAGCAGGGCACAAGAGTTCCAATGTCTCAACATCCTTGCCAACAGTTGTTATTTTCTGTTTTTTTGTTTGTTTGTTTGTTTATAACTAGCATCCTAATGGGTATGAAATGGTATCTCATTGTGGCTTTGATTGGCATTTCCCTAATGATTGGTGATGTTGGTCATCTTTTCATGTGTTTATTAGCCTTTCTAGTTAATTTTTATTATGTATTTGTTCACAAGAGATTGGAAGTAAACAAACAAACTAGTGCTTCAGCACAACGGTCCGGAGAATTCCTGGTGCCCAGCACACTATGGTTGTTAAGAATGAGCAAGACTAGATAATTTGGGAGTCAGAAGGGAGAGTATTGGCTGGTGTCCTTTATAAGCAGTCAACCACTCGTCCATAAAGGGATCTGAGGAAGGGGCTGCTACTTCTGTCACCGTCCAGCCCAGGCTGACAGCCGGTACAGCAATCCCACCACTTTGCAGCTGCATTTAAATGTCAGAACTTTGTTACCCAATGGTCTAAAATTGTAGCTGATGACCTTTCAGCAAATGCCAAAGTTCTTTCAGGGCATAGGACAGGGTGGAAATTGAAAGAGCAGCTGTGGCGAAAGCCCAGAGGAAGGTAGAAGAGCATCCAGCTCACACTTATTTCAGTGCCAAGGATACACTGTGACCACAAAGCTATCTATGGCTTTGCTCTGCTTAGTGAAAGACGTTCAAAGGACTGAGTCTAAGTAAATAAGGTCAAGCAGACCGTCCTAGTGGCTGGGGCAATCTTGCTCCTGCCTCAGGGCCCTCCACCCAAAGACAAGGATCTGGAATGTGCCTCTAGAATATCAGATGAGGGACCATTCTTTGTTAGCAAAACTCTGCTAAGATGCTTTATGTAATCCCAACATAGGTTTTTTGGTTGTTGTTTTGTTTTGTTTTTAATATTTATTTGTTTATTTGGCTTCACCTGCTCTTAGTTGCAGCATGCGAGATCTAGTTCCCTGAGCATGAATTGAACCCGGGCCCCCTGAATTGGGAGTGTGGAGTTTTTAACCATTGGACCACCAGGGAAGTCCCCAACATAGGTTTTTGTTTTACTTTGTTTTTGAAGTTTTCAATCAGAAAAGGTTTTATTATAAGAAATAATGCTGGGCTTCCCTGTTGGCGCAGTGGTTAAGAATCTGCCTGCCAATGTAGGGGACATGGGTTCGAGCCCTGGTCCGGGAAGATCCCACATGCCGTGGAGCAAAGCTCGTGCATTACAGCTACTGAGCCTGCGCTTTAGAGCCCGCGAGCCACAACTACTGAGCCTGTGTGCCAGAACTACTGAGCCCATGTGCCACAACTGTTGAAACCTTCACACCTAGAGCCCATGCTCCACAACAAAAGAAGCCACCGCAGTAAGAAGCCCACACACCACAGCAAAGAGTAGCCCCCACTCACCTCAACTAGAGAAAGCCAGCGGGCAGTGACAAAGACCTAATGCAGCCAAAAATATAAAAAAATAAATAAATAAATAAATAAATAAATAAATTTGATAAAAACGAGAAAAAAAGGAAATAATGCCATCAGGTAAAAATGCAAAAAATTTTACAATTATGGCAAAATGTTTCAAAATATCTACACACTTGCCCCCATAGGACTACAGTACTTACTACATACTTGAGCACTGAACATTGAGTGCCATTCTAAACAGCTTCACATAGGAACTCTGTTTCTTTGCAGATCACACCTTCCTCTTCTCATGTGCCAGTGAAACCAGCTTGATGCTTAAGCATCAGCTTTGTTGGATAACAGAAAACAAAGATAAAAAATAAAGAATACAATTTCTGCTTTCCTATAACATAGTTTTACCAAGATACCAAGTCTAGTTTTCAATGTATAAAAATATGTAGGAAAGTGCTATATACATTCTTCAAATGCAAAAATAAAGTTAAAGTGGGACTGGTATATGTTGGAACTATATTTTAATTCTTTGGTACCCATTGCACCATTTTCTTATATTCTCATCATACTACGCTTTTTTTTTTTTTTTTTTTTTTTTGCGGTATGTGGGCCCCTCACTGCTGTGGCCTCTCCCGTTGCGGAGCACAGGCTCAGGACACGCAGCCTCAGCGGCCATGGCTCACGGGCCCAGCTGCTCCGCGGCATGTGGGATCTTCCTGGACCGGGCACGAACCCGTGTCCCCTGCATCAGCAGGCGGACTCTCAACCACTGTGCCACCAGGGAAGCCCCATACTACACTTTTAAAAAATAATAATAATAAGGCTTTATCTTTTAGAGTAGTTTAGGTTTACAACAAAATCGCGAGGAGGTACAGAGATTCCTCATTTCCCTCTGTACCCGCACATGCACGGCCTTCCCTGTTATCAACATCACTCACCAGAATGGTATGTTTTTTCTCTTTTTTTTTTTTTTTTTTACAAAAATGAACCTACATTAACCCATCATTATCACCCAAAATCCATAGTTTACCTTAAGGTTTACTATGGGTGTTGTACATTCTTTGGGTCTGGATAATTGTATAATGACATATGTCTATCTATCGTAATATCACACAGAGTAGCTTCACTGCCCTAAAAGTTCTCTGTGTCCTGCCTTTCATCGCTCCCCACCACCTCACCCCTAGTGACCACTGATATTCTTATTGCTTCCGTAGTTTTGCTTTCTCCAGAATGTAAAACAGAATCATACAGTAGGTAGCTTTTTCAGATCGGCTGCTTTCACTTAGTAATATGCATTTAAGATTCCTTCACGTCTTTTCATTGCTTGATAGCTCATTTCTTTTAGCAATGAATAATATTCCATTGTCTGGATGTACCATAGTTTATTTATTCATTCCTCTACTGAAGGACGTCCTGGTTGCTACCAAGTCTTAGCAATTATGAATAAAGCTACTATTAACAACAGTCTGCAGGTTTTTGTACTAATGTAAGTTTTCAGCTCCTTTGGGTAAATACCAAGGAGTGTGATCATATGACGAGAGTATGTTTAGTTTTGTAAGAAACCTCCAACTGTCTCCTGAAGTGGCTGGACCAATTTGCATTCCCACCAGCAGTTTATGAGTTCCTGTTGCTCCACATCCTCACCAGCATTTGGTATTCTGGACTTTGGTCATTCTAATAGGTGTGTAGGAATGTCTCGTTGTTTTAATTTGCATTTTCCTGATGACATATGATGTGGAGCATCTTTTCATATGCTTATTTGTCATCTGTTTATCTTCTTTGGTGAGGTGTCTATTAAAGTCTTTGGCCCATTTTTTAATCTGTTGTTTTCTTATTGTTGAGTTTTAAGGGTTAACAGTCCTTTATCAGATGTGTCTTTTGTAAATATTTTCTCTCAGTTTGTGGTTTGCCTTCTCATTCTCATGATACTGTCTTTCCCAGAGCAGAAGTTTTAAATTTTAATAAATTCCAGTTTATCAATTACTCCCTTCATGGATTGTTTATTTGGTACTGTATCTAAAAAGGCATCACCATACCCAAGGTCATCTAGGTTTTCTCCTATATTATCTTTTAAGAGTTTTAGTTTTGCAATAGAAATCAATTGTGTGATTTCTATTCTTTTAAATATGTTAAGGTGTGTTTTATGGCCCAGAATGTGGTCCATATTGGTGAATGTTCCATGTAAGCTTGAGGAAAATATGTATTTGGCTGTTGTTGGATGAAGTAGTCTGTAGATGTCAATTATATCTTGTTGATAAATGGTGTTAAGTTCAACTATGTGCTTATTGATTTTCGCCTGCTGGGCCTTTCCATTTCTGAGAGAAGAGTGTTGAAATCCCCGGCTATGATAGTGGATTCATCTTCCTCCTTACAGTTTTATCCATTTTGCCTCATGAAGTTTGATGCTCAGTTGTTAGGCACATACACTATGTCTTGTTGGAGAATTGACTCCTTTATTATTATGTAATACCCCTCTTTATCCCTAATAACTTTCCTTACTTTGAGGTATGTTCTGTCTGACATTAATATAGCTACTCCTACTCTCTTTTCATTAGTGTTAGCATGATATATTTTCCTCCATCCATTTACTTTTAATCTATATATGTCTTTATATTTAAAGTGGGTTTCTTGTAGACAACATATAGTTAGGTCATGTTTTTGATCTACTCTTTTAATTGGTGTATTTAGATCATTGACATTCAAAGTGATTATTGATACAGTTGGATTAATAGAAAATAGTAACCATATTTGTTACTATTTTCTATTTTTTGCCCTTGTTCTTTGTTCCTATTGTTGTCTTCCTTTCTTTTTCTGCCTTCTGTGATTTTTTTTTTTTTCCAGCGGTACGCGGGCCTCTCACTGCTGTGGCCTCTCCCGTTGCGGAGCACAGGCTCCGGACGCGCAGGCTCAGCGGCCATGGCTCACTGGCCCAGCTGCTCTGTGGCATGTGGGATCCTCCCGGACCGCGGCACGAACCCGTGTCCCCTGCATCGGCAGGCGGACTCTCAACCACTGCACCACCAGGGAAGCCCCCTTTTGTGATTTTAATTAGTCATTTTATATGATTTCCTTTTCTTTCCTTTCTTAGCATATCAGTTATACTTCCTTTTACTATTTTTAGTGCTTTCCCTAGAGTTTGCAATATACATTTACAACAAATCCAATTTCACTTTCAAGTAACATATACCTCTTCATGGGTAGTTGTACCTTATAATAACAAAATAATTCTAATGCCATCCTCCTGTCCCTGTATAATTGCTATCATTCATTTCACTTATATGTAAGCATACATAAGTGCCTATATACGATATATACATACACAGATATAATTGAATACATTGTTGCTATTTTGAACAAGCTGTTGTCTGTTAGATCAATTAAGAATAAGTCGTAACTGAATACATTCTTGCTATTAGTATTTTGAAAAAACTGTTTTCTGTTAGATCAATTACGAATAAAAAATAAAACTTTTTATTTTACCTTCTATTTTTTCTTCTTCAGTGCTCTTCCTTTCTTTATGTAGATCCAAGCTTCTGACCTATATCATTTTCCTTCTCTCTAAAGAACATCATTTAACATTTCTTGCAAGGAAGACCTACTAGCAACAAATGCCTTTAATTTTTGTTAGTCTGAGAAAGTTTTTGTTTCTCCTTCACTTTGTTTTTTTTGAAGTCTTTATTGAATTTGTTACAATATTGCTTTTGTTTTACATTTTGGTGTTTTGGCCATGGGGCATGTAGGATTATAGCTCCCTGACCAGGGATCAAACCCACACCCCCTGCATTGGAAGGCAAAGTCTTAACCAGTGGACCACCAGTGAAGTCCCTCTCCACTTCTGATGGATAATTTTACAGGGTACAGAATTCAGAGGTTGATGGGTTTTTTCCTCTAAACACTTTCAATATTTCACTCCAAGTCTTCTTGTTTGCATGGTTTCTGAGGAGAAGTCAGATGTAATTTTTTGTTCCTCCGTAGGTAAGGTGTTTATTTCCTCTTCTGGCTTCTTTCAGGATTTTTTCTTTATATTTGATTTTCTGTAGTTTGATGATGTTAGGCTTAGGTGTGGTTCTTTGGCATTTATCCTGTGTGTTATTCTGTGAATTTCCTGGATCTGTGGTTTGGTGTCTGACATTAACTTGGAGGAAATTCTCAGTCATTATTATTTCAAATATTTATTCTGTTCCTTTCTCTCTTTCTTCTTCTTCTCCTGATGTTCCCAATATGCATGTTACATGTTTTGTAGTTGTCCCACAGTCCTTGGATATCCTGGTTTCTTTGCTAGTTTTTTTTTTCCAGTCTATGTTTTTCTTTGCTTTTCAGTTTTCAAAGATTATTGATATATCCTAAGGCTCGGAGATTCCTTCCTTAGCCATGACCATCAAATTCCAATCAAAGCCATTCTTCATTTCTGTGACAATGTTTTTTTAATCTCTAGTATTTCTTTTTGGTTCTTAGGATTTCCTTCTCTTTGCTTACATTGCCCATCTGTTCTTGCCTGCTGTCTATCCATTACAGTCCCTAGCAAATTTATCATAATTGTCTTTTTTTTTTTTTTTTTGGCTGTGTTGGGTCTTCGTTGCTGTGCACAGGCTTTCTTTAGTTGCAGCGAGTGGGGGCTACTCTTCGTTGCGGTGCATGGGCTTCTCATTGAGAGGATTCTCTTGCTGCAGACCATGGGCTCTAGGCGCGTGGGCTTCAGTGGTTGCAGCCCACGGGCTCAGTCGTTGTGGCATGCAGGCCCTAGAGTGCACAGGCTTCAGTAGTTGTGGCACACTGGCTCAGTAGTTGTGGCACACGGGCTTAGTTGCTCCGTGGCATGTGGGATCTTCCTGGACCAGGGATCGAACCCGTGTCCCCTGCATTGGCAGGCAGATTCTTAACCACTGCACCACCAGGGAAGTCCCATCATAATTGTTTTAAATTCCCAGGCTGGTAATTCCAACATCCCTGCCATGTCTTGTTCTGAAGCTTGCTCTGTCTCTTCAAATTGTGGTTTTTTGCCCTTTGTTTTGCCTTGTAACTCTTTCTTGAGAGCTGGACATAGTGTACTGGATAAAAGGAACTGCTGTAAATAGGCCTTTAGTAAGGAGGTGGTGAGATGTGAGGCGAGGGACCTAGTCCTGTGATTAGGTCTCAGCATTTAGTGAGCCTGTGCTTCTAGATTGTGAACTTAAGTGTTTCTCCGTTTTTTTCTCCCCCCTTAAGTGGTAGGGGATGGCTAGAATTGGCTAGAGTACGGTATTTCCCTTCCCCAGGTCAGTTAAGACTGATAATCCTTGTTTGGGTTGCTCTAGTTAACTAATTTCCACTGAGGGCAGGCCTTGTTAAGAACAGAGTGCTCTGGTGTGTTTCAAAATGTTTCCTTTTCCCATCCGGGCCAGAAGCCCAGTATTTTCTCCAGCATTCACTGTGGGATCCTGGTCAAGCTCCTAGAGGTAAAACTCACAATCCTGGGGGGCCCCCTGTAGGTTGCCCTGGAGTTTTTAACTCTCAGAACTGTCCAGGCTGAGCGTCCAGCAATTTGTTAATTACAGTTCCAGCACTGGCTCCTGCAGCAATTTCCCTTCATGAGTCTTTGCTCTGGTGAGATGACTGCCTGTTTTCACCTGTCTCGCCAACCTTGGGGACAATGGTTTGCCCTGTGTTCTTCCTTCTCTTATGGACCCAAGAAGAGTTTTTGACTTTTCAGCCTTTTCAGTTTTTCACTTGCAGTTAGGTTGGAGCGGTGACTTCCAAGCTCCTGACAATGCAGAATCAGCCCGGCATATGCCTTTTCATGTAACCTCAACATCCCTGTGTGTAGCATGGCAGATATCTTTGAGGTATCTGCTCAGCCCATGATCCCCATCTTGGAGAAAATTGCACCCTGCCCATAAGAGGAAGATTCAAGACACATTTGCTTGTGTGACCCTGCCTCTGGCTGCAGCTGATTGGATCAGAGGTAGACATTTGATATAAGGTGAGCCAATCAGATTTTCTGTCCTGGGAACTTAGCTTGAGACACAGAGACACTAGTGAATTGGATAATAATGCTGGAACTAAGAAGGATGTGTCCTTTGTAAGCTGTCCTCTGCAGTGGGTACTGGACTTCATGAGATCCCCTTGAATCTTTCCAACAAATTCCCTTTCTGATTTAGTTGGCCTAAGTAGGTTATTTACAGTGAATATGGCCTTGACTACAACAATAAGTACTACAATTAACATTTTTTAAATGAAGAAACTGAGGTTTAGAGAAGTTAAAAAAAACCACAAAAAAAGCTTACCCAAGCTCAGTCTTAGGATGGCCTAGGTTATGTTGCAGTAACTAATAAGCCTGAAATCCTAGTAGCTTAGTACATCAGAGGTTCATTTCTATTTCACATCACAACCTAATGTAGACAGAATGGTGGCTCAGACAGCCAGGCTTTTGTCCTGTTGTAATACTGTCATTGAAACTCACGACGTTTAATGCATGGAAAAGAGTGGATGAAGGATTATTCATTGGGTTTTCAAACTGGAATTAGTATACATCATTTCCACCTACATTCCATTGGCAAAATCCTAATATATGTAGAGCTTAAGAAAGTCCAGACGTTTCTTAACATCTGATATAACTTGCTATAATCTTGGAATTCCAGTCCAGAAAGAACCAGGGTCAGCTAAGGGAGGAACTGTTTTTACACAGAGCCTAATAGAAAAGTGCTTGTTTGCAACAAATTGTATTTCCTAAATCTTGTTCTTATGATGAATCCTTTTCTTTATGGTAATTAAACCTTAGGAATTATTATATTATTTCACTGAATTGTTATGTTTTTATAAAAAACTTATCACTGAGTAATAACATAAACCTTCATTTGTGCCTCAGATGCTTACACCCATGTACAGGAGGCCAAGAGGTCCTAGATGGGTACCACCGATAATATATCACTTCTCCAGTTCCCAGGAGGGCTTAAAAGCATTGCTCATGTTGATTCTGCACACCCATACCTGAACAGACAACACACAGGAGAAGCGATTCATTAACTCCGAGTTTAGTGGCCAGACTGCCTGAGTTCATATCCCAGCTCTGTCGCTCATGGGCTGGTGACCTTGGGCAGATGACCTCACCTCTCGGTCCTCCATTTCATCAACTGCAAAATGGGTTATTCACAGTGCCCAATTCCTAAGGTTGTTATGAAGATTAAATAAATTATCTAATGTTATAGGCATTAGCTGTTAGTTATTATTATTACTGTTATTTGGCACAACGCAATGAAGACTTTTTTTTTAGAAAAAGGAAGAATATGTTTATTTCTCCTCTATCCACTCAAAACATATCGTGACCATCTGTGGCATTACTGAGATAGCATTTTGGTTAGGCAGCATAAGGCATTACACAGCATTTGATGGTGAAAATATCCATATTTTTTATTTCTGTGTCTAGGAATATCTGATGCACAGTCAGAATGGGGTAGCACCCTGTGAGATCAAAGGTCCAGATAAAAGGCAATTCTATTTGGTGTGGGCAAGGCCAGCGCTTCATTTGGCAGCGTGCTTCTTATATAGCTCCAGGAACTCAGTCACGTCTTCAGGAGACCCCAAGATGATTGGCGCCCTCTGGTGGATGTCAGTGGGAACAATATCCAATACAGCTTCCTTCCCCGTGGTAGCCAATCCTCCTGCCTTCTCCATGACATAGGCCATGGGGTTACATTCATACAATAGTCTCAACTGGAAAACAAGAGCAGCATTCTCAGAACAGAATAGATTACACAGAAAAGAGATCTGTTTCATAGCAAAATAGTGCAGAGCTGATCAAATGAACTGATACTTTCCCTTACTTTCCATCACAAGGTTGCATCTAAGACCGAATGGTTAATTTAACCATTTGGTTAAATTAAGCCATCCATCAAGAACCAGCAATAGATTGCCTGATGCAAATGTGAGGCAGACCACCTGGGCTCAGGACCGAATGACATTTTGGCAGAACCGATGTTTCCCTTCTCTTTATAGCACGGAAACTGGACCTAATGAGTGATTCTGTGTGTGTTTTGGATGGAGCTTTGCCTATTCTATAAGCATTTAAAAGTCCATGGTAGTGTCTGGCTGCAGACATCTGGAAAGCAGACTGGCTCCTCCAAACAGTATAATATTGTTTGCAACTCTGTACACATTCCTTTTACAATTCTCCTAAGGCTTGAGGGTTGGGATTTAGTATGTTATACATCTTGGCGTTTACTTTTAAATATTAACTTTTTTATTGTATGCATTTTCATGCAGTCTGCCTACTGAGTAGACAGCTTTTTGCAGGTGTTTCCTGACTCTATTTCCGTACAGGTGTCAGGGTCAGATTTTCAAAACTGAAAAAAAAAGAAAAAGGAGGAACCTCAATATTTGTGTTAAGGAACAATTTTTTGAGGCATTAGAGAAAAGCGCTATAAAGCAGGCTAATCACATAGGTTGGGATGCCCGAGGTAGGTGACTATGGTAAGAGTGGGTGTTTTAATGTTTTCAGTGAACTGGACGCCACATGCCATAAACAGAGATCTGAGCATATCTGAAATACATCCATTTCTAAGTATGGGGATTATTCCTATTCCTTCTCTCACATTAAAAATAAAATAAAATAAGAAAAACCTGTCTGTCCTTTGGGAGAAAGAAAGGGACAATACTTGAGAAGGAAACACACTGTCCCTCTGTGTCGAAGAAAAGTGGGTGTCCCTTCTCCAGCGTGACAAGCACAGCCCACCCCATGGCTTGTAAGAAGGTTGTGAGCATGAGACCAATGCATCAGTTACAGCTTACCTGAAAGCTCTAGGTGTCCCCAGAGACGCTCTCCTTCCCTAGAAAGGTAGCATTTTCTAAGCAGCAAATGTCAGCTCACTAGTCATTTCAATTTTATGCCTTTTGAAAACAATCAAAGAAAACCTGTTTGGGATGCATATGTGATTTGCTGCCTTGGTAATGAGGCTGGACTGTTTCATTTCATTTTATGAATGGCATTCATTTTGCCCAAGCCAAACCATGTGTATCCACTGGAAGCAGGAAGTACTTTTAGTACACTCTGACCATAGCATCATTACTTATCTTTAGCAATGGAAGGGTTCTCAAGAGATCATTTTTAGCTGATATCGCCTGGCTTTAACCAGGACAGCCTTTAATCTAGAAAAGAATATGCCACAGACATCCTTGGCACCCTACTGCAGAGCATAACAGCTACCATGACCTTTCTTTCTTCCTCAGTCCAATCCCCCAGACTGCAGATGAAATCCACTGCTTCTCAACCACTCTTCAGGGGATTTATTTACCTTTCCGTTGGGGCTTTTCTTGCTAGCTGGGTACAAAAAGATTCCTCCATAGACCAGGGTGCGGTGAACATCAGCCACCATGGAGCCCACGTACCTGGCACCGTAGGGGGCTGAGTTGTCCTACAAGGTTAAGACCAGCAATAGTTAGGGTTACCGAAGAGAGAGCTCTCTTCATGTCCTCTATGCTTATTTGATTCAACATTCAAACAGAGCACCATCAAGGTGTGTGTTTGGGGCTGTGCTAGGAAATGTGATGAAAATTCTGTCCCCAAGCAGCAGAAAATGGAATAATGGAGACAGCCTCTTACATCTTACAATAACTCAAATTACCTGAGGAGGCCCTAAGGAGGGTGTGGTGGATTCAGGCTCTGGGGTGGGGCAGGCATTTAGCAGGACCCCAAAGGAGAAGAAAGATTTTGCAGAGCTAAGGAGAGGGGGCAAGGGTGGGGTTTTCATCTCTGCAGGAGCAGGAACTGCCCAGCCAAAGGTGGGGCAACTAGAGAAGCACATGCAGTCTGCCTTGGGCCCTGGGAGGAGCCTGGTGCAGCTGGGGGCAGGAAGGGATCTCTAGGGAAAGGTGGAAGGAGAGATAATAAGGCTGGAGAGAGAGACTGGGGCCACCTTGGAGGGCCCTGAATGCCAAACTAACAACATCTGGGCTTCTTCCTCAGAACACAGCAGCTTTCAATGGCATTAAGCAAGAGTGAAACTGAGTGAGGCCCGGTGGGGCTCCCAGGCATGGAGGCCCCTTTGTCCCCCATTTCTTGTAGGCAAGACTCCAGCCTCCATGACCTTCCCTGAGTTCCAAAGGGCAGATTTAAACAGTTGCTAATCAAGGGAGGAACGGCCAAGAAACCACCTGAGGCAAGATTAAAGGGACCAGAGAAGCTCGTCAAGATTAGGAAACCACCTGAGACAAGATTAAGGCGGGCAGGCCCTGCTCACACCCTAATCTTGTCAGAGACCCCAGCCTCGAACCACTGTTATATAACACTCATCAAATCCTCCCAGGGTGGGACATATAGTTTTCTTTCTTCGTTTTCTTTCTTTTTTTAATAAAACTTTTTTAAAAATATTTATTTATTCTAGCCATGCCTGCTTAGTTGCGACATGCAGGATCTTCACTGTGGCGTGCGGGATCTAGTTCCCTAACCAGGGATTGAACCCGGGCCCCCTGCATTGGAAGTGCAGAGTCTTACCCGCTGGACAACCAGGGAAGTCCCTGGGACATGTAGTTTTCGAGGGCAGGAGCCCAGTGTGTCCCCCTTTGCCTGGCAAAGCAATAAAGCTATCCTTCTCTACTTCACCCAAAACTCTGTCTCCGAGATTTGATTCGGCACCGGTGTGTACAGAGAGGCTGAGCTTTCAGTAACAAGAGTAGGACAGGATTGGATATTCCTACATAGAACCGTCTCTACAAACAGCCATTTCTTCTCTTCGTGTTCAGTGATTTGTAGCCTCTTTAGAGAGATGCCATGATGGATGCTCTCAGTCTAGAGATGACTGATAGAAATCCTTCAGGTGCCACAGGGCTGGGGCCTGGGGTGCAAGAACCATGTTTCGTACCAACTGGGATCAGGGACCCCAGCAGTGAAGCATGTTTTACTGCCATGACTTCATTCATCTGGCGGACTTCACAGTCCTGATTTTCTTCTGCCAAGAGAAAGTGGCAACGGGGTTGGTGTCTCAGGGCAGGGGTTCCAGTCCCCAGCACAGTGGAATCCACCCGCCTCTGTCCCTGCTGCCTTTCTCTCCAGGGTAGACCATGAATCAACAGATAACTCAGGGGCCCTCCCCCAACCCCGACCCCGCAGCCCTCACTTACTGGGGGGAACTTCTTCCTCTGGACATACTCCGTGACAGCAGGGTGGAAGTCCTTGCTGTAGCCCTCATTGAGGCTGTAGATGCTCCCTTTCTTTTTGATCTTCACATCCCTGTCCACCAAAATGAACTCTCCAATGGCCTGTGAAACAGGAAGGAAAGGTGGAGCCGTGACGTCTCCTTCAGGCCTGTGGGAGGGGGTGGCGTGAGGCCTGAGGTCACGTGTGTCCTTCAGCACAAAGACCTTGGTTTTTATTTTTTTGTTTTTTCAACTGAGGTATAATTGACATGGCATTAGGTTACTCTCAGGTGTACAACATAATGATTCAATATTTGTAACTGTGAAATGATTACCAGCAAGGGAGTTTCTCCTTGGCCTGGGACACCCATGCCTTTGAAAAAAAAAAATTTGGTGCAGACAGGAGGTAGGATATCACAAGAGATGGGCAGCTGAGTTACACCAAAGTGTTCATGGCTGCTCTTAGCTTTCCATTTTTTCGTTTCTATGTTGATGTCATTTTACCCGAGCACCGTGAGTTTCGATTCACAGCATATATAGCTTCCGGTGCCTTTGCTCACTGATCTACAGAGTGCTTCTCAGAACTCAGCCTCCCACAAAGTCCCAGTGCTAAGCTGATGCCTTTAAGGCTTAGGTTCTTCAAAGGAGATTCGGACTTTGGAGTAAGGTGTCACATAACTCCTATAGCTCTGGACTGAGGACTGTTTGGGGCTCCTACCTGTCCCTGATAAGAGAGTGATTGAGGCTCCGCTCATCTGGGGAGGGAGGTTGCTCCATGGAGACAGAGTTAAGAAGGGAGGTACCACCTTGGACACATCTCTCCCCAGCCACTTATTCCCATAGCAAAGCTTGGTTCCTGCCAATATGGAGCATGTTGGAAGTAGAGAGGAAGTGGGGGAGGGAGAGAGGAGGGCAGGGGGAGAAAAGAGACTAGAACTAACAGTGGTCACTGAAAGGTATCATTGTGAGTGATTCTTTTCTTTTTTTCTTCTATGGTTTTTTGGTAAAAGTCTGGAAAATGAAGCCATCACACAACAGGTGCTCATGAAGCCATGCTTTGCAGGCGCCCCACCCTGGTACCTGGCCAGAGCATCCTAGCTGTGAAGGAGGTTAGTCTCTTGTAGTACGTGAGAAAGAGACTGAAAAGCTTTTCAAACCTTAAAGCCACCTAGAAATTCAAATAAAGCTGTTGTGGTCTTCTTAGCGGAAACTGTCAGCCAAAATGAAAAGAAAGCACTAAGTTGACCCCCACCCTGCAGGCATTCATCAGATCTGGGAGGTCAGCCAGCAGGGGGTAGCGCAGCCTCCAAACACTGGCCATTAAGTGTGAGGAGGGCAAAAGACTATCAAACACACAGAAACTTACTCCCGGACACAAGGTCTGCAATCTGGAAATAAGAAGAGGTTTCATATTTTCTACACATCCATCAACTGAAAGGTAACAGAGAAGTTACCAGAAGAATGTCTGGGGAAGCGGTAAATGCCTGCTGAGAGGATAAATCCAAAACATCAGTGATTTCGGAAACTGTACCCTGGGTTCAGAGTGAACTTCGCTCGGGTTCTGCCACTACTTTACCCTGAAATCACCTCCTTTGGAGGCTTACACTTGAGCTGTTTCCCTACCCTTGTTGATTTATTAAGCACGGGTGCTTCCAAGGAGGCAAAGTCCAGTTGTGCAAGCGTGCAGGTGACAAAGGCAGCCTACATTCTGATTTATCCCACCCGCCACCCACAAATCTCGAGGCCCCACCAACAGCAACCGGCCCCTCACAGGATTCTAGCAGCTGATTGTACCTGGTGTTCGGTTTGTCAGCAAAAAGCACCAAATCAGTAGTTTCATTAATGTCATCTGAGGACATTTCTAAAACTGAAAGGTATTTATAACCTCAATTCTTTTTCCCTCGGGACACTGGACCAAATGCACAATGAATGTGCCGACCTACGGAAGATGATTCTATGGAGTCCATTTCAATGGTGGGTTTAGTTATGCCAACTATGTAAAGAGATTTCTTTGCTCAATTTATCTGCTCTGTCGAAACTGTCATCTAACAGAATAAATAAAGAACTCCAATTAATACACATGTGGAAGAAATTATCCACAAATTAAAAAATTGTTAATGAATATTTTTCATGGCACCTTGGGCTCCTCTCCGTGAGGAATTTGTTTCGTTTTTTGTTTTCTGGCCAAACCACGTGGCTTGTGGGATCTTAGCCTTGTCAGGGACTGAACCTGGGCCCCAGCAGTGAAAGCGCCGAGTCCTAACCACTGGACCACCAGGGAACTCCCGAGGGTGTTTTTCTCTATAAGTTGGACAGACTGAGGAATTATCTTCATTTCCTTCTTTATTTTCACTTCCTTGAGTTCGTCAAAGCCTTTCAAAACCACAAGGGTTCACTGAAGGTTTGCGTGCACGTGCACATCAAATGAATTTCGGAGCTAATTTTGAAGAAATGAGGTGGTCCACTGCTTCAGCCGGGACACCCATTCACCTCAGGAAAATAAGCTAGTAATGGATAGCGTGGGTGGCAAACAGACCATCTACAGGCCCCATCTGGTCCACAAACGTGTTTTAGTTGGCTAGCACAGTGTTTTACACATCCAGAAACATTACATTTTCTAAAAATCCAGTGTTTCTTGAAACATTGGAAGCCTTGGCAAGACTGAGCCGCTATTCCCAAGGAGCAGCAACTGCCAGACCTCCCCAGTTCCCCAGTGCCCCGCCACTGCCATGCCACCACCCTGACCACCCTTTCCCAGCACACTCCACTCATCTGTGTGGCCTGCTCAGCCCAGTGGGCATCTGAGTCAGCTGAGTAATGTTCACTCTAAAGAATTCATCGTGGAAGAAAGACTCCTTATGCTCGGGACAGACACCATTTCTCACCTCGATAATCTTCTCATGATGGTCCCTCCATCTCCCTTCCCCCCTTCCCCAACCCATCATCTCTGCCCCTTCATGGGCCTCATCTTCTACCTCTAGGTACTGCCTCTCCCCACCCCCACCCCCACACACTAAACACTCACTCACAGCCACCAGCAAAGCACCCAGCTTCCCCTGGGGTCTCTCACCGGGTCCAGCATGAAGCAGTTGACTCCATTCGCCATGGCCAGGACCAACATGGTGGCACTGCCATAGAGTGCATAGCCAGCAGCCACCAGGTTCCGGCCGGGCTGCAGAGCATCCTTCTCAGAAGGGTCATCAGTTGAAATCTAGGACAAGAAAGAAAACAAAACACGTTTTTGTTGTGTTCTGTTTTGTGGTTCTTTTTTACAGTTCATCCATTAGCAAGATGCATTATCAAGGTGCTCTCGTAATGAAATAGGGCATCTTCCCAGAGAGGCCTTCCTCCTCACATCAGTAATATCCTGATTATATTACCACAGTGGCCTTCCCACCAAACCCCAAACTTCCTGCATCTGGATCCTTCTTTCCAATCAGGGTCCTCCTTCAATTTTACTAATTTGATATTCCCTCATCTCTCCATTATCACTCTCAAAAAAAGAGCATGCCTCCTTGCCAGCTCCTACTAATTTAATCTTATTACAGTCATCAATGTCTTTCCCCTGCCTACTCTATCTTTATTTAAACAAATTAAAACTGGGCTGCAGGGCTTCAGGTCTGGTAAGGAAATCAATTTCATGAGCTCCTGCCTGTTGCAGCACATACTCCAGTGAGCAGTGTGGTCCATACTCACACATCAATGAAATTCTCAGAAATACAGCAACTGAGAATCTCTCTCCAGAGTTGTTACAGTGTAGGGCAAATGCTTTCCCTTTTTCTGACCATGACCCACAGTAAAAAAAAATACATTTTGCATCACAAACCAGTACCAACACACATGCACCCGCACACACAACTATAAAAATTTAATAAAACAATACTTACATTTAGAACATGACATGTACTCTAATCTTTTCTTTGTTTTTTATTAAAAACACAGCCCACTGGGTCATGTGACTCAATTTGTTCTCTAATACTAAGGAAAGGAAAAACTTAAGGGCATGGCTCCTAATCAATGATTACTAACTGATAATTACCTTCTTAACACCTGACAATTGGCTCCTATGGTTCTCAAAACAGCCTCAAACAAATATTTCAGCTTGAATATTCTCTACTTGAATTTAAACAGAAGTGAAAATGGGCAGTTTCTGCCAATTTCATTTATTCCTTCCCCAGCCACAGATTCCAGGGGCTGAGAATAAGTAAGGGCATCTATCTATATCATGATACCAGAGATGGAGGTCATCTCAGCAAAAACATTCCTGGTATGGGACTTCCCTGGTGGTCCAGTGGGTAAGACTCCATGCTCCCAATGCAGGAGGTCTGGATTAGACCCCTGGTCAGGGAACTAGATCCCTCATGCATGCCACAACTAAGAGTTTGCATACCGCAACTAAGAGTTCGCATGCTGCAATTAACAGTCCGCATGCCGCAGCTAAAGATCTCACGTGTCACAACTAAGACCCAGTGCAGCCTAAATACATAAATAAATATTTAAAAAAAGAAATACACTCCTGGTAATTTCTTCCTATAACCTTTGAAAGTGTGGTCCAGAGACCACGTACATCAGAATCACTTGAGATGCTTATTTAAAATGCAATTCTGGGGCTGCAGCCTTGACTTACTAAGTCAGACTTTCTAAGGTGGGCCCTGGGAATCTGTATTTTACCAGGCACCATAGCTGACTCTTGCACTGAAGCTTAAGAACTACTCTTGTAAAAGGAAATGTCACAGGGCTTTCCTGGTGGCACAGTGGTTGAGAGTCCGCCTGACGATGCAGGGGACACGGGTTCGTGACCCGATCCGGGAAGATCCCACTTGCCGCGGAGCGGCTGGGCCCGTGAGCCATGGCCGCTGAGCCTGAGCGTCCGGAGCCTGTGCTCTGCAACGGGAGAGGCCACAGCAGTGAGAGGCCCACGTACCGCAATAAAAATGAATGAATAAATAAAATAAAATATGAAAAAAAATGAGAAAAAAAAAAGGAAATGTCACAAAAGCCATTTCTCTCTTTTTTTTCCCTTTGTCTCCAATCTTTGTGTTTAATAGTTTTCATCTAGGTGGTTGGTTGCTTGCTTGGCTGGTTGGGCTGTGTCAAGTTATTTAATTTAGTTTGGTTTGTATTCACAGGGTAGTGCAGTGCAGCTAAACACAGACTAAACACAGTATCACAAATCTGAGTTGTTTCTCAAACTCCAAATGTTGCCAGTGTACAACCCTGAAAAAGGAACCAGCTTCCTTCAAAGCCAGTGACATAGTGGGAGGAAAACAGTCTGGCTCTAACCGCTTCCTCTGTCATAACTACTTAACCCTGAAAGTGCAGCACAAAATAAGACAAAGACAACATGTAAATAAGTAAGTTGACTGGAAGCCCCTAGGCTTGGAGTAGTCAGTTCTCCACCAAGAAAAGTCCCCCAGAGATTCACCTCATCCAGAACCACCCATGTCTGTCTGTGGCACAAGGATGGAGAGCCTTTCACTGAAACACTGTCACCAAATAATCTCAGCCTTCAACTTCCTTGCATGGAATAAGAAATGATAATATTATCTATGATCCATATACTCAAAAGAAAGACAAAATAATTCCATCTAGTCATTAATTTGGAGGAATACTTTTCTACCCCGACCCCCTTTCTAATGCATGAATTCCCTCCTCCAAACCCTCAGCAATGAATGCCTTTGTTCCAAGGGAATCCATTACAGTCTCATGTGGATGCTCATGGACCAATGTGCATAAAGCCCTTGACAAAATTAAAAAGCCTCTGGACCCTACCTTTCCTTATCCCAGGCCACCACCTGCTGTAGGTGTTTTAATCCACATCACTCCATATAGAGTACGAAAGACACCATGGATTCTGGAGACTTGAGGTTGTGGAGGAGAAAGTCAGGCAGAAGTGGGGTGGGGCTGTCATATCACCAGATGGTCTTCCCTCAGAGTGGCAGCCAAACCCTCCCTAGAAGGTCTCATAGGGCGTATGGCAGAGTCTCTAGTAACTCAGCCAATATTGTTCACTTACTATTGTACCAGGCTGCCTAGCAGACAAAAAAATACACAAGAGAAGGTCCCTGTTCTCAAGGCGTTTATAATCTGCAGTGAACATCCATTGATTTTGCCTGGCCAGCACCCATCACCCTTCTGCTGATAATTGCACCTTAACCTTCCTCAAAATACTACCCCACGGGCCCTCAGCTCCAGGAGTGAGCACATGACCCTGGTCTGGCCAATCAGATCACTGCATGCCTCAGGCCATAGTGATTGGTTGAGAGAGATGGACACATGACCTAAGCCAAGACAATCAGGGCCAATGAGATGATATTCTTGTTGGAACTGTTGGAAAAGAGGTTTGCATCTTCTGTTTGAGTTGCTGAAAGGATTGGATGTGGGCCCAGACCTACTGGGAGCCATTTTGCCACCAGAGAGGAGGGAGCAATAGAGATGGAGAGGAAGTGTGTCCTGTTTATGTCGTCTGAGTCCTTGAATGCAGCTGTACTACCCACTGGACTTTCTAGTTACATGAACCAATAATTTTCCTTTCCTTTCCTCCCTCCCTCCCTCCTTTCCTTCCTCAAGCTAGTTTGAGTTGTGATACTCTCCGTTGAATCTTAATACAAAAAACAAGACAAGTAATATTAATAGCTACCATTTATAGAGCACTTCTTATGTGCCAGGCACTATTTTCATTGCCGTTATGCTTAATTTTCAGTATCTCCCCTTTATGGATACGGAAACAAGAGGTTACCTTGCCCAAGGTCCCACAGAGCTAGTAAGCATCAATATCAGGAAACCACATTCCATATGGCTATTACATCTCCCTGTGCCCAGTTAAGGGAAGTGAATTGGATTCTGAAGCTGCTAGAGCACTTTTGAAACTCTGCTTTTAGTCGTGGGGACTGGATATTTTTAAAGGGTGTTGAAAATAGAATGGTATCCAATAGAGGGTGACCACACTAGAGAGGTCAAAAAACCATCTCACATGAAAGATATTCAACTTAAAGAAGATTTAAAAGAAGGGGAGGGGAGGGCAAAAAAGCCATTTCCAAGCATGTAAAAGAGTCTTATTTTCTGATGCTCCAAAAGGCCATATGAGCAACAGGGAGACAGATTTTGACCCAATATTTGGACAAACACTCTAGAATTCTACCTTTTCTGAATGTCTCCAGCCAGAGGCGGGGTGACCCTTCCGGAGGTGCTGTGGCAGGAACTTCGTAGAAACACTGGACCACAGGCCCTAAGAGATCCCTTTGGAGCCTATTTCCAGGCACCATGTGGGCAAGACCAGATCACTGTTTCCGAGTTCCAGTTACCAACTAATGTTATGCCACTGAGCGGGTGCACCAGGGAGTTGAACTCCAGCCCAGATCCAGCGCTACAGAAAGCAGGAAAGGTCTCCTTTAAAGCATCAGACGGTCAATATTTATGCCCCATAAATCCTCAAACAATCAATTAGGCTTTTGAAAACTGAAGTGACTTAAAGGGAATGTGCCATTCATCACACCTCTTTCGGTCTTTTAAGAGAGTCACTTCAGGTTTATTGAGAAGAATGTGGAGGCTCATTGTTGAGTTGTTCTAGCATTTGTAATTCGAGTTGCTGTTGCAGGCTGTTTTTTTTTTGGCGGTACGCGGGCCCCTCACTGTCGTGGCCTCTCCCGTTGCAGAGCACAGGCTCCGGACGCGCAGGCTCAGCGACCATGGCTCACGGGCCCAGCCGCTCTGCGGCATGTGGGATCCTCCCAGACTGGGGCACGAACCAGTGTCCCCTGCATCGGCAGGCAGACTCTCAACCACTGCGCCACCAGGGAAGCCCTGTTGCAGGCTGTTTTGATTTTTTTTTAGTTGATAGCCAGTGTCAGTTTTCTAGTTTTTTTTTCCTTAAAAAGAGTCTTTATTTAGGGGGTTAAGGTGGAAACTGGGGCTGGCAAACATCAGTGCTGCTTTAGCTTTGGTTGAGTCATTACCAGAAGTCTTCCTCTACATGAAGAATTTTTGCTGCAAAGTTCTCTTGCTATACTACATAGATCTGATAACTTGCAGGTAAAATTACATGCCTCCATGTCTATAACAAGAATGGGATGTTTCATGGTGTGACTTGGAAAACAGATTAAGTTACTGCCTTTGTCTTTCTGGTATGAGTATTAGACCTTTCAGTTACTCAAATTGATCTGCCTCCCAGCCAAGACAAACGCAAGATACATTTCAGTGAGGAAAGAGAACTGTCCCATGGTGGTCCTACTTCCCATGTTTGAAAGGAGATTATGTGCAATAGTAGACAACAAGTCACTTTGAAAAACAAAGCACAAATTGCGGTCTTACTTCTTAAGTTATGGCCTCTGTATCCCAGAATAGGAAACCTCAGAGGTTGGCTGAACTAGCCACCTCGTCCATTAAGATGAAGAAAAGGGCTCAGCCTCAAAGGGATCTGTGAGGTTTTATTTCTAAAATAAACAAGAAGGCTGAAGCCAAGATGACATATTTTAGATTTCATCATTTTTTATGATGAGCCCATGGCTATTCATTCTATTTTTCACTTGTATATATTTGAATGCACTTCCACCAAACCGCCCCCCTCCACCCCCAAACACACACACACACTTAAAGTAAGAGAAGGGAAGAGAGACTTTTGAGGTAGAGT
Source organism: Mesoplodon bidens (assembly GCF_964165515.1). Taxonomy (NCBI): domain Eukaryota; kingdom Metazoa; phylum Chordata; class Mammalia; order Artiodactyla; family Ziphiidae; genus Mesoplodon; species Mesoplodon bidens. The sequence continues at coordinate 40,802,339 of NC_138162.1, read as the reverse complement.
TACCTGCTCAGGTCACCCAAGTAGAAAAGACCCAGGGCAGGAGCCTGGACCCCCACACTGTACCAGTGTGCTTTCTATAATTTCTAGCAGAGTCAGCAAACTCTTTCCATAAACCAACAGATAGTAAATATTCTAGGCTCTACTGTCACACAGTCTTTATCAAAATCTCTTAACCCGGCCTGTGCAGTGCAAAGTCAGCCAAAGGCAACATAGTAAACAAGTGAGCTGACCATTTGGCATTAAAACTTTATGGACAGTGAAAATTAAATTTCATATAAATGTCATGGGTCATGAAATATTATTCTTTAGATTTTCTTTTTAGCCATTCAGAAATTCAAGAGAGTTATTTTTTGCTCACAGGCCATAACAATCAGGCAATGGGCTGGATTTGGCCCAGGGAGACCATAGTTTGCAGACCCCTGATTTAGAGGATTTAAAGGACAATTTTGATATAAGTACTCTCTATTGTTGTCACACTCTCACAATTCTCAGTTCACATAGTTACATCATTGCAGCTACCCTACACTGTCTCTTTTGTTTTTAATTTTATTTTCTGTCACAAAAGAAAGCAAGGTGCAGTTAAAAGAGTGAAATATCTTTCTCTTCCCACCCACCTTTTACTACATTTTCTTTTAACAACCTAATAGATTTTCACTATGCAGTTAAGGCTGGAAAAAGCCAGAACTTGACATATAAACCTAATTCAAGCCTCACAAAGTTTCATGATGTACATTCTGGCTGTGCCACCAATACTGAAACAGGACTGGATGTTCAACCTTAACTCTCCTTTTGGTCCCAAACCAGGAGCTTCATCCATTACATTTTACCTTTCTGTAGATGCCAAAGATGGTTCCAATGGATACAAGGCAGTCGATGTTGGAAGATCCATCAAGAGGATCAAAACAGACCACATATTTACCCTGAGCAAAAAAAAAGAAAACACAACTTTACATTTAAAATGAACACATTGGGATTTCCCTTGTGGAACAGTGGTTAAGAATCCGCCTGCCAATGCAGAGGACATGGGTTTGATCCCCGGTCTGGGAAGATCCCACATGCCATGGAGCAACTAAGCCCGTGCGCCACAACTACTGAGCCTGCATGCTCCAACTACTGAAGCCCGCACACCTAGAGCCCATGCTCCACAACAAGCAAAGCCACTGCAATGAGAAGCTTGTGCACTGCAACAAAGAGCAGCCACTGCTCGCTGCAACTAGAGAAAGCCTGCGCACAGCAACAAAGACCCAATGCAGCCAAAAAAGAAAAAGAAAAAAAAAAAAAGAACACATTGTAACAAAATAAAGAGTATACACTAAGGGGTTAAAAGAGGGAATCTAGGTGAAAATTCAAGAAATGTGTCTTATTTATACTCTGTCAGGGAAGGTATGAGGTGGTATACAGAGTGAAAATAACAACAAATATATATCAAAAGATCATTAGGCAGAGAAAACACAACTTAGAATAGGAGGCATAGATATAGATGACAGTGAGGAATACAGATAATTAAGTAATAATTTCCTATATCATTGATTTGAAGGAATCATAATTTTGCTTTGAGTTTCCTGGCAGTCAAAGGAAGAAGAGAAACAAAACTTTATTCATAAGGGCAAAACATAATATCTTAGGTGAAGCAAAGACAACATTAAGATCTCTAAGAATATTTTCATGCAGTTCTTATAGATGACGCTTGGGGTTACAGTGCACAGAGTTCTCAACCATATCCCTACTGTAATTCCCAAAGGAAATAACCCTCAGCTGTTGTAGGACTACTAAAGACTCATTCTTTGGACAGGATTTTCAGGGGTATGTGGGAGCTGGCTGGAGTCAGCTCTCAAGGGCCAATGGTACACATCTCTTCCCAAGTCTGTTTTCAGTGATGTCATGTCGGTAGCTTAAAATCAACTCTGGGGGACCATTTGCACAGTTGAAAGTGGCAAGTGCTACAAATCAGAGGGGGTTTTTTCTAATAGAGAGCCAGTTTACCAGCACACCACTGGAGATTTTCCACCTCCAAATTAGCCACTTTAAGAGGTGGTTTTTGGGCTTCCCTGGTGGCGCAGTGGTTGAGAGTCCACCTGCCGATGCAGGGGACACGGGTTCGTGCCCTGGTCTGGGAAGGTCCCACATGCCATGGAGTGGCTGGGCCCGTGAGCCATGGCTGCTGAGCCTGCACATCCAGAGCCTGTGCTCCACAACGGGAGAGGCCACAACAGTGAGAGGCCCGCGTACCGCAAAAAAAAAAAAAAAAAAAAAAAAGAGGTGGTTTTTAAATTTCTGCATCAAATTAAAGCAATTCTTTGATTCCCTAACCTCTTGCTCTTAACAAATCACCTTGGTTGACACAGGAGAAACTGTCATCAGGAAAACAAGAACATGCTTACCACGAAGGCACACTATAGTCAGAGAAGTTAGTCAGACCAATAGAGAATACTAAACAACAAATTCAGTCCACATGCCTAAAACTGCCAAGTACCTTCAGAAGCCCAGCAGAGAACAAAATGAGCTTTGAATCTGACACGTAGTGTATTTTAAGAACGATGTAAAACAAGTTAATCAGATGTGGCTCCCCATCCCTCTTACAAAGGTGAGACTGGATATCAGGCAGTCTCTTTAAATTCATCTCCTGATTGATTTTTTTCTCATCCTACTCCTTCATGTCCCCAGTTCATCTCAAACAGGGAAAGATAGTAACCCATCTCAAATGGGTTTGTTTTTTTTTCGGTACACAGTCCTCTCACCGCTGTGGCCTCTCCCGTTGTGGAGCACAGGCTCCGGACGCGCAGGCTCAGCGGCCATGGCTCACGGGCCCAGCTGCTCCGCGGCATGTGGGATCTTCCCGGACCGGGGCACGAACCCGTGTTCCCTGCATCAGCAGGGGGACTCTCAACCACTGCACCACGAGGGAAGCCCCGGGGGTTTTTTTTTTGTTATTATTATTACATGATTTTTGTTGTTCAGTGAAAGCTGGCTATACTCTTTCATTCACTTTTTCAACAATAATTTATTGTTGATCCCCTACAATGTTGTGCTAGAGGCTGGGATACAGAGAAGAATATAATTCATTCTCTACCCTCAAGAAGCAATCAGACCATAACTGAGCAGGACCTTACAGGGCTTTCTTAAGACAGATTCCCCCCACCCCAATGTCCTCTGCCTGCCTCTTGTCTGTAGGAAAACTTTAGCCAAAGAATAAGTTTAACCAGAGAAGTGAGAAAATGAAAAAACAAAGGAAAACAATCAAATAGACAAAATAATAATAGTTTAGTCATTAAACAAACTCAGGAACTTTTAGTTCCTCCTCATGGGGTATAGATAATATTCTGAGCCATATCCTTTAAGCTGTTTTGCAGATACTGAATCCCCCACAGGTGGGAGAAGTTAACTACATGATGACCAGACTAGAAATGACAAAAGCTCCTCCATCTTACACAGTTCTTTTTAAGAACTGGCCTCAAGGAAATGGGAACAAACTGACCCAGGAGTCAGTTGAAGATTAGCTGTACTTAAAATAATCAAGATGACACTGATCAGACCACCACATGGCCAATTTCAAGATGATTATCAGAGCTAACTGTGCTGTTCTGCATGTAGCCCCCTCCCTCTGCTTATACACCCCTGAAATTCCCCTTTAAAAACTCTTGCCCCCAGATCAGCACAGGGAGTTTGTTCTTTGGGACGTGAGTCTACCTTCTCCCCAGGTTTGCTGGCTTCCTCAATAAGGCTATCTTTCCTTTTACCCAACACTTGTCTCTCAGTATTGGATTCTTGAGCATCCTGAGTCCTGAGTTTGGTAACAAGATTAATAGGATTCCAATGGATTCCAATGCATGAATCACTGATATGAACAGCTTAGATTGGCAGGAAGGTTGGTTATGAAGGTTGGGAATTGGGTGGATGGAAGGACGTAGTTAACAGAGCCAGACTTTGAAGAGGCTTGAACATGACAATAAAAAGTTAGAAGTGGAGATGAGTATGAGTATATTTGAGTCTCTCCCATGTATGAGCATGCAGGAGAGATGATAACGGCATGGACTGTGGTGGAAGTGTAGATAGGAGAGGACAGTTTGAGATACGGCAGTGAAGTGGAATCTGTGAAATGATGACTGATGGTTCAGGAGGGATCTAGGTTGTGTCTTAGAAATCCAGCTTGGCTGAACAAGTGGAGTCATTTATGAAGCCAGAAAGAAAAATGATTACATTAAAATCCTCAGTAGTATATGAGCAGACCCACCCTTTTCTCAGGTTCTACTATTATGGCGTGTTTATCTTCTTCCGACACAAGAACACAGGTAGCAAAAGATGACTTTAACACATTAATAACCAGGTCATTGGAGAGGACATCCAGCTTCTTCACTTGATCACCCGTCACGTTGGTAGAGCCAGCAATTCCATAGCTACAGGGAAGAAAAGATACAAAAATATAAGCCATGACCACCAGAATATGTCAATGCATCTATAAACTCACTCAAAGAGGGCATTTGGTAAGATTTAGAAGAAAGGAAAGAAGACACATGGTTTGGGAGAAGTAGAATGAGAAAGATGGTCATCCATCTGGATTGGCTCCTGGAGGGAAGGAGATATTGTCATTCACCTGTCCAGTGCCTATCATTGTACCCAGCACACCTTTGTGGTTAAATCGATGTTTCTCAAGCTTTTTTTTCATTATGGCCCCTAAGGAGGTTTTTTTTCCCTAACACACTCCCCCATGAAATTTTAATATTGCAGATATAGTGTGTATCTGTTTATGCACTGTATGTACATATATTTCACACCCAAAAAGATTGGCTTTTTTTCACCTGCCCCAAGAACCAATTTTCACTCCCAAATGCATGAGCTAATGCATAATGAATCAGTTGACAGACACAGCAAGCAAAGAAACCTTCTGGGTGGGAAGGAGCCTGAGAGGGAAACTAAGCCAAGGGATCTATGGTTTTATAGCTGATGAGACCCTAAAAGAAAAGAAATATTGACAGATCCCACTACCCCATTTTATAGAGGAGGATGCTCACTCCAAGACACCAATGGGCTTCTCTAAACTGGAGCGGCAGAGCAGAGGTAAGAAGCTCACTTTGACTTCCAAGCCAGGCCTCTCCTAATGGCACCTCACTGCTTCTGGCAGGAGTCCTAGGGGCTGAAGGCATTGGGAGGTCTGCAGTCCTTACTTTATTTTCAAGGTATCTACAAGTCAGTAATTGTGGAGCTTCCAGAATCCAAGCGGCTGGTCCAAAATGGAGCCTAGTTTGTTAGAATGAAGGAAGAGGAGGGTTGTCATAGCCTGGGGTTGAGTAGGAACAACACTGAAAGGAGGGGAAATGTTTTAGAAAAAGGATGCACTGAACAAGATAAGAGACTGGATGTGGGAAGGGAAAGAATAGGAGCATTGAAGATACCACTAAACAGCTGAGAATGGGAGAGAAGGGGTACCATGGCACCCTTGGCTGAGATTGCTGGGAGCACTTGCCTGGGGACTGATTGTCATGGCATTCACAGCTCAACTCCTGAAAATGCATTTTCCCTAAACATAACTTGCACGTCTCTTGCTGGACAAAACTGAGCCAACATCAGAAACTGTCTGAACCCAAATGGTTCGCCTGGCCTGACGCTCCAGGAGGTAACTCCAGTTATCATCAAGCCCATTCTCCAGTGTTGCCTCTTTCAGCATCGTTCCCTCACCCACCTGGAAAACAGCGTCTTGTCCCTCCAGCCCTCCTCCCACTTCTTTTCATCATGTCACTCCTATTTCATGAGCAGAAGACCAAGGGATCTATCAGACTTGCAGCTGGGTTTTCGCTTCTCTTTCCACATAGTCCCTTTCTCATTTCAATTGTGAGGCCGACACTGATGAAGAAAGAAGGCAGCCAAATTCTGGATGGAACTAGGGCTTGGCAGGGGTCAACAACTCAATGGCCTACATCTTCCTCAATGGCCCTGCTGGCACCAGCTGGCTCTCCTTCCTAGCCTGACACTTCCACCATTAAAGTCACTACTAATTTCAGGAGGGTGAATAACGCTGAAGGAAAAGAACATGGGCTTCATGGCAGAGACCTGGCTCAGCCCTCAGCTCTGCAAGTCCCCTGCTCTCTCTGAGTCCTCCTTTTACCATGGAGGGTAATGATGCTTCATGGAGCTGTTGGAGGATTATACACTTATCACACATACACAAAGCGTTTAGCACAGCCCTTCACACCTCATGCTAAGTCCCTTGTTTGCTCGCTAAAGGGAGCACTCATTAGGGATCTGCAATACTGTGGGAGGGGAGGGGGCTCTCAAGATCCCCCAGGCTTCATCTTCTTCATGTTGGCATGGTTGTTTAATTTGTACTTCCATGAGGATGAGGACAGAGGGTATGTTTTCCCCCACTGTGGCCCAACTTCCAGCACACAGTAGGCCCTCTAGCAATACTTGCTGAAAAGCATCCGCTGAAGAGAAGAGAAACCCAAGCCTGAAGGAATAAGTATAGGAGCGGTAGACTTCAAGGTCATTCCACACCTTGGAGTGTGGAGGAAGCCACTGGCACAGTCCCCAGAGGGACCGGCCTATAGGGACAGTTCCAGGGAGGCCTGGGAGGCTGGGACAGGTGGACAAGGCACTGAGGCAGGCATGGGAAAAGCCTACTTTACACTTTGTTCTGGGTATCTGGCTCAGCGAGATAGGTGAAGAACAGTCAGGCCTCAATTCCTCTTACTCAAAAGCTTCCTAGAGGCCTGTGTGAGTGATCACTTATTCCACAAATATCTATTGTCCCCACTGTGCTGAGTGCTGGGGTTACAGTGCTGAGCAAGATGGATGAGATCCCTGCCCTCATGGAGCTTATATTCTAGTGAGTGAGGCAAACAAGAAACAAGTGCTTTTGAATGAATAAGATAATGTTGGATAGTGACAGGTGCTCTAATAAAATGAAAAAAGATGCTGGGGGATGGCAGGGCAAGGGGTTTAGATGGTCAAGGAAGGTCTCACTGCAAAGGAGCAGTTCCAGCTGAAGGATACTTTGAATGTTTTTCAAACAAAAATGAGGCTATAACAAAGCCCTAAAAGAGCCCAAATAAGCCAGCCAGTAATGATTCCAAAGAACAGCTCTGGGTCAGTAATTTATCCAAAGGAACAGGGAGTTTGTTTTTCACATATTTCCAAATGGGAGGAGTTACTCTGTGCACATTTATATAAGTAACTTTTTAAACCTCAAAGTCTTTTTCCCATGCTGTGGGCTACAAGAGGTTACCGTCAGCATCAGGGCAGCTGGATTGTCCAGCCAAGACCACCAGCCAGGTTCCTCACTGCCGTTCCAAGATTCTGAGGTGGATCCTGCCCTTGGGTCACAGAGAGTGGCACCACCTGTCCACGGGGAGTCGGGAGGGGCCATATAACAGCTGCAGGATGAACACTGTAGGGGACACTCACCACACCAGAACTGAAATGGCCATCTTCATGGCCAAACCATGCAGGCCACTGGATGGCTCCGCCTCCCTGCCTGGTTAGGTGGTCACCCCTCCTTCCTCCTCTTTACTCCCATGGAGGGTCCCTCCTCTGTTCTAACCAGAAGGACCTTTCCCCATCTATCCTCCAGTTGCTTGAGAAGCATAAAAAACATGGAGATAGATGATTCTGGGATCCTCAAATTCAAAATTCAGGCACTTTATAACTCTTCTAGGTCATCTTCTGGGAGGGTTTCCCTTGGTGAGACCTTGTGTTAGGAAAGTCTTCGAGAAGGCCCAGGAAAGTGATTCTAAGGTAGAAACAGGATTCAGGAGAATGAATTCCCAGCTTGCCATGTCAATAGTGACAATATCTGAGTCTATACCCAATCACCTCAGATTCTGTACGTTGCACCTTAGCATGGGAAGTTAGCCATGACACGAGGAGTTTCTCACACAGCCCTGTGTCATCCGGCTCAGGGATGATGAGTCAGGACTAGGCAAACGCTCAGTCAGGCTTCTCCCAAGATGCCTCAGGAGGGGCCCCCAGAAGGGAAGCAAGACCCCCAAGGGAACACATTCCATGGATCAATGAAAAGCCGGAAGCAGGAAAGGCTTCTACAACTTTGACAGAAGAAAATCCTCAAGGAACTAATTAGCTGAAGAGCACATAGAGTTTATTTTCTTCATAAGTTTTCAGAAAATCCCTTAGAAACGATACTGTTCTGCATTCTGATCAGTCATCATTCCATCAAAGACCCCAAAGGATCGAAGAAGAGCCTTTACTGTATAACCCGATGGCCACGCGCAGGAGCAGTGGGGAAAGGCAGCATCATCAGGTGCTTTCCTCCATGGGCTGGGACTCTAGACCCTGGGGGTTCAAATCCCAGCTCTGCCACGTGTTAACCAACCCTGTGCAAATCTCTTAGCTTCTCTGATCTTTGGTAAAATGGGAATTTAGTGTATCTATGTCATAGTATGTAGAGAGGGGGAGTAAATGAGTTGACATAGGTAAAGGGCTTAGAACAGAGACTGGCACCAAGGTAGTGAACAAGAAATGGTATCATTCTCTTCCATCTCTAACTCCCCGCAGCAGTAATACAACCATGCTGAGAAGCAAGGTGGGTCCTGACAAGAACACAGCACCAGGGACCTGGGTTCAAATTCTGCCTTTCCTCTTACTGATTATATGACTTCCATCAAGTTGTCTCAGCTCCCCGATTGTTTCCAGGCTTTGTAAGGGTGAGGGCTAACCCACGTGATGCACCTGATTCATAGCGGCCAATGGCAGCCATCATTGTTCTTAATGGAGCCCACAGGTTGGTTGTACAGGTTGGTTGATGAAGGGGAGGGGAAATGACTTCTAAACCAGTTTTTCAGGCAGCTTCTGGGAAGACAGGCAATGCAGAACAGTGTCACAGGTAACTAACTGACAAGAAAAGAAAGTGCTCAGAGTTCACCTTTGACTGAAGTCTCCCTGGGAATATTATTTCTTTTGAGATGCTTATGATATGTCCCTTCAATTTTATTCATATTAGTTGGCCCTGCAGCCCAAGTTGTTCAGGGCAGCACAACATCCTGTGGTTTATGCCCCTGTGACTGTTTGTTTTTCAGCCCCCAGAGACACAAAATTTCTTTCTGGAGTTTGGGGAGAAAAATCAATTTGAGAAGCTGCTGTCTGTAATACCTCTTCGTTTTTTTTTTTTTTTTTTGGCCACACCACAGGGCGAGTATTGTAATATCTCCTTTTAGGCTTCCTATAAAAACCTCACTGAAAATTTGAAACAACTGTTAAGTCATTTTATTTCATATGATGGGAAACTCTTTAGAAGGATAGGTTAATTTGGCCAGTATTTTTAAATCCTTAGCTATTTGGACTCAATATTAGCATGGTTCTTCAAATTTGCATACGGTTTCTACAGCCATTTCACAGCCATAAAGTCTGCAATTAATGATGGTCAGGGGAAAGGCTCCTTTAACATTTCTGAAGCAGATCCCTAGACACAAGGACCAGAGCCAGGGCCTCACTTAGGGAAGAACTTTCGATGACTTCCTTGATTTGCTAACTAACTAGACCTTTTCCTTCTGATGTCAGCATGGCAGTGTAAAGCAGGCCGCCCTTTAGACAGCATGCACGAGAGCCAAGTGGAAGAGCTCATTTTTAGAAGAAAAAGGGAGGCAGATTATTATTTAATCCTTATCACTGAAGTCGAAGTGAAGTCAAATAACTCATGACTTGTTATTGATTGATTCTGAAGTAAATGGCCAACCATTCACCCAGCCCAGAACATCCAAAGGTCAGATGAGAAATACAGGCCACCCTCGGTATCCTGGGTTCTGCATCTGCAAATTTCCACCCGTAGTTAGTTGAATCCGAGATCACGCAGGGCAGACTGTACTCAGCCATTTTACCTAAAGAACTTAAGCATTCACGGATTTTGGTATCTCCTGGGTGTTCTGGAACCAATCCCTGGTGGTTACCTAGAGACGACTATACATTGAAGAAGAGGTGTCAACCAGAACAGCTTCAAAGGCCACAAACCCCAACGTTGGCTTGAGTTCATGCCAGCCCAAAATGAGCAAATAGGATGGTATGTGGCTGGCTATGCTTTTGGTGTGGAAAGGAAGTTACAATTCCTTTTTGGTAATATGGAGATGATAATTCAAGAAATATAAGCTACATATGATAAAATTTCCAGAAGTTTAAGACTGTAAACTCTGCAAACTTGAAGATAAGCTCAAGTATGTGTTAACTGACCTGTAATTCCAAAATTAAAACTAAAGTTATTTATTATTTTCTTCCACCAAACAACAGAAGTGACATCATATTTACAAGAAAGTTTTCCTGATGTCACGTGAGCATGATGGGAAGTTTCCGGTGACCAATCTGAGGGAGCAAAGTCACCTAATATATAATATTCTAGCCTGGAATATATCCCTGTTGAAATGCATGTGGGCAACTACTAAGGAATGAAAAGCAGAATATAGAGCTATCTGTTTTCTAGAAACAAAAAGCTTCAACCTAGGAAAACAATGATGACAGTATCAATTTAATGAACTCAGTTCCTCCACATACAACTCTTTGAGGATTAAAAAAACAGTTGTCTCCATCTTACAGGTGGGGAAGCTGAGGCTCAGAGATGTTATGCCAATTGCCTAAATCCTCACAGAAGTTAAATAGCAGAGGCAGGAATTTGAGCCCAGCTCCACCTCTCTCCAAAATGTGCTCTTAGGGCTTCCCTAGTGGCGCAGTGGTTGAGAGTCCACCTGCCGATACAGGGGACACGGGTTCGTGCCCGGGTCCGGGAAGATCCCACATGCCGCGGAGCGGCTGGGCCCGTGAGCCATGGCCGCTGAGCCTGCGCGTCTGTAGCCTGTGCTCCACAACGGAAGAGGCCACAACAGTGAGAGGCCCGCATACCGCAAAAAAAAAAAAAAAGTGCTCTTAAAGCCTTGCATGTTCCTGTTCTGCTAAACCGGGTCCTAATTTTCTTCTCCTCTTCCTCTTGCCTGAGGGTGAATGTGCCAAAATCCAGTGGCCTAATCTTTAGTCAGCTCTTCACACCCAAATTCCAGACTGTCCCAACTAACTGCAGCCTGGGCAACATCTCCAGCTGTATGGCCCTCTAACACCTCAAGTTCCACATCACCAAAATGTCGGCATCATCTTCTTACCCTTCTCCAGCCTCTAACACTCAGCTCCTCCTTTGGAATTCTGGGTTTTGGGGGGGGGGGTGTTTTTTCGTTTTTGTTTTTGTTGCTAATGGCACAGCCCTGCTCTCAGGGTTCTTTGAGAACCTCCCTTGCTGTCCTTCTCCCCCATCCCCACCCAGACTTCTCCCAGGTCCTCCCCCTCCTCCCCTCTAATGCCCTAGCTCTGAATGCTGCTTTCCTCACCTCTCCCCTCTTCAGTTGGTGTTCCACATGTCTTAGCTTTCTCTCTTTTAACTCTATACTTCCAGCCATACCTGCCCCAGATGAATCTCCATTCATTCCACTGCCCCACTCAAAAACCTGTACCTCTCCCCTTTGCTTATGCCCCCAAATATAAAGTATTCACCCTTGCCATTTGATGTTCCCCCAATGCACCCACAATTTAACATCCGCAAATGCCCCACCACTACATTACTTGAAGTAGTCCAGGCTTCAGTCAAACTGAATGAGCAACTTTTCCAGAAACATCTTCCTACTTTGTACATTTCCTCACATGATGGCCCAGCCTAAAATGCTCTCCAGCCATCAAGCCTATGACCATCTTTTCCTGACCATTGCAAATGCCTATCTTGATACTCCACCGTCCTCTGCATCCACATCATATTTTTGGTACCTCTAGGAAAGCATCTTTCAGATCTCTATTGTTTTATAATTCTATACTTGTAATATTTTCCCTACAGCATAACCTCTGTATCATTCTCATCTCTCAGTCTCTTCTAGAACTAAAGAGACAGAGACAGAGAGAGAGAGAGAGAGAGAGAGAGCTCTCTAGGCTCTATGTTTAAACTCCTGATCTGTCCCTGATGAGGAGTCATGGCTGAGCTCCATAAACTGGTTCCGCAAGGTTCCTGCAATCTGCAATCATCTTGTTCCTCTGGCTAGATGCCCTTCTAGGGCAAGTCAACAGCACTAACAAGTTATTTGCAGGCATGCTGGCCTTTTCATCCAGGCTATCGAAGTCATGAGTGTAATCTGGAGGCTTAGGTTAAGATCTTGTCTTATTGCCCCCTGTTCAACTACATGTGATACTGAGACAGTCAAACTTAATTTCCCACAAGAGTACTTAATGTCCAGGTTCTAGTCCTCCTCTGTCAGCCACCCACATGGCCATGCATCAACACCCATTTCACAGGTACAATACTGTTTGAAATAGTCAAAGACCAGTGGCATGCCCAAACATATGGGAAATGTCAAATAGTTCATGATATGTCCATGCAGTGGAACAAAATGCAGCAATTAAAAAGGCGGAGGTGGATTTACATGTCCTAACATTGAAGGATGTTGAATATATATATTGTTGAATAATGACAGCAAACTGCAGAAGAATATATTAAGTGTGTTCCATTTTGTTTGCTATTTACAAAGAGTCATATGGAAATATGTATCCAGGTATAAATTTATATTAATATAAAGAAGTATCTAGTATAACTGACTCACTTTGCTGTACACCCAAAAACTAACACAACATTGTAAATCAACTATACTCCAATTTTAAAAAAAGACATTAAAAAAAAAGAAGTATCTAGTAAAATAACCAGTAAATTATGAATAGTGGATACCCCAGGGAATGGGTAGTGGTGTGTTTCACTTTTCCCGTTGTGTTCTTCTGATTTATATAGCCTACATTAACACCCTTTGTCCAGGTCCCACTATCAAAATCCCACTACCTAAGGTCCCACTATCTGACATAACTTAAAAGGTGGGAAAGATGCACCTCAAAGCAGATCTTGTGTTTCTGAGTCTCTTTGGGGTTGTGAAAGGTGCTGACACATTTTTAAATAATACAAGAAATGACAAGCACTCTTTTTGAAGAAGCCCCCTGGTTTTCAAAGGCAGGTAAAGCTGTCAGGACACTTTTACTTATTGTAAATTAAATTTGAAGTAAGATTTTAATTGAGTGTGTTTCCTAAAGCACAGTCTCCTTAGAATTGTATTAAGAGGGACCATAGGTGAAATAGTAATGGAATCACCACCTTTCTAATGTGCTGTCCCAATCCCTCTCCCGGCAAGGGCCATCCCTGCTTGACATCTGAAAATAAATGTGGTGATACACTCTTTCCTTAACAGTTAGCTCGGATAGATTGGGAGTTTGGGGTTGACATGTACACACCGCTATATTTAAAATAGATAGCCAACAAGGACCTATTGTATAGCACAGGGAACTCTGCTCAATACTCTGTAATAACCTAAATGGGAAAAGAATTTGAAAAAGAATAGATACATGTATATGTATAACTGACTCACTTTGCTGTACACCTGAAACTATTACAACATTGTTAATCAACTATACTCCAATATAAAATAAAAATTAAAAAAAAAAGAGTTAGCTCTACCAAGCCATACTGTGGGACCAAAGGCAAAGAGCTGAGCAGAAAAGGAAACTAGGTTCCAGGGGTTATACTTTTTCAGATCAGCTAAGAGCACGGTGCACAATGTTTAAGGTGTTCCTAAGAGTGGGAAATATTAGGAAGGAGTGTGGGCAATCTGAAAACCCAGGCACCCTTCAGCTACCCTGAGGACCAGTCGAAACATAAAATGCTCGTGCACACCAGAATAAACCAAAGGGCGCCTGTGTTACTTACAACAAGCCACACAAGAAGGTACTCTCTGATTCCCCATGTCCTGTGATGGCTTTGCTAAACACAATGTGATCTGCGGACCAGCAGTCTCAGCACCACCTACCACAGAAGAACGTCTTAGAAATACAGCATCTCAAGCCCCACTCCAGACCTCCTGCAGCCCTGTGCACACCAGCACTGCCGCCCCTGAAAGCTCTGGACAGAGGGCCTCCTCCTAGTGGGGGTTCCACCCACTGCTCCTAACAGGACTTGTCTAGGGTCAAGGAGATACTGAATTAGAAACCTGACGTGGGACCCCAATTCCAAAGGGAGTGAAGGAGGTCAAAGAAAAGAAAGGAAAAGGAAGGCACCTGGGCCAGCACTTTCCTGTTTGAGGCTAGGATGGGTATGGCAGTCAGGCCTGGTACCCACCTGGCCAGCCAATTTCATCAGGAGGAAGCCAGAGGGGTGCTAAGGCAGGCTGCTCAGCGCAGGGGAGCATGCTGCAGGATGGATGCAGCTGTGGACTGTGAGACAGGCCCCCAGGTGGGAAGCTTAATGGAAGGCGGAACTAGGCTTGAGTGCCGCTTGAGCTTCGGCAGAGGGGCAGAGAGAGGGGGAGGGAGGGAGGGAGAGGGTAAGAGAGTCCCAGATGTCAGACAGAGAGACTGACAGCAGGGGCAGAGGATCAGACATCGGACTGCTCGGCAGATCCCCTGCCAGAGAGAGAGGACGCGGCCAAGGTGAGGGGTCCGGGGGTACAGAGGCCTGACTCACAGGTGCGCGATGCCCGCCTTGCGCACAGCGGTGGAGATGGCTTTGACCGCGGTGCAGAGCGAGTTGAGCAGTTGGGTCATCTCGCCCGTGCCGCGGGCCTTCCTGCCCTCCTCCATGACGAAGCGGGTCAGGGTGACGATATTGGTGTCGAAGGCCGCCTTGTCCGTCATGCTGTGGCCGGGCTGCTGAGCGCTGGGCGTCAGGTGCAGGCGGCGGGACGCGGTGGGACGCGGCTGGAGCGCAGACCGACGGCCTCCGAGGATCAGCACCGCTCGGAGTGGGCCCGGTCCCAGCGGGGTGTCCCGCGGAGCCTATAGACGCGGGTCACCGCCCTCCGCCCACAGGAACACCTCCGCGCCCTGGCCCCGCCCCTCCAACTGCAGCCCCGCCCACTCCGCCCCCACCCCCACCCCCCGTCCGGGATCTTGTCCAGTCTCAGTTCCTCCAACAGCGGGGCTGCCCCCTCCCCCGCGGCCCACAGCCACCTCCGGTTCATCCGCTGTCGCCGCGCCACGCCTCCTCAAAGCACGGCCACTGGCGTGGTGGAGTGCTGCTCCGGGCCACCTACATGGTCTTTTTCAGTCCCCACAAAGACCCTGCCACAGAGGTGCAATCATGATTTTCCCCCCAAGATATAAAACGTAAGTTGGGAAGGGTAAGCGTGGTGCTCAGTGCAGCGCTGCAGCCCAGCTGCTCCCGGTTCCGGCAGGAGGCTCTAACCGCTGCGGTTCCCTCCCCCACCGTGGCCACCTGCCATCTGCTCCCTGCCCTCTGTCCACCCCTGCTTGGCCTGTCACCTGGCTCTTCTGACCAACTTCAGGAGACGTGGATTCCCTTGTTCCTTACCGTCTGATGGCCCGGCTTTAGATCCTTAATTCAGGCCTCTTCTCAAGATTCCTGTAATTTGAGAGCTTATTGGGAACCTTCCTTTCCAACAACTGCATTTTGCAGAGAAAACAGTCACAGACACAGGAAAGTGTCTCCTGGATACCATACTGAGGACAGGGGCTCTGAGGCCACATCTTGACTGCTTTGTAGGCACATTGCTGCAGTCCTAAGGCAGTTCATACACTGATTCATAGAACAACGTTTATTGAGCACTTACTGTTAGTGACACAGTGCTTTGAGAACTGTCCCCTGTCTCCTTGTCACAAGTAACAAATGCTTCTGTTTAATCAAAGTACTTGGTGTGTGGTCTTCCCTGGTGGCATAGTGGACAAGACTCCGTGCTCCCAGTGCAGGGGGCCTGGGTTCCATTCCTGGTCAGGGAACTAGATCCCACATGCATGCCACAACTAAGACCCAGTGCAACCAAATAAATATATCTATATATATCTATATCTATATATATATATAGATATAGATATAGATATATATTTTTTTAGGTACTTGGTGTGTTCATTGGCTAAGCACCCCAAAAGATGGACCCATTGAGTCCAGTACAATTTCTGGCAACTCTGATAGGACATGTGCCCTGACCAGGGACAAGGGGAGCCGGCCACACCGGAGTGAAGTAGACTTATTCGCTTCTGGTATTGGTCAGATCATCCGGGTTCTCTTGGTCAAACATTGTTCTTCTGGGTATCTAATGGTTCAGAGACTGCTCGCCCCCTGGATCTCTGTGGGCAAAGTGGTCACGCGAACGACTCTGTTCAGTGCTAGTGTTATCGAGTGCAAGCTCGCTCTGCTTGCCTAATGACAGGCCAGTGAATCAGAGAAGAGCTGTTGAGGCAAGGAAGACGACTTTATTTGGAAAGCTGGCAGACCGAGAAGATGGCAGACTAGTGTTGCTGAAAAACCGTCTTATCAGGGTTTGGATGCCAGTTTCTTTTATCGCACAGAGAAGGGGAGGAGATGAGGAAGTAAAGTAAAAAACGCCGTAAGTTTTGCAAATATCCCCTAAAATGGCCAGCCTCAGGGAGGGGATGTGTTAATTTCTTCTTTCTTGCAGCCATCCACAGGTGGGCAGAGTCAGATTGTCTCCCTGTGAGCTGAACAGAGGCACTTTAGTTTCACATTCAGGCAGAGGGGCAGGGTTCCCTGAGGCAGGCCATTATGTATGATTATAATAACAAAAGCAACGAAAAGCAAAGCTTAAAGTCAAAGAAACGGATCGAACATGGAATCCGATTTAGCTCTTCCATGTTACACCAGCAGACTTCAGATGGTGTGTAGAATTCAGGACGGGTGCTATAATAGGTGGGGATATCAGGATAGCCTCACTTTTGATTAAAGCAGAATTTGAGAAGCACACAACTGGGCTTGGGTATTTGATTTCACCCTGGGTTTGAGTCCAGGGATTCTGATTTCTATAACTGGGTGGTGGCATTCCTGCCGGTAAGGAACCACAGGTCTCTGTGAGTGGGAACTCCATTCCTACTATTCTGGAAGGTTGCATTCCTTCCTGTGGGAAACTAGAGACCTCTGGGTTTAAAAGCCACCTTTTCTGTGACTGGAGGGGGGCGAGGGTTGAGTTCCTTTTTAATAAGAAACAAGAGACCTCTGGGTGCAGGGAACACAGGTGTGAACAGGGTCCCTGAAATTACTCTTCCGATGGCAGAAACTGACTGCCAAACTTGGGTCTGATTACCTTATACATTTAAAAAAAATTAGTTGAGGGTTTCCCTGGTGGCACAGTGGTTGAGAGTCCACCTGCCGATGCAGGGGACACAGGTTCGTGCCCCGGTCCGGGAAGATCCCACATGCCGCGGAGCGGCTGGGCCCATGAACCATGGCTGCTGAGCCTGCGCGTCCGGAGCCTGTGCTCTGCAACGGGAGAGGCCACAACAGTGAGAGGCCCGCGTACTACAAAAACAAACAAACAAAGAAAAATGTTAGTAAAAAGGGGTTAACCATCTAAACAGGTGACCTTCATTTGTTCTGTTTTCCAGAAATGCAATTTGAACCCAACCTCTTTTGTAACTGATGAGTTTTGTACTATTGTACCGGATTCAGGGCTGACCCATGTGCCAAATGCTGCAGATGGGCCCAGCAAGATGAGAGCTAAAAACTGACTGCTGAGTTCAGCCATGGGGACCTTGGTGCTGATGATTGTGCCCAGGGTTGTCAGATGGGGGAGCACTGGATGAGGTAAGTTGGTGGGACCACCAGGAAAGACAGCTACTGACTCCTCACATAGCCCGAGGCAAGGGGGGCTGATGCCACCTCAGACAGCAGAAAGAGCAGACCCTTGAGGACCCAGTTAACTCTTTGCTCCTTGGGCAACTTTTCAGGAGAAATACTGCAGAGAGCTAAAAAGGGGGGAGGGCCTTGGAAAAGAAATATTTCCTTAAATATAAAATTTGAAGTGTAATGACTAATATTTTTGGCCTAGCAACTAGTTATAGCAGCTCTATTCAAGTGTTTGCCCATTTATGTGTCAGACATTTAGTCCCTGGGGATCTCAGATTTGCTGGGACTGTCAAAGTCCAGCCCAGCCCTCCTGAAGCTTAATCCCTTGGAAACCATCCCTGGTAAGAGGTGAAGCACTCAGGATTGGGTTTGGGCAGACCTGCTGGATTCCCAGCTCCAGTTCTCCCCAGGCTGGAGACCTCAGCCAGTTACCCAATCTTGCTAAACCCAATTTATTTGTTGGTAAAGTAGGATGGTTGTTCCAGCTCAGAGGGGTGTCATGAGCAAGACGTGATATGATGGCAGAGTGTGCAACTCTCAGCCGGACACAGAGGACACACTAAGTACATGGAAGAGACCTCTGTCTAGCTCGGCTATTGATCCCTGTCACCCACAATGAAGGGACACCCACTACTTACAAGACAAACCATCCCCTTAGATATAGGCCACTTTGCATGGTGGTCAGGTACATAGACCCTGGAGCTAGATGGCCTGGGTCTGAGTCTTGGCCTTACCCCTTACTGGTGTTATAGGCCTCTGCAAGTTATGGACATCACTGAGCAACATTTTGTTCATCTGTATATTGGGGCTAATGACTGTAGCCACCTCATAAGATTATACAGTGATGCAGGTACAGTGTTTAAGAACCACACCCAACCTATAGTAAGTACGTGCCATGTAAGCTTTGTTATATGAGTAGTGACCATGTTACTAAACTGAGGAAGCCAATACTCAAGAAAGTGTTGGTTGGAAAGGAAAGTTTGCTGTACTCAGGAGGCCAGCAACCCGGGGAAAAGGCAGACTCATGTCCAAGAACCAACTCCAAAGATTCTGCTTGACCATGAAAGTTTTTAAAGGAAGAATCATTTGGGGAGGGGGTCAGAGTCTTCATTATCTTCCACTGTGTGCAGACTTTCTTCTGATTGGTTGGTAATAGGGCAGTATTTCAGGAATCTTGGGCTCAGCCTGAAGTTACCACCCTCCACCCGGGTAGGGGCCTTAGTGCCTGCAGAAGAACTCAAAGATATTGTTGTATATATTACTTGAGAAAGAACCAGGACGCTGTCCCATGGCTACACTATTGTTTCTTGACTGCTCCTCCTTTGTTTCTGCATTCCCTTCCTTCCATGATTAGCAACTATTTGAATCTGCCCTTTGGAACTCAGGGAAAGTCTAGAAGGCTGAATGAAGCCTATTTCCTAAAAACTAGAGATGAGACACGGAAAGAATTTGTACCCAGAGAGCCCTTACAGGGTCCTGCTCCATTTCAACAACTGTTGTTTTCATCAGAACAGAAGAAAGTTCCCTTGTCATCAAAAAGGGGCTGAAGGGACTTGGGAATGGAGACTCAGGTTGTACTTGCCTTTTGTGCATTTATGTCCCACTCATCATGTCGTTGACTGTGACTAGTTCTTTTTTGGGTCAAGATACATAAACCCATCGCCCGGGTGTTAGCCAGAGTCAGGAAGGTGCATGACCAGAGGATAGTGGACACCTCTGCACATGAGATTTCTCCCTTGTGCTGCAACAATTTCTCCTCCTCACACATCACAAAACACATTCACCTCACACAATACTGCAGATTTGCATAGTGTGTGAGCCACTACCAATTTTGTTACAGCTCTAAGTCCCATGAAGAAGGAGCATCACCCATTTCCTCACCTGGCTCCAACCCCAGGAAGTCCGCTCTGCTTTGTGTCAGAGGCAGGAAGTTGAGAAGTGACAGCCTGGGTGATCACCTGCCACCCTACCACCCACCCCCTGAACCGAGGGCACTGCTACTTGCTTCCCCCGCACCCCAGGGCAGCTACTGCGACAGGGAAAGATAATACCAAGAGGCTGCTGATGAGAGGGATTGCAGCAGCATGGCCCTTCCTTAGGTGAGCACCAGCTCCTGTGATCTCAGTGGCCTCATGCAGGTAACAGAGAGAGGACCTGTAATCTCTGGAGTGACAGAAACTAAAAAGCCAAGCCCTCAAACTGACATCTATATATTAGCACTTGCTAAGTGCCCAGCATTCACAGAGGGCTGTCGTCACAACCTTTCATTAACCTGGCAGCCCTGTCAGTGGCTTCTACTCATTCTCCTGTCTTTCCAGATGAGGGAACTGAGGCTTTTCAAGGTCAAAGAACTTGTCCACACCTGTGGCCAGCCAAGAAGTGGTAGAGCCCAGACTCAAACCCTGGTCTATCTGATTTTAAACCCCACGTTCCCACTGGCCTGGTGGTTCCACAGTTGCCTTGGTGGTGAGGCTCTAAGCTTGCCAACCACAGCTGCAAAAATCTGCTCTACAAATTCTCTACCCATTAGCTCTAGACCTACTTCTTAGGCCTGTGTTCATTCATTCACTCAACAAATAAGTTATTGAACACCTGCTGTGTGCTAAAACTACCACACGCTGGGGTTACAGTGGTGAACTACACAAACCTATCTCTGTCCGTATGAGGCTTACATTCTCAGGAAACAGAATCACAGAATAGACAGGGGGCAAAGAGTGCTATGAAGCATGTGAAACAGGGCAATGAAGTAGAAACTGATCACAGAAAGATTTCTTAGGAAATGACCTTTGATTCAAGACTGAACAACAGAAGGAATGGGACAAATGAGCATATAGAAGAACAAGCAGAGGGCAGCAGGTGTAAAGGCCCTGAGGTAGAAATAGGCTGGAGTATTCAAGGACCAGAAAGAAGAAGCCCAGTGTGGCTAGAAGGAGTGGGGGAGGGTGGGGAAGAGCCATAGGAGATAAGGTTGAAAAGAGAAGCAACAGCCAGATGATGAAAGGCCTGAGAATATACTGTAGGCGGTCAAGGTGGAAGTGGGGAGACTAGCAGAAGGAGTTTGATCCAGCCTCTACTTGATTGCCTGTCAAATGTGTGAAGACTGGGGCTTCCCTGGTGGCGCAGTGGTTAAGAATCCACCTGCCAATGCAGGGGACACGGGTTCAAGCCGTGGTCCGGGAAGATCCCACATGCCGTGGAGCAACTAAGCCCATGCGCCACAACTACTGAGCCTGCGCTCTAGAGCCCGCAAGCCACAACTACTGAAGCCCACACGCCACAACTAGTGAAGCCTGCATGCCTAGACCCTGTGCTCTGAAATAAGCCAAGCCACCGCAATGAGAAGCCCGCACACTGCAACGAACAGCATCCCCCACTCACCACAATTAGAGAAAGACTGGGCACAGCAACAAAGACCCAATGCAGCCAAAAAAAAAAAAAAAAAAGTGTGAAGACTGCTCATATTCCTCATAAATCTTTACTTCTCCACTACATATTTTCAGTTCCTTCATCTGTTGCTCATATGGCAAGGTTCTGAAGTGTCTTCCTGTCCTGCTCTGAACCCACTGACTCCTTGAGACTCCTTCCCACACCATGCTCCATTTCTATGATGCCTCCTCCTCTCCTTCTGTTTCACCCCACTCCCCAGTGATCCATTCTCCTACCTAAAAAGTCAGCTTTCTTTTCTTACCCCTGATGATAGTAAACAGGCTGATTATTGCAGCAGCAGGATGGAGCTCATGGCGCAGTTGCAGGAGTGGGCTCAGCCAGCCCTGTGGGGGCCTCTGAAGCTGGGGTGACCCTTCAGAGTAGTCTGTAGCTGGGGCAAGGGGGCAGAATTTCTATCCCCATGTCAACCTGTCATTGGCTCTAGGCTGCTGTGGGAAGGGTCATGACATAGGAGAGGTAGCTTTCTTCTGCCCAGGCAATAGTCCCAGGAGCTGGAGAACAAGTTCTTTGACTTCAGTGAGGAACTGCGTGAATAATAACCAAAGAAGTCTAGGAACTGGGGTGAGGCAAGTGTCTCTCTGCATCTCTCAGTTTTCTTTTCCTCTGTGTGTCACCACTCAGACACTCTCTCCCCTTGAAAGAGCATGTATGGCCAAAGGCATTTCCAGACCTATGTTCTACCAGCTCAGTTACTCCCCACCCCCCAGTTCCAGAAAAAATCCAAAGTTGAACTCTCACTGGTCCAGATAAGTGATCATTCCTCAGCCAATGATTGTCATTATTGGGATAACACTGAATCTCCTCTAATCTATAAAAAATGTAAATAATTATAAACATTAGCATTTTGCCTATTATACAGGTTCAATGAAATCATGCGTAAAAGCTTAGCTCCTGAAAATTAATAGATGCTTAATCTACTGCTATTGTTAGGATTTAGGTAGGTATTGAGGGTTGATATCCAGGATGGAACATTCTAGAGTTAAAAAGAATGAGAAATAGCATAAGAAAGCTGAGTCGAGTTTGAGGGACAGTGAGCCAACCAGATTGACAAGGTGGAAGGTTGTGATGAGAGAAGAATAGTGGAGAAGACTGGAGAGTAGATTGGCTGAGACTATGGAGGGTTTGAACATGAGAGTAAGGCGTTTGAACGTAGTTCTGGAGGCCATTGCCACTGCAGGTGGGGTCTGGTCTGCAGTGTTCATTACCTGTCTATGATAAGTATAGAGATTGGGAGTAAAATTTGACAGCAATTTGACAACAAATGTATGTCTAAGGAACCTAATAATAAAAAATTGGGACCTGTATTTTATGCCTTTTTAATCTCATTTTTCTTGAAATTCACTTTTACTGTATTCTACAGAAGCAATGACCCATGATGGATTGGGAATGTTTTTTAAAACCAGTCTTTCACCACAAATAGTTTGAGAAGCACCACTGAGGACAGCAGAGGACCTTCAAAGTTTTATGACAAATGACATGTGACAAGATTCTACTTTTCCTAGATGTAACGCTTGGGGTAGATTGAAGTGGAGAGAAAATGGAGAAAGAGACACCAAGTGGGAGGCTCCCAGGCCCGTCTGGGTGGGAGCCAATAAAGGCCAGTGGGAGCAGAGATCAATATTCTGTTATAACCTAAATGGGAAAAGAATTTGAAAAAGAATAGATACATGTATATGTATAACTGAATCACTTTGCTGTACACCTGAAACTAACACAACATTGTTAATCAACTACACTCCAATATAGAATAAACATTTAAATGATGAAGTCATAAAAAAATAAAAAATTTAAAAGACAAAACAAAAACAAACCACTCCCAAAATTATCACCTGGAGATTCTTTTAACTAATGGAAAGTATTTCACTCTGTGAGTATACCAAAACACTTCTCACTAGACTCCTACTGATGATATCCATTGAATTGTTTCTGTTTTTAAAAATAATAATGGGGACTTCCCTGGTGGCACAGTGGTTAAGAATCCACCTGCCAAATCAGGGGACACGGGTTCGATCCCTGGTCCAGGAAGATCCCACATGCCACGGAGCATGCGAGCCAAAACTACTGAGCCCATGCACCACAACTACTGAAGCCCTTGCACTCTAGGGCCCGCGTGGTGCAACTACTTAAGCCCGTGCGCCTACAGTCCATGCTCCACAACAAGAGAAGCCACTGCAATGAGAAGCCCACACACCACGACGAAGAGTAGCCCCTGCTCACCGCAACTAGAGAAAGCCCGCCCACAGCAACAAAGACGCAATGCAGCCAAAAAAAAAAAGTGATAATAATAATAATGTATGATGCAATGATGTATATTCATGTACACCAAGTGTTGCCCGTATGTCCAAATCTTTCCTTTTAATAAATTCTTCCAAGTGTAATTTCTCAAGAAAATAAAAGAAAGAAAGAAAAAAAGAAAAAGTGCATAATGGAACATCCACGGACTGGGTTTCTTGAATGTGTCTTCACTGCCTATGACAGTGATTAATCTCTATGACAATCTCCTGAGGTTCTTAGCTCCATTTTCATAAAGCTTAGACAGGTTTACTCTCCTGCCCAATGCCATACAGTAATAAGTAGCTGAGTGGGGATTTGAACCCAAGCACTAAACATACTGCTTCTGTATCATGGGATGAGAGTAAGAAGGAAAACACCCAGATTCCAGGACCAGCTTTGCTAGGAACCAGCTTATCTTATGAATGTCACTTAATCTCTTTGGGCCAAGCTTCCTTACTTGTAAAATAAGGAGGTGAAACTAAATGTTTTTGCAAAATTCCTTCCTTCTTTTACATTCTTTGTCTCTGAGTAATAATAATAGCTAATGTTTGTTGAGTTCTTATTAAATGCCTGGCATTGTGCTAAGTGTGGTTTTAAACAAATTATCTCTTTTGATCCCACACACCCTTATGAATAAATGCAGCTATGATTCCACTTTGACAAATGAGGAACCTGTGGTTTGGAGACATTAAGTAGCCCTCCCAAGGTCACACAGCGAAGCAGCAGGGTTAGCAGGTTCTAACTCAGAGAAGCTTTCTCAGGAGTCTACTTCTTAGCCTGTCTGGCTTCCAAGATCTCTGTAGCCCAGTTCTCTCCTGCCTCAAGCCTGGGCCACCTGCTGTTTCCTTGCCTGAAACAGTTCACCCCTCTCCCTGAGCTCACTTGTCCCTGGTAATTCTTGGCCACCAGACAGGTCTCTGAGGCCCAGCTCCCTGGAGCTGGGTCAGCTCCCCTCCTGTGAGCCCTCACCCTTTGGACCCTTTCTACCCCTTTGGACCTCTTCCATCATCTACTTATTCCAGTGCTCAGTACCTTTGCTGCCCCCCACACTGGGTTACAAGCTCCAAGGAGGGCAGGAACTGCCCTTGCTGCCCCAGGACATAGAACAATGCATCGTACTGTAAAAGGGTAATGCTTTTACTTAGAGCAGCACTCGCTGAGGAGATATCAAAAGGGAATGCTGCTTCACCTCAACTTGTTCTAACTGGCTGAAGAGACCCAGGATGCTAGACCCATAGTAGAACTCACTGAAGACTCTTTGGTGACCAATGAACAAGGGATTTTTTTCTAAGCCATCCTATCCAGGGTACATGCTGTCAATCCTCAATTAGCATAGCTACCACGAAACCTATTTTTTCTAATTCCTAAAACAAAAAAACCCTGAGTTTTCTCCTCCCAGAAAACGAGCGAATTTCTTCACTTGCCTGACAAGTGAATAAATTCAGCATTATTGTAATTAGTAGTAGTAGTAGTATAGTTATGTATGTATGGCTCTCTCTGATGGTCATTGTATTAGTCTTTGACAGCACCTAGTAAGTGCAGTAAATATTTGTTGAGTGTCCTAAATACAAATAACTGTTGCATCAGGTGAGGAATGATATGCACATGGATTCCTCAGGAACCAGGAAGAAGGCAGGATCACTTCTCCATGAGGTAACCGGGGAAGCGTTCACAGAGGAAGTGAGGGGTGAACTTGGGTTTGGTAGTCATCCTCTACTTTTTCCTAATCTACCAGCCTCTTTGTTCCAGACTTCCTTTCCCAGCATAGGTCCCACAAGGCATCATTTCATTGACATTCTTGGCAATATTCTCAACTCCTTGCCCTCCTGTATTTTCATCACCTCCGCCAGGATAAACCCAGCTATTTGCTCTCTCCACTGATTACTCCACTGGAGAAAGTCATACCAACTGGCTCACCATAGATTCATAAAGCCATACTTTGCCCTCAACACTGTTGGACATTTCTCCAATCAATTCACCCACCTATTCTCAAACCTCCAGCCCCTCACCTCCAACTTTATTGATGAAATAAAAGCTTTAGGTAGAAGCTCTTCAACTTCTGCCTAAGTGAGAAATCTAACTACATCGGACTCTAATCTGACCCTCCTTCCTTCCTCCTAAATCCAATCCTGCATCTGAGCCTTGGAGCCCATCTGTTTGCTATCTCAGCAAACCCTGCCCCACTGTTGAATGTCTGCTTCTTGTTCATTCAACTACCTCCTCTCAAATGGATCTGTCTTATTATCTTATTATGTTCAAATTCCTCACATCTTAAAAGGAAAACAAACAAAATCCTTCCCTTGCCCCCCCTTACTCCTCTCCAGCTACCATTTCACAGTCAAGACTCTTGAGAAAATGTAAAAAGGGTCAACGACTATAAAAACTTGCTCCATTTTCACAGCCTATGGTGGGTTAGCTTTGAACCCGATCTACCCATTGAATAAACCCTCGCCAGGGTCACTGATGACTTCCATGTTGCTAAACTCAGCATACATTTTCAGTTCTCCTCTTGACTTCTCAGGAACATTAGACATTGTCAACTGCTCCCTTTTTCTTGCAACACTCTCTTGGTTCCTTGGTCACACGCCCTCCTGCTTTGTCTTCTACCCCTCTGGAGCTCTTCACTGACCCTCTTGGTAGTAGTCTCCCAAGGCCAGCCCATGGCTTTAATTACCATGTGTTTTCTAATGGCTACTAAACTCCCATCTCTATCCCAGATCTCCCCTTGGAGCTCCAGATTCCTACATTCAGTTGCTTCATATTTTTCAGAAAGACCCCATTTTTTCTTTTTAGAGAAGTTTTAGGTTCACAACAAAATTGAGAGGAAGGTATAGAGATTTCCCATACACCCTCTGCCCCACACATGCGCGGCCTCTCCATTATCAACATCACTCACTAGAGTGGTATATGTGTTACCAAGGATGAACCTACATTGACACATCATCACTCAAAATCCATAGTTCAGGACTTCTCTTGTGGCGCAGTGGTTGGGAGTCCACCTGACGATGCAGGTGACGCGGGTTCGTGCCCCGGTCCGGGAGGATCCCACGTGCTGTGGAGCGGCTGGGCCTGTGAGCCATGGCCGCTGAGCCTGTGCGTCCGGAGCCTGTGCTCTGCAACGGGAGAGGCCACAACAGTGAGGGGCCCACGTACCACAAAAAAAAAAAAAAAAAAAAAAAAATCCATAGTTCACATTAAGGTTCACTCTTGGTGTTGTACATTCTATGGGTTTGGACAAATGTATAATGACATATATTCATGATTATAATCCTAAAAATCCTCTGTGTTCTGCCTATTTATTCCTCCCCACCCCCTTGCCACTGGCAACCACTGATCTTTTTACTGTCTCCATAGTCTTGCCCATTCCCCAAATGTCATAGTTGGAATTATACACAACGTGGCTTTTTCAGATTAGCTTTTTTCACTTAATAATATTCATTCAAGTTTCCTCATGTCTTTTCATGGCTTGATAGCTCTTTCCTTTTTAGTGCTGAATAATATCCCATTGTCTGAAAGAACCACAGTTTATTCAACCATTCACCTACTGAAGGACATCTTGGTTGCTTCCAAGTTTGGGCAATAATGAACAAAACTGCTATAAACATCCTCTTGCAGGTTTCTGTGTGGACATAACTTTTCAACTCCTTTAAGTAAATACCAAGGACCGTGATTGCTGGTCTGTATGGTAAGTGTATGTTAGTTTTGTAAGAAACCACCAAACTGCCTTCCAGAGAGGCTGTCCCATTTTGCATTCCCACCAGCAATGTATGAGAGTTCCTGTTGTTTCACATCCTGAAGAGAGAGGCAGAGGCTAGAGTGATGCAGCCAGAAGCCAAGGAACACCTGGAGCCCCCAGAAGTGGTAAGTGTCAAGGAGGGTTTCTCCCCTACAACCATCAAAGGAAATACAGCTCTGACAACCCCATGATTTCAGATTTAGCCTCCAGAAATGTGCAGGAATACATTTCTGTTGTTTTAAGTCACCCAATTTGTGGTACTTTGTTATGGCTGCCATGGGGAACTAATACAGGGACAATTCAAATCCCCTGATCGAATTCCTTCATTTTACAGATGAGAAAAATAATATCTTAGCACGTACGAAATGTTTCCACACAGCTGATCACGTTCAATAATCATAGCAACTCTCCAAGATAGCAGTTGTTGAGCGAGAGGAGGGAACTGAAAGCAGCTCAGTGATTCGCCTGAAAACAAGCAGCTGAGCACTGGAGCAGCGTGTGGATTCTTCCTGCAAAGTTCATACACTTCCCACCAATTCTCTCTGCCTATGTCTCAGAGGGGCCCAACGACATACCCACATCACACAGCTGATGAGAAACAGTCTAAAACAGAGGACTTTTTTCCCTCCTATTTCTACTCCAGGTACAATAGGCTGCATCTCAAAACTGTCGAACCGTCAAGAGACTGGTTCTGCGGGATGACCTCAGAGCTCATAACCTAGATCCTTGGGCTAAATAAAAAGTGATGTCTCCAAACAACAGGGGTCATAAGCTGCAAGTTACTTGGATGAACTGTATGGGCTGTTCATTTCCTTTTGAAATATGCTTTAAGATTCTCCAAACACTCAGAAAGTCAAGATAATCAACAGCTCTCCCAGGCCAAGCAGGTTTGAGAGACCCTCCGTTCCAGTCTGTCTTATAAAATATTTATGTGCTGCAAGGGGCACTACATCAAAGTCCCAATGGTTCTAATGGTAATGAGGGAACAATTCTGTTGAGCAAATAATCAAATAATCAAATAACAATTGTTCTTGTGATAAAGCCCCCCAGTTTGCAATTACTTAGCAGTTTAAAGTCACTTCATTTGGGAAATTTTGTCTCTGAGAAAGGCTGAGGCTCTCATTCAGAGGCCAGTTAAATTAGGAGCAACACATTAGCTGCGGAGTCTTAATTCATTTGGGGTTATTTGCAGCTTTGATTATAATCCAGATACAGCCAGAGCCATCCTTTGGAACATTTTCTTGCCTCAGCAGGCACTGCAGGTGATTGGGTCCCTGGGAGATGCCACCAGCCTAGTGACCCAAGGCTGCTGGGTTACCAGATTCTACTCTAGACCCATTCTCCCTGCTGCTATGGGAGAGTCACAGGAAGTGAGAACCCTTAATAAGATCTTCTGTAAAAACAGCTTTGTTGAGGTATAATTAACAGATAATAAAATGCATACCTTTAAATTAGATAGGCTTTGACAGGTGTATATACCTGTGGAAATAACCTCACAATCAAAATAATAAACATATCATCGCTACCTCAAATTTCCTCATGCCCTTTACAATCTACCCCCCCCAAACTACTCCCCCACGCCAGTCCTGCCCCCCACCTGCACACGTGAGAGCACACACATATTCAGGCAACCACTGGTCTGCTTTTCATTGTTATAGATTAACTAGTTTGTATTTTCTAAGATTTCATGTAAATGGAATCATACAATATTCACTCGTTTTATTTTTTCACACAGCATAATTGTTTTGAGATTCATCTACGTTGTTGCTAGCATCAATAATCTCTTTTTATCGCTTAGTAGCCTTCCGTTGTACAGATATACCACAATCTAGCTCTTCAGCTGTTGAGAAATGTGGGCTGTTCCCAGTTTGGGGCTGTTACAAATGAAGCTGCTGCAAACATTTGTGTGTACATATGCTTTCACGTCTCTTGGGAAAATACCTACGGGTGGAATGGCTGGATCATATGGTAAGCATACAGTTAATTTTTCAGAAATCGCCAAACTGTTTTCCAAAGCCATTGTACCATTTTGTACCCATCAGAAATTTATGAAAGTTACATTGATCTACCTCCTCACCAACACTTGGTATGGTTGGTTAGTAATTTTAATTTTAGCCATTCTAACAGGTTATATGGGTATTTTTAAAATTAATTTAATTTTATTTATTTTATTTTTGGCTGCGTTGGGTCTTCGTTGCTGCGCATGGGCTTTTTCTCTAGTTGCGGTGAGGGGTCTACTCTGTTGTGGTGCGTAGGCTTCTCATTGCGGTGGCTTCTCTTGTTGCAGAGCATGGGCTCTAGGTGCACAGGCTTCAATAGTTGTGGCACGGGGGCTCAGTAGTTGTGGCTTGAGGGCTCTAGAGCGCAGGCTCAGTAGCTCACAGTAGTTGTGGCGCACGGGCTTAGTTGCTCCATGGCATGTGGGATCTTCCCAGACCAGGGCTCGAAACTGTGTTCCCTACATTGGCAGGTGGATTTTTAACCACCGTGCCACCAGGGAAGCCCTGTGTGGGTATCTTATTGTAATTTTAACTTGCGTTTCTGTAATGGCAATGATATTGAGCATCTTTTCATATGCTTATTTGCCAACCGTATGTCTTTCTCAATGAAGTTTCTGTTCAAATCTTTTGCCCATTTTAAAAATTGGGTTGATTGTTTTTATTACTGAGATTTGAAAATTCTTTAAGTATTCCACATACAAGCCTTCTATCAAATATATGATTTGCAAATACTTTCTACCAGGTTGTGGTTTGTCTTTTCATTCTCTTAACAGTGTCTTTTGAAGAGCTGAAGTTTTTAATTTTGATGAAGTCCTATTATCAATTTTATGTGTTATGGATTGTATTTTACTGTCATATCTAAAAAAAACTTTGACTAGCTCAATATCACAAAATTATCTTCCAAGTTTTCTTCTAGAAGTTTTACAGCTTTAGGTTTATCTTTAGGTCTACGATACATTTTGAATTAATTTTTATATGTGCTGCAAGGCATGGATCCAAGTTCAATTTTTTGCCTATGGATACCCAATTGTTCAGCACCATCCTTTCTCCACTGAATTGCCTTTGCACCTTTGTGAAAAATTGGTTGTCCATGTATGTGTGCATCTAATTTCTGGCCTCCCTATTCTGTTCCATTGATCGATTTGTCTGTCTTATACCAATACCATATATTTTGATTTTTGTAGCTTTAAAATAAGTCTTGAAATCAGGTAGTGTTAATTGACCAACTTTGTTCTTTTTAAAAGTTGCTTTGGCTATGCTAGCTTCCTGCAATTCTATATGACTTTTAGAGTCAGCTTGTCAATTCTTACAAAATCCTGCAAGAATTCTGATAGGCATTTTGACCCATGATTATAGCATAACTCTCAATTCATCTAGATATTGTTTCATTTCTCTCAGTAATGTTTTGTATTTTTTGAGTGTACCTGTCTTGCTCATCCTTTTTCAGATTTTATCCTCAGCATTTCATAATTTTTGACACTATAGTAAATAGCATTTTTTTAAAAAATTTCAACCTCTAATGGTTTATTGTTAGTAAAAAAAAAAAGAAACTGGGGTTTTATATTAATCTTGTTATTGATCAATATATATTATTGGTCTCACCACTTTGCTATTTTGTCCAGATTTTTCCCAGGTGTTTCAGGTGGAAGGATACACCTAGTCCCTGCTACTCCCTATTGGCTTGGAAGTCCCACCACTCTCTTTGAAAATCCCTAATTAGAACACGGATTCCTTCCTTCTCCTACATGACTGTATCCCTTTCTGTTCATAGCACCTGACTGCCTTTTTAGTATATTATTATTATTATTATTATTACAATTATCATTATTAAACTTTAAAATGCATTCTAATTTCTCACTTGCTGAATTACCGCCTAGAGCCAGAGCAGATGGCAGGCAGCTGAGAAGGAATTTTTAGACCAAGAATGAGGCTTGATTTTCTATTGTTTTAATTCTCCTCTTACTGAAAATTCCTATAGGGTAGTTTTTCTCAAATTCTGAATCAACAGAGGAGTATATTTTTAAAATATAGATTCTCAACACATCCTTCCTCCCACCCAGTGAATCAGAATCCAGGAAATCTGCAGTGTGTTTCAAGCCACTATACAGGAGCTTCTAATGTGTACCAAAATTTAGATGCCTCCATTATAGAGACTTCTTTTGGACCACCCAGCTCAGCACTTGGAAAATTATTAAGTTGTAAAACTTCTCTCCTCAGTATTCTTGTTCTTTGCTTTTTCTCTATACAGGTTCTTAGGTTTCTCAGTTGTCTCCTAGCAAAGCAGACTTCTGCAAATTATTTTCAAGTGCTGTTTTAGGGATATCATGTTGGCATGCATTCTCACACTTCCTTCCAAAAGAAATTACACAGTCAACAGCCCCTCCTGCCTAGGAGGCCCTGTGACCCTGCCTCCCACCCACCCAGCCACAGTTTATTGGTTCAGGGTGCATATAACTAAAAGTCAGCCTCGGGCTGACTTAAGTAAACTGAGCAGTGGCTGTAGCTATGGTCTCCTGCAAGAGCAGTGTCAAAGTTGGGACAGTGCAATTCCTGTGCTGTCTGCGGCGAAAGGTCCAGAAGAAGGTAATCCATACAGACAAAAATCAGATTAGTGGTTGCCAGGGGCTATGGGGAGAAGGGATGGGGACTTCTTAGGGTTACAGGATCTCTTACAGGTGATAAAAATGTTTTGGAACTAGACAGGGGAGATTGCACAATATCATGAATGCACTAAATACTACTAAATTGTTTACTTAAAAATTTCCACTAAAGAACAAAAGTCAGGGAGGGCTTCCCTGGTGATGCAGTGGTTAAGAATCCACCTGCCAATGCAGGGGACAATGGTTCGATCCCTGGTCCGGGAAGATCCTACATGCCGTGGAGCAACTAAGCCTGTGTGCCACAACTACTGAGCCTGTGTGCCACAACTAATGAAGCCCACGCGCCTAAACCCCATGCTCTGCAACAAGAGAAGCCACTGCAATGAGAAGCCTGCGCACCGCAACAAAGAGCAGCCCCCACTCGCTGCAGCCAGAGAAAGCCCATGCGCAGCAATGAAGACCCAACTCAGCCAAAAATAAAATAAATAAAGTAAATAAATTTATATTCTTAAAAAAGAACAAAAGGCAAGGAAGTGGGTGCTAAAATGAATGTGAGGCCCTGAGAGCCCCCAGTGTGGGGTCCTAGGGGACACACCCTTCACATCAGGGAGGGGCTGGGGAGGGGACTCCAGCATCACTAAGCAGTTCTATGTTGTCACCTCTGCAGGCAGGGGGAGGGTAGGAGAGGAAGTCACAGAATTTGCCTGGATGAGTGCAGTGGGGATGACAGGGTCTTGAAGCAAAAGAGGCCAGGTGTTGGTGCTTAACTTCCAGAGGTATGAGGGGAGGGTTTCCATGATTACTGTAAGAACCAGCAGTGCCAGAGAGGCAGCTGAAGGGCTTGATTTGAAGGGGGCTGTGCAGATGGGGGTGCCATATATACATAACAAAAGAGATAATAAAACACCAAAACCCAACAGTTTCCTTGGAAATTTGGAATAACCCTCAGGTACTCAGACCTTGTTGGGGGGAGCTGGGTGCACTGGGTCGTGTTTTGTCATATGTTGATGTGGTTGCCTTGCTGAGCCCATCAGTTCCTGGCACAGTTGTGAGGGGGCAGCAGGGAGGTCTCTCCTGAAGATGAGTCCATATCTGGGATTGAATATTGGGTGGAGAGGCAATCCTCAGACAGGAGGCAGAAAGTTAAATGGTGAACTCCAGGCAGATTGGAGAGGGAAATCCTCTATCTGTGTCTTGTTTTCCTTGGTCTGGATTTTGAGAAGTTAGCCCAGTTGTCAGCACTCCTGGATGACAGGGGGTATGGCCCCAGCCATGTGGTGACAGGCCAGCAGCTAGGCCCAGAAACTTCCCTGTGAGGCAGAAGTTCTAAATGTGGGTGTTTATCAGAATCCCATGGAAGTTTCAAAATATTATATCTGCTCCGGGGTCCTACCCCCACAAAAGTTCTATTTCAGAAAGTGGAGGAGGGGAAGGGCAGGTGGGAATCAGATTTTCAAACATCAGTCCAGGTGATTTTAAGGCATGCTTTTAAAGAGCAACTGCTTTAAGGAATCCTATCATGCCACTGAAGGTGAGTGAGATGCAGACCAGAATGAACAGAGTCCTGGGTGGTGAAGAGGCGCCGATGTAGAGCCACAATAAGGGTTTGGATGCTATCCCATTTGCAAGGAGAAGCCTCTGGAGCATTATAAATGGCAAGTAACAGGATCTGATTCACACTTCAAAAATTAAGACCTCAGAGCTATTAAAATACCATGATAGGGGGCTTCCCTGGTGGCGCAGTGGTTGGGAGTCCGCCTGCCGATGCAGGGGACACGGGTTTGTGCCCCGGTCCGGGAAGATCCCACATGCCGCAGAGCGGCTGGGCCCGTGAGCCATGGCCGCTGAGCCTGCGCGTCCGGAGCCTGTGCTCCACAACGGGAGAGGCCACAGCAGTGAGAGGCCCGCGTACCGCAAAAAAAAAAAAAAACATGATACTCAAGGGGTATTCTTATCCACTTGTGAAAGAAAGTCAAATTATAAGCTCTTGGGATCACTCAGGGTAACTTCCTTTCATATCTCCACCGTCTTCTGAGCTTTATCTTAAAGTAAGTGTGAGTTAGTCATTCCGACATTTTACCATGAATTATAAGACCATACGGTTGGCAAAGGCCTCAAGAGAGCATTTAGTCCAACCTGCAGGCTTCCTGGCAGGTCTATACCTAAATCATCTCAGAGAGAGAAAATCTAAATTACATGTCACTGCTGACCGAGAAGACCAGTTTCCCTCCCATCTTCCCTGGTGTAATGAGAACACTCATCACCACTCTGATGAGAGGTTTGAAAATAATTCTGGTTGTTCTAAAGAAATAAAGCAACAAGAAAAACAAGAAACCGAAAAAACCTTGGGTGCCTTTGGATGCTTAAAATCTAGTCTCCCTAAACCCCACCTCTGACTACTCAAATCTATTATTTAACTTTCTACATAAAAATGCATCTGTTCAATTCAAGTCCAGTCCACAGATATTCATGGAGCACCTAGTAACTGCAAAAGGGGAGTTACTGATACCTAAGACAGGATCCTAAAATGGAAAATTAAACTTTTTTTTCTTTTTTTTTTTGCGGTACGCGGGCCTGTCACTGTTGTGGCCTCTTCCGTTGCGGAGCACAGGCTCCGGATGTGCAGGCCCCGTGGCCATGGCTCACAGGCCCAGCCGCTCTGCGGTATGTGGGATCCTCCCACACCAGGGCACGAACCCGCATCCCCTGCATCGGCAGGCGGACTCACAACCACTGCGCCACCAGGGAAGCCCGAAAGTTAAACTTCTTAAACATCACGTTGGGACTTCCCTGTGGCTCAGTGGTTAAGAATCCACCTGCCAACACAGGGAACACAGGTTCGAGCCCTGGTTCGGGAAGATCCCACATGCCGTGGAGCAACTAAGCCTGTGCTCCACAACTGCTGAGCCTGCGCTCTAGAGCCCGAAGCCACCACTACTGACCCCGTGCCGCAACTACTGAAGCCCATGTGCTGCAACTACTGAAGCCCACGTGCCTAGAGCCCGTGCTCCGCAACAAGAGAAGCCACCGCAATGAGAAGCCCGCGCACCGCAACGAAGAGTAGCCCCTGCTGGCCGCAACTAGAGAAAGCCCGCGCGCAGCAACAAAGACCCAATGTAACCAAAAAAAAAAAAAAAAAAAAAAAAAAACTCCTTTAACATGATTTTTTATTTTTGGCTGCATTGGGTCTTCGTTGCTGCGCACGGGCTTTCTCTAGCTGCAGCGAGCGGGGGCTACTCTTCATTGCGGTGCGCAGGCTTCTCATTGCGGTGTCTTCTCTTGTTGCGGAGCACGGGCTCTAGGCACGTGGGCTTCAGTAGTTGCAGCACATGGGCTTCAGTAGTTGCGGCACGGGCTCTAGAGCACAGGCTCAGTAACTGTGGCGTACGGGCTTAGTTGCTCCACGGCATGTGGGATCTTCCTGGACCAGAGCTTGAACCTGTGTTCCCTGCGTTGGCAGGCGGATTCTTAACCACTGCGCCACCAGGGAAGCCCTAAAGGATATATATATATATATATATATATATATGTATATATATATGGATATATATATATATATATATATTTTTTTTTTTTGGCGGTACGCAGGCCTCTCACTGTTGTGGCCTCCCCTGTTGCGGAGCACAGGCTCCGGACGCGCAGGCTCAGCGGCCATGGCTCACGGGCCCAGCCGCTCTGCGGCATGTGGGATCTTCCCGGACTGGGGCACGAACCCGTGTCCCCTGCATCGGCAGGTGGCCTCTCAACTTCTGCGCCACCAGGGAAGCCCCTAAAGGGGATATTTTTAAGCAAGGAAAGATGATTGCTGTATATGGCTAATTGAAAATTGTAATGCACTATCTGATACTATTTTTTGCAAAGCAGAAGAACAGAGAGGGAAATTGGAATAATCTTCAAGTTACAGGTTTAAATGGAAAAAGTAAGGTGTATAAGAGTATGTACAGCATTCTTCAATTTGTGTTTAAAAACCAGTGTGTATGAGTGATTGGAAAATCCTATCACAGGATTTCTAGTTTAAATCACTTGCTATTAGTGGGAAGCAGCTCATAGCACAGGGAGATCAGCTCGGTGCTTTGTGACCGCCTGGAGGGGTGAGATAAGGTGGGTGGGAGGGAGGGAGACGCAAGAGGGAAGAGATATGGGAACATATGTATATGTATAACTGATTCACTTTGTTATAAAGCAGAAACTAACACACCATTGTAAAGCAATTATACTCCAATAAAGATGTAAAAAAAATAATAAATAAAAAATAAATCACTTGCTATTATAAGAAAAAGGCAACATAATAAGGAGAGAGAGCAAAAAAATAAAATAAGGAAGCCTGTTAGGGGCTATGGAAGGAGGGACAAGAAACACTGGAAAAAATCTGCCAAGATTCACATCATCCAGGTCTTTTCTCCCATTTTCAAATATCCTCCTAGTAGCTTTGCTGTCTCAGCCCTGTATCAACAAATGCCGGTAATGAGAACGTATCACAGCAATAGTACTCTGAGGAATCCATCCGGCTTTTAAATGTGGTTCCATTATGGGATTACGCGGCGCCTCCAAGTCCAATACCTGCATCCCAAGGATGGGGGATGTGGCCCAGGGAGTGCAGGCAAAACAACAAAGGAGCCGGTGGTTCAGGCTCTACGGGAGCAGATAACATTCTCTTCTTCCAAAGAACCACAAAGCCTTTTAAAAAGCAAATGGAACAAAGATGTGAGTGAGAAGTCCCCCCTCCTGAGATAAACAGATCCGGGAGAAAGAAAGTAGAAAGCAGGTGAACTGCCAAAGAAAAGACAGTAACGTGAAAAACCGTCAAAATTTTGGAGTTAATTACATACCACTCTTCAAGAAATGAGAGATAAGCAGTCAGAAAAATACTAATTTAGTGAAGGTTGAACAAACAATTCTTTTCCCAGTGGCAAAGAAAGGGAGAAGCAAGCATCTCTAAACACTGGCAATTATGCAGATGGCGGAAAGAATAAAGCCTCAATTTCATTGGCGATGCAAGCCCGCATAATAAGGGAGAGTATTAGGGAGACAAAAAGCAGTCTGAAGTGTTTACAGTTTCAAGTGCGCCAACAGCTCAGCAAGCATTTAGAACACATTATCCCAGTTGTGAAAAACTGCCCTCAGAAATTAAGGAAATTAATCAAGAAGTTAAACATTTATTAAAAACAAGTTTAGAGAATATAGGAGAAAGGTCGTGTCTGAAGAGTCACCGAAAGCCGAATCAGCTATTTCTGTGTTGCAGAGTGGGTGGTGTTCGATTTGGAGCACAAGGTCCAGATGTAAGGGGAACTTCTGCAGGCCCTGTGGGCTTTGGGGGCCTCGAGCCTGCAACACAGGAAAATAGCTCTTGGTGTCAGCTATTCTTGCGAAAAGCCACTGATGCAACCACTGAAAAACTGGGACCCAACCCCTCATGACGTCCGTACTCAGGGAAGGGAAGCCAGCATTTGTTTGCAGTCATGTAACTGTCGGACTTGGGTACGGGGCAACATTCAAAATTAAACCCAGCCCGAGTCTTCCAGCACCCAGTTGCCAAGGTCTCGACTCCAACGCCCCGGTGAATAAAGCTCTTTGCTGTGGGCGGCAGTCTTGCTTCCCCACACTCCTTTAGTCATAAATGTTGAGCAAACAGGAAAGATCATTTTTCTACAGATAAGGTTATCTCTGAGGCACTTCTTAGCACAGCACTGAAAACGAGGCATGTTGCAGGGATGTGCGCAAAGCTACTTTGGGGGATGGAGGTGAGGATGGGGGCTTTTCCTGATGACTAATGAGTTTGCACCTCACACCCGCCTGGAGTGAGATCCAGCAAGCGTCAGATCCTTACGAACCTTTGTCAAAATGTGGATGGCACAGAATCCTCAGGTAGTCAAGAGGGAGAAACAGAAAGGCAAATTTCCTGTCCTCCCACCTTGGTCTAGTTTACCTTTCATGAGTACCTATTACTAACCCCTCTCTCTAGAACTCCGTGAATTAAGACATATATAAAAAGTTTACATGACCAAGATTTTTACCAGGAAAGGGAATAAGATTTTTGTGTTTTTTTTAAAGGAAGCCATTCCCTTAGCATCCTTTAGTTGCATTAGAACTTACAGCAGACATCTTGAACTTCTTAAAGTTATGTGAAATCCTAAACGTCGTATTCTCTCAGGCAGGTGCTATTTGGGGAGATGATGGTAGAATGCTTATGAGCTTTCGAGTCAAAAAGGAGTAGTTCAAATGCCAGCTTTGTCAATTACTAGTTGTGTACCCTTGAGCAACATGCTTAATCTCACTGAATCTCAGTTTCATCATCTGTAAAATGGAAATAATAATATCTCCTTTATGGAAACATTCAACACAATAATGCCCACAAGATAGAATGCACTTAGCACAGTGATTGGAGCATAGAAAATCTCAGTAAATAACAGCTATCATTATTATTATTATTAAAATAAGCTAGAATTTTGAAATAAATGTTTTCTCTAAATGATTAATTTCAAAGCATTTGAGCCAAATATGCCATATGAATGAATGCAAGCTGCACTGTAACAAAATAAAAAGGACTCAGCATTAGAAATGTTGCATACAAATGTTCAGAAGAAAAATTGAAATTTTCCTATTCCCCCAGTAACTCTTGTTGAGTCAAGTTTGTTTATTCTGTCAGCAAGCACTACTATTTCAAATTAAATGAAACCTGACATTTTCCCTGATACCTAGAGTTTTGATGTATGACAATGTTTGTTTATTTTTTTAATGTATTTATTTTATTTATTTTAATTTTGGCTGCGTTGGGTCTTTGCTGCTGCACATGGGCTTTTCTCTAGTTGCGGCAGCAGAGGCTACTCTTTGTTGTGGTGTGGTGGCTTCTCTTGTTGCAGAACACGGGCTCTAGGCGTGAGGGCTTCAGTAGTTGTGGCACATGGGCTCAGTAGTTGTGGCTCAGGGGCTCTAGAGCTCAGGCTCAGTAGTTGTGGCGCATGGACTTAGTTGCTCCACAGCATGTGGGATCCTCCCGGACCAGGGCTTGAACCCGTGTCCCCTGCATTGGCAGGTGGACTCCCAACAATTGAGCCACCAGGGAAGCCCTATGACAAAGTTTATATTCCAATATCCTACAGTTCCAGGAAGTTTGGGTGGCGACATAATATAAATTCCAAAATAATCGTGTGTTGTGAAACATTTGTGTTTCAAATACTGTGTGTTAGTATTCAGAGAGAGAAGGAAAAAAGGGGTCTTTGCGCAGCTGCTTCCTAATATAATTTACTGTAAATTTATGTCACAATTAAGAGAGTGAATATTTTCATCCGGGTTCAACAGCAGAAAATAGAAATGCCCTAGGCACTTTAAGCACAAAGGGACTTAATACTGTGAGTTATGTGCTTACAAAATCATCAGAGGGTTTGGAGGAATAGCCCTCCAGGAGCTGTTGCCTCAGCATCCTCAGAAAGATGGGGAATCAAGAAGCCGCCCGGGACTATAGCCTTGGGGTGTACTTTTGATGCAAGTCAGGAATCAGAAAGCCTCGTGGCCTCAGCCCTCAGAGCCACATCTCTTGTCCTAGATTGTTCTGGCAAAACTAGTATTCCTCCATGTCTCTTGACTCCCAGGCAGCTGTGCGGCAAACAATCTACTTCCGTTGCTGAGTTTGCCATCAGAAAGAACAGAAAGATGCGTTGCGCTAATCCACCTTCAGACATCATGGGAGTACATCTAATCCATGTAAACCAAATCATATCCAGAATCCAACTGTAGGAGAGTCTGGAAAGGAGGTTTCTTACTTCTGAAGGAGGTGCAGGAAAGCATGCTAGAAGGAGCTGGAAATGGATGCTGAGTACCAGCCCATTCTAGCATCACCTGTAATGTGGGGCAGGACTGGGCTTGGAAGCCAAGGAACCAAATGTGAACACCGACTCTGCCCCTTGCTAGTAGCTGTGTGATCACAGTAAAAGCTCTTGGTTCCTTCACATGTAAAACAAGGAGGTTGGACTACACCCTTTCTAAAGATCTTGTCAGTTCTTGAAAGAAAAATTCACTTCTGTAAAAAGCATGAGGAGAGATCATCCTCCTGCCCCTTACCTCCCAAATGTAGCATTGTTTTGGCTTTGTGGTCTTTGTCCTTTCCAGGAAGTTTATACTAGTAGCAGCTGGGGCTCAGCTGTTTTCTTTTTATAGGACTCCCCCAGATGCCCTCCAACCCATCCCACCTTGGAACTTTAGAGTACATTGGAATTCGCTGCAGTTAGAAGTAGGAATAGGGCAGGAAAATGTTGGCAGAGCTGAAGTTCTCTGATTCCACACCTGCCTTTCCAAGAGTCCCTAGACAGACTCTGCTGTCAGCCAACATTCTTTGAGCCACTTTTGTGAACATACCGAGCTGGATAACGTGTTTCATGGCTTGTAGGTGTTGCACTGGGCTCAAACACACCCTAAGAAAATCCTTCTTAAAAAAAAAAAAAGAAAGAAAGAAATTCCTTCTTAATAAACTCTTAGAGCAGTGTTTCTCAGACTTTGATGTGCACACAGATCTCCTGGGATCTTGTTAAAATGCAGATCCTGAGTCAGTGGGCCTGGGGTGGGGTCTGATGTTCCCTGTGTCTGACAAACTCAGGTGTTAGATTTACAGGCACCACACTCCCACCCCAGCCTCACCCCAAGTGGATTGAATTCATGCAAATATCTGTGTTAGAATGTCATAAATTGAAGATTCCAACCCTGAAGGGATGTGTGTGTGTGTGTGTGTGTGTGTGTGTTTTCCTGTAAATATTCAGTACAAATCTGGCTTAAGCACTCAGAGACACATATCCCAAGGGGTTTTGTCTGCACAGTTTCTCCCCCTCCCATATCATCCCTATTTCCTTGCCCACTCCTTCTAGGTTTGGGCTTCAGTTTCCTCTGTAAAGTGGGGATAGCAATGTCTACCTATGGTACTGGTTAGGGGAATAAGTGAGATACGGCATGCCAAGAGCACTTGCTACATCACTGGAAGCTTCGAGCTGTTACTTGTCTCCTCATCCTTAGTTATTACTGTCATTGTCTCAATCCCATTTCACTTTGGAACCTCCCTTCTATCACATGTAAAGAAAGATATTATTCACCTCATTTCCATAGCATGGAAAAGCTGCCATTCACTCTTAAATGGTAAGGGGGAATACTGAATGGTATAAGATAGAGAGTTTTAAAAGCTTTCAAATATTTATACTAAAGCGGTACCCTGTGAATTTATAGAATTGCTTGGTATAGTAAGTTATGGTAAGAAAAACAGAAAAAGTCAGTGACAAAAAAAGAAGAAATTGAGCAAATACTCAAAAAAGGAAACATGAATTAAGAATGAGGATATTCATGGCAGCTTTATATAGAATGACAAAGGAAACAACCTAAACGTCCAGCATTCTAGATACAGGTATGTAAAGCATAGCGTGTCTATACACAGAATACTGTGTAGCCTTTAAAGCTTTGTTTAGATTTTTAGTGGCATGAAAAATGCTTATGACATGATGTTTAGAGTAAAAAGAAAATCTGGCTACAAATGATGTCTACCAAATTAAAACACACAGAGAAAATAAGGCAGGAAGGAAGCATGCTACAGTAAAAAATAGTGGTTGCATCTGTTTTTCTTTTTTTTTTTCTGTTTCTTCATACTTTTCGGTACTTCCCAAACTCTCAGTAATGCCAGTATATTATGAGCACAGACTGTGGAGCCAGACTGTTGCCACTGCTGGTGTTTTACCCTCTCTGCTGCCTGCCAGCTGGGCTAGTCCTCACACACAGCTCTCTGTCTCTATTTCACCATCGGAAAAGTGGAGATAGTAATCACATCTAACTCTTGGAATTCAGTCAGGATGAAATGAGTGAATACTGATTAAGTGTTTAGAGCAGTGCCTTGCATAAAATAAATGCTTTGCAATTATTAGCTCTGGTTTTCATAGCTATTGCTCATATTAGCAAAAGAAAATCAAGTAAAAACTTAGAAAAAGATGAAAGATTGGAGAAAAACAATTTTCTCCAATGAAATGTAAATGAAAAACATTTACAAATGTTAGGCTGAGATTTGGATTTTGTTTGTTTTGTTTTGTCTTTTAAATATTAATTAATTAATTAATTAATTTATTTATGTACTGGGCTGTGCCGGGTCTTAGTATCGGCACGTGGGATCTTCAGCTGTGGCATGCAGGATCTTCAGTCACAACATGTGAGATCTAGTTCTCTGACCAGGGATTGAACCCAGGCCCCCTGCATTGGGAGCACGGAGTCTTAGCCACTGGACCACCAGGGAAGTCCCAGGATGAGATTTGTTTTAAATGAACTTTTTATTTTGAACTAATTTCACATTTATAGAAAGCCACAGAGTTCAGAGAGACTTCTTATATCCCTCACCCAGTTTCCTTGATTTTGTTTGTTTTATATTGTTGATTTTGGTTTTGCTTTTTACTTTTCTTTCTTTTTTAAAAAAATATCTTTATTGCAGTATAATTGCTTGACATCGTTGTGTTAGTCGCTGCTGTATAACAAAGTGAATCAGCTATACGTATACATATATCCCCATATCCCCTCCATCTTGCGTCTCCCTCCCACCCTCCCTACCCCACCCCTCTAGGTTGTCACAAAACACTGAGTTGATCACCCTGTGCTATGCAACGGCTTCCCACTACCTATCTATTCTATATTTGATAGTGTATATATGTCAATGCCACTCTCTCACTTCATCCCAGCTTACCCTTCTCCCTCCCCATGTCCTCAAGTCCATTCTCTACATCTGTGTCTTTATTCCTGTCCTGCCCTTAGGTTCTTCAGACCACTTTTTTTTTTGGATTCCATATATATGTGTTAGCATATGGTATTTGTTTTTCTCTTTCTGACTTACTTCAGCCTGTATGACAGACTCTAGGTCCATCCACCTCACTACAAATAACTCAATATTGCTTTTTTATGGCTGAGTAATATTCCATTGTATATATGTGCCACATCTTCTTTATCCATTCATCTGTCAATGGACACTTAGGTTGCTTCCATGTCCTGGCTATTGTAATTGGTGCTGCAGTGAACATTGTGGTACATGACTCTTTCCTTGAATTATGTTTTTTTCAGGGTATATGCCCAGTAGTGGGATTGCTGGGTCATATGGTAGTTGTATTTTTAGTTTTTTAAGGAACCTTCATACTGTTCTCCATAGTGGCTGTATCAATATACATTCCCACTGACATTGCAAGAGGGTTCCCTTTTCTCCACACCTTCTCCAGAATTTACGGTTTGTAGATTTTTTTTTTTTTTTTTGCGGTATGCGGGCCTCTCACTGTTGTGGCCTCTCCCGTTGCGGAGCACAGGCTCCGGACGCACAGGCCCAGCAGCCATGGCCCACGGGCCCAGCCGCTCCGCGGCATGTGGGATCCTCCCAGACCGGGGCACGAACCTGTGTCCCCTGCATCTGCAGGCAGACTCTCAACCACTGTGCCACCAGGGAAGCCCTGTAGATTTTTTGATGATGGCCATTCTGA
Organism: Mesoplodon bidens; assembly: GCF_964165515.1. Taxonomy (NCBI): domain Eukaryota; kingdom Metazoa; phylum Chordata; class Mammalia; order Artiodactyla; family Ziphiidae; genus Mesoplodon; species Mesoplodon bidens. The sequence continues at coordinate 40,759,215 of NC_138162.1, read as the reverse complement.
CCAGTGTGAGGTGATACCTCATTGTAGTTTTGATTTACATTTGTCTGATAATTAGTGATGTTGAGCATCCTTTCATGTGTTTGTTTGCAATCTGTATATCTTCTTTGGAGAAATGTCTGCTTAGGTCTTCCACCCATTTTTGGATTGGGTTGTTGGTTTTTTTGATATTGAGCTGCATGAGCTGCTTGTATATTCTGGAGATTAATCTTTTGTCAGTTGCTTCGTTTGCAAATATTTTCTCCCATTTTGAGGGTTGTCTTTTCGTCTTGTTTATGGTTTCCGTGGCTGTGCAAAAGTTTTAAGTTTCATTAGTTCCCATTTGTTTATTTTTGTTTTTATTTCCATTTCTGTAGGAGGTGGGTCCAAAAGGATCTTGTTGTGATTTATGTCATAGAGTGTTCTGCCTACGTATTCCTCTAAGAGTTTTATAGTGTCTGGCCTTACATTTAGGTCTTTAATATATTTTGAGTTTATTTTTGTGTATGGTGTTAGGGAGTGTTCTAATTTCATTCTTTTACATGTAGCTGTCCAGTTTTCCCAGCACCACTGATTGAAGAGACTGTATTTTCTCCATTGTATATTCTTGTCTCCTTTGTCATAGATCAGGTAATCATAGGTGTGTGGGTTTATCTCTGGGCTTTCTATCCTGTTCCATTGATCTATCTTTCTGTTTTTGTGCCAGCACCATACTGTCTTGATTACTGTAGCTTTGCAGTATAGTCTGAAGTCAGGGAGCCTGATTCCTCCAGCTCCGTTTTTCTTTCTCAAGATTGCTTTGGCTATTCAGGGTCTTTTGTGTTTCCATACAAATTGTGAAAATTTTTGTTCTAGTTCTGTGAAAAATGCCATTTGTAGTTTGATAGGGATTGCATTGAATCTGTAAATTGTTTTGCGTAGTGTAGTCATTTTTACAATGTTGATTCTTCCAAGCCACGAAGATGGTATATCTCTCCATCCGTTGGTATCACCTTTAATTTCTTTCATCAGTGTCTTATAGTTTTCTTCACACAGGTCTTTTGTCTCCTTAGCTAGGTTTATTCCTAGGTATTTTATTCTTTTTGCTGCAGTGGTAAATGGGAGTGTTTCCTTAATTTCTCTTTCAGGTTTTCCATCATTCATGTATAGGAATGCAAGAGATTTCTGTGCATTAATTTTGTATCCTGCTACTTTAACAAATTCATTGATTAGCTCTAGTAGTTTTCTGGTAGCATCTTTAGGATTCTCTACATATAGTATCAGGTCATCTGCAAACAGTGACAGTTTTACTTCTTTTCCGATTTGGATTCCTTTGATTTTGTTTTCTTCTCTTATTGCTGTGGCTAAAACTTACAAAACTATATTGAATAATAGTGGTGAGAGTGGGCAACCTTGTCTTGTTCCTGATCTTAGAGGAAGTGGTTTCAGTTTTTCACCATTGAGAACGATGTTGCCTGTGGGTTTGTCATATATGGCCTTTATATTGTTGAGGTAACTTCCCTCTATGCCTACTTTATGGAGGGTTTTTATCATAAATGGGTGTTGAATTTTGTCAAAAGCTTTTACTGCATCTATTGAGATGATCATATGGTTTTTATTCTTCAATCTGTTAATATGGTATATCACATTGATTGATTTTCGTGTATTGAAGAATCCTTGAATTCCTGGGATAAACCCCACTTGATGACTGTGTATGATCTTTTTAATGTGCTGCTGGATTCTGTTTGCTAGTATTTTGTTGAGGATTTGCATCTGTGTTCATTAGTGATATTGGATTGTAGTTCTTTTGTGTGTGTGTGTGACATCTTTGTCTGGTTTTGGTATCAGGGTGATGGTGGCCTCGTAGAATGACTTTGGGAGTGTTCCTCCCTGTGCTATATTTTGGAAGAGTTTGAGAAGGATCGGTGTTAGCTCTTCTCTAAATGTTTGATAGAATGCGCCTGTGAAGCCATCTGGTACTGGGCTTCTGTTTGTTGGAAGACTATTAATCACAGTTTCAATTTCAGTGCTTGTGTTTGGTCTGTTTATATTTTTTTTATTTCTTCCTTGTTCAGTCTCAGAAGGTTGTGCTTTTCCAAGAATTTGTCCATTTCTTCCAGGTCGTCCATTTTATTGGCATAGAGTTTCTTGTAGTACTCTCTCATGATCCTTTGTATTTCTGCAGTGTCAGTTGTTACTTCTCCTTTTTCATTTCTAATTCTGTTGATTTGAGTCTGCCCTCTTTTTTTCTTGATGAGTCTGGCTAATGGTTTATCAATTTTGCTTATC